>NC_137895.1:27211851-27818510 GCF_963455335.1 Martes martes | reverse complement strand
TTAAAAACCAATGCATGTTCAAAATTTTAAAACTCAAAAACAATAATATAAACTTTTAATGCCAATCCTTCTCCCCTCATCCCAAGTTCGTTTGAACTTTCAACCAATTTAGAAATTTCTTCTTCTGTTTTCTTCCATATTTACACACAAGACATTTCTAGTGCTACTTCTTGATTATTTAAAAAACTTTTAGACATTTTGCCTACTGAATTAATAACTTCCTCTAGGGAAAACGGGGATTAACTCTTATCTCAACCCTTTCCTCCATAAGTCTAATGTGATTATATCCAAATTTCTAGTTAGACCTGTAGACACAAGGGCTGATCCACTGAAAAATCAAAGAAAATGATTTTTTTTAAAATTTAGCTAGTTATTTTTACTTGAAGTTATTATCAAAGCAGCAAACAAGCAATGCAATGTATACATCATAGCATCAAGCTGCAATTATATGGCCCACTGGTTCTGCCACCTCTCTTTGTTCCCCTCTGAGATGTAGCCTGAGCTCAGGGTCTTGGCCATCCGCACTTTGTCCAGACTCTTCCAAGTCAGACAGAACAGGACTCTGTCCTGTGTGTTGAGCTCGTCTGTCAAGCTCGTCTTTGGTGATGGTGGCATGTACTGGGTCTATGCCAGCACGCCATGCCTACAGTATTATTACACATTAGTTGGCCTATAAGATAATTCTTTTCAAAAAATATTTTCAAAATTGTATCTAAAAATTCAAAATAATACATATTCATGTATTGTAAAGTAAAAAATTCCTTATTTATGATTATCTAAATATTAAAAATAATAATGTGGATAATTATTTTTATACTTATTTATATCATTTAACCATTTAAATGTATACCTGAATCTAATATCATGACACTGGAAATTTTCCGAAGAGTGCATTTTTAACGGTCTTATTGTTTTTAACTTTTCCCATAAAATTGCCAGTCTTCTTTAAAGTTGCATTCTTTAGTGGTTAATAAATTTGACATTTTGACAACCTTAACTGACTTTTCTCTGTTGATCATAATTTTTTTACTGAGAAATGCTCTCTCTAAAGCTGCTGAGATATTTTGTAATTGCAGAGTAAATTGTGCTCAATGAAAGATATTCTTAAGGGAGTTTACCGAATTGTATAAATATTTTATTCTAACTATTTTGAAGGCACTGTCTTAACGTTTTTCTCTCAGAGTGCTTTTTTTCAAATATTTTTAGGAGACAAAACACATCAAATAGGCTTTCTCTATTTTTGCAGTTATTTTAATCTTTTGCCAAATTTTGGTGCTGCAACCTCATGGGTCTTCTTAATTTTATTCTATTCTAACTCTATAATGTAAGTGATTAATGATTAATATAACATATAACATAGTGATTAATGATTAATTTTATCCCATTCTAACTCTATAACAGAAATGATCCATTTTTAGAGGGGGAATCTGTGAAAAGATATTTCTTAAAAGCTCAGATATTTCAAAACACAATAACAGAATTGCAAAATTAAATTTCCTGCCTGGGCAGTAAAATCTTGATGTCCAGCATCCTGAAATCTTATGAGGGAAGGAGGTTAGGGTTTTTAATCTTCAGTGTGCCAACAATTACACAATGCTCTATTTTTAGTACAAGTTCTATCTAGCCCCCCCTCCTCTGTGCCTGATCTTTTAGACTCCAGAGTATCTCTTAATGTACTCAGCAAATAAGTATCAAATCTCCTGCAGAGTGGGTAAGGGATGTTCACTGGGGTGTTTGGAAATAGGAGAAGGGGTTTGGTAACTAATTGCTTCTTAAGCAGACTTATAACAAACCTCCTGTTTTGCCTGCATTGGCACCTGATGCCTTCAATGTCTCTGAGCCTTTCAGAGTTCTCCAGTGTGAAAGGGCTGCTTTTTTGGACCCACTTTCTATTGCTTTGCTTGTTTAATTTAGTATCACTATCTCGGGCTAAATCAATCACCATTCCTTCAGTTTCCAGAATCAGGTAGACATTTAGAGTTTTCTGATGTCCCCCCACCTCTGCTCATTTTTCTCTTTACTTATTGATTTATGTTATTTATTCTTAACTTCGTTTTAGTGAGAATTTTGGATGAAGCAAAGAAAAATGCAGGTGTTATCTCTGCCAGGTTTCATCCCAGACCCACCGCATTTAATCATCATAGCATTGCCAGATGTAGCAAATAAAAATACATAATACTCAATGTAATAGTTTCCTACGGCTGCTGGAACAAATTTTTACAAACCCAGGGCCTTAAAAACAACACAGATTTATTCTGTTACAGTTCTGGAGGTCAGAAGTCCAAAGGTAGTTTCACTGACCTCTAGTCCAGATGTTAACAATGATGGTTTCTTCAGGCTCCTAGGGGACAATTTGTTGATTTACCTTTTTCATCTCTTAGAGACCCCTGTATTCCTTGGCTTGCAACTCCTTCCTCCATCTTTAGAATGCATCTCTCCGACTTCTGCTTCCATCTTGACATTGTCTTCTCTGACTCTTCCTGCATCACCCTTCTCCTAAGGACCCATGTGATTACTCTGGACCCATCAGAAATCCAGGAGAATCTCCCCAGCTTAAGATTCTTAACTTAGGGGCACCTGGGTGGCTCAGTGGGTTAAGCCTCTGCCTTCAGCTCAGGTCATGATCTCAGGGTCCTGGGATCGGGTCCCGCATCAGGCTCTCTGCTCAGCGGGGAGCCTGCTCCCCACTCCCTTTCTCTACTTGTGATCTCTGCCAAATAAATAAATAAAATCTTTAAGAAAAACGATTCTTAACTTAATCACAACTTAATCTCAATCACAATTGCAATGTCCTTTTTGCCATATAAAATAACATTTACAGCTTCTGAGCACTAAGACGCAAACTTATCTAGGGGCCATTACTGAGCCTATCACACTCAGTTAAACTTAAATTTCAGGTAACAAATAGGCATAGGATACACTTATGCTAAAAAAATTATGTTCTGTGTTTCTGCAGTTCAAATTTCCCTGGATGTGACGTATTTTATCTTTTCTCTTATCTGTCTTATCTCCCTAGGCTCAGAACAAATTTATAAAGTAGTTAATACTTACAGTTAAAGTGACAAAACTGATGTACGAGTGATTAAATACCATGCCCAAGGTCATACATACTTAGTGGTAGAACCACGTTTCCAACCTAAATCTGTCTGGCCTGAAAGTCCATGTTCATTCCACCTGTTTTTTCTTTGTTTCTTCCTGTATTTCTCCCTCTTTACTTCCTTCTTCCCTCTCTCCCTGCCTTCTCTCCTCATTTTTTAAAATTATACTGATAATGTAAATATATTCTCCCTGTAAGATGCAAATAGTTGTCCCTACTCCTCTGATCACTCAAGTTCGAACCTGAAAATGACACTTCAGATGCTATTTAGTTCCCATTAATTGATGAAACTTTAATGAAGTGAAAATTTCATATGGCTTAAAATATATCTCATTTGGCATAGACAGAGAATGAAGTGTTCTGCCTAACAAAATACTATGGTTAATTGATAATCAAATATAAATCACCAAAGGAGAACCCATTCCTAAATATCTAGACAAAAATACGATACATTTAATACATTTTTTAAAAGATGTTATTTATTTATTTATTTTGACAGACAGAGATCACAAGTAGGTAGAGAGGCAGGCACAGAGAGAGAGATAGGGGGAAGCAGGCTCCCCTCAGAGCAGAGAGCCCAATGCGGGGCTGGATCCCAGGACCTCGGGACCATGACCCAAGCCAAAGGCAGAGGTCCAACCCACTGAGCCAACCAGGTGCCCCCATTTAATACACTTTATATGGGGAATAATTTATCTTTTCTTGGTGATCCAGGAAATATTTTAAGATCATGGAGGATCTCTGTATTTTCATTCTGAATATTAATATATTACAGATGTATCAATATCATAGTAAAAGTTAACAGAGCATTATATTGTATTCTAATGAACAGAATTTCCTATAGTAAAATTCCTAAGGTCTCATGGACTTGGGTGATTTCTATCATTTATATCAGGGTCAGCAAATGTATTCTGTAAAGAGCTAGAGAGTAAATAATTTCAACTTCATAACAGTTGGTTGAAACTATTGAACTCTGTATTTATACTGCAAAGCAGCTATAGATAATAGGGAACCAAATGAGAGCAGCTGTATTCCAATCCAACTGTACTTACAGAACAGGTGGAAGATGAGATTTGGCCTGAGGGCTGTAGTTTGCAGATCCCAAATCTATATGCAGATAATTCCCAAATTTCTACTGCATTTTTAAACGCTTCTCTTTAATTCTGTACTTATATTTCTAACACTGTCTGTTGACGCTCAAAAGGTCTAAAATATAACTCAGAATGTCTCTCTAAATCAGATGGCTCTACCACCAAATCTGTTTCTCAGATAATTTTTCTTCCGTTCTTCTCCAAAATGCATTCCTCTTCCTCACCTTCCAAACCTTCTAATTGGTGTAGTTCTCTTGTTTCTTCTTCTTTTTTTTAAGATTTTATTTAGTTATTTGACAGAGAGAGAGAGATCACAAGTAGGCAGAAAGGCAGGCAGAGAGAGGGAGAAGCAGGCTTCCTGCTGAGCAGAGAGCCTGATTCAGGGCTTGATCCCAGGACCCTGAGATCATGCACTGAAGGCAGAAGCTTAACCCACCAAGCCACCCAGGTGCCCCTCTCTTGTTTCTTCTTTCACAACGGATTTCACATCCGTCTTTTTGACAACACCTCCTTTGTTACTCAGTCTGGACTGAGTGAACTCGTCTGGACCCTCACTCTGGTCTCCCGTGTGCATCTACTTATCTGCTGGATCCTTTCTAGTTCTACACACCCCTTGCTGCTGGTTCAGTTTTCCACTGCAGTGGGCTGGCCTTACCACTTCTTAGCTCAGAAGCCACCATTAGCCCAAAGTGGAAATCTGTGACCATCTAGACCAAGTCAACTTTACTGAATATAATTTCTCACTCTCTCCCTTTTGAGCATGATTCCACCTGAAATAGATAACTTGCTCTATCATTTATGCAAACCCTGTGCTTTCCATTCTTCCCATCCTCTACATTTGCTTATGCTATTTGAAAGGCTATTTCTCTAGAACTGCATTGGCCAAAACGTTGACATTAGCCATATAGTTATTGAATTAGCCACATTTTAGATGTTTAATAGTCATACATGGCCAGTATCTACCATGTTACCCAGGGAAGATATAGAACATTTTCATCATTGCAGAAAGTTCTGTCTGGCCTATAACGTCCCATTCACATCGCCTCATATTTAGTCCTATATGATCGCCATTACCTAGCTCAAATAACATCGTCCCTACCAGCCCACTCCATTTTGCGATAGTAATTTTTCCTGTGTTTGTGTTACGACACTTACCACTTTCTGTCTTGGACTATGTAGTGACTTAAAAATACCTTGTGCTCTAGACTGTTATTTCCATTCGTTTCATTCTTTTATCTCCTTGTTAACAATGAATCCAACGCATGTACACAGTAGGTGTTCAAAAAGGATTTGTTGATGGGTCTTAGAAAACATTCTCCATACCTTTGTAAATATGGAAATATTTCCATAACAAACAATGATAACTCAGCTTTGAAATTTTACCAAATAGAATCAGCATAAAATTTAGGACATGTAAACTGTATTTGTAGAAATGATATATTTTAGAAAGCCTAATGATACATCAACATGATTTCCATAATTGTGATTGATTTTTGTCAGCTTGGGGAGGCAGCATAGTGTAATGAAAAGAAGATGTATGTGAGTACCAGATTGTCTTATATTAGAATCCTGTTTCCGCCAATTTCTGACTAGGCTTGGCCAAGTCATTTAATTTCTCAGAGCCTCATAGAGATGGCAACAGTTACCTGCATTAGTCGGAACTCTTTGATAGTAAATGACAGAAACAGAAACCAAACTAGCTTTTTAAGAAAAAGGTATTAACAGACACATGTAACTAAAAAAGTCCAGTATTTTTCACATGACTGGCTCTGTGTTCTCAAATAATGTTATAGTTCCATTTTCAGGTATGCTCTTGACACACAGCAGTGAGATGGCCGTTAGAAGCTTGAAGGCTCACATGTTTCTTACAGTCAAGATCCAGCAGATAGAAGAGGTCTTTCCCCTTTGCTCCAGGTAAAGTTTCACGGGTCCTCTCATTGGTCTGTTTTTGGTTAGGAACATTTTTGAATTCACTGTGGAGAATCAGATGGACAGATCTCGGGCCAAATGACCCAAAAAAGGCAAGGAAAATAGGCCCACTGAATCATACAGATGTACAAGATTGCTGTGGAATGGAGGGTGGTTCTGCAAAGAAAGGAATGTTAGGTAAGTAAAGCTAGTCATGCCCTCTAATTTAGGGGTGCTTCATTATGTGGACACCCTCTTCATTGTATTTGATATGAATTGTACCTGCCAGAGTTAGACAACACTTGGATCTCCCACCCTTATGAGTTTGTAGTGATGATTGCATGGTATAATATAAATAAAATGACCAGCAATTCATAAGTATCTTCCTCTCTTTCTATTCTTTTGTACCTGTGTTTTTGTGCTTAAACTGGAAAAGGGATATTATTCAATGGTGGTTAAGGCCTGGATCAGAGCACTCTGGATTTACTAGCACTTGCTCTGAAGTAATAGAAAAAGAAATTATAGTTCCCTCCAATATTTTTACCTCAAGGGCATTCTACAGTCAATACAGAGGGACTGACTCTAAAAAGATTAAATAATTTAGAGATAGTCTGCTATTTCATTGTTAGCACCTCCAGAAATGCTACATTAACCCAACATTGTTTGGTAAATAGCTTATAATTCAAATATAATGGGAGGTGAAACTCTAGTCTCCATTTACCTTTATTTCAACCAGAGAAGTGTCCTATTTGTCAGTTTAACATTCAACAGGTTAACATTTAACAGTTTAACATTAAATTGCCCTTTTTCTCTACTGCAGATGGCTCTACTTATAGAAATAAGTGACATAGAGAAGTTTTTCTATAATAAGTCCACAAGTAGGAAGTTCAGGAGTTGGTATGGTAGTTCCATGATATCAGTAGATACCCAAGTTCCTTATGGCTTTCTGTGCCTACTTCTTTGGGCTGCGGCCCCATCTTTGTGTTCTCAAGAAGGCTGCCAGAGATCCAGCCATTATGTCCACAGCTCAGGCAGGCTAGAGGGAAACGGAAAGAGCAAAAAGTACACGCCAAATGGTTTAGTCCTCTTTGATGGATTTTCTTGAACACTTTATATTGTATGTTCTTTTGGCTAGACCTGTGTCATGTAACCACCTTCAGATAAAAGGAAAGCTGGGAAATCTGGGTTTTGTTATTTTAAGGTGGGTATATTGCACCCCAAATAAAAACTGGGGCTTCCTTAGCAAGAAAGAAGATGAGAGTGTATATTGGGTTGCTAACTAGCAGACTTTGTCTCATACAACTGAGCGTTTTTCTCTAAGACTTTGCTTGAATGAAAGATTTCCATTCTTAAAGAAGAGAAAATCTAAAAACCATTGATGTAATTAAGCTCTATGAAGAGAACAGCCACGTATATGTAATTTAATGGAATGATGCTCAAAGACGGCAGGGTAGTTGTGACACTCACACCTTAAAAGCATTAAACCCAACTTTATTCATTGCAGACCCTTTGAATCATAAGTAAAAATGACAGACACTTTTCATCACTTCCTTAAGAGGCCTTGAAAACCGTGTGGCCTGATGCATGTGTTCCCATCCGGTGTTTCCTTCTCATTGGTGTCCCTGTGCTCAAATGGACCAAGAGGGTGGTTGAAAAGGTGGACAAGTAGGAAATGGGTGATGTGTGCAGCTCCACATCTTGGAACTGTCATCGAAGCCCAAATTGCCCTCCGGGATCCCATGACTGGGCATGTGCTCTGGTGTCTCCACAGCCATGGGATGGTGACGGTGTCAGCAAAGCAAATGGTTCATTAACGTGTGGTGGGGGAAACAAAGTGAACATTTGGAAAACACCCATATATTTAAAGAGACCAAAATGGATTTTCTGCTCAAGCTGCTAAGCTGGTTTGCCGGAAACGTCAGCTTGGTTAGGAGAGAGGAAATCATTTCTACAAGAACTTATTCACGTTGAAAAAAATTATGCTTTGCTTTGATTTTAGCAGTGTCTCAAGTGAAGGGCTGATTGCCTGATCTTCCTTCTTCACCAACTGTTTGAATTCTACATGTTCTTCAAGAGCCGACCTCAGCCTCATCTTGAGGCGGTCTACCAGATGGCCGAAACCTTCGGCAGCCTCTCCTTCTAAAACGGGGTTCTATTCCTGACAGCACAGATCGTGTATTTGACATTCATCATGCACTCCTTTGTTGTGTTAGTTGTCTTTTTCTGTTTGTGTCTCCCATCTCCCTAACGGAATTTAAGACCTCTAAGGTCTAGAGGACCATATCATTTATTATCTAAATTGGGACACTTTTGAGAGTGAAAAGAGATTATTATTAATAATTACATCAGGAAACCTGGCACAAACCTGAACTGTCCAAGCAAATTATGATGTGTGGTCCTCTATTAAGGTCAAAAGCCATTATTTACCGCTTTTCTTTCTTATCACCCATAGTGCCTAGTGTAATTCACATACAAACGGACATGAAGGTTTTCAAAATAAATACCTGAGCAGGGCAACAAACAGGGTCTCCTACAACAGCTGTGAAATAGGTGGGTGATGGAGACGGGTCCTTACCGGTGGGAGATTTAATAGTTCAATAGAGGAAGTAACCATAGAGTAGAAGGCTTTAAATAATCAGATAAAGAGCGTTCACAATAGAGACCAGCCTAGAATTTTTATTCTCACCACCAAAAACTGTGAGGTTCAAATAGGCACTTTCCTTTCAAGAATAGAGAGTGCGGGTGGGGGGGTAGGGGGGTGGGGAGGAGGGGGCAGGAAGTGTTTTTAATGGGCATTTTTGTAGAGTGCTTTCTCGTTTCAGAAGCATCTCCCTTCCCGACAATCATACTGACACCTGCATCAGTCTGAGCAGGGGAAAATAGGAACAGAATTAGCCAGAAGTATAGATTCACAGCCAAGGCATTATGAATTTTCTGCAATTAGCGCCCTCACTGATAGAAATTTTCAGATTGTCTGGTGTGACTCAGCCAAAGGACCTAGAACAAAATAGGTCTTCCTCAATGGAGAATGACATCTGAACCACACTTCTCAATACTAGTACATGTTTTGCTTCTATTCCAACATTTTTGACAACTCATCATTGCTGTGGAAAATGACTTAAAGTGATATATCCTCTCTCATTAACCCCAACTAAATACATACTTTTAAACTTGCCCAACATTTGCTTGTTGGGAATATTCTGCTTGACTTTATATGTACAGGTATACTTTTCTTATGTCTCCATTATAGTATAATCTTGAGGACAATTTCTGAATTTGTTTTGATTTTGTATCTATTCTAACTAGATTGACCATGTAATTTTTTTAAAGATTGTATTTATTTATTTGACAGAGAGAGAGAGCACAAGTAGGCAGGCAGAGAGAGAGGAGGAAGCAGGGCTCCCGCTGAGCAGAGAGCCTGATGTGGGGCTGGATTCCAGGACCCTGAGATTATGACCTGAGCCGAAGGCAGAGGCTTAACCCCCTGAGTCACCCAGGCGCCCCTGACCATGTAATTTTTGAGAGTGAAGAGGTCAGTGGCTTTAAGCAGATAGGACATGACTGGCAATAAATCAGGACTGTTCTGGGCAAAACAGGACATATGACCCCCCCCACCTCAAAATCTACACTATGTCCTGCTTGTTCTAGCGACCATGTGAATATGGGTTGATGTGACCTTAAGTCGCATTCTACTGAAAGCATTTGGAGTTTAATTTACAGCCCCAATTCCACTGCTTTGTCTACCACAACTGGTTGTCCTTAGTGACCTAGTATAAGACAAATTCCAGGTCAAGTCCAGAACTAAAGGCATTTCTTATTTCTACACTTAAGAAGAAACCCGAGGCTACTAATAAATGCCATACTATTTCCCTGGTTCCCAGTAGTTCCCTCTTGACATCGGAAACACATGAGGTTCCTTTTAGAGAATTCCAGGCTTAGAATCTGACTTATGTATGCAATACATTAAGAGAGAACTAAGCAGCACTGGCATTTTGGTATCAACAATCAGACTGGAAACACGATTCTGGCAAAGATTTATCCTGGCACATGCTAGATTTTAGAAATGTGATGTGGGAAATTATCAGGTTTTAGAAGAAGAACACCTAGGTTTAAATCCCACCTCTGCCACTTCTGAAATAGTATTTCATCTGAAAATCAGGGACAATAATCCTACCTCTACTGGCAGAGACTTTGGGAATACTTAAATGCGATCATGTATGTAGAAGTTTTATAAAATGCCAAAAGTCTGTGAGGATGCACAGTGTTCCTTTCATTGCCTGCTTGAATCAACTCTCAATTCAGATGTCTCTCTCAAGTAGCCTCAGGCTGGGTCACCAGAACACAAACGTATAGTTATAAGGTTTAAAAAAAATCAGCCAAACAACTGGTTGTTACATGATCTCTGACAACAGTTGGATGGACCTTTCCCTCAATTAAATGAAGTGTTTTGGCAGCCTATGACTATAGCCTGAAGTATAGCTAGAAAAGGGAATGATTTTCCCTAGGGAGAGTGTAATTTTAACAGAAGTTCAACTTACACATTTTAAGATCTGTACTTTGAATGTCTCTGTTAAGTGCAAAATGAATATAATTAGTTATGAGAGCTCTTGCCGTTGGCTACAGTACGCGTTAAGCTACAGCGTAATATCCCTCACAACCTATTCATGTTCTGTGGTGTATTTTGGGACTTCCTGTGCTGTAGTCTCTTAAAGCAAATACTGTATATAAAGTTTCAGAACCTAACAGTTGTTCCTTCAGAAGGGTCAGGAGTGAGAGCAACACATCTCTGGCCTTCAAATGGTCTAGCCAGACATATAAATTCCTGATGGACAGGATCTATAGCTTTTCCCACACAGGTCCCTAACATGGGAACAAAATGGCACAATTAAGGAAACGTGTGTAGAATAAATAACAGAAGAGATAGATCTCGGACGAAATATTCCAATGATGTAGGACACAAAAAATGACTGTTTTGAGGGATGCCTGGGTGGCTCAGTAGGTTAAGCATCTGCCTTCAACTCGGGTCATGATCCTGGGGTCTTGGGATCAAGTCCCACATCAGGCTTCCTGCTCAGTGGAGAGCCTGCTTCTCCCTCTCCCGCTGCCTGCTGCTTCCCCTGCTCATGTGCTCTCTTGGTCAAATAAATACATAAAATCTTTTAAAAAAAGAAAATGGCCATCTTGAAGTGTCTGAGAGCTCCCAAGTCCCCTAGAACCTCCATTTCCCCCCATTTATCCTCCAGGAGTGCTCACTGTGGCATAGCTGTGATTACCAAATGGCCGTGGCACAGTCATAAATGGACATGCCCTTCCTGCTACCTCCTAACTTGGTAACCATCGTCCCAATGCGTAAGGCATAACAATCTGAAGGGTCACTAGAGAAAGGGTGAACATGTGACCCAGTGCCTGCGTCAACTGGGAGCTGTTTCTTAATAATTCATATTATCAAGTATGTTTATACATTGGAAGCAAAAAAAAAAAAAAGTTGAGCTTCCTCTTATGTGGTTTTCCTGAGTTCTGCAACCTAAAAAGCTAATGCAAAAAAAAGTGAAGGGCAGCATGTATGTGTTGCTTTCTGTTTGTAAAGCCTAACACAGGAAGTGATGCTATGTCTGTCTCGAGAATGTGGCTAGACTTTCAGAGCCCAGAGGCAAGATCTGTAGCTTGATAATTATTTAGATACTGGTCTATAATGCAATCAGTCTGAGAGCTCCCTGAAGGTAGAGATGGACTTGCCTGCCCTCTGTCCAGCACTTCCTCACATTTCTCCCAAAGTACGTCTTGGATACAATGAGTGCTCAATAAATGCTGAACCAGGGGTGCCTGGGTGGCTCAGTGGGTTAAAGCGTCTGCCTTCAGCTCCGGTCATGATCCCAAGGTCCTGGGATAGAGCCCCACTTCGGGCTCTCTGCTTAGTGGGGAGCCTGCTTCCTCCTCTCTCTCTCTGCCTGCCTCTCTGCCTACTTGTGATCTCCGTCTGTCAAATAAATAAATAAAATCTTAAAAAATAATAATAATAAATAAATGCGGAACTAATTTAGAAGGTTTAGGGGGAAAATGACAGTTTTAAAACTCATAACTTCCTGCCCAGTTAAAGAATTTAAAAAAATGTGAGTTTGAGTTAAATATACTTCTTCACAGAGTAAAAAACATATACCAAGTACTATTCTCCTGGAGGGGGTGTTAAAGGGATGAGCGAGGTACAGCTCCTGTCCCCAGGAAATCAAAGCTATGTGGCCACTGGGGACAAAGCAAAAAATACAAAAACAAAAACAAAACAAAACAAAGAAAAAACCAAACAGAACCATGCCGGTTGACAACATTTTTACAAATACATTGAATTCATTGCTGCTGGTCCGGACTTATACAACTGTGTCTTGTCATAATTGTGAAGCCCCTATTTGATAATACAGGACTAAAATGACCCTGTTTGCTATCATATACAAGTGACAGCAATGGACTTCGAATCACTGACTTCTCAAATTATCTATACCCAAAAGTCCTAGGAAAACCACCGAAGTTCAGTTGTTTCAATTCAGGAGGCTGGTAGGTGACTGAATTATTTGTCTTCAGTTTATGGCGGTGGCTTGTGAATGCAGCCCATAGAAGCCCAAGTATGTACTGCTTAATAGTCCAGAATGATTAGAGAAGTGTGTATGTGCGTGTATATGTGCATATACACATACATGCATATATATACATATATGTGATTTTTATGAATACACGCACACATATATCTAAAACTTGCACCATCTTTGTTCTCTCATTGTCAAACTGAGCACAGATCTGAGGGTGAAGCTTTTCAGCCAGACTACAATAGCCAGCTGTCTTTAGAAGAGTGTTACTGAGTCTTTACCATGCAGACACGAAAAGGAATATTTGAAAGTGTAATGACCCTGTGAGTGTTCAGATATTCATTGCACATCACGACGATTACATCTGAGAATCTGTTTCTGCTTTATTCGACTTTTTCTTAAGAAATAGTCTTATCTCTAGGAATGTGTGGAAGCAAAATGGCTAGTTTATCACAGATGGTATTAAAAACTGTGAGTACAATGCAGAAATGCAACCGTCAAATTGCAAACTGAGGAGAAGAATCAAACGGGAAGAAAAACGTTAAGAATTGAGAATAAATTATGCATTGGACAAAGTGGTAATCATTTTGTGAAGGAAAGGAGAGGTAGACTTAAATGGTTGAATGGAAAAAAAAAAAAAAAACTTTGGTGAAGGCGGTCTGGTGTAACGGGGAAGAGCACGGACCCCACCCCACCCCTTGAACTGGGTTTGAATCCCAAGTCTCCCGCTTAACAGGTTGTGGGACTTTGGACCAGAAGTTAAATTCTCAAAATCTTTTGTCCCCTTGCACTTTGCAAAGAGAGAGAGGTGGACATACTTAATGGAAATAATGGTTCATGGCAGCGTGTAACATTTCTCGAACGCTTCCTATGTGCCAGGCACTAAAGTAAGCATATTACCTAGATACGTTCATTAATTCTCATATTAATCCAATGAGGCAAGCTCTGTTACTATTATTGCACGGTAACATATGAGGCTAGACTAGATCAGGTGACGTGTCCAAAGGGATAAACCTGGCAGAATGATTCCAAAGCCTGCGGTTTGAGAACTATGCTATCACATTGCCATATAAAGTGCTTATCACAGCTTGGCCCAGAGGAAGGTTTCAATATATAATAAGGAGTCAATCAAACAAGATCCATCAAAATTCACTAAGAAGGAAAACCAAATCACCTGCCAGCGGGAACCAGACTTGGTCCTTTCTTCCAAATATATCATGTGATGTGATATATGAAGATGCGAGATGATGCCAAATGGTTAAGAGAGTCCAACTGGGAATCACGTGACCAGCTTCCTCACATGCAGATGAGCCTACGTTGCCAACTACAACCTCAGGCTCGGTCCCCTGATACGTCCTGTCCACAGCGTATGCACACCCACCTCCTTTCACTGCATATGTTCCCTTTCCTTCCATAGATCATATTTCAAAGGTGGAGATTAGAGCCTAATGATGTTAGTACAGGCTTGGGTGTTAAGAGCCTCCAGCAGATTCATAGTTGCTCTGATCTTGTCAGCAGTCTGAATGTGAACACCTAGTTAGAGTTGAATTGAATCCAAAGAGCAGATTCTGTTAGAGTCTCTGTCACCCTGGAAATGTTCAAGGGGAGCCAGAAGAGAGAAGAGGGTGTAGGGGGCGCTTGAGGCTTTATTCAGCCACCACAGCCCCCTCTGCCAAGATGAAAGATGGTTGTGGCTTGAAGTTTTTACCCATCTCGGTCTCTCAGAAATATTCATATTATACCAATCAAAGAACAGACCCACTCCTGCCTCTTTGTCATCCTTCTCCTTCCTGTGACACAAGCACATGTGTGCACATTCCACACAGTAGCCCTTATGGCCAAGAAACCTGTCATCCCAAATAACTGTCACATTCTCCTGTGCTCAGTCAGAAGAATTTCAGCTTCTCTCTTCTCTGCCATTGGAGAGGAAGTTGAGGTCACAGGACTGAAAGGATCGTGTCTTGTCTCCCAACAAGAGGGGTCTGTGCAGCTGCCGTGCCCGCAGCAGACAGAAGACATGTGGCAGCTGGGGCTCTAGAAGGCTCTTTCCACCCACTTCCCAGATCTGGTTTTGGCTTCTTAGAGGGCAGATGCTCTTATTCTAGAGTCCCTCTCTGATTCAGCTGGAAAACAAAAACAAAAAACAAAACCCAAACAACTTGAAGTCTAAAGCAATACCTTCCTTTTCTGAAGTTCTTCACTTTGTCCCAGATCCTCTTTTCTGACTTAACTGCCACCAACTCTCTGTCCTTTTGTTCTGAGGTGCACAGGACTGAGTTTTGTCAAGGGCAAAATAATCATCGATCTCAATTATAAACAGCCTCAGCTAAGAGGAATGGTTTTACCAGGGAAGCCAAGCCCGGGAAGTAAGATGCTTTGGTAGTAAAGTGAAATTCAAACTCATTTCCCGACGAAGACCACCACCAACAAAAACAAAACCATGATGCTACTCATTCTCCACGTCATAGCTCTCTGTGGACTGCTTCCCGGTCTGTTGACTGCTCCAGGTCGTTCTTCCTTTACTTTTCCTTTCAAAGTCTACGCTTCAGCGACATTGCTGCTTTTCCTCTAATATACAGAGCTGTTCACGCTTCTGAGCCTTTGTGAAATCTTCTCTCTGCTTGAAATGTCTTCTCACTAAATGTCTTCCTGGAAATCTCTTCTTTGACTTTGAAAACCTGACACAGACATCACTTCATCTATCCCCTGGTGACTCTGATTTAATTGGTCTGGGTTGTGGCCTGAGCTTTGGGAAGTTTAAGCACTCCCCAGGTGAAACTAAAGTGCACCAGAATTTGAGAATGATGGCTCTAGGCCAGTGGTTTTCAAACTTGAGCAAGCATCAGAATTAGCTGGAAGGCACATGAGAGCACAGATTGTGGGGTTCACCCCCCGAGTTTAGAACTCAGTAGTTCTGGCCTGCGAATTTGTATTTCTAATAAGTTCCCAGGTGATGCTGATTCTACTGGTTCTGAGATGAAGTTTTGAGAATAGATGCTCTATTCAAACTTAACTGGCCCAGATTGCCTATGTCGCCCGTATACCTGCAGAACAAAATTTCACTTACGTTGCAGTTATCACACTGCATGGTTATCAAAGTATCCACGTGTCTCTCCTCTCATTGGGAGGCTAGGACATCAGCTTTTTTATCTCACCACCGAGCACCGTACCTGGTATATTGTAGGTGTTCAATATAAGGTTAGTGAATGAGTAAATCTATTCAGAGTCTAGTTATCACAGAGAAACAAAGTCATGTGCCAAATTTATGCCAATCTTCTAGGAGTATTGGATCTAACAAATCTTCTATTCTAGAATAGCAAATATTCTAGAAATCTGAAATTTCTAGATTGAATTTCAATCTAGAAGGCAGTTTTCTTGGTTGCTGTGAATGACATCTTGGATTTTGGTGATAGGATTAGCTTGGCAAAGTACTCCTAATACGCTAGAATAAAAAAGCGTATGCAAAAAGAGATTATATTACATTACATCAAGAACACCTCTTTTTAAACTAACACTTAATGAGTATCTCTATCAATAAAGGCCTTTTAAAAGCTCTCCATCAAATGTTGTGAAAAATGAGAACATTTAAAATAGTCGCAAACAATAAGCCCCATTCATACAGCTTCTTCACCTTGTTTCTCTAGTATCATGAATCTCAAATAGGCTCACTGACCCTCCTCTGGTGAAGTTGGCACATGCTAGCCATATTGATTGTCTGATTACAAATATACACGGTGGCAGTGAGGAACCCATTTGTCCCTGTGGCTTATATGCAGATCTCAAACTTAACACACACTCAGCTACAAAGCAATGGAACCAGATAGCAAAATGTTACTCCCCAGGAGAGTAGACTCATGCAGAACAATGATTTCATTGTTTCATATAACCTTCTAAAGTAAATCCAAAGAGATGTTTGAAAAAGGGTTTCCTAATCCTTGCTAATTTCTTAAATACCTACTCTCAGAAGAATAAATTTGCCGTCTATTCATTGATCTATAGAACACACACACACTAAAACACAAAGCGTGTTGACATAACCCTTTCTAAACTTAAAGCCCAAAGCTGATGATGATGATGTGGTCGTGTGTGTGTGTGTGTGTGTGTGTGTGTGTGTGTGTGCCTTGCTTATTGCACGTGAGATAATGCCATTTGAGTAGCATCCAGGTAGAATTTAAATAGCATCTAGGTAACATTTTTCAGTTAGTCAGTGAGGGACTCAAAATGGGAAATTTGTTCTTCTGAGTCTCTGATTAGTCTCTCTTAATGGCAGTTCTCTGTCCCTGGTCACCTCTAATCATTATCTATGATTCTAAGAATGTCAGAATTCCTGGAGATTGACTTTCTGAATTAAGTGTATCATGAATTCCACTTCATTAGGTAGCCAATGGATTGAACATGATCAAATCAGGAATGAAAGTTTCCATAGGCTGTCCCTGCCTTTCTTTCCAAAAACATAAAATTTGGGGGTCCCTGAGTGGCTCGGTTGGTTAAGTGTCCAACTCTTGATCTCAGCTCAGGTCTTGATCTCAGGGTCACGAGTTCAAAAACAACAACAACAACAACAACAAAAAACCCATAAATTTTTGAAAAGACAAGTTTGTTTAAAATTATCGACAATGCATTCAGAGTTCAGAGTGACTATATTTTGGGTGTAAGGTCTAAGGTGTAAGCAGGCAGAAATCGATTCAGTGGCTACTTTCTGTTGGTATCTGTTCCATATCTTTAGTTAGTTGATTGGCTGGTTGGCTGATTACTTGGTTTTCAAACTGGCATCACTGCCTTCATTTTTCCTGTTTCTGTTTCATCAGCCTTGAATGAGAGAACTATATACGTAGGCAGGTACATCCGTACCCAACCTTACTCCTGTGTCAGGAGTACAAGTGGAAGCCTACCTACCTTTGTCTGAACATTTACATGTTATAATTCAAGAGTGTAGACTGCTTAATGAAATACACTTTTCCCCCTACCTTAACAAGTATATCTCCTTAATGATAAAATATTTTTAAATATGTAAAGCTATTATCATTACAGAATTGAAGGTCTATAAAATAACAAGGATGACTGA
Organism: Martes martes; assembly: GCF_963455335.1. Taxonomy (NCBI): domain Eukaryota; kingdom Metazoa; phylum Chordata; class Mammalia; order Carnivora; family Mustelidae; genus Martes; species Martes martes. The sequence continues at coordinate 27,800,774 of NC_137895.1, read as the reverse complement.
ACTTAATTAATATTGCACATGTACAGATATTCATTTGATGGATATCCAAAGTTTGGGTGAATAAGTAAGTAAAAGCATACTTAACTCAAAAATTATTACATAGTTACTTCATGAAATTCATTTTTACCTTCCTTTTGAGCAAAACGACTAATTAAATTATTCTTACCATGATTTCTACTGAGTTTGAGTCTATTGGTAATAATGATCTAAGGTATTAAAAATGGAAATGTAATCATGTTCAAAATATACAAAATTTGAATATATTTTAATCAAAAACATAAATAAAGCAAACCTAAGACATAAGAAATTATTTTTCATGTGCTTTCAAAAATTATTTTTTCTCAAACATCTAAATTATTAAAATTAAAAGAAAAATGCAATTTATGTTTAGAAACTGTCAAGAACATAAATTACAATTGTTAAATAAATCTTATTTATTTTCTAAAAAAGGAATTAATTATCATCAAATGCTTCTATAAAGCTTAAACTATTCATAATTCTACCTTTAGTTATCAATGTAAAGAACCAATAATAGCTTGCTTCACACATACTTCATACAGGGAGAATATGAAGGTAAGTAATGTGCTTTTATTTTCTTTAAGTGCTGCTGTCACTCAAAGGCTTCCTTCCTTCCTAAGTCATTTCTGACCTCCATGTCAGCAGTGCATAACCCACAAGCTTCATGGCTTGTAGATGAAGTTATCTTTTCTTCCAAAGACGTAGGTCAACTTGTTTGGAGAAGTCTTTCCCTGGGGCCTGATGGGTGTTAGCATTGGGCTTGGATGTTCTAGGGTTTCAGTCCTGTTGTGCAAGCCCTGAGGTCAGGATTCTAAGTCACGGAGCAGCCCCCTCCAACCCCGCACATATATTCTCTAATAAATGTAGTTGTTCCATATTTTTGACATGGAGGCCATTCTCAAGCCCAACTGATGCTTTTTTTTTTTTTTTTTAAACACTCTCATATACATCTGCTTCATTCAGGCCTTTAGAGATTCTCACTGAGATTATTGTAGTAGACCGCCAGCAGATTGCTTTTCTGCTAGACTCCAGTGTTTCTCTGTGGACATAAACATAGAATCCTGACTGGATCATGTTTTCCTTATTTTAGACCTGGAGTCTGAGGCCACTTGTGAATAGGTGAGATAAAGCAAAGGAACAAAATCACACTCAAATGTATATGTGGCTGATCTGATGTTCCTTTACCCAAAATGCATCATGAAGAAATGGGAGCTGTCTAACTTGGCAGAAACTGTAGTGGACTGATTCCAACTACTGACAGGTGAGCCATAGTCAAGACAGAAGGATCCTTTCATGATTAGTGCTTACCATTATTGCATAACTGGGCTCAGCAACAAAGCATAAACTAATAGCCAATATTAACTGAGCATTCATTATATGCTCCGTACTTTGCTAAGAGCTTTATATGTATTATCTCATGTGATTCTAGCCACCCCCCATTGTCTTAGAGCTAGGTAATCCTATGAAGCTCCTTTTCAAGATAAAGGATGTGAGGCTTCAGAGGAGTTAAGTAGCTTTCCTAAGGCCATACAGTGTGGAAGCAATGACAATGGGACTTAAACTCAGGCTGTCCAACTCCAAAACCTACATATTGAAAGACTATTACACTCTATTTCTCTGTGTCTTACTGGCACTGGGCAGAGGGATGGGAAATCTGGGTCTAGGTGAGGCCAAGACAAGGAAAACTGAACCAAGAGCCAAAGCATGCCCCAGGGGAAGCAACCACCAATCCAGCATAACAAGGCCAACAGGATATAATCACCTTGTGTTTGTTTGGGCTGCTGTCCTTTCCAAGGAGTAATGGAGGTGGACTCAGGTGGAAGTCAAGGAGACATGGAAGGGAGCTGCTAGGTGGACTTCTCAGCAGAGTATAGAATCTGGGGTGATACTCCCCATGGATTCATTGCGCTGGTAGATCAGGACTCTAGTCTAAAGGAATTCAGAAATAAAAATAGTATCACTGGACACTTACTACATGCATTATCCCTCCTACTTCTCAAATGAGAAATGAAGTTATAGAGTTGTCCATAACTAAACAGCTAGTAAGAGATAGAAGTGGGAAAAAGAATCTTAAATTAGCTTGACTCCAGATTTTAAGGTCTTTCTATTAAATATATCAAGTTGCCTCTTTCACACTCCCCTAGAACAAGCTAAAAGACTAAGCAGAAAAATAAAAGCACAAAGTCTCATCCTTAGCCCCTTACTCATGTTGAATGATGTCTGAAAGAGGCCCTGCAGGTTATGGAGAAAGGCCTTGACTCAGGGCACACGTGTAGGTGTGGCAGGACTGGAAGCCAGGATTAATTCATTCTGGAGTCCACCCATGGGTGGGGCTTCTAAGCTCCCTACAAGCAGTCTGGGGCAAGATTGATTCACGGATTGGGCTCGGTTTGAGTTCCAGAACAAGGAGTGACGTGATGGGGCAGTTAGGGACAACACATACTGAATTCTGTCCTATTGACAGGGACCATACTAGGACATTTAACCTTATTTGTGCTTCCAAGATCATGATGGTTCTTTCTTCCCACCTGGACAACCCCTGAAGCCCTTGAGGCCATGCCCTGTGATACCTGTTCATGATCCAACCCATACCTAACAGACATACTCAGGACTCAGAAGGTCCTTGGAAAAGATGATGCCACTACATTACCAAAATGGCAAGGATGAAAAAAAAAAAAAAACATTTATTACAGGTAAGAACTCCTTTCTAGGGGGAAAAAAAGTTGGGGATTATGATGAATTTTTAATTAAAGAATGACCAGGAGGTGCAATGATGAAAAGGATGCTTAGGGGGCATTATAATGATAATGCTTTGGATGCATGAATAGAAAAAAAAAATGCAGGAACTGGAATCTATAAGCAAAACTCCATGAAATGTTTGATTGGGCTCCCGAATTGCTGATAATTGTCAGAGATATTCTCTTGTTTGAACTGAGGTAGTCTATTGGTTGGTGTTCTTTTTAACTTCAACATTAATTATCACCATCGCAGCCAAAGTCATGAATACTCCCTGACCTATGCCTGCACAGTCATGAGCTCCATAAAGGGAATAAAGTGTGTGTGAGTGTTTGAAGGGGGGAGTCTTTTTTTTTCTGTGCTGGAGATTGACTAATTTGGTGGTTAATAGAAAGAATATGAGGTCCTGTACATTTTGGTTTAGAGGACACAGAATTCAAATCTCAGTCACCTGCCATTCAATTTCAACCAACATGTAGAGAGCACCCACTATATGCAAGGCACTTTGGAAACTATGAAAACAAGTAAAACAGTGCCTCTCACCAGGAAGCTCAAAATATAGCATCAAAGATAGAGGTAAGCAAGTCATAGTCAAGTGGAACAGAATAAAATGAGCTTTAGGACACAGGCTCAAAGGATGAACCATGAAAGTAGAGAAAAGAACCATGGTTGAGAGGATGGAGTGCTGCCAACCTTGGAGGAGGGAAGAAAGCCATTTCAGAATTCAAGTAGAATGGATCAGCAAAGGAGTTGGAAAATTTTTTAGGAAGAGAAAGAAGAGGTGAACCAAGAAAGGGTGGTGGCAGGGCAGCCAATAAGTCTGCTGAGAAATGTCAATACCTACATATGGTCCCTTGACCCTACTTCCTTCCACCATTTGTCTAATTCTCTCCCACATTGCATGGCCAGAGTTCTCACTGATATGTTCTGTTCTTGGCAAACTGAGTCCTTAAACTTTTTAGGTTTATTGAAAGGTGTATTCAACCCTGTCCTCCCCTCCCTCTCAGCTAAAACTGATCTCACTGAGGACTTAACTATAGGTTAATGTAGAGTTAACTGCACTGGAGCTGGAGTAGGCTCAGACTGGCTTGTACCCAAGGGGAGTTCCTAAGGGTGAGAATGCCAAGAGGTAGGGATAATTGAAGCCCATGTTCAAGTCTGGGTCCACACAGGCACACCTTAGGAAGCTCTCAAGCAGTTCCTGGCACAGAGCAATAGTTCAACCAACATCATGGTTATTATTTCATATTCCATGTATACTGGAAAAGATGGATAAAACTTGAGCATCAGGAGGTCTCAGTTAAATCCGTTTTTGCTTGGAGTAGGATACCTGTCTTGGTCAATAAAACCTGTGGTCACCTAGGAAATACTACCATGTAGCACTGTCACACATGTGTCCATCTAGATAGGAAAAACCATCCTGAGGGTGGGGAAAAAATTGATGATTTAGTTACTTAGCCTTTTCCTTTATCTATCTCTGTCTCTCCATTCAATTTCCATTCACTAAGCAACGCATCCTCCTGTGTTTGTCATCACTCTGTTTTGTCCTCTGTGGCTCTGGATTGTGTGTATCCCTAGTGTTGGCAAGGGCACCGTGGAGACACAGAGTCACTCTGAGTTTACTACAAAGCAGCGTGGAGAGTAACCCAGAGAACCTCCCAGCTGGCAGGTATCACCATGATGCTGGCTGTTTTTTTGGGAGTGGACTCCCCCTTCAAACCAACAAGCAGTGTCAGGAGTGACAAGGGAGTGTGAGACAACAGGGTTTAAAATCACCAGTGCTTCAAAGAAGCAACAAGATGTCTGTGGATGGATGAGTAGATAAAGAAAATGTTACATAGATAGATATGTCGATAGATGAGAACATTATTCTGTCACAAAAAGAAGGAAATCCTGTCATTTGCAACAACGTGGATGAAACTGAAGGGCATTATGCTAAGTGAAATAACTCAGAGAGAAAGACCGATAACTGTATGATCTCACTATTTAAACGTGGAATCTTTGGGAAAAAAAAAGTAAAACTCATGCAAACAGACATGAGAATGGTGGTCGCCAAGGTCTGGCAAGTGGGGGAAATGGGGAGATGTTGGTCAAAAGGCACAAACTTCCAGTTATAAGATGAATTATAGGATAAGTTCCGATTACCTAATGTACACATGGTGATTATAGTTAATAATATTGCATTGTATACTGGAAAGATGGTAAGAGAATAGATCTTATGCATTCTCACCAAAAAGAACAAACAAAACAAAACTGTGTGAGGTGATGAATATGTTAATTAATTTGATTATGGTAATATTTTCACAATGTATACTTACAGTAAATCATCATGTTATGCACTTTAAATATACACAGTTTTATCAATTATGCCTCAACAAAGCTAGGGAAAATACAATGCAATAAAATAAGATAAAATAATCAAAACAAACATTCAAGACTTTTATGGTAGATTATCTTCAAGGGACTAAGTGCTTCCGTAGGTCTGTGCTGGAAAATGAGGGAATTCTCCTTGAAGAAACTGATTCTTGGGAAGAGAGGAAGAGTAGGAAGGTGGGATGCCTGGGTGGCTCAGTAGGTTAAGCGGTTAAGCAATTAAGCATCTGCCTTGGGATAGGGTCATGATCCCAGGGTCCTGGGGTCAAGTTCCACATTGGGCTCTCTGCTTAGCAAGGAGCCTGCTTCTCCCTCTGCCAGCCGCTCCCCCTGCTTGTGTGCTCTCTCTCTCTCAATCTGACAAATAAATAAGTAAAATCTTTTAAAAGAGAAAGAGAGAAAGAGGGCGGGCTTGGCTCCTTGTCCCAGCCTGTGGGGTCTCTGGAGATCCTCTCACAGAGATTCTTCTCCGCTCTTAAATGTGGAAGTTGGACAGAGACACAGGACAGGCAGGCAGGAAAAGCTACTGTAAGCTCCAAAGTATTTATTTTCCAGGGAATTTCAGAAGATAAAGAAAGGTTCCCTGAGGATTTCACGTCAAGCTAACAGTGGGGGAAAAAAAAAAATTAAGAGGAGAGCATAAATCCAATAAGACTACACATAAAAACAACAATACTCACAGGTCTAGCCTTCCACAGTTTTCAGAGCCCTTTCCTGTACGGAAACCTACATGTGAAGCTGAGCCAAAGGAGCAAAGATGGTGGTGTCAGTGGACTTGGGTTCAGACCCTTGCTTTTCTACTCACTGTGTTGCTGAACCCCTCAAGCTTGTTTCCGATGCCCTGCCACAGGGTTTTGTTGTGGGTAGAGTGAGGTAATGCAGGTAAGTTATCTACTACATGGTATTAACTTGATGAACGGTAGCTCTCCCCATCATTCATAAACTTTGCCTATGGAAGACACTGTACAGGTGTTTGTTAAAGGACTAGCTCCATGTTGCAGATGAGAACACTGAGACTCAGAGAGGTCAAGTGGCTTACCCAAGGTCACAGCTAGAAAGAGAACAGACTTCTAGCTCCAAATCCTGAGCTCCACGCAGTCCTTTTCCATGCCACCTTTGGGGTTGGATTGTATTTCTATGCAAGTCAGACACCAAATAAGGAAAGATATTCGGAGGGGTCCTGCCTTTGAAATCAAACAACAACAGCAACAAAAATACCATACTATTTTCAAGTAGAATACCTTTGCAAAACACTTTTTCCTCAGAAGCTGTTGTTCAAATCTCATACTTCTATAAAATAATTGCTTTATGCCTTAAGATTATTGATTTGTGTGAACTCAGACATTCAGTAAGTAGGTGATGTTTCTGAAGTTATTATCAGTCGCTGTGTCTTCCACAGCTGGATGAAAGAATCATATCCCAGTCCTGTGGCTTTTCTAAAATGCACCATGTCTTATCTTTGACAGCAGCAGAGAACACCAGACAGGAGGGCACTGGCAGGACACTTCTGAATTCCTTCACCTATGCTAAAAACAGATGGAGATACGGTTGAAAAAATCTGGTCTGAGTAAGAATCATTACTACATAAACTACTGTAACATGGAGCAGTTGAATTTGGTGATCTTTTGGGTCTCTTTTAGCTTAGAAATACTACATCATTTTATTCTATCCCTCCTCTACCCAATGCCAGTTTTATTATTGACCTCTTGAACATTTAACTGGATCGGGGCATCCATTATCAGTGCTTCCCATTGAAAAAATAAAATTGAGGTGAATTAAGACCTACTATGTCTAAAATTCATAGCCCCAAGCATCCCACTCTTTGTGTAAGGTCATAATATTGCTACCCCAGGGACAAGGTTTTTGTCTGTGTGTAAAGCCTGAAATCCAAGATTCATTGACACCATATTTTATTTTTTTTTTAAAGATTTTATTTAATTATTTATCAGAGAGAGAGAGAGAGAACACAAGCAAGGGGAGCAGCAGGCAGAGGAAGAAGCAGACTCCCCGCTGAGCAGGGAGCCTGATGTGGGATTCCATCTCAGGATGCTGGGATCATGACCTGAGCCTAAGACAAACACTTAACTGACTGAGCCACCCAGATGTCCCTGGCACCATATTTTAAAGACAGAAGCCAACAAAGTCATTTATCTTGCTATCCATCTGTCCCTCCATTTGTCCATCTCTTTATTTGTTTACTCTTCTGAAATTTATTGGCTATCTCCTATGTTCCAGGCACAACGTGAGATGCAGGTGCTACTGCTGAGATTTAGATGTTGATCTTACGGAACTTACAGTACAAAAGATGGACAAAAACCAATTTCACAAATAATTATGAAGATAAGTGTTTCAAGGAGAAGAATGCCAGGAGTGAGCAGGTAGGGTTTCCTAAGAGAGACAGTTCAGTTGAGAGAATGATGGGCTCTGGAATCCAACAAGAGAGTTCAAGTCTTGTTTCTCCCCATACCAGCCCTGAGACAGTGAGCCAATTGTTTAATCACTCATACCTCAGTTTCCCCAACTATGCCGTGGAACTAGAGCAGTAATTCCCTCCAAAGATTGTCGTCAGGATTAACGAGGTAACACATGTACAGCATTTCCAGTGATATCTGGAACTAGCAGTGTTCAGCCTGGAGAGAGGAGATATACATGACCTGTGCTATCTGGGGGACCTAGCTGAGGAAAGTATAAGCAGAGACATGAAAAATAAATAAGAAGGGTGAGAAGAGTTTAGAGGGGAGAAAGGGAATGGGAGAAGGGGATGAGTGAAGGAAAAAGTAGAGATTCTGAAACAGAAGGAGCCGGGGCAGAGTACCCTGGAAACAACACAGAAGGGCAGTGATGGAGGAGCATGGAAAACCAGACAGGAGAGCTGGAGATGAGGCTGGGATACCAGAGAACGAGACCCTAGAGATCATATTTGAGACCAATTGGTTAAGGATTTTGGAACCCACCCTAAGAGCATTCAATCACTTGACCAATCATCTGTTTGACTGGAAATCCCTCAACAGAAACCCAACCATTCCATTTCCTATCTTTAGAGGAACATATGCTAATTGATAAGGAGTCAGCAGGGTAACCAGCAGTAAGATATCTTGGATTTCTCTGTAAATGATGTCCTTTCCCATGTGTCTCTATCTGTATTTTTATTCTCTGTCCTTGGCAGCCATCGTTGCTGTCTTTGAATATCAAAGTAGACTTGAAGAATTGCATTTCATTGTCAAATGATTGCATCCAGATAATTATATTATGGCTTTTAAAGACACATGATCAATTTCTATAATATATCAAGAAGAGTCTTGAAGAAACTAGCATTTAATCCTTGCTCAGTTCTATTTTTCTCTGCTCTGTCCTTTGCTTGGGGCTATAAAAAGATGCTGTATTCTTGATTTATCTTATATTTTTCAAGTTTTCTTCTTTCTTTTCATTAGCTTTATAAAATTAACTTTTAATAAGGCCCAAAAGACATTACTGTTTTTCAACAATGATTTTCTTTCTTAATATCAAAAACAAACTACTAAAATGAACTGACTATGGATCTTTGACTCTTTCAATCCTGGTTTTAAATTCTGGCTCTAATGTTACCCTGGCCAAGTTATTCCATATCTCTGAGATGCAATTTCTCAAATTCCAAAATAACTACATTAATAGTTATATTTCATTGTTGTGAGGACTATATATATATAAAAAACAAATATAACTGTTTTATATATATATATATGTCTAGGTCTAGTGACTAATAAGAAGGAAGGAAGGGAGGGAGGAAAATAAAAAAGGGAGGAAAGGAGGGACACAGGAGAGAAAGAGAAAAAAGTAAAGAAAGAGAAAAAGAAGGAAGGAAGGGAAGGAGGGAGGAAGGAAGGAAGGAAGGAAGAAAGGAAAGAGAAAGCAAGAAAGAAGGGGGAGGGAAGAAGGAATGAAAAGCCCTCATAGAAATGAACTACATGGGTGACAAAAGACGAAGATGGCATTATGAGTGAGGTAATGTGTTTGAGAATCATTTAGATTCTGAAATTATGGAGAAAGATATATTTAAAAGTTATTTGGGGTTAAAATTTCTTCAAATGTACTTTGATATTCTTCCGGGACAGGCACTATAAACCTATCCACTCCATCTTTTCTGAAAGGTTGAAAAATTTCTTCAATTCTTCTCTTGATTGAAAAGTAGTACCTTCAAAAAGACATCTTTGGGGGAGTCATCTAAAACTTCCCTGATGCGTTTTTGTGACAGCAGCCAAATTTCTTCTTTACATTTGTTGTCTTCTAGAACTAAAATCAGATTGTGATGCTGGCTGTGTAGTACGTGACATCAAAGGAAGTGATTATGCAGAGTACTAAGTGGAAGAGGGAAAATGGAGCTGGTTTAGAAGGCAGTCATTAGTTCATTCATTCATTCATTCATTCACCAAGGTTACTCGGCTTTATTCCAGAAAAATTGGTTTGAAAGGATTGCTTTTCTCCTGACCGGAGACTTGTAATGCTGACTCAATTAAAAGGTTATGTTAGTAGCTCTGGTAATCCAATAAATTATTCTGAAGTATAGGCTTAAATGCTGCATTTTCAGGAATTTGACATTCAAAGGTAATGATGTTAGTTGATAAGGTTGTTCTTTGGACATGATGGCATTGCTTCTAGGTTTCTGAGTTTGCCACTTAAAATTCATGAACAGTATTGTTTGAACTTGAGAACGTTCATGTAAGTTACATGAAAGTCCCAGGCTCCTCTGTAGCTGCAGAGGTAGGAATGCTAAGATCAGGTGTTACCTGACAAACACAACAGCAAGAAACAAGCAGTCACTTCCATGGTTGTGACCTTGCAGAATTTCAACAGCCAGGAGCGGACTGTCCCAAACACATATAGGATTTCTCAGGACCCCTACATTTCTCCTATTTATTCCACTGCTGGGAAAACATGGGGTGGAGAAAAGTGTCTTGGGTTGTGTGTGGTCCCATGAAAACTTCCACACTCCTTTTGATGATCTGGAACAGTGAAGAATGGATGTCTTTGACTGTCTTTCTTTTGTTTTGTGCATTCCTATTTTATCGGACCCTGAGGGAGCAGAATTTAACAGGGTTTAATACAGTGGGGAATCTTTCCTGATCCTTCCATTTGGGTGGGACGCCAAAACAGCAACTATACCATGCTTTGGGAATAAAAATACAAACAAACCTTAGTCTCTTCTCTTAAGACTGGTGGGGGGAAACAGACAACATGGTATATATGATTCTCTAAAATTTATTTATTTGAAAGAGAGAATGAGCGAGCATGAATGGCGGTCAAAGGGAGAGGGAGAAGCAAACTCCCCACTGAGCAGGGAGCCCAATGCAGGGCTCCATCTCAAGACCCTGAAATCATGACTTGAGCCAAAGGCAGACACTTAACTGACTGAGCCACCCAGGTGCCCCCCACTTTAAAATTTATTTGTATATATGATTAAGTGCAAAAAAATATTATTGTGTGTAAGAGGGTAGAGGAATCAGTACAGGTGCCAAATGATCCAAAGAAAGCCATCGATTTTACCTGGGGTAGGGGTAGAAGTTCCTAAAGAAACAAAATATCTCTTATGGACTGTCCATAAAATAAATAGGCCATATAAAACCTTCAATCTTCTCACTCCTGGTTAGGGAAGAGGGGGCAATTGCAAAGTATAGTAAGAATGCCCAGGGCCTTTTTAGAAATCTTGCCACAAGTAAAGGTGAGTGGCCTTTTCTGTATCCCACCTAGGTAATTGTTCCTACACTGCACTTGTCCATGAACTTAGTGCACCTCTGGAGAAGATGGTAGTTTCAGAGCCTGCCATAAAGAGTACAAAAGCCAGACACCTGATTTGAAGGACCTTCCCAAAGACCTTTCAGTCTCTAGGTCAGTGTTTACTGATGCTGCTTGCCAGTGCTTTAGAGTTATACTTCCTTTCCATCTCAAAGCCATTAATATGTCCTCTCAACCTGACAATGGCGGTGTCATCCTTTAAGCAACAGACTTTTTTTTTTTTTTTTGGATGCTATCAATATTTCAGATAACATTTGGCTAAAAGAGCAGGGAAGGAGCTATAGTTAGACACAGAGAAGAAACAGAGCCTATGCACATCTCTGTGCTGATGAGTAGAATTGAGATGAGTATGATGTAGCTCCTTCCATGAGCAAAGCGTATCCATCAATGCCAGTACCGGCGCCAGAGGAGAAAGAGCAACACAACAGTTGTCAATGGCATTTTTAGACCCCAAATGGCATTAGCATAAAAGCAAGTCCACTTTATTTTTAAGTTCACTTAGAGGGAATTTTGAAGGCACCACTCGAAAGTATATGAGGAACCAGCAGGATTTTTTTTTTTTTTTTCCTAATGGCCTATAAATTGAATCTTGGAAGACAGACTGGGGATGAATATGGATGCTTGAATACCCTTTCCAATAATGTCAGAATTTCTAAAAGATCCCGAATTTAACCATGGGTGCCAATCAAAGTATGGATGTCTGCAATCACATATATAGTATTTAATATGGATGACCTTCAATCGTGCTTCCCATTTAAAAACACCCTAAGATCTCAGGGGTTTTTTGGTAGTCTTATCGAAAAGGAACATGTCTGTGCGTGAACACAGCATGCATGCTGATACCAAGTGCTACCAAGTACTCACAAAATGCCTGCTGTAACATCCGAATCAATGTACCAAGACAAAAACACTTGGTTCTATCATTTTTAGACTGTATGCTTCATGGTCTTTTCTTTATTCTTAAGCTCTCTCTGCAAACTCCGCTAAGGAAATGATGAAAAATTATTTCCTAAATCACAAGAATAACTTTAAAAATGTCTTTTCTATATACAGTCCCATCCCTTATTCACCACAAGATATTCAATCCAGCCTCTGCTGGCCTAGGACGTCCTTAGACATTTATTGGAAAGCCACCTACTGGGAGAGACATAAAGGAAGATTTTAACCTTGATCTGCTAACAATAAAGTTGTTACCAGCTTCCCTGAAAGGAAACCTTTGTGTCCCTTTTCCTCTTTATTCATTCTCTGAATCTCCTTCTATTTGTCTATTTTCTATACTTTTCTGTTCTTTCCCTGATCATCAGTTTGGGAGACCTAGCTTAATGGGAGAAAATCAAACAATTCTGAACATGTTTATTGAGTGTTTACTATGTGCCAGGCATTGTGTTAAGGCCTGGGGATGCAGAAATAGACAAGTCCTAATTCTTCCCTTTTTTCATCCCTCCTTCTACTACCATCTAATCCCTTAATGTGTCCTGTTCTGTGAATATCAAAATATTTCAGCTCTTTTCCTGCAGCCTTGTGAATACAGACCAACATCAACTTTTGTCTAGGGCATGGATATGGTTCCCTAAGTGTTTCTCTGTTTCTGTTTTTGTCCCAATACAACTCATTTTCCTCACAGAATTCTGAGTGATTCTCTTGACATATAAATCAAATTATGTCACACTTGTGCCTTAACTTCTTCCAATGGCTTGCTATTTGGAGTAAAATCCAGAAAAGTGGTCCCTGCGGGGTCTTGTAAGATGTTATCCTTATCCCCTCTTTAACCTTCCCGTTCACCTCTTTCCCCCACTCACCTTACTGCAGGGGCACATCTTTGCATTCAGCTGCTCACACCACAGGCAGATCTCTCTTTCTAGAACATTCTTCCTCCCAGGCCTTTGGCACACACAGGTCTTTTTCTCATCCTTTGGTCTTGACTTAAATAGCTCTCTTTGAAGTGATCTTCTCAAACTGATTATCTGAAGTTGCTCTTCTCTTGTTTGTTTGTTTGTTTTTGTTCCTCATCTTCTTAATACTATGAAACCAATTTGGAAATGTTATATTAGTTTGTTGGTTTTTTTTCATTGTTGGTCTCCCCTACTAGATGTTCCATGAGAGCAGGGATTTTGACTTTCTTGTCTATCTCTGTGCTACACCCAGGGCTTAGAAGATGACTGGTTAATACACACACACACACACACACACACACACACACACACACACACACGTATACATGTATACATGTATATATTATATATATAATATATATTATATTAATAGGTGCTCAAAAAATATGGTTAAAGGGATAAATATAGACATTCTCAGTACTCTGAAGATACTGAGTTTCTCATATAACTAGATAGAGGTAAGTCTAGAAGGTTGAAAAGCATGCCATAGGAAAACACAACCAGATTCCATTGCTTAAAAAATTTCTTATTAAGTGAAGAATGCACTCAATTTTTGGTACATTTTTAAAAGAGTTTTAGAATTTTAAATAGTTATTCAAATAGAGTATCTTATTTTATCCACATAATAATCAAAATATTTTGTTGTTTTTGTTCTTCTACATCATATTGCTGAGTCATGATCCACCTTACAAATGATGGCTAAGCCATGGGAATTCGAATCACCAGGAAATGCTGAGACTGTGGTCCAAGTTCCAGCAACCCTAGAATCTTCTGGAACTAAAACTTAACAATTCTCCTGATTGTCTAAATGGCTAGAGACAAAGGTGGGCAGAGAACTCTAGAGATATGAGACTAAATTCAGATCACAAATATAGAGTATGTTGTGACTCAGTCCATATTTGGTAAAAAGTGAGGTGGGCTCTTACCAGTTTAAATATAGTTCAGGCCACAGAAAAAAATCAGAGAAAGAGGAACTTCCTACGGAAAAGAAAATGGTTTCATAAACAATGAAAATGATGAAGCTACTCAAAGTGAAGCTCTTTCTTCACCATCTGTGCATTCAGACAATGAATCTGAATCATTTGTTGGCTAGCTGGTCTATTATATGACTTAGAAATCTGTTATAAAGTCTTCTCTGCAAACTCAGGAATAATTTACTTATGTACAACAGACTGAGGCCCAGAGACTTTGGGAATTGCTCACAAGGTTCTTAGTAACTGGCAGATCTTGAACTCAGAAAGTTTTTCCATCTCCAAACCCGGTGCTATTGTTGCTAGATAGAAGTTGGGACTTAAACTTCCTCAGATGGACATATTCATTTTGACAATCCCTTGAAGCACCTGGTGATGTAATTCTCATCCAACCTTAGCAGATCAGCAGTGTGTTTAGAGCAGTTCAATAGGATAATTTAATTTCTGTAGATAAAAGGTGCCTTCTGAACGCATTGTATTGTCTTAAATGGTGAAGATACTAGGCTGGAAATGGGAAAAAGAATAATTTTAGGCATTTTCCTCATTTTGTTTAAACAGAATGAAGACTGAAGAGTCTTTTTGGCAGGAGGCCTATGTTTAACCAGTGTTACTGAATATAGAATAATCATGGGTGGGGAGTATGTTTTCCTTAATTGAGTATGTTTTCTTGAGATAAATGTGGATCTCAGGCTCCTCACTAGTCAAAGCAAAAGTTTCCAAGTTGTCTGAGGTTGTGAAAGCCTAGGAGGTAAGCCTCAGCATCCATGCAGAGACAAGAAACACCAAGCCAAAGTGCCTACAAGAAGGTTAAAATAGAACTGGCAGATTGGACCACTTCCGTCCTGTTCACTAACCTCGTCCTGATTTGCCTCCTGAGCATCTCTCATCACCTTCCATTAGATCACATAGAAGGCCATGATCCCCAGGAGGCTTCATTCCATGCTTCCTCCACCACTGGATCACCTTCACTCCCTGCCTCACTATAGAGCAAGCCACACGGAGGTGTTTGTGTTTGGGCAATATGGCCTGGTGTGAAAGCCGAGCAACTGGCTGAACCATTTTGGGAGCATTCAATTGTCTTTACCCCAATGGGATTAGTCCTTGAACCAAGGAGGAATAGGTTTCCTTTGTCTTCTCCCCTGTCACTACTGATCTAAGAGAGCAGAAGAGGCCAGGATGCCCACCTTAGGAGCATCCCCACATAGGCAACTAACTTCTCCATCGCCAGCTCAGCTGCCAGAGATTAAAAGGGCAGAGAGCCTTTGAACATTGAGCTCCAGGAGCTCATTTGGCAACTGGACTGAACTTGTCCCCTCGTAGATGGTGCATTTGTTTCCTGGAGCCAATGTAACAAATGACCACAAACAGAACAGTTTAAACAACAAAAATGCATTCCCTCACAGTTCAGGAGGTTGAAAGTCCAAAATCCAGGTGTCTGCAGATGTGCTTCTTTTGGAGGCCAGAGAGGGAAGACCCATTCCAAGCCTCTCTCCTAGCTTCTGGTGGTAGCTGAGAGTTCTTGGGTGTTCTTTGGCTTGAGGAAGCATAACGTCAGTTTCTGCCGGCATAGTCACAGGCATTCTCCTTTGTGTGTTATCGTCCTGTAGTCCTCTCTGTGTCTGTCCCTCTGTATCTCTCTGTCACTTCTTACAAAGACACCAGTGATGGGGTTAGGATGTGTTGAGTACCACTCTAATTCCATATTACCTCACTTTAACTAATAACATTGGAAAAGACCCTCTTTCCAAATAAGATTCTGGGTAGACATGAATTTTGGAGGATATTACTTAACCCAGTATTTCCATACTGATGGAAAAAAGAAAATTTTGCCTATATTCACCACTCAGTTTAGCCAACCAGCCATGGAATGGCTTGGAATTGTACATGTCAGCCTAGTCATTTCCAGGCTGCCAACAAAGTATCTTCCCTCCTACATATATCAACCTAAAATATTTAGCCTCACATTTTATCCTTGTACCAAGCTTCTTTAGATGTAAAATGTCTCCCTGACTGGGTCACACATGGGTCATTCATCACAAAAACCTTAGTCTGAATTAATGTAATTAATTTTAAATTTTACACCAGGAAACGCAGCCATGTGAGGAATCCATCCGACAACTGGATTCCATAACTGAATGAGGATCTAATTGCTTGTGGGTTATAGACAATTAGTATCCTACTGAAGGACTCAACGTTCAAGTGCCCTCCCCTCAAAATGTTGGTCAATTTGGATAGCCAATTACCTAGTGTTTATTACTCAAAGTACGGCCTACAGACCCACAGCATCAGAGCCTGTTAGAAATCCAAAATTTCGGAGGGATATGCTCAAATCTAACTGAATCAGGATCTGCTTTTTATCTTGATTCTCATGACCCTGTATGCACATTACAGTTGGAAAGTGGTGTTCTAGTAAAGCCCTTACATAATTGAACTGGGGGAAGCTACGAAGAGGCTTTTGTTGGGACATGCTTAGAGCATAAGCTATTAGATATTATCTTGAGGCCAGGTGAGACTGCAAAGAGGAAAGAAGGATACTGGTAGTCTCGGGATAAAACAGAGAAAGGAGAATTTGCAACAATAACTTTCACAGGCAGAACACAAATCTAGGCATTTTGTTTTAGATGGGTTATCTCTTTTAATGTTTGTAATAACCCAATGCATTGAATACTATTATTTTCATGACCACAATTTTTTAGAGGAAGCTACTGAGGAAGAGAGGCTCAGAAATGTACTGTCTGACACCAGAATTTCTTAACATCTCTGCTCTCCTACCAGACAGTAGGTGTAGAGAACCAAGCCCACTGGCAAACTGATTAACACTTGATTGTAGTTCGTAGCCTTGTTAGAACTTGTGTTTCAGCCCACATTATTTTGAAAACATGAATAGTCCTGGCATGAATCCATTTTCTTCATTTAATCAAGTAGGTCAGTTGTGCATAGAACTTGCCTCAAGTCCCAGACCATACATGGGGCTCTCAGACCTGGTACGTCTGCCACATCCCGCCAGCACGTAAACAGCAGGAACCAATCCCAAACCCCGTGTCTTCCCTCTCGAAAGTCTGCCTTCATGACACATGCCTGGGGATATGTGACTAATGCTGCATTTTTCCAATTTTGTCCTCTCCTAGATCACTGGAACGATTTATTCTTGCTCAGTGACCCAGTAATTGTGTGTTACATTTAAGTGGTAAGATTTTTAGGCAGATGCCTAATGTGATCCTCGAACGGTCCCAATATTTTGCACAATTGTTTTCAATTTAGTACGATTCAAATTGTATTTGGGATGAGAAATGTGTTTTTTAGTTTCTTTTGTGTTTCGGGGGGGAGGGCAAATCACCACAGATTTTTTTGTTGTTGTTTCATTTACACTTGGCTCCTAAAAATATTGCCCTCAGGATGGCTGTTTGTTTGCCATGTCAAGAGTGTTTTGTTTGGTTTCCTTTTAGAGAAAATCCACATACAGCCAATTTTCAGTTGGTTAGAGTGCCCCAAAGTTGTTTGCAAATTTTAAAACTCTCTTTTTCCCTAAACACCTTCAAAACAAAAGTGGAGCTCTATAGAGAGGTACAAAAGGAGATGAAATGGGGGAGTCTCAGGAGAAGGTACAGAAATCAGAAAACTAAAGTGAAACAGAGAAATGCATAGTTACTACTAGAATATTCATACTTTCAGAGAATTGACTTTCAAGTTGCATCTGACTTACATTTAACTTCAGTGATTTTTTTTTCTTACTCCCACCATATTATGTACTTATACACTTAAAAACTTGTGGACATTAATAACTGTGCATTGATATGATAACTTACCACTTTATTTAATCCTGACTTCAGGGCTGAAATAGGTCAGGTCTCACTCTACTCTTTTCAGAACTGGGAAAATTGAGTTCTAGAAAGGATATGTACCTTCCCCTTGATTATACAACAGATGTTTGACAAAATCAAAACCAGAACTCTGTTCTCAGGAACTTCTTTTCCCACGACACCCACACATTGGCAGGCAGGTTGGGCAAAGAGACTGGAGAAAAACTTGAACAGGTAAGATTCGTTAAGATAGAGTCATCACTACAAATATCCAGCATTAATTAACTGACTCATTATTACAATAAGCTGTAAAACTTTCATAGAAATTTTGATGACTTGTAACGAATAAGCCCGCTGGATTCCATAATCTCTAAAATATCAGCTGAAGTGATTTCATGGAACGATGAGAACTTCAGATAAATAATTGCTAATGGCAAGGTGGCAACCATCAAGTTCAAAGAGGTCGGAGCTTGCAGGAAGGTGATTTCCCCTCCTCCCGCAATCCTAAAACCACGTAGCTGATTCTCTCCGTCCTTTGTTTCCTTTCTAAGCAGAGAACCTAGAACATTCTGCCATGTGAGCCGAAACTACCTCTGGTCGAGTGGCTGCCCTTGTTACAGATCTCCCCCAGTTTAGATAAATAAGCATTTAGCCTGAGGATTTGTTTATCTGGCTAGGAGTTAGGCTGCTTTTACTCTTCGCTCTTGCTGTAATGTCAGAAGCTAAAATCTTTCATGTCCTTGTTTTTGTCCCTCTGGATGTCTTTGGGTTTTCCTAGAGGCTCCTTCATTAGACCCTGAGGCTTGCAGTACTTGTCGCTACGATCTTCTGTTATTATCCAGTGCGTTATCGAGGCGTTGGTGAAGTGTGGGGTTGGGAACAGCATTCTAAAGTCTTATGATTATATCTTGGTCTCTTATTTCATGTGAGTTGGGTATTTCCCTTCTCTACATTGGCTAGACCCTTGGTAAAACCCCAGTGGTAAAAATAGTTTCCCTTTGAAGGCAGGTCTTGTTAAAGAGAATGAAGGGCTCTGGGAGCACCTCACCATGTCTACTTTTCCACTCTCCCTGCAAGAAGCAGGAAGGATCTTTCCACCTCCATCCTGGGAACCTGATGGCGCTCCTGGAGGTAAAACTCACAAAAATGTGGGGAGCCCCCCTTAGGCGGGGCCTCCTAGGAGCTTTGCATTTTTAATCTTATCCTCTAGCAATTTGTCAATTACAGTCTGGGTTCTCTGACTCTGGTACCGGATTCTTCAAAGTCTTCTGCTCCTGGAAGCTGAAAGTCTCTCTCTCCAGTTTGGGGAACAGTGGTTTGCCTTGTGACCTAGTTTCTCTGTAGGATCTGTGAAGAGTTGCTGGTGTTTGGTTTGTTCAATTTTATTCTTGTTGTATGGAGGGGTGTGACAACCTCCAAGCCCTTTACGTGTCAGGCTGGAAACCAAATGTGTCCCCAGTTTATACATACAATGTTTCTTTTCCCCACAGCTCTCCCTAAACCCAGCATCTTCCCACAGGAGAGCTGTGATCTCAAGTCTGAGGATTAATAAAATCAACAGGACTGAAGAGTCAGAACTAAACACATTGGGCAAACCAAAAGGCAGGCCCCCGACTTTGAAGCCGCCTCCCTCTTCTTGAGGTGCTCTGTTTCCAAACGGTCCCACTGAGGGTAACGTGGCCCTTTCAAGCCCCACTGTTTGAAATGGGCAATGATAATGCAGAACATCCTATTATGCACAGGTCAGTTGCTTTTACAAATGGGCTGGTTGTTTGGGGCTGCCTCCTGGGAAGGCAATTGAGTTGTTCTATTTTGTAGGTATGTGTGTACAAAATGCATTTGCTCCACATTCTCGAGTGTGACATTCACAGATCAGTGCACGCCAGTGCAAAGGAAGAAGAGAGTGATGCACAGAAGTTACAGAAAGGGGATGTTGGGTTGTAGGCAAAGCAGTAAAAAGGAAGCGTCACTCAAGTCCCTGAGGTCACCAATAGCCACCTGGGGCTCTACAGAAAGAGAAAGAAGGGGACAGAGAGCAGAAAAAAGTGGTCGTCCTCTTTGGTCTTCTTTGGAGCTCTAGAAGAAGGAAAATGAGAGGACTGGCTCTATTTCTGTAAGGCAGTTCCTGTCAGACTCAAGCCTGCCTCCAAATCACACAGTGAATCTTGTTAAAATGCAGATTCTGATTTGAAGGGTCTGCCCAGGATTCTGCCTTTTCAACAGACTCCCAGCTGGTGGCGATGGCACTGGGGTTTAGACCCCACTCTGAGGAGCAGGGGCCTCGTGCGCCCTTGCAAAAGGACACTTCTCAGTTCCTTACATGCATGCTTCTGGAAACAGCAGCAACTACCACAGCCACCCACCTCATTGCCTAAATATAGCGTCTGTGTTCTTAGCTCAGGATGATCCCTTTTCCTGGACAGCTGCTGGCCTCTTCTCCATGTTTCTAAGCCAGCAGCTTCCTTCTGAGGCTCACTCAAATCTCCTCTCTTTGCTAGGACCCTGTCGTCCATGGCTCCTTGAGCTCTGTAGCTTCGTTGGAACATGCTTGTCGCAAGCACACGTTGCTCTTGACCTTTTAAATCTGTTTGTCTCCCAACTAAATTGTAAGCCACCTGAGTACGGGGTATGTTTTCTCATTCTTTAACTCCCCGGGGAACAATAAAGAGCCCTCATTGCTTTTTAGAAGAGTATGCCCTGTAGTGAGAACAGCCCAGGGAGACTTGGGCTGATCCCCGCTGCGCCACTCAGCAGCTGTTGGCCCCGAGACAAAGCCTTCCTCTTTGAGTTTTGGTGGCCGTGTTGGTGGTGGTGGTGGTGGGGAGTGTGGGGAGAGGGGTGTGGGGGTGGGGTGTAGGATGCTTCTACTTTGCATTATGCCACTTTGCTTGCACGAAAGACCTACATTACTGCCTGCTTTCTCTAACTGAAAGAAATTTGAATAGGATTTTTGCTTTTACCGAAAAAAGATGGCCAGCAAAAAGAGGGTTCAGAATTTGTTCTGCAGCGAACTTTACAGAGGCAAGCAGGCATCGCAAAGGGCGAGAGCGGCCCCGCCCAGCTCTTCGCCCTGGAACCCCACTCAGCATCCAGCCGCCAGAGCTCTGAGCTGTGTCTGTGAGCCTCTGTGCTTCATCTTGATTTATTTTTTGCATCCATTAGCAAGTTGTGTCCTAAGGCATTTTCTAGAAAAACCTAAGAGAGGTTATTTGTTGGGTCTGGGAATGCTCAAAACTTTTTCCATGTGAATTCATGGTAAAAATTAATTAATGAATGGATTATTTATCATCGTTTTTTCGCTTGTAGTCATTTTTCCTTACGAGAATTTTTATAGGAACGCTCTGCTTTCAGATAGCAGGGGAAATGCGTATCTGTGTTTTTCGGTGAAGAGTTCTTTGATACGTGTGGTGACAGAATATCCAGTGAGCTGTGAGGTTAGCATTAACACCTCAGGGATGATCAGTCTTATGTTAGGTGGCGAGAAACATAGGTGCAGAGCCACCTAAAGTGACCTGTGAAAGCAAAAGACACGTGCCTGCAACCCGTTTCACCAGTGGCGTACAGGAAACTCCGGTTGGGGCAAGCTGTACCCATCGCCTGACCGGTTGGAAAGGAGACGCTAGATCAGTCTCCAGGCAGAACAGATAAAGTGCACAGGAGGTGATGGGACGAGGCTGCGTAGGTGTGGGCCGCCACATACGCAGATTTGAATGCCAGCTCCTCGCTGGTTAGCCGTGTGACCTTGGGCGAGTTTCCCAACTTCTTAATGTCAATCGGTACAAAGGAGAATGATACCGCCTACATCATAAGTTTTTTGAGAATTAAATGAAACTGTGCATCTGAGAGAGTAAAGGGCCAGAGTCCAGTAAATGTGGGTTCCCATCTGATAACTTCAGGGAGGAATGACACTTGGGCATATTGCTGGGACGGGCAGTTAAACGGGTCTTACTGTTTTGTATTCTTCTGACTTGGTGAGTATCAAAATGGGACAACAACAGAGATCGGGTGGCTGGGGGACAGCGGGGAGAGGAGGACTAACTGGTCCACCTTTTGATTCCTTAGCAGGTGGTGACATCATCACCACGATCTTCACCGTTGCCTTCTCCGTCTTCCCTCTTCCTCCCCCCCCACCTCCCCCCCATCCTCCTTCTTCTTTCTGTCCTTCCTCCTCCTCCTCTTCCCCTTCTTCTTCTCTTCCTCTTCCTCTTCCTCCTCCTTCAAACCTGCTTTAAATGCAGGATAGAGGGGCGCCTGGGTGGTTCAGTCGGTTAAGCAACTGCCTTTGGCTCAGGTCACGATCCTGGAATCCCGGGATCGAGTCCCGCATCGGGCTCCCAGCTCCATGAGGAGTCTGCTTCTCCCTCTGACCTTCTCCCCTGTCATTCTCTCTCACTCTCTATCAAATAAATAAATAAAATCTTTAAAAAAATAATAAATGCAGGATAGATCAACCTTAAATGAAACTAATGGCTTGTCCCTATAGTAAACAGTTAATGACTGCTCATAAAATGAATTGAATTGTATCAAACCCTTGGTTCCTCTGCAATTTGGTGGTTCTACCTGGTCATTCTGAGCAGACTCTCATATAATGGACTTTGTTCAGAATTTGAAGACCTCTTCTGATATAATTTAAGTTCAACTTTGAATGCTTGGCTTCTACAAAACAAAGAGGAACATACCCTTGGTTGTTCTTCCCTTCAAGCAAGAGCGTATGGGAATGGTAGAAAATAAATATGGCTCCTCAACCCCTTTCAACAACACAGTACAGGAAGGTTCAAAAGAGGCTGAGCTGAGGACTTTTCATGTGGTTTTCTTATATTACACACAACTCAGGAACCACTCATTTAGGTGACTTAGTCATACGTAATATAAAAATTGTTACTGGTTTTTCATCATTAAAAAAAAACAAAAATCCCAATATACTTCTTTAGTGTTTCCTGGTTGATTTCTTCCAGAGATGTAAATTGTTCTTGGGCAAGCCCAGAGAGTTTTCTTTAGATAAGAATTCACTCAAAACTATGTCGTATTTACTCTCAAGCAACATGGCCTCAGGCTGTGGGTCCTGCAGCTACCACAGAGGGAAGCGATGTCATCACAGCAGACCCTCTGTCCTTACTCAGGAGTAATCCACTTTATGGACGCGGTGTCTGTAACTGAGGCCAAAGGATGAAGACACCAGAAGCTGTGATCGGCTGCTATCTAAGCTTTTCAGGCGGGTAAAGATCTTCTAGCAAAATCAAAAAGCCATTCTTGTTGATATCTCTCTCAAGGTCTTGGGGATTAACCTTCAATGTGTTTCCACGAAAGGAAAATGTTAAGAAACAAAATAAAGTGGAGAAGGGTTGGGATTAAAGGAGATTGCATTCCATTTGAAGCCCTGGGAAAACATCACATGTGTTAGTGAATTTGAGAAAGTCCAGTGGACTATTGGATAAGAGGAAATCGGCAGAGGAGGAGGTGGCTGGAAACATGGGAGCATTCAGGCTGCTGAGATAGATGGTGCCCAATTGAATGACTGGCCACCCATCCACTCGCTTCTCTGCAAACTGGCAGCTGGCAGCTGACAGACGCCTTCCACACACAGGCTCGTGCTCAAGTGATAAGAAGTGAAAAGAGCTCAAGGCAGGACTATTTTGGGTTCCAGGGGATCTGGGTTGCTACAAGATCTGAGATTAGTTGTTGGGTTGGTGCCGGGTGTCATCCGGCAGCTCATCGTGAAACCTCGATGAGTTCAAGTCAGTTCTCAGAAATCAGCTGTGCATGTGGGCTACGGAAGAAGTGATTGGACTGTTCTGTTTCTCGGGGTTTCCCCACCCGCAGCCTAGTTCAGCTAAAAGGATAAGTGGTCTTGGCTCTGTAAGGAATTTTTTTTTTTTAGAGTTATCATGTTAAAATGCTACAGGGATCGCTCCTAGGAGTCCCTGAAGTACCACTAATTCCAGGTCCAGCACTTTCTGCCCATCATTTTGAAATGACACCCGAACACCATTTCAGCTTCTTACAAAATGCTAGGTTCATAAACACTAAGCTGAAGCATGATATGTCAGAGTCAGGTGAATTAGTGAAAAGTGTCCACAAAAGGGTATAGGTGACATGTGGCCTGAGACTTGACTCCGGGAGCCTAGCAGCTAAGCCCACAGCCTCTGGAGCAAAGGAGTCTGCCTGCTACAGCCACAGTATATATTTAACTAGTTCTGCTGCTCCATGACCCTGGGCAAATTATTTAAATTTTCTCTGTCTCCGTTTCCTTTTCTGTATCATGTGGTTGCTAGTACCGCGTAGTATGTTCCTTACACACAATACGTGCAAGATCAGTATTAGTTACTAGTATTGCTCTTATGGTTGCTGCTATTATTACAGGAAAAAGCCCAGTGCATCAAACCGTCATCAAAGATTGACTTGAGTATAGAAGACCAGAGTTCTTGCTGGATTAGACTCCGGGGCCAGGCTTTCGTAATAAAGAGGAATAGTGATCACAGATGAATTATTAAGTAGAAAGAATGTCATTTTTTATTTGAAGAGAGTGCTTAGAACAACTATTTCCAAATTTAGAATGTTTCCATTTCCCAGGTTGGTAGGCTGAGACTTCCGGAGCTGGAATCCACTCACTTATGACACGGAGTCTTTGCATCCCAGGCTTGCAACCCTTCAGGGTCATCTAGCTCATCCACTGCGGGGTCCAACTCCTGCCTCAAATGGTGTCCGTGGTGTCCACCTGCATTTTCCACCACATCTTTTGTCTTTCTTCTTGTCCTCCCCCAAACCCTCATGAAGTGGCAACACACATCCAGAAACTTCTACCCACAAAGAAGAAAAGGCCAAAGAAATTCAGGTTGAAACAGCAAGTGATGTGGAGATGCCAAGGGAGGATGTGCTGGTGTTTTGTCTTTTTTTTTTTTTTTCCAACTTTTCAAAAATAGGAAAAAAAAAAAAAAAAAAAAAAAAAACCTAAACAGCAGCTTAGTATATCAGTGGTATTAGTAGATTTTTCTTGTGTACTCTGGGCCAAAAGAAATTTACACTAATGGATGAGTCTTAATCACTCTCCTCGTTTGTGGAGTAAACTCTATTAACCACACTGAAGTGGCAGGGAGCCCGAAGGGTATAGTAACTCTTTTTTTTTTTAGATTGAAAATGCGAGATCATAAAGAACATACTAAAATTCTTAGATTTAAGAATCTTCTTCTGGAGCGCCTGGGTGGCTCAGTGGGTTAAGCCGCTGCCTTCGGCTCAGGTCATGATCTCAGGGTCCTGGGATCGAGTCCCGCATCAGGCTCTCTGCTCAGCGGGGAGCCTGCTTCCCCCTCTCTCTCTGCCTGCCTCTCTGCCTACTTGTGATTTCTCTCTGTCAAATAAATAAATAAAATCTTAAAAAAAAAAAAGAATCTTCTTCTGAAACCAAAAAGTCCTACAGCAGTGAGATACTTGGTGTAACAATTACATTTATATAAAAATACTTTTATAGAAAAAATTAAAAATTTAGCAGAAAATAAGGTCAGGATGTATCAGCTGGGTGAAGTGGTGGCTGAAAAAGCTAACGTGATCTCTGGCTATGTAAGTACATGTATACAGAGTCTCAAAATGGGGAAGTTCTGGTTTTGCTGCTCTCTGCTGTGGTCAGAACACACTAGAATCTTATATTCTTGTAAGAGTGCCCATACTCTTCAAAGGACTATGGACACATTGGACCAAAATCTGAGGAGACTGAACAGGGTAGGGAGGTAATGTTAATTGAGGTCATGTGAGAAATAGCTGAAAAATCTGGAAAATACCCTGAATAGGGGCATAGATACCTTCAAATGTCCATGGGTAAGGATATATCTCTGTGAGGACAGGGGTAGAACACAGACCAGTAACTGCATAGTAACAATGACTGAGAAGGGATTACATGTCAGGCACAAGCCAGGTGGTACACGGATTAACTTATGAGAAAACAGACTCAAAGTTCATAGTTGGGATACAAGCTCAAGCAGTCTGACTCCAAATTCCATATTCTTAATTACTGTGCTATCTTGCCAATGCAGCAAGATATATTACAACTCAATAAAAGAAGAACTCTCTAAACTGTCCAGGGTGTTTAAAAATGATATGTTATTTTACTAAAAAATTAGTGAGCCCCCAACACTGGAAGAATCCTAGGGAGCCCTTGGATTCTTGGAGGCTAAGGCAGAGTCATGGGCCAATGGCTGAACTCTGGCTGCTGAAAGTGAGAGAAAGTGGTACATGCCACATCCAGGCTGTGCTTGAACCCCCCCACCCCCACCAGCCAATGTGTGATCCTCACTCACACTCTTGCCCCATCTGCTGGCTGAAAGGGGAAAACCTTGGTTATCAAAAGGACAGAGCCACAAGACAGAAGGAGCTTGGGTCCCTGAATGACACAGCCCCCTGCGTTCAACTAAAACGTGAGTGAGAAATGAACTTCACTGTGATGAAGCAATGAAATCTTGAGGTTGTCTGTTAAAGCAGTTACTCTGCTCTGACCAATACAAAGAGTACACTGTGAGGAGACTCCAACGACTTGATGAGTGGTTGAAATACTTAACTATCTTTAAGGTCTACTCAAACTTGACATTTTCTGATTTTTAAATAAAAGAAGCAAAGTGCATTTTGAGAATATCCCAGTAAAGAAACACACAACCCAGGGTGCCTAGGTGGCTCAGTCAGTTAACTGTCTGCGTTTAGCTCAGGTCATGATCTCAGGGTCCTGGGATCGAGTCCCAACTTGGACTCCCTGCTCAGTGTGGAGTCTGCTTCTCCTTTTACCTCTCCCCCTCTCTTATGCTCTCTCCTCTCTCTTTCTCTCTCTCTCTCTCTGATAAATAAATAAATCAATAAATAAATCAATAAATAAATCTTTAAAAAAAAAAGAAAGAAAGAAAGAAACACACAACTCAATGATCAATATATTCCTGGACAAACAAAACAGAACAAAAGCTAGAACTCAAAAACAAACAGATACTTGGCTTACCTGTATCTGACCATCTAGGCTCAAGACCAACATGTTAAAAAATAAAAAATATGAACAAGAATAAACTATAGGTGGGGTGTGTGGGTAGGTCAGTCGGTTACACAACTCCCTTTGGCTCAGGTCATGATCTTGGGGTCCTGGGATCAAACCCCGAGTTGGGCTCCCTGCTCAGCGGGGAGTCTGCTTCTCCCTTTCCCTCTGACCCTCCCCACACCCCCACTCGTGCTTCCTCTCTCTCTCTCAATCTGTCCAAAATAAATAAATAAAATCTTAAAAAAAAAAAAGAAGAAGAAACTATAGGTTTGATCTTCTAAGTCACTGCAAGCAGTGAGTTTGGAAACACATTTCTTTATTGAGTCATAGCCAGTCACATATCAACACCACTGTGCCAGGCAATTTGTAAGGGATTAGAAACAAACTTACATGAAACCCCATGCTCTGTATTTGAAGAGTTCATAATATAAGTCAGTGGTCTTTAAAGTTTTGAGAATATAAAATTAACCGGGGAACCTGCTAAAAATGAGGATTTCTGGGCCCACTTCCAGAGACACTAATTCAGAGGGGGTGACAAGGGACTGTTAATCAATACCTAATACAACGCTTGTCACATAGTACCCACCCAGTAAACAGCTTTGATAAATGAATGACTGAATTTAATAAACATGCCCAGTCATTCTAATGCAGAAACTATGAACCACTTTCTCAAGAGAAGACCATCCAGGAAAAAAACTGAATCAGAGATCAATTAAGTAAGATGCTTTGGCTCTGTAGTTCAAAATACTCTGGAAAAAGAATCAACACTACTTCTTTATGAAGCTGACACTTATTTCCTTTTAAAGAATCTGAATTTAGTCTTAAAGTAAGTAAGAAAAAGTCTGGAACCAGAAGGGAAGTAGAGACATATCCAGGAATTTTAAGCAGAATGAGGTCATAGGAAGCTGTTCTTTTCCTGCATTTTTTTTTCTTTTTCTAAGCAGGAAAATTCCACCCAAGAAGCAAACCAGTTGATCTTGCACCTGTGCTCCTGTGTCTGGCGCTTATCTGGGTCAAGTCCGGGAGAGCAGCCCCCAGGCCCTGGAAATAGACAACCCACCCTTTAGCTGGGACACAACTGCACGTACAGCAGTTCTTATCACCAGACCTTCTTGTCCAGCATCCGTCTGGGAGC
Source organism: Martes martes (assembly GCF_963455335.1). Classification (NCBI taxonomy): domain Eukaryota; kingdom Metazoa; phylum Chordata; class Mammalia; order Carnivora; family Mustelidae; genus Martes; species Martes martes. Next base: position 27,773,076 of record NC_137895.1, on the reverse strand, counting down.
AGATTCCATGCCATTTCGGCAGCATACCAGACTGACAAAATTACCCAGGGCTGACTATCAGACCGAAGCATCCTTCCCTTCCTATATCCATCTCTCCATCCCAGATCCATGAGGCACCTTGAAGGTGCCCTTGCAAATGTATCTAGTGTGTTTTGCCTTTAAAAGCATCTAAGAAAGCAGCCTATGGATTCAGACCACCCAGTCTCAGCTTTTACTGAGAGTTTCCTAGGCTTGTGCCCTGGGACCAATAACATAACTGCTCTGTGCCTCAGTTTACTCATCTGTAATTTGAAGATACTAGCAACACCTACCTCATGGGGTTCTTGGAGGGATTAAATGCGAGAAAGCACATTGCCTGGCACACAGGAAGTTTGGAGAAAAGGATGAACCATGAATGGATGTCACCTGGTGCGAATTCTAGCCTTTTCTCTGGCCAGCCCACCGTTCCAGGAGAGTCCTGACTTCAGAGCTGCATGCACTGTGCCGAGGCTGTCTCGGGGAGGATTCTAGACCCCTGCTCCCTAGTGTGGGTCCTGTGCTTTCCACAAAGCTTTCCCACATGTGGCACACGTGGGCTATTGGTAGTCCCCAGCCTGCCTCATTGTGAGCCTTTGTTCTAGGGCTATAATTTGTGACCACTTTTCATAGAGGAAGGTGCTACTGTTGGATGCCTTGATGAAAGAAACACAGAAAAGCACAATTTTTCAGATTAATTCATAGACTGATTCTTAACCCTTAAGTTATAGCTCTTGATCTTAGAGCCTCACATTGTGAATTTTAATTATCTTTGTTCTACAGTGTCCGTGCCAGTCTCTTCCTGTGTAATACAGGATAACTGAGGCATGAATGAATCTTTCAAAAAGCACCTGCAATTCTTTTTTGCCATGCACTTACAGATTCTTCTCATTACTTTCAAAAACCCACTGAAATGTTGTTCTGTGTCTTTTGCAAATGAAGAAGTTAATATTCAAATGCATTAAGTATCTTGTCCAAGGTCTCACAGCCAGAAAGTAGAGAAATGGGATTTGAACTAAAGCTCTCTTACTGCACAGCATATGTTCTTTTCAAGGCACTGGAGAATGAAAGCTTGAAAAAGCCTCCTTTCCTACGTTTCAGATGTTTACTGAATGCCTGTTGTCTACTAGGATCTTGAACTCACTCTGTAAGACTGCCTGAAGCCTGCTGATCGCTTGTCTGTTGACCTTCACCATTGTCTGTGGGACTTTACTCTCCTTTGGTAAAATACTCTTTTATTAAAAATGATTATTTGGCTATAAATGGATAAATCCCACAGCTTACACTCACCAACATGGCTAATGTCAGGATGCAATGTCTGACATCACGCAAAAAGTCTTCATGTCAAACAGAACCGATGGGCAAGTTAACTAGGTAAGGCATCTTTATAAATTGGCTAGCCACGTTTCAAGAGGCTACTTCCTAGAGTTGAAATTTATATCTATCAGGTAGCTTCTCCAGATAGTATTTGGGATCTAGGTGCTGGCAGATGGCTATTACCACCCAATTTGTCAATATTAGTTAAAGTACAATCGTCTTCACTTTTCTTATGTGAAGTATATGAGTACATTTTCAGAGTAAATCAGCTAGTTATTATTTTTATCCTTTGTTATCCTTTGTTTTATCCTTTGTTAAATATTTTTTAACACTTTGCCTCCCATAAATGAATAACTTGATTGTGATCACTAGTTCTTTTTTCTCCCTTAACCTACCAGAGGAGTTGTAGGTGAAAATCAGCATGACTGGCCAAGAATAGCAAAAGGGATAGATTTGACTGGGAAAGTGGAGGAAAAACTTCAATGAGACTCAAAATACTGTATATTTTTTGAACACTAGTTATGAACCCTGTTGGAAATTTGAAAAGTAATATATGTTCTTTTTCTGGGTCTCAAACATCTAAAGTTGAAGACACTAGACTAAAACATCAAATACAATCAAACAACACTCTGTGTTAGAATCTCCATGAACCAAAGGCTTTGGCACAGATACTTGGTAATATGAGAAGTCAGGAAAAGGAGAAATTTCTGTGGGTTAGTGTGGGTTGGGAACATGAGATGGGGAACTGACGTGTGACTGGAGAAAGGGCAAGATTCAGAGACATGAACCGAGAAAGAGAAAGAGGGAGAGGAAGAGAGAGAAAGACATGAGGAAAAACACGTTGCCCGGAGGAAGAAGAAAATTGGGTTGACAGTGGGTTTTGCTCTAGGGAAGGCAATGGCAATTCTTTTTTTTTTTCTTTTTTTAATTTTTATTTATTTGACAGAAAGAGATCACAAGTAGGCAAAGAGGCAGGCGGCAGGGCGGGGTGGGGGAGGGGGAAGCAGGCTCCCCGCTGAGCAGAGAGCTGGACACAGGGCTCCATCTCAGGACCCTGGGATCATGACCTGAGCCGAAGTCAGAGGCTTAACCCACTGAGCCACCTAGGCGCCCCAGCAATGGCAATTCTTAACAGAGAGCATTAAACACAACCCCCTCTGCCCTCACTGGTATGCTCAGAAATTCAAGAGTGGAAGTTCAAGCTTATATGACAGCAAATATGTTTATGGGGAAAAAAAAATAGCCAGTAAATATTTACTTCAGTTTTTTTTTTTTGTTTTTAAAGAGAAATCTATTCCACACTATGAAATATTTGTGAAAACCCTGGTTTCAAAATACTTGCTCTCCTTCTCCAAGCCACACGAAGGAACACTTTTTTTTCTGCCAAAACGCTCTAACCTTAAGGTAACCAGCTTCCCAATGTGTCTACTCTTAAGCTCTCTTTGGTGCCATGTGTCTCTGGTCTTTAACTAAACCTCCTGGATGATGTTCTTACAAAGATATTCATGTGATTTAGTGTCTACTTCTTCATAAACTTTACCAGGAATAGCATTTCTGGACATTTCCATGAATCAAAATGGTCTTTCTCTCTCCTACACTTTCTCTCTCCCTAGCTCCAGCTCCTGCTAAGGCCACTCCAAATGTATAAGACATATGAAGACTATAGACAAAATACTTTGTTTCCTTAATAGTCACGAAAATTTTCAAGGTACTTGTATTAGTACAGGGAAATTTAACCTGCTTCTGAGATAATTCAAATTTTATATGCATTCTATTAAGATGAATTTCCTCTCATGTTCAGAAACATGAGAAATTAGGGTCCTGCCTAATTCTGGAAGGTCACCAAGAAAGTAATAATACCATTAATGGTAATGACAGACTGTTAATTACTAGGTGTGTATTTCATTCTGATAGCATAAAGATTATCTGGGAACTTATTAAAAATGAGGATTCCTGGGTCCACCTTCAGAGACACTAATTCAGAAGGTGTGGGCTCACAGCACCTACCACCTAGCCTTCATGACACAAATATGAGGGGATTATAGCTGTACCTACCTTGTAAGATTGTTGGGTGATTTAAATGCAATTTTACATGGAAAGAAACCAGTAAGCCTTACATGCTTCACACAGAAATCAACCAACTTCAGTTATTAAGAATCTTACTATTCAAATATTTGAGTGCTTGGCTCAGCTGAGAAACACCACCAAAAGTAGACTATTTTGACAGATCAAAAGCTTCTGGCTATTTATGTCCAATGTTTAATGTCCCTAAATTAAGCCCTTATATTAATATTCCACTTTTAGATGACCTCCATTCAATAGTAATTGTGTCTCCGAACATTGGACGTACTTTTAACTGAGTTTCATGTCACTTTTTGTCAACTTCTGTTTCAACTGTGAGTCAGCTTAAAACAAAAGAAAACAATGCATTTTCTCTCCACTATTCATCAAGTTAGTGGAAAGATGACTTTATGAGCAAAATCCCAATTTATGAAGGTTCTCATTTTAGTAGCTAAGGACATAAAAACTTGACTATTTTGTAGCAAAGAATTAGAATGGTATGAAACTATATTACAAATATCATTAAGTAATAGAGCATATTTTATTTCACTTACCTTCCTTTTTTTTAGTGAGTTATTTAACTTAATTTTTTTTCAAATGTTCTCCAGTTATGGAGTCTATAAATGATGTTATGGTATTGCCACAGATTCTCACCAACATATAAGATTATAACCTAGGCTTAATATCTTTCATAAACTATAAACAAAGACTTGTCCAGATAAGGGCAAGCACACATAAGTGTTGCCCATCTTAGAATATTTGAGGCCTCCCATGAGAAAATCAGTAACTGCTTATTTCTTAGGACCAAGGACCTAACGTTCCTGAAGTCACCACCACACTTCACACTTATCTCCACGTGGAAATAGGTGGAAATTCACTGTTGAACTTTAGCGAGAATGACACCTCTGTCACAACTTCACAGCCCCTATCAGAGCCCTCAGAGAATCTTCTCACATGGCACCAAACAATAACTTTAGGAGGTGATGTTCCTAGAATGAACTGGTTTCTAAAATCAAAAAGCAAAACAGTTATGGCGAGTGCAGAAGGGTGAGGTAACATTCCACAGGAGGGAAAGTCTAATGCCACCAAAACCCAAAAAAACAGTATAACCTACCAAGATGGTCCGGAAACTCAAGAAAATGCAGGAAGAGATAAATAATTTGCATTTACACCAAGCTCTTTGACCTGGTCTTTATTATGATGATAGACTTTCATGCAGATTTCCTAGCAAAGTTGTTTGTGAATCAGATGGGGTTCTCAGCATTGGCGGTGTGAGACAGAAGGAGCAACCAACCCTGCGTGGCCGGGGCTGAGGAGATTCTGGGGATGTGGGACATTTAGTGTTAAAGCCGGAAATGTCTCAGGCACACCCGGATGCATTGGTCTCCTGCCATGAGCCTCCCCATCTCAACGGCTGACAGAACCTTTCCCAAGCTTTCCAACAAGTTGCTCCACTGCTCACCAAAACTTCCCTACCCAGGTTGGGCAAAAGCTAAATTGCAACAAAAGCAAAGGCTTCGTTGATGTTTCTTCAGTTCCCTTCTTTGGCATCTGTTCCTTCTTTTCAGTACCCCTGTTTGTTGAGGGACCCAACGTTGTTTTCCTTCCCTAGATCTGTGCCAGGTAACCTTTCCTTTAGCTCCTTCCCAAACCACTTCTATTATGTCAAAGTAAAAGAGTCCTGCGTCAAAATTGCTCATGGCCTTGTTTCCTGCCATATGAAGATAGGAATCAGCTGCTCTTTCTAATGTTTAGCTAGAGGAGAAGCATCCTCTCTCGGGTAATAAAAACTACATGGGAAAACGTGACCTTTAAGGTCATCCTCAGGAAGAACACATTTTGGTCGTATGAACAGAGGTGGGGGGGATGGGGAGAATATTCTGTCAAGTAGGACTCTAACCACCTGGGATAAACTCTCTACCTCCTACCTACATATCTTCCACAGCATGGCACCACCCGACGGACACAGTAGATGGATATGAGATAAATGCCAAATTTCACAATGGTTAGATTCATTAAAAAGGCATTACATCAAACCTTTGTGAGAGTCTCCAGCTTTCTTCCATTCTAAATACATGTCTATTATAAATGGATCTCGAAAGCATAAGTGCCAAGGAAGTCTACGTCCATGAATATTTCAATGTCTCTCATGAAATATGTTACCATCATTACCCGCACAATAGTATGGACAGTATTCTGCACAAACGAGGCACTCAATAATTATTGATTGGCCAATGAAGGGTCATTATCTAATGCACTATGATCATTTATGCAGGGGGCCCACAGGAATCAGCATGATCCCATAGGCGTCTCTCTCTCTCTCTTTCTTTTTTTCTTTTTTTTTTTTTTAAACTTTGAGAAAGAATCAGATAGTGGCTTGTCTTGGGCTATTGTAGGGAAATATGATAATAGCATAAATAAGGGGGGGTGACAGGACAGGAAAGAACGAGAAAAAAGAAAGAGAACAGAAGATCAGAAGCAAGCAAATCAAACCTATTAAAACCTGATTTTTTTTTTTTACATGAAAATGCACATTCACTTAAAGAAAAGGATTCCAAACAGCAAGACTTCTCTGTTCTTGGCAGCAAAAAATTCCCTGCCATAGCTAAACTGCCTTAGGAGATGAAGAGTAGAGTCAAAGCTGGAAAACCTGAAACGTAAAACAAAAGCCAATTTACATTTCATTTAAGAGAAGCAAACAGATGGGCCAAATAATTTCAAAATCTAGTTTACAATGAGAAGAAGAAATCTGGAATCCAAAGTCAAATGAGTCGGAAAGAAAAAGCAAACCAATAAGAAGAAATAAACACATACAGAAGCTATGACCACCTCCCTTGGCTGAGGTAGTTTTGGAACTTCTCATTCTCCCCAGCTTCTTCTCATGCCAGGGGAACTGGGGGTGGGGGTGGGGGGCGGGCAGGGGCAGGCTGAACACTTTGGGGACTGTCACTTCCCCAGACAGCACCAAATTCATAGATCACAAACTCCAGGAGAGTGCAGAAATCTTAGTAACGGCCATAGTTTCCCTTCATCTCCAATATGACTTGAAAACAAACCTCGAAAGTGTGCTTTAGAATATCTTTGCATCCATTAATTCAAATCACGTGAAATGGCAGTTTTCACAGGTTAAAAAATGAATGCATGTTGGTGATTTCAAATGCTTGAACCTAATACATTATGGTTTTGATTACAGAAGTAGTAAGATCCCAAACATGTAGTTAAATATAAAATCAGGTACATTCCTACTTCTGTGCTTCCAGCAAAGATAGTTCCCTTTGGTCACTAATTACTTCTGACACAGGGTGTGGACTTCAGGTCAGGAGCCCGCAAGGTCCAGGTCTGGGCTGTTCCTCTGCCCCTCGTTTGTTCAGCTGTCTCATCCATCACCGCGGGCTGAGTTTTCACATGAAACATCTGTGTGGTTCCACTTTCTCTTGTTGGGATGATTTCCATTGTTTGGGCTTCGTTGGCTTTATCGGTATACTTTACATACTGGTTCTAGTTTCCAAATGAGTATTGCTGTTGTCATGACTGTTGGCGCTTACCCAGAGTCCACATCTCTCTCCTGCTCTGTCTCTCTGGGACACGTCTTCCCTTTCTCCTATGCTGCCATCTCACTACGGGTGCTACCTGACTGTGTCTCTTTCTTCTCCTCGCCAAAATTCCATTGCTTGGTGTCCTGTACACAGAGGTGGCCCTTTGTCTTCCCCCTGAAATCTCACAGTTTGGGAGGCCAACTTTTTAGCAAGACTACCGAGGAGAGAATTTCCCCATAAGAGAAACAAAGTCACTGTCATTCTCACTTCCTTGTTTTGTGGAACAAGACCCAAAGATCCCATGTCCTCAGCACTTGTAGCTGAAGTTCAAGTTCAGGCTGAGCTGGGATGATCAAACTGAACTTCTGAGTGCTGATGGAATCCTTTGGGTAGCTATAAAATCAAGCAGACAGACCACCTACAAGCCTTCACTATCAATTACATTAAGAACTAAGGGGACACTAATCAGTCTATGTTATATATTCCTATCAACTCTAGCTCAAAATTCAGCATTTGTTTATGTGGAGTTGTGTGATGGGCACATGAAGGGGTGGGTAATGTGTTGCTCATGGGGGATGGGGCAACATTTGGGCAACCCCAGGTCATTATCCTGTGGGTTTTAAGGGCTCAACAAGAGTATTTTATCACAAGTCACTCTCAAGATCCATCAGAAGTTGTGAAAAAAATTTCCAATATCCATTTCTTTATTAGATGACATTTGATGAATAAAGTTGGGTTAATTTTAAATTATTTAAATACTTTCAAACACTGACCCTCATTTTTTCCTGGCAGTAGGGCTCCAAGGTCAAAGCCATGGGGAAGTTCTGGTTTGGGCAATAGGGGACCGCACTGTCTGTAGAAAATCTGAAACCAATAATAATCCAGTCTGTTAACATGATTGCTTTGCATCATGGTTCTAAACAATACTGGTGGTAATTTTACTCCTCCCTGAAAAGAATATCTTTCTTTGGTATAACTTTTAAATAACTTTTGTGGTTCCTACTGAGATGCATAATATATGGATAAGCTTCAAATGAGCACATTTTCATCATTGACCCTTTAATAAACATTGAATCTGACATGAAAATTCTTTTGGAAAAAGTTCAGCTATACAATCAGTCTCTAACTCACATGGACTCAGGGACAAGCTGGGGGCAAGTTCATGACCCTCATCTGTGTGATAATACCCACAAATCACAGATTTGTGGGCATTATCACGCATTCCCACTTTCAAATCACAGATTCAAAATCCTTGAGAACAATACAGTAATTATAAAGACAAAGAAACTGAACTAGAGTTGCTTCAATTCTGTCATTCTGTGAGAGGGCTTGGAATTTTTTGTGTCAAAAATATCGAACAGTGAAGCAGAGTAGGAACTGCAAGTTGGAATATTTTCATGTTTTAAACACACAAATTTAATACGTGAACTATTTTTCCAAGCTTCAATGCTATCATTAAGAATATGATTTTTCTTCTTTTTATACTTGGCGTCAAGAAAGAGATCATTATTGTGGTTGTGACAGGATTCTTACTGAAAATAAATTCATGGAGGAGAGGAAGAGGGCGCTGGGAATTCTCCAGCCTGGGCATCACACACACTGCCCGCTGCTGCTTCTACAGAATGCTGACAATGAAGCTGGGACCTCGCTTTCATTTTCGCCCTTCTCGGAGGCTCTGTGACAGGTGTCTGAGCCTGGGCCGCTGGAGACTTGGAAGAGGAACCTCACTGTAAGCAGAGACCTGAGCAAAACCCAGGACATTGACCCCCACAGTGGAAGTCCCTCCAGTTGATATTAGCATATCCTTCAGAAGCTGCAGTGGAAAGAACTTGGAGGTCGACCTCAGATTTTAAAAATATATACATTGCGTTCATTTGTATTATTAAAATATACAGAAAATAATTTTTAAACATACTATGAAAAATATATTATCTGTGAAAATTATCAGCCCGCAGACTTTACATGGTGCAGGGGAAAATGAGGCTAGGTGTGCCCACGTAGACATCTGAAAGACTGGAGGACTACGGAGCACTGTGCGAAGAGCCAAGGCCCTCGCTTCTGCTCGGTTTCGTGTGGCAAGCCCACTCAAGGAGGGGGCTGAGTCTGCTCCTCATCCACAAATCATTCCTGCCTCACCTTGAGTGAATAAAGAGCAATGCCTATCTCACAGGAGCTCCGTGAAGCAGCCAGCTGTATACACAGCAAAAAGAGAGAGAAGCTATCTAGAATGTTCTTGTTTTCTAAAGATGATTGAAGGCAGAAGGCACGTGTGAAAAAATCCCGTGAGGAAAGAACCAGGAGCACCGACTGAGGAATGGGTGTCCACAGGTCCTGATCTGCCTGGAACAGCCCTAATCACCCCCCCTTTATACTCAGAAGTTCCCCCATCTGGAAAACACTACAATAGTTGTGAGGATTAAGTAGTAGAACTTTCCTCCATTGCATCAAGGAGAAAAATAAGCTCAGAAAGCTTAAAATGCCTTATTGATGATCCCATGTATAAAGTAGCAGAAACTCTGTCTTGTCCTAAAATCTTTTTATGGATCAGATAGCTGACAGAGATGGCAAGAATCTTCTAAAAATCCTAGTTTTTCTTATTTTGCTCTGGCCAAGACCAGATTGTAGGTACCTCTGTAGATTTTCTCTGCAGCTACACTGGGGCTCTAGAAGGATATCTGCAATCTCAGAGCCACCAATGAGGCAGAAAATAATAAGCCAGAGACAAGAAGTCCCTACACTAGGCTCAGAATCAGGCAGGTACTTTCATTCCTGGTTGGGTCATCTGAAGATACACAGCTGCATGATTGCCAAGCCATTGGTTACCTAGGTCTTTCTGTTCCATTCTGTTCTGACTTCTTGACTACTATCCTGTGGTCTTCCCTGACTATCTCATCAAGAGTCTTTTAGCTGCAAGTGACCTAAACCCAGATCAAATGGCAAGGAATTATGAGCTCAGAGAACTGAGAGGTTCCTGAGTTGGATCCAAAACTAGTGTTGGATCCAAGAACAGGCAATGTTACAGAACTTGACACCTCCCTCCCTACCTCTTTAACATGCTTCCCATTCTACTGGATTCCTTTTCAGATGGGTTCTCCCCAGTAAGAGGCAAAACAGCTGTTGGCAGCCCTGGGCTCCTAACACCATCTTAGTATTTCCTCTCCTCATGGTGCAGCCCAAAGCCTGGCATTAGGTTTCACTGGGCTGCCCTGGGTCAGGTGCCCATCCCCAAGGAGAGAGGAGCCGATGCCAGGAGAGCTACAGAAACCAGGCTTGGGTGGAAGACAAAGTTTGGGACATGTTCCCCAATTTTATAAATGACTAGTTTTTAAGGTGAGTGTTAATACATATAGGCCAGAGAATATTTTTAACATTAATTCTGACGTCACACTAATTTTATTTTTTTCTTGAGCAGCAAGATATGTGTCAATGCAGCTTCCTGAAAACAGTGAGAGAAAAACCCAGTCTCCTCTCAGACAGCGGATCACAAACGAATACTTGGAAAAGGGAAAATATGAAATGTTGCATCAAAGTACCTTGGAATTTTGGCAATATTTGTAAAATGAAAAAGAATTCACAAATATTTGGTTCAATTGTGTTTCTTTTTCCAGATGTGGACAATAAAATAACTATACATTTAAAAAAAAAATTCAACCTTTCACAAAGCAACCATTAACTCGCTCTCTGAATGGAGTTTTAAAAGAACAACATGTGGGGGGGGCTGATGATTAAAAAAGAGATGCCCACATTCAAACCTTAAAAATATACAGAAAAGACTCTTCAGTGCCTCATACTAAGTGTCACACAACTCTTTTATATTGATTCTGTGACCTCCCCAGAGAAGACCCTTGAATGTCACTGATTTCACTGATTACCGAATCTCTGTCCCTTTATACAGCTTTATATTTTTTATGTTGAATTTGCTATTTCCTGATGTTATGTTACATATTTATTTTTTTATTTTTTCACTTGTCTTTTCCCTCCGTGGCATAGAATCTGTGAGAGCTGGTAGTCTGGTCTGTTTACCGCCACGTTCTTGGGGGCTCAGTGGAGAGTGGCACATAGGAAGTGTCACCAGCCGTCTCTTGAATGGATTAACTGTAGAATGGACATCCAGAAACACTACTGATAATCAAATTTAATCACAAGAAAGGATAAGATGTATAATTGCTTTTTATCACTTTAAGTTTAAATTTTAAAAATTGAGCCTGGTGGAAATTTCTACCAGTTTCTCGACCTACAAAACTCTGACTTCAGGCTGCTGAATATGATCCTGAATATGTTTTGTTTTGGTAAACAAAACAGCTGTTGGTGTCTATTTTCCCCAGTGGTTATCTCATGGTTGGCCCATTCTTTAGATATTTTCAATGAAAAGCAAAAACAAACAAAAAAATTCAAACCTTCCAACTTGTAGGCACCAGGAGGAAACCTAATTTCATTTTCAATAGATGGAAAATTTTATCTTGGGAGAAACCTTTTCAACAGTTCAACAACTAGGTCAGTCATTCTCTGTTGCTTTATTATCTCACGTAAAATAGTAGCTAAATAGAATTTTAATCATTTTTTCCATTCACTTTCATATTCTTTAGTAGTTTCCACATGATACAATGCAATAAAATAGAAAGATTAAGAAGTCAGATCTCCTGGGTTATAATTCTGGAACCACTATTGATAGCTGTGTGAGTTTGGACAAGTTACCTATCCTTTGAAATTCTGTTTCCTCATCTGGAAAATAGAGAAAGTAACAGAAATTAGAGCACCAAAGTCATGAGAGAAAATAAAAGGACGTAAAACTGACAAACAGCAGCAACAAAAATCTCCTTTAAGCATCTGTTAAAATAAGGCCTGGCCTTGAGTAAGTACTTGCTAAATATTTTTTATTACTATTACTTCTTTATTTATTCTGGGTTTGTTTGTTTTTTTCCAAGAGTTTAAAATTTCAAATTTTTTTTGGTGTTGGTAACTTGAAACAAATTCAACACAGTTCTCTGACTTAAAAATCCAAGCCCCTATACTTAAAACTTAAACCTTGAACCAATTAGGTCACGTGAAAACCAAATTTACATGAGATACTGTAGATTAGGGTAAAACAAAACAATGTTCACCACAAGAAAATGAAATGCATTTCAACAACTCTGTGTATGCGTGTGTGTGTGTGTGTGTGTGTGAGAGAGAGAGAGAGAGAGAGAGATACCCTTTGGTTGTCTATAGAAATGGGCTGCTATGATAAAGACTAAGTTTTCTAAAGAAAATGAGATAATAACAAAAGGCCTCTTTATGCTTAACTTTTATCAGGGGCAAAAAAAAGAAAGAGACAAAACAGCATGAAACGATGAGAGCAAGTGATGAAAATTCATTCACAATGATTACTTTCAAGAGTAATTTCTCTAGGGTAATTCAGGGGCCTGTTACTATGGCTCTCCAGAGTGATAGCTAATGTAAATGAGGCTACTAAAAGTGGATTATCATGGTAAGAATATTCTCAACCAATAATGCAACAGAAGCCCATCCAAAGCATTCGGGGAAAATTCAAAAGAAACGTCCTCCTTTTTTTTTTTTTTTTTTTTTTTAAGTTAATAGCCTAAGACACACTTCTTCCCTGACTAATAACCAGGAGGCACTTAAAAGTATCCAGCCAGGAAAAAGAAAAACAAACTCATTTGGATGAAATAGGAACCCACCTGGTTGTCAGTATCTGCGTTTGATCCCAAGACTCAAATTCGGAGCCAGATTTTTTGCAAGATTGTGCCAAATGTCCCAAATTATTTTTATCCATTTTTCTTTATCTTAGGAAAAGTAATGTTTCACGGAGGGATGTCAAGAAATCCAAAATTTATTAATTTCAAAAACCTTTCTTGCAGATGTGTATGGTTCTCCCAAGATTTAGTTGAAAAAACAATTAAGTACTATTGTAGTGGGAAAATTTTTTAAAGGACACCCTCTTTCACAAGCTCAGGCAAATAGTCTTTGGAATACTGGTGTCGAGTAGCTATTGTTCTTGCTTTTCAGATGCTTACACATTGGCTATTACAATTGGATTGGTTTTAAAAGAGCTATGACCACCGTTCTGCATGGAAATATTCAGTGAGGTAACTGGTTTACTAGTTTAAGTAATGGCTCTGTGTGCAGGACTGAGGGGGGGGGGGGAGCACCAGATAGGGAAGCAGTTGCAAGTTGTGCTTAGAACACCCAGGGGGTGTCTTGCAAAAGAAGACAGGTTTAAGGGAGACTTTGCATGAACAGAAGAGGTAAGCAATTCTGTGTAGGGCAGAGCCTCTTGTTTGGAAAGACAGAAACAAAACAGGGGATGCAAGAGGTATTACACTTTCCGTAGACCAAATCTGCAGGTAGGAGGACTGGTTAAGAGAAAGAAAGTCACCTTGGCTGAGGCTCATTGGCAGAGAACCGTGAACCCATAAACTAGTAAAGAAAATTGACTGGATTAATCTCATTAATGACAGAATGAGGAGTCAGGAGCAATAATCCAGAAATCACTGGGGTTTGATATTAAAGTTATTTTGAGATTATTTCATTTGAAAGGAGAAGGCACATGACATACTTTAAATTCCTTTCAAGCATAGGATTAAACCAATTTATGAGTTGACTCAGAAAAATTTTAAAAGTATTTAGACCCTATTCGAACTTTTATCTAACTCCTCTTACTTCTCATTCCACCTTGGAACAGCAGGGTTGTTTTATTTCTACACGTCATAGCAAGGGACTGGATAATTGCTTGGGCTCCTGTGGAAGGCAGCCTTCAAATGGCCCCATTGGACTGAGTTTTTCTATGTTCCCAACTTCCTCATCCTCTTTCTCCTCCCCTTTGCCATTGTTAGTGAAGACAATGTTCTGTCTGCTCAGCCCTATGAGGTCCTCTACCATTTCTTAAAACCTGTTTTTAGGGAAAATTTTTAAAAACTTGTCCAACAAAGCCTGATTGGCTTCCTCTCCTAGAGAATAGGCCTGCACTAGAAGAAGGAAGCTAAACTGTGAACTTTCAGGTATCAGTGAGTCAGAAAGTTATGAGTTAGTAGCAAGATTTGTCACTTACTGACTGTCTAGTATGTGCAGGTTCCACCTTTTTATATGGGCAGTGGGAGTGGCAGGAACGGTGGGTCCAATACCTTTTAAGGAGGTGCTGTCTTATCCTATACAACCGTGAAATTCAAGAGTCAGACATCATCTTTGATTGTATACAGTGGATTAGAGTACACAGTAGAAGATCCCCAGAGTCAGATAGAAACGTGCTAAACATGTTAGGGTAAGAGATACCAATATCAGGGAAAAAAAATAGAACCAAAACAAAAATTTAAGCTAGCCAACTATTAGCAGCATAGCCTACTAGTTAAGAACCTAGATTCAAAAGCAACTACTGGGTTTAATTCCTGTTCCTGTTACTTACCAGCTATGTGGTCTTGGGCGTTCCTCAAACTCTTTTTGCCTTAACTTGCTTATCTGAAGAAGAAGGATGATGATGATGATGATGATGATGATATCTACCTTATAGGCTTATTAAGAGCACCATATGAGTTAATATTCATAAAATGCTTAAAACTCTGCTCCAGGAAAATTTGTTAATAAATAAACATCTCAGAAACCAACTCACTCCCATCTAAACTAACAGCTCTTGATCACTGGCTATGTCCAAGCACAGGTCCTAGAATATAAGCAGATTCCATGAAGTCAAAGATGTTTGTTTCTTTTGTTCAGCCCTTTGCCTAGATCAATACCTGGTATAGATTATGCTAAAAAAAAATACTGTTGGGTGAATAAATGAGTCTATCTTAGTAGTTACACAGAGGAGTTCTGCATGAGTCCAAATTTGGACAAAGTATCTCTAAGAACTTTCCATCTTTAGGTTCTGTGATTTCTTTAATGAACTACTGCATTGAAATGATACAAAACTAAAAATGTGCCCAAAGGATTTAGGGCAAAATTCTTCCCTTTTCCTATCTCTTCCCTTCCCTTCTTCTCTCTCTCTCCTTCCCTCCCGTCCCTTCCTATCTTCCTTCTTTCTCTCTTTCTCTTCTCTTTTTTCTAGCAGACATTTCTATTCAATCGTACATTTCTCTGGTTAAAAGGTTAAGCAGGAACGTAAAAGTATTCTATCCAGCGCCTCCAGTCAGTTCCACGTGTGTCCGTTCATTATCTTCTTTTAGAGTTTCATATCTCCAGGCCTTTCAGTTGTGTCAGGTTGGCATTTCACTGCCCTTTATGTGTGTGACAAGTGAAACCGGGGAAAGAGAAGAGACTCCAGTAAAGAAAACCAGAATCCACACAGCAGTTTGAGGTGGTGTTCAGCTGACTCCCACACAACCTGCCTCAACAAGCCCCAGCCTCATCTCATACCTGGGACAAGCCCAAATACTTCCTTCCTCGGGGAAGAGCCCCGCCCACACTTCCGGTCGTCACCACTCCCACCCCCACTATAGACAGATACGCAATCAATACCTGCAAAGCTGACCTGCGTCATCTGGGAGCTGAGGTGACCTGTGACTCTGCTGCTCTCGCACTGGAGATAGGTCACCCAGCAACGATACCAAAAGGAAGTAGATCCTCCAAAATACATTCACATGCTTCCCCAAGGAGTGGGACTGTTCGCCTCTCTAAGGAACTGAAACAGACAGTTCAGTTACTTAGATCCATTTTTAAAATCCCGACCCCCCAGAATATTAAATCTTTGTGGTGGAATGACGAAAGCACTAACTTGACGATAGTTTCTTGGACTGTCTGTAGACATGAGAAAATAGTACTTTTAATCAGGTCAAATCACTCTGCCTTTAGGATTCTATATTTATTTGTATTCCCAAAGAAAAATATTCAGTTACAGTGTGGAAAAATGTGATTATTATTTTAGCTCAAGAGGCAACCAAGAGTTCTTTCTTCAAATTTTGGCATCTAATTGATCAGAAATTGGTTTTGGAAAACTGTTTCTTGTGAAGTCATTTTTATTTTTTAATAAAAATCTGGCCCACAGAAGGAAATTCACAACCTGAGCTTTCACTGACCATGGAATCCCACTTGTGTCTCACACCTAACAGCAGCTGCTACTGTTTCCTTCTCATGTACCCTGTTATGAACTTTTGTTAAAATACTTGGCATCATTTGTTTTCTCTGCCTCTAATTATATGATCTCCTCAATTTGGCTCTAATTTTAAAATGTTGGTAAAACTTTTCACATATTAATCATCTTTTTTAACGTGTCAGTATATTTAGCATTTATCAATTAAGACAGAGGTCTTAACTACTCTCTCAAGTTTTTGTCACACTTAAGATTCAAAGAAGTTAAGAGAGTCTCCCAAGATCACACCTATGTAATAGAGACAGGTTTTAGCTCGTACCTGTCTGTCATAATTCCTAATTATGATATCCTATGAGTTCACTAAGAAAAGGACCTTCAGTGATCTAAGTCAGGAGTCACCAAATGTTTTCTATAAAGGATGAGATAGCAGTATTGTATGCTTTGTGAGCCATATGGTGTCTGTCACAACTACTTAGCTCTGTTGTGTAGACAAAAGCAACCACGGCAAAACAAATGAATGAGTGTGTCTCTGTTTTAAAAGAAGACCAAAAAAACAAAACAAAACAAAAACCCCAAAAACAAAAAATAAAAACAAACAAAAACAAATTTATTTATAATAGCAGATGGCTGGGGCCTTGGTTCATTTGCATTTGGGACTGTCCATTTGGCCTGAGCTTTCTCATACCGCGGTGGGGGTTGCAAGGATGAGTGTTCCAAGAGGGAGCCAGGGTGAAGTATTATCTTTTAAGACCTGGGCTTAAAATTAATGTAACATCAGGTCTATTTTATTTTTTAGAAATGAGTTAGTAAGTCTAGTCCATATTCAAGGGAAGAGGAATTAGAATTTATCTTTTTTTTTTTTTTTTCAAGATTTTGTTTATTTATTTGACAGAGAAAGACACAGCCAGAGAGGGAACCAAGCAGGGGGAGTGGGAGAAGGAGAAGCAGGCTTCCTGCCCATCAGGGAGCCTGAGGCAGGCTGGATCCCAGGACTCTGGGATTTTGACCAGAGTAGAAAGCAGACACCTAATTACTGAGCCACCCAGATGCCTGGAAGGAGAGTCAAAAAAATTGCAAACATGGTTTAAAATTCCAAGTGTACTTACTGTCCACAAATTATTTACATTTCTCCCACATGCAAAACACATCCATAAATTTACTCCTTCCCGGACTCCCCAGTGTCTCATTAGGCTTAGGTTCAAGGTTTAGAATCTTATCCTCTAAATGAGATCTAGGTACAAATGAAGCCCCTTGTGTGAGTTTTCACCACGTTCTCAATTTGGTATCTCTATGTGGTCTTTCCAAGTGGTGGACACAGGGCAGGTGAACTTCTTACAGGAGACAAAACTCTCAGAGTGACTGTCTCATGGACACTGGCAGAGGCTGTATGGACTTTTCCTAGCTCGCACCGGAGGTCACCAAGGATTTTCTTTCCAGCATTCTATTGTCAAGGTAGTCACAAAGACCCACCAGGTTTAAAGGGGGATAGGACGTGGACTCTACCTCTAGATTTCTCCCTCTGATACGGAATTTATAGACACATTACTACCACTTGAGAAATATCTTAAGGACAGTTAATATTAGCAGGAAGGCAATCCAAAATTCTAGTGATAGAGTTGGTTTCTGCCAATGATGTTAGAAACAACCCATGTGTGAGGCAGTTGATCCATGGGGACAGTCAGGAGAAAGGGATGGCACTTTTTTTTAAAAAGGAGGTGATGACATCAACCACTTGAGGATGTGATTAGGAGAGAAAGGCGGAGGGGACCTAGAGAAAGTGAAGATATCAAATTCTTAACACATACAGTAGATCCACCTTTTTAGGGATGTTAGACTAAGTTATTTAGAACAAGGAAGTTTGAAAGCGATACTCTCTTTTTAGATTTAGGGAAACTCCAAGGTGTAATGCTCTGTTCCTGGAATATCAGCCTTGCAGAATGTGCTCTTCTGGAGACAGGCAGGAAATTCCCGGCTGCACAGCAATCAATATCTTCATGCCCTGACCTACAAACGCAAATAAGGAGCTGGCTCTAAATTCTTGTTGCCGTTTAGAAAGTTACAGGGCATGTTCTTTATGTCTTCTTTAGTTCTGTTCTTGGTAGGAGCCAACCAAGGATTAGGTTATTACGGGTAATTTAAGGTTTATTTATCTTTCCTCTGAAAATCCTATAACTTTTGCACAGGAACAGCCAAGTTGAGAGTCATCACAAAGATTAGGGAGCCCATACAGGGTCAAGACACCTGAATTTTGCTATTCTACTCCTGGGCCACCTTAATAGGAGTCTCTGAACTACAATTTCTTCTTATGCGTATAAGGGCTAGTGAATATTGCCTTCTACTAGATTGATTCCTATAAACTTATTCAATTGATTACACAATTGATTCCTCTAAAAAATGCTGTATGGGTCTTGGATTAAAAAGCCAATAGAAAACAGAAAATATAGGGGCGCCTGGGTGGCTCAGTGGGTTAAAGCCTCTGCCTTCAGCTCAGGTCATGATCCCAGGGTCCTGGGATCAAGCCCCGCATCTGGGTCTCTGCTCAGCAGGGAGCCTGTTTCCTCCTCTCTCTCTGCCTGCCTCTCTGCCTACTTGTGATCTCTCTCTGTCAAATAAATAAAATCTTTAAAAAAAAAAAAGAAAACAGAAAATATATTTGAACTAATTCTTCTAAAACCTCGCATGGTGCTACCTTTGTGGGATTAGGTGGGTGACATCTATCTTTCTTCCTTCCTTCTTTCGAGAGGTCTAGTTTTGTTTTGTCACGTTTTTATGTCTAAACCATCATTAGATTTAGATTAATCTCAGAAAACCCCACTATCTGGCACATTCCACTTTTAAGGAAGTTTTCACTTCTCTGGATGTTAAGTGTCTGGTCCGAAACTCTGAGAGCAATCCTGTGGCGTCAGCCATTGCTTCATACATGTTTGCTTTTGGCCTCTTCCTCTTTTTGTACTTAGTGTGACTCATTTTGCATCGCTGTTTATTTTTCAGTGGCTTTGTCCTGCTTCTCCATCTGTATAGCACGTGTCCTGCGATGCCTGATGCGTTTGTGAGTACTCTCTGTATATCTGAAAATTGAATGTATTTGTTTTCCCATCACCTTCCCAAGTGTCTATCTATACACGTTAGGTCTGGGTTGGAAGTTGGGGCCGGTGACATTTCTAAACTGGGTACAAACATAGAAGTTCTTGTTTTTGCCGTTTCGGGAAAGTCATGTGAGTGCTGGTGATGCGATGAGACGGGCTGGCAGGTGCTTCAAGGCCAGTCTGCTCTACAGGGCTCCAGGGAGTGCCCTGGCTGCCCTTTAGCCCACACAGCTGCAACAGGAGTGGCCAGCCTTGTTTACCAAGCCTGATTCATTTCCTATCTCTGACCCCGTCTCTCCTAATCCACTGATATCATGTCACAATATATTTTAATCTCACCTACTTTCCAGGAAGAGACCCACTGTCATAATCAACTCTCAGCTACTGGGATGCCGAGGTGGCTCCATTTGTTAAGCGTCTGCCTGCCTTTGGCCCAAGATCATGATCTCAGGGTCCTGGGATCCAGCCCCACATCAGGCTCCCTGCTCTGCAGGGAGTCTGCTTCTCCCTCTCCCTCTGCTGCTCCCACTGCTCATGTTGTCTCCCTCTCTCAAATAAATAAATAAATAAAATCTTTAAAAAAAAATCAACTCTCATCTAAGGAGTGAAAGCCATGATATGAAAGTCTAGCATCCTGTGAAAAACAAACTTAGATTAGGCCAACATTGCTTAAATGTCATTGCGAAATCCAAGGGCAATATTTACATACAGTGCCTTAATGATGACCTGCTAGGTTTGGCTTCTTTAAGCTACAATCAACTGAAAACATTCCATTGTTGGGAATCTTTTATCTTCTGATCAATCTAGCTTGGCAGATCTTGTTATCCTTTATTATTTTTGAAACTATTCGAGTAAACAATAAGTGATCTTTCAGGGAAATGCTGTAAGGGAGGCAGCTTTTGGAGAGGGCCTCTTTATAGTTCTATTTCTGATACCTAATCAGTTCTGTTCCCTCTAAATAATTAGCAAGATTGTTCTATTGTTCAAATGACCTCATTTGGGACAGGGATTTTCCCCTTTGGCTTCTTCCTCTTTAATTTCTATTTTTAATGAATGTAAGTACAGTGAGAACTTACAGTGCTGATCTTCCCTATAATTGTTACCATCAGTTGTGGACATTCTGTATTCACAATAGTGATTCTCACAAGTTCTTTAATTTACCATATGGAAGCACAGACCCAGCGGAAGGAGCGAGAACAGGGCTCCTTGAGTCTCATTCTTCCCTGTTGTGCAGAGGCCCTACTGAGTAGTCGATAGCAGTAATTTGCTTTAGATACAGATAGACTTGGATCCAGTCCTCCCAAGTCATGCTACTTGGGTAAGTGACACCTCTCTATAATTCTCAGCGCACATGTGTATGTAGGAGAGTAATCACCATCTCCTGGGGCATTGTCTAGGTAAATAAGTAAGTGAAGTATTTGGCACAGACCCAGGAGCATGATGAGATCCATCAATAGTATCCATAAGTATTACATCCAAATTTATGTCCATCTTCTGTGACTCTACTGGGGAAAAGGATTCAAACCCCACTTGACATAGGAGTGTCAAATCTTTCCATAGTCATTTCCAGGTTCACGGGGTCCCTTTCTGAAGTTTTGAACTACAGAATATACCATTTTGGCAAGGTAGCTTCAGCAGTGCTGGTCATTTTAGAGTTTCTCCACATTCCAGAACAGCTTTCTCTTTACATGCTCCTGGCAGAGACCATGCTAATAAATTAACACAGGCTTTGTCATCCAGAGACCTGGGTGACTATGGGAAATTTATTAACATCTCTGAACCTCCATGCTATCAGTCATAAAAGAAGTGTAAGACTTGCTCTGAAGGGTGGCCATGAATGTAAAAGAGAAGAAATGAGATCACTATGTAGAATCTTCTAGTTAACACTGAGAAATATAGGAGAAGCACAATAAAGAGAACCTACCATGTCTCATTTATTCCTGCTTGTAAATGTTACTTTGCTTCTCTGCCGGCCTCATTACATATGTCCCCAGTGTTTGGAGCACCTAAGCAGTAGTTGGTAATTCTTCCTTAGGGAAAGACAATAATGATGCTGAGTTGGTCACAGCCACAGTAAACCTTTGCCCAGAGAGAAAAATAAAGTCTGCTAGCAAAGAACTGGCAGCCTCCCTTACCAGCCTTTAGCAAAGACCCAATTCCCATGGGCAAAATGAGTAATTGCCACAGGAAAATAGGCCATGTGCATTTATATAGTGAGAAGTGTTTTATGGGATTAGGTGGGTGATGAAAAAGTAATCACTATAATAATTTTATAACCTAGACATAAAAGAAAGAGTTGAGAAAGACCAGTTCTCTTGTTAAATATTTGTCATTTAATGTCTTTTTATCTTTGGGCAAGTCAATGTGTTTCTTATAAATCAGCAAGAAGTAGACTCAGCTATCTGAGAGGAGGAATGGACTTGAAATGCCATGGGGCACCATCTGCCCTTGACAGAGAGGAACCAGCGCAAGACCAGAGAAGATACATGAACGTGCTCTAGGTCAGGCACTGCCATTTGCTTTGACTACCTCTAGAGAGATCTCACACTGACACACACTGCCTCTCTCCGGTAAGTGAGGTAAGAGTTGCCCAACTGAATCCTGAAATAAGGTCAGTTATAAATGCCAGTGACAGTCACCTTCTCTTTTATTATTGAGAAAATGCCCATCTAAACTCGTTATCGGACCACACAGATGGAGCAAGAAGGAATATTTTTTTTTTTTCACATGTCAGAAAGCCAGGGGTAATAGAACATCCACATTCTGGAGAAAGGTGAGATAATAAATTGCCATGAAATACAGACTGCTCATGAGTTGTTTGTGAAATCCTGGCTTCTTGAAAACAAACCAAGAGCAGCAGAGAGTAAAATCCATAATTGTGTGCTTTCTTGTGTGGGTGTGTTTGACTGGACATACATATGATTGCATCACAGAAATGATCCACTGGAAAGAAGAGTGCACTGTTTCTCAACAAAGGGAGACAAGGAAAGAAACCAACATTTGGTGAGCTCTCCTTGGCCTTGGAAGTGTTTGAAAATGGCAGAATGAGGATGTGAACCAAGATTCAACTAAGTTTTAAACCCGGGTTATTTCCCAATAAATCAAGGAAATGTCCCAACTCCACTTACTCCTGGCATACTGCCAAGCAAGCATCTCTTCCAGCAGAGTGATTATGGTTTCCACATACAGGAATTGCGTACAGGGTTGGGGGAAAGGCCAGTAGCTCCAACGTGCTTGGCATGAAGGCTGTAACTACAGGAACTAATTTAGACAGACTACTCATCGCAGTTGATTGATCAGGGAAGTTGATTTTAGTGAACACAAATCTGCAGGCATCATCATCACACCATAACACAGACAGACTAACCTGATTGGTGAGACTAATAGTTAATCTCAGACCTTGTTTTAGAAACTAAATGTTCATTAAGAGAAGAGAGAAATTTGCCTGAACACAAACCTTCAACAGTTAAAAGGGAGACTCAGAGGAAGGGAATTCCCTTAAAATGGCAAACCAAATATTTCAAAACTAAAATGTTGATGATATATTATATGGAGTATAACCAACTCCCATATTATGAAAGTAATACATTGATAACTCATTTAAAAAAAATACACACACACAGTCTAAACTCTTTTTTTTAGAAGGGGGAGGGGTGAAGGTAGAGGGATTGAGAGAGAGGATCTTAAGCAGACTCCATGCCCAGGGCTTGAGTGCAACGTGAGGCTTGATCTTACAACCCCACGATCATGACCTGAACTGAAATCAAGGGTCAAACATTTAACTGACAGAGCCACCCAGGTAAGCTCACGGTCCAATCTTTACACCCAAGCCTTCTTCCATCTAGTAGAATTGTTGAATTCTAAGTGTTCTTGTCCATCTTCCTTCCTCTGAGAAAGAGCATGTGCCTCCAGCAAATACATTCACTAGGAATCCAGAAGTGGAGAGCTTTGTGGGCTCACCTTTCAAGGCTCCTTAGTGATACTGGGCCTAAACAAGTTGGAGCTTTTTAAAATCAAAACACTTGAGACAACCATCAACAAGAGGTTCCTTCAACTGCTGTCTTCTAGCCCCCTGGCAGGACTTGACAGGGAAAGCCCTCTTCTTAGATTTGAGAACCTGGAATTCCAGCCCATCCTTCCATTTTCTCCTATCTCTCCTGCATGGGGGGTGAGGGGGTGGTGGTGTCATCAGGTCAGTGATAGTCACGGGCCATTTAGAAGGTGACGTTTACTATTTATATTACACGTAGCTTGGGACTCTTACCAAACTGCCCTAAACCTCTGTATCACCTCTGTATCACCTCATCTGTAAAGCTGGTGATAATGAAGCCTACTTCATGTGCCTAAGCCTGCACATGAGATGGGTTAACATGTAAATCACTTAACACATACTATGACCCACAAAATAAAGATTTGTAGAACAACATTTACAGTATAACATATTCTAGTGATGCTCAAGCTTGACTCCCACTCTACTGATTCCCTTTCTGGCTGCTAGAATACCTTCACTAAGGCCTTGGACCCTGAATCTTAAGGGAAAGCTAAGTCTCTTCTGGACAGACTCCACATAACTTGTATTTCTATCCTGTGTAGGTAGGAGTTAATCTCTTCCCAATCTCCTGATCTCCAGCCCCCAAATCTCTTGCATTAGTTTCTCTAGAAGTTCCTGCCTGGGTCAGATTTCATGGTTCTATTTTTTTCATCGCTCCTCTTAATTAATTCAAAATTTGCCAGGTTTTCTGTTAGGCCTTATTTTGTTTTCTCAGACACTTCTCTTAAACTACATCCTTTGTCCCCAGACACCTGGGATCCACATTGATTCTTCTGTTTTCCACATGTCTTATGCTAAACAATTGCATGAGCGTTAGTGAGCTTCTCAACATAGGTGGGTAGAAAGTTGGGATATGTATGTATTATTCACTTATTCATTCCTCATACACTACTTAGGGAACACTGCCAGTATTTGATTTTTTTTTTAAATTTCAGAGGCTATTCATACCACTAAAAAAAAATTCCAGTCCTCAAGAAACTTAATCTGGAGGGTGTTCAACAAAACTTTTAATACAATATGTCATAACGTTTATGATAAATCAGTGGTTCACAACATTGACTGCACATTAGAACTTTCTGATTACACTAGATAGAAAAGACTGACCCCAACCCAGAGCAGTGTGATCAAGCTCCAAGCAGGGCCGGGGTATTGGCGTATTTGATAGGTTTTCTGGTGATTCCATTGTGCAGCCAGGTTTGAGAATCCCTTGGATAGAGAGGGACACATGGGATGCTTTGAGACCACAAGGAAGAGGCTCTTATCCTAACTGATGAGCTACCAGAAGATTCCATGGGGAAATGAGACCTGAGCTAACTAAATCTTAGCAGGTGGGTTGTCCAGGTGGACATGTGGGAAAGCCATTCCAAGCACAATGGAACAAGGTGAGTTCATAGAACTGCAAATAATTCTGAGATTAGACAGTTCTGAAGGGTTTGGACTTCATCTGGCAAGGAAAGAGGAGCCTTGGAAGGATGGTAGCAGGGAAATTGTATGATTAGTCTTTGGCACATGTGCAGTACCGAGACATCAGCTGGGGAAAGAATTTTATTTTCATCATAACTTTACCTCTGCAACAACTATCTCCTCTTTAATAAAACCTTCCAAACTGTTGGCACCTCCCTTGGTTTCAGACATTACAAACAGGAAACTCTACCCATGAGCTAACCTTTGCCCCATCCTTTCCTGAAACAAAGAACAGCTGTTCTCCCACTTGGATATGCCTGGAGTAAAGGAGGGCCCCTTGGTATTCTCAGCTGACTGACTGCAAAGAAATGACTTGGCTTTACACAGATTAGTCACTGATACATGCAGATGATTGCAGAATCAAATGCATTGGGACATTTTAGTATTTAAAAGTGTTGTGTCTCTGATAGAGTGCTGTCATCAAGGGTAGGGGGCACACAGGGATCATAACCACTAGAGAGAAAATACAATGCATTCCCGGGAAGAGGGCCTGAACCTTAAAGAAATGAAGCAGTAATGATACTTTGAGTGCTCTTTCTCTATTTTCAGCGCACAAGTCCATGCACACATCAACCATGTCTTTGGAACAGCTTTAGCTATTGTTTGTGGTGGTGAATGTTGTGTTCTTTTGGTTTGGGTTTTGTTTTTTCCCTGAAATCTAGGATGAACTGTTAGTTCAGTGACAGTATTTCAGGGAAGAAGAAGAAGGAGGAGGAGGAGGAGGAGGAGGAGGAAGACAGGAAGAAAAAGAAGAAGGAGAGGAGGAAGAGGAAGAAGAAAAAGAAAAAGAGGAGGAAGAAAAAAGGAAGGGGAATAGAAAAGATTAAATTAATGTGTGTTTTAATTGTAAAATACTCTGCTTCTAGAAAGGTCAAAACAGATGTTTGGGAGATGGGGAAACGTATGCCCTGTAATGAAAATTCCCAGGAAGAAAACAAAAATTGTTAAAGGTATTCAAATTTTATAATCAATGGCTTCCAAAGATCTGCTTTTAGAGAAATTTTTAGAGAAATTGGAAGCCCAGGAAGCCTGGGAGATTTGCTTCGGGTTCTAGAGGGAGTTACTTGATAATGAAGTCAGAGCCAAAAACCTTAACTTTCAACCTCATGTTTGGTTTGCTTTTCATAACACCATAATGTTTCAAGTCATTTGGAGAAGAGAAAAATAATCTCATCATTTCTCTTCATGTTTAGAGCTGAGGAAACTATTCAGAGATAAAGAATGTAAGTAAGTAAAAGATATCATAACTAAGTACGTTTTAGTGAAGAAACAAGCAAAAGATCATGGCGCTCCAGTTCCCTACAAGCACTTTTGTTAATTTATTCAATGGCTGTTATCCTGAGAGCATGACACTTGCATATCAAATTGCATTTGGTGTGTCAAAATGACTGGGTTTACTTGTTCTTTAGTTCCTAGGGCTAATTATTATTTTTAACACCTTTTGATATGCTAAATGAGGCTAATAAGAGCTGGATTTCTCGTGTGTTTATTACTCATCACCATCATCTCACATATGTACTTTTTTTCTACCTTCAAAGTGTCAATAAATGAATATATTTGAGCCTTGTAGGAACATCATAAAGCAGCTTTTACCTCAGTGTGGCTCCCAGGAAATCTACACTTCATTGCCAGAATGCTGGTGAAAGATGTGGTATCAGACCATATAGTTTCAAATCTTTCCTCTGTCACTCACCAGCTGTGTGGCCTTGAGTAAGTTTCTCAACCCTTCTGTGCCTCAGTGCCTCATCTATGATATGGAGCAAAAGGAGTAGCTGTGCCATGGGCCTGTTTTTAAAACTGCGTGGCGTAAGCCATGCAAAGTGCTTAAGTCACCTGGTGTATTCTAACTATCCTGTATTGTTAGCTAGAATAACCATTCACAGATGATGTACAGTTGGTCTCTAACAACTAACACTTCACGAGTGCATATTATATACCAAGTATCATTCTAACAACTTCACAAGTGGTAACTCACTTAATTTTCATAATGAGTTTGAGGTAAGAGCTATTATTACTATCTCTGTCCTACAAATGAGAAAATTGAGAAACAGAAAGGAAAGTCACTTGTCCAAAGTCTCGCAGCCGATGCACTGTAGAGCCAGGACTCAAACTCAGAAAGTCTGGTTCTAGGTCTGGCCTTGCTGCCTCCTGGGACAGGCTGTGTGCTAGGCGCAGGTCCTGCCCCCGGTGTGATGACCCTAAGACAGGTGGGCCCTCTGCACAATGGTGGCAGGAGAGAGTTCTGCACTCTTCCTGGGAGCTTGGGAAAGTATCAGCTACTCCCAACCCTCTTATTGTTCAGGTCTGCTTTCTGTGCTCTCCACGGCCCACACATATACACCAGGCTAAGAATCACAGTGTTACCAGACCTCAGTTTCCTCCCTATGACACTTGCTACTCTATGCTGAAAATTCACACCCAGACTCCAGGTCCCTGACCATTTTTATAGACCTGTTCAGTCATTTCCATGATAACCTTTCTAATGTCCTCAATTTCCTTTCCGTGGGTTGTCAAGCAAATACATTCTTGGCACTCAGTGAGAACTCCCTGTTCAAAATGCCACACATTACAAAGTCGATGAGTCAACACACATTTCTTGAGTGTATCCAATCTATAAGCTGCAGTGCTAGAAATGAATTCACACTCCTTTTATCCTACCATGCCGTCTTTCCCAAGAGTGAGGCCTGTGTTTCTTCCATGTATAGTTTCTCATAGTATATTATGATTTCTGCTTTTGCAAAACAGGACGTTGTTTAACCAAGTTCTTATGGGAGGAAGCACAGCCCAGCGAGCAGAACAATGATTTGAAAGTCCTGGGTTCTATTTTCAGCTCCAGTGTTGGCTAGCTGTGCATTCAGCCCTAGGAAGGTCAAAGGCAGAATGGCCTTGTGTCGGTGACTTTTTCTGTATGTACAGCTCTGGATGGAAAACAAATCAGGCATCTGGCTCTCAGCCTCGAAGAGCTATGGTCTTTGGAGAATAGATGTGTAGTCACACTTTGTTTTCCTTTTTAAAGCAAAAGAACAGAACAAACTCTCTGGGGGGAGAATAGGCTGGCAGAGAATAGAAGAGAGAAATCAAATAACCTTTTAAACAATCTGGGGGTTAAGGGATTGTTTGAGCCGTTCAGATCAAAGAAGTCTCTTTGGGGTAAGTTGGAGTAGCCTGCCTTTGAAAATGCACAGGGCTAAGGTTTGAAAGATTTCTCCAAACTTGGACAATAGGAGGCATCTACAACTCTGTCTGTAGGCACCAGGCAAGAACACCAGTGGCCGAGGCTTATGGGCCAACTGGGAAGTATAGGTTTGCTCTAAAGCTGTCTTCTGCTACCCAGCCCCAGCTGCCTACCATGAAGAGACATAGGCCATTATTGCCTGAGTAGCTGAGCTTTCAAAAGAAATGAAACAGTTAGAATTATGTCCTTAAAACTCTTGGTTTTTGAATAATGGAAACTAATCAGCTTATAAAGAGGTAGAGAGTAGGCAAAGCCAAGCATACTGCAGTCTGGCAATTCACTTTCCACATCTCTTCTACCTAGGATGAGATGCCTGAATGTGGGTCAGAGAGTCGACATTCCATATTAACCATCTTTTCCTTTTTTTTTTTTTTTTTAACTGGGACTCCTCACTCTAGTAGCATTTCTGGTGGCCTTTATAGCTTTGGGCTCACTTGGAACCAGTGTTGACAACAGGAGATGGCTAGGCAAACAAAGGTATTGTTGTAAATGTCAAACACAAATAAAAGCCAGAGGACAAGAGCAAGCTCAGCAGAGATAAGTATTTATACGGGAAATTA
This sequence comes from Martes martes, assembly GCF_963455335.1. Taxonomy (NCBI): domain Eukaryota; kingdom Metazoa; phylum Chordata; class Mammalia; order Carnivora; family Mustelidae; genus Martes; species Martes martes. The sequence goes on along the minus strand of NC_137895.1, from coordinate 27,744,732 downwards.
ATTTGTTGCCCGATGGTCATGAACTGACAGAGAAAAGTGAGCCTTTTACAAGTGAAATTCAATCTCTGTCCATATTCTAATGGCTGTAAAACTCACCATATGAAGCTCATAATTGGTGCATAAAACTAACACTTTCCATTTTTTTCTTTCTTATTTTGTAGGCTTTATGCATTATTAAAAAAAAAACATGATTAAGTCTCCTGGCTCGTTCTTATTTCATCTTTGATTCCTCTTGCTCATTTCTCATAAGAGATATTCATGTGGATTGAGTATATTAAGTCATCTGCAATGGGAAGATGGGGTGTTTATTAAATGGGGCATTTTCTCTTGTCTAGGTGCTTCAGAAGAGGCCCAATAAAGTTGGTGCCAAGGAGCCTCACAAAGCTAGGTGGCAGCTTACATATGAAGGGACCTGCTAAGAGGTTATGGAAGTGGTTCTACCCATGTTATCACCTTGGCAGTCTCCAACCTATCAAGTGCAACTTTAAAGAAGCTGACACTGAAGATTATTTGGAAGCCATAATCAATAGTAAGTGTCCCCATCCTCATTCTCAATGCCAGTAGGTGTATTTCTTCCTTAACACAAACCAGAAGAGAAAGATGTTAATGGAACCACTCGCAGAGGTTGAGATATGTCTTCAGGACTTTATGAGACATAGGAACTGATGTCTAACTCATATTCGAAAACACATGGACTGTGACCTGAACTACTCTTTTCTTCAGTCCAGGACCAAGATATATTGGGAATAATTAGCACTTCCAGAATTTGGTGGGAGCCTACATCAGAATGGTAGATTGGGTCATCTTATAATAGATTGTGTAGAAGGGTGATATGACCCCATTAGAGGGGATGTACCACCAGAAGCCAAGAGAATGAAGAGGTCATAACTGGCTAGGCTGAGAAGGTATAACTGCAGTCAGTGGAACAGTGATTAAGAAATGCCCTACAAAGTAGACGAAGGGAGGTATCTTCAAAAAAGATAAAATTTGGGTCAATATGGAACAGATTTTTTTTCTGTCATTTTCCAATAGCTTTAGAAGACAGGCAGTTCGTCAAAGAAAAAAAAAGGGCAGTGAATTCTGAATTTTATGTTGTAAATAGAAGTGAAAAGTTTGGCAACAAAACAGAAAGGATCAAACAGGAATTGCACATATACAATGTTGTAAGGTTTAATAATTTTAAAAAAAAGAATGGCAAAAAGATACACCATGCAAACTCTAATCAAAGAAATTCTGGAGTGACTGTATTAATATCTGACATTTTATGGTTCCAATAATTATAGTTGGAAATTTCAACTCTTTACTCTCAGTAAGTGATAGCAAAAGTAGACAGTAAATCAGTGAAGATACAGAATACTTGGCCACTAGAAAAATACCTGACTTAATTAGCATTTATAGAGTACTCCATCCAACAATATCAGAATACATGTTATTCTCAAGGGCATATAGAGCATTCAATAAAATAAAGTAGACATTATTATGAGCCATAAAACAATTCTCAATAAATTTAAGGGGATTAACATTATACAAAATATGTTCTCTGGCCATAAGAAAATCAAGCTAGAACTCAATACAGAAATATATACCTGTAAAACTCTCCAAATATTTGGAAATTGACCCATGGATCAAAGAGAAAAATCACAAAAAATACTAGAAAGTGTTTTGGTCTGAATGAAAATAAAAACAATATATCAAATTTGTGGAGTGAAACTAATGGGGCCAGTGCTTAGGGAAAATATAGCATCAAATGTCTACATTAGAAAAGAAGAAAGATCAAATCAATGATCTTAGCTTCCACCTTAGGAAACTAGAAAAAGGAGAGGAAATTAAAACCAAGGCAAGCAGAAGAGAAAAAAAAAATTAATGAAAATAATCTACCCTAATTGAACACTTACTGTGACCCAGGCATTGTCTTAAGAGACTGATGCCCAGTATCTGCTTTAATCTGGTCACAACCCTATGAGCTAGATAATAATAAGATTACTATCTTATTTTTCAGATGAGGAAATTGAACCTTCATGAGGTTCATTAATGCTTCCAAGTTCATGTATTTAGTTAAGAACCAGAATTAGGATTTAAACTCAGACCTCTGTGCAACATTCTTCAGACTTAATTAAGCATATTTATGCAGTTAAATATATTTTATTATCTTTGTTTGATATTTCTCTATTGTATATAGAAATATATAACATATATAGTACGTATATGATAGAGTATATATACACATATATGTACATGTCGTATATGTATTACACAAATTATATATGTTGTGTATATATACATATATATGTATACACACACACAACACAAAATCTTTATTAACCTCAAATCAGAAATCCTCTTTGTCCTAGCATGTTGGAGAACAGTTTAGAGATTAGCCATTGCTATTGTCATCTCTGAAAATTATTCTATCAATGAAATGATCCACCATGAAGGACATCTGTGGAAACACAGTCTGTGACTAGAGCCCATGAATAATTTCCACTTGTTCCTGCCAGTCTTTTAAGCTATGTGTCCTTGAGTCACAGAGACATGGATGGGCAGCTGAGAGTATCACAGAATATTCCATTGCTACCATAACTCACTCAAGTGTTAATATCTGCTCATAAAAATACATCCAACCTCCCCCAAATATTATGCAATTGAACTTGCATTCTTTACTTGAGGAGCCAAATGCATCTCTCTCCAAGCACAAAGTAGTAAAGAATATAGGATGCCTGATTCTTATTCCAGGATAACTACACAATTACTCTGTCATCTCGGGCAGGTCACTTTGGAATCCTGTTTTCTCACTTTGGATCTCATTTTTTTACAGGTGTTAAATGGAAGGAAGGAAGCATCCTCAATGTCCTCCTCTCCTACACAGCTGACAACTTTGAATGTCTTATCAGTGTGACTCCTGGATTGTCAGTTTCCAATCTCCATGAAGGTAAAAGTCAGATGATAATATTCATCTTAACTCCTTACAATGACCTACAAAGTACCACAACATAATTTTCCCCTACACCCTCTGCTCAAACTCCTGTTATGTTGCTGACCAGATCTACTACTCTTCACCTCTGTATTATTTTGTTAGGGCACCATAACAGAATACCACAGAATTGGTGTCTGAAACAGTAGAACTTTATTTTCGCACAGTTCTGGAAGCTGGAAACCCAAGATCAAAGTTCCAATGGGTTTTGTTTCTTCTGAGGTGTTCCTTCTTGGCTGGTAGGTGTCCACCTTTTTGCAGTATTCTTCATGTGATTTTTCCTCCAGTGTGGCATACGTCCAAATTTTCTCTTCTTGTCAGGATGCCAGTCAGACAAGATTAGAGCCCATCCTCATGGCCTCATTTTAACCTAATCATCTCTTAAAAGGCCCTGTCTCCAGATGCAGTGACATTCTGATGTGCTGAAGGTTAGGGTTGCAATATGTGATATTTGAGGGGACACAATTCAGTGCCCAACACCCTCACTCACTCTGCTCCTGCCAAACTGGCCTTTTGTGCATTCTTTAAACACTCTTGCCTTGGCACTGACTATTCCTTTTCTCTCAAACAATGCAAAATACCGTAACGTCTGCTGTAATCTTATAACTTTGAGGGTGCTCCCATAACTAGTGGACATGTCAACCCTTGGCTAGAACACTATTTTTATAAGATTTATCCTGAATTTTTTTGGTCTTCTTCCTTCTCATTCTTTCTCAGTTTGTTCCCTTTTGCCTCCTTCAGTTGTCACCCCAATGCCTTCACAGGAAATGCCTTTAGAGTTTGGCTCCCCTTGTCTCATTTACCCAGTCAGGGTATGACTCTACTCTTCTGACATGGCCACCGTATTAAATGGGCTGATTGATCCGTTCGGAAGAAGTTGAATTAGTGAATACCAGGTTATGTCCCCATCACTATTAGAATCTAGAGATACACAGGAAAACATTAAGATTAGGATTCATTAGGATTTATGAGTACAGTAACGATGTACACAGGGCATTCTCAGAGCCCAAGGAAGTGACAATAAAATGCATAGACAACAGGAAGTCTTTTAGAAAGAGATGCAATAGAGCTGAAATTTGAAGACTAAACAATGGTTAGCCAGGAACAGAAGGGAGAAAAGAATTTCCCAGGCTATGACAGCAGCGTATGTGAAAGTCTAGAAGCAGGAAACAGTAGGATATGGACAAAGCAAAGGACATGCTTCATGGTATGGCTAATGAGGCTTGATTGAGGATAGATATGGCGGCAGAAAACAAAATCATATCTGCTAAGATACTGTGACTTGGAAGCCCTGGGAAGCATTACCAAATTCTTAACAGGAGAATAATTTGGTCAAATCTCTGATTTAGAAAGTTAGTCTGCCATTACCGAAGAGGATGGTTTATATATAAGAGATGGTTCTAGACAAAAGAAACCAGTTAGGAAACTATTGTTGCAATTCTGCTGTGAAAAATAAGGATCCGAATCAAGGCAGAGGCAACATGAATAGAATGGAATGTATAGCTCCCCAATAAATTAAGGAAATGGAATTTACGGGGTTGGTGTTGGGTGTACTGTGGGAGTTGAACTAGAAGAAAAATTTGAACTAACTCCCAAGTTGCTGGGTTTGGCAATGATAGAGATGATCATATTGTTCATTATGAAAGGGAAGAGTAATAAATTCGGTTGCAGATATGCTGAGTATCTGTGAGACATCCAAAAGAGATGTCCAAAAGGCAGTGATATTTATAATTTTTCTAACCATTGAGTGAGAGTACCAGAGAGTCTTGACTGATTGAAGGCTACCTAATTGCTTTATTCTCCTTGTAAGTGTTCTATTCTCCAAATCATGCCTTAGGATCTTCAGCAAAAGGAAGAATGCTAGAATTTGTTTGTTTGTTTGTTTGTTTGTTTGTTTTGAGACCAAGTGTAATTAAAAAGGTAAAGTACATCTACAACCCCTCTCCCTCAATGTGGCACCACTTAAGGTACAGATGTCCCTTGGGTCCCAAAAGTGTGACAAGGTACATACATTACAGTGACCATAGAGTAATCTCTTGATCTCCACTGAAAAACAATATATAATGATTAGTGCAAAAGTATAGTGTTTCACAGATAACCAAATGTTCTCTTTTGACTGAAAAACTCTAGTGAAGTAGGCAAAAGAGGCAATATATTCTGGCTTCATTTTACTGATGAGGAAGCTGACAAAGAGATCAAGTGACTTGTCCAAAGTCATACTTAATCTGCAGTGAGCAGATTAAGTCTTCTGGCTCTTCATCTTGCTCCTTCCAAGACACCATGCATGCTTCCCCAGAATAGCATGCTTACAAAAGACATATAATCTACTCCCCATAACAGCTTTGCAATAATAGCAATTTAATCTTCTAAGTAATCAATCCAGTCTTTTCCATTTACCAGTGAAACTGCAGGTGGAAACTATAGAACTTGAAACTCTACCTTTCCCATTTCTGTATTGATCCTTTCTGAAGGTGAGTGATATTAACGGGATACATGCTATCATCTCATATTTCACAACCAAGCCATTCAAAGTTGAGTGACCCATAATGCAGAAGGGGCCAATTTCCTTCCTTGGCTTTAAAGCATCATTAATCCAGACCTCTCTGTTCTGTTCAGTTGCTTAGTGATAGCTGGCTTTCATTCTAATAGTTATCATCATGGTAACTTTATCACTTTATTCAGACTCCTCTAAATTGCAACGTGGCCTGGGATACCTGCTGAGATCATATTTTTATATGTATTATATATATGATAGTGTCGTAAATTATCATCTGCAAAATCCTAACATCTCAGAAGTTGTAATTCTCTGTCAAGTTCACTATGATAGCATCATAAATTGCAACACTGTGTGTAGCTTTGCAACAAGTTAAATATAACACATATATACATGAATCCTGCATTAATTATTACCTTTTGATTCTGGTGGTTTCTCAGGAATGCAATTTGCAGGGTTTACATAAATGTTTTTATTTAGTGTGATAAATTGAGACATGAATCTTTTGTAAAAGGGAGAAAGGAGAGTAATCGCATTCTCTGCAGAGATGGCAATGTATTGGAGACAGCCTGAAATGTTTTATCTTCATCTACTAAAAATTCCAGGGTGAAAAGAGTGAAATTACCTCCTCTCTGTAAATGCTTTTACCCTAGTGGCATTATATAATTATCCACAAAAGGGTGTGTCATATTACACAATCACTACCTTTCCCTTAGCTGGAGATTTCAATGATAAATAGATGAGAAATAATGTCACTTAGAAGGGACATCAAAAGTTCACCCAGACAAGCTTTCTTGTATTAGTCTTTCTTGTAGTAAGTGAAGCAACCTTTTAATTTAAAAAATGCAAAACCTTAACTTGTTCTTCTCTCTTGACATAGGTTGGGAGATCTTTCATTCATTCTCCAACCTCACCTAATTCCACTCTCTCTAAGCACAGTCATCTTTTCAATTCACTGATTATCCCAAGTTTGTTCATGTCTCAGGGCCTTTGCACATCCAGCCAGATCCTTCTTCCTGCCCACCCTCCACAACCACCATAGTCACATCCCATCGTTTTTACCATGTTTATCTCTATCACTTCACCCTATTCATTTTCTTTATAATGATTATCAAAATTTGAAAAAAAAAATAAGTGTTGCTTCTTATCTGTCCTCCCCAGCTCCATCAGCACTGCTAACATGTCTGAGTTGGATGTCATGTATGACCAGTGGCTAGTCCATCATTAGCACTTGATATATATTTGTTGAATGAATGAATTAATGAATGAAAGGAATTTCTACCCTAGTTTTTAGTTGTTGCCTTATATGCTTAAAAATTACTATTATAGCCTTATATTCTAAACACAAATATACTTCTATAGGTAGGGGAAACTTCACCCACAGACACAAGTCACTAAGGTTGTAAGTAGGGGAGCAATTACTGAGCTTTTGTGAAACATAGAATCTCTTCTGCTAATGTTCACTTCCTAGTCAGCTTCAAATAGGTATAAAAATGGAAGATGAGGTTTGGAACTGTCAATGTGATCTGATTAACCAATATAATATGGAACTTTTTTGACCAAAAACATCCTGTCCACTTTGTAGAATGCGATGCAGAATCTATTGCTTCTCTACTTCCCTCCAATTATGTGTTCCTTAAGAAATTCCACAAACAACAATTTAAACCCAAAGGAAATAATTCCTTTATTTAACTTAAGTAACCTCCAGTGTAATACTATTTCTTTTGTTTGGTGTTCATTTATGATGGAGAACAGCCCAACTTTTTCTTTAAAAAAAAAATTCCTAAATTTTGCCAACAATTATTGAAGTGTTAAATCATTTCTGAGCTATCAGTAGCTTGATTTCTTAATCCCATCTTTTAAAAAAATCCCTCCAATAAACACAGCCATGTTTTTTGTTTGTTTGTTTTTTAAATATTTTATTTATTTATTTGACAGAGAGAGAGAGATCACAAATGGCAGAGAGGCAGGTAGAGAAAGAGAGGGAAGCCGGCTCCCCGCTGAGCAGAGAGCCCAATGCAGGGATCCCAGGACCCCGAGATCATGACCCAAGCCGAAGGCAGAGGCTTAACCCACTGAGCCACCCAGGTGCCCCAAACATAGCTATGTTTTACAATATATAAAACATGCTAAAAACATGTTGATGCAGACTGAGATGTATTGGTAGCCTGAGCAGGGAAAGTGTGGTAGCACAGAGAGCACTTACTTGCCCAAAACAACCTCACCAGCCCTGACCGCATGCAGGTGCATGAGTGAGGACCCATCCCTCCTTCAACTGTATGCACCTGAATTGCTATCTGAGATGGTTCCATGTTTCAAGACATTGAAAGAAAATATAGTCATTATATCAGACCAAGGATGGGCACAGTTTTCCTGTAAAAGGCCAGAGAGCGACTATTTCAGACTTTGTGAGTCACACAATCTCTGTCACAACTACATGGACAATTCAGAAATATACACGAATAGGTGTGTTATAATAAAACTTTATTTATAAGATTAGGCTGCAGGCCAGATATTGTGGCTGTAGTTTGCCAACCGCCATATTAAAGGATTCTATGTAGCTGGTTTTGTGAGTCAGCCATAGGGTAAATTCAGACTCAGCAAACATCTATTAAACACCTACTAAATGCACAGGTTTTCAGATAGTGTCATAATTAAGCTTCACAACAGATCTGTAATTGATTGGTGTGAAAACTGAAACTGCTTGACTACTAAGTTGCATGGCCAGAGATGAATCCATTGTCCTCCTCCGGGGCTTAAGACCTTGGATTCAAACAACCTGGGTTTGAATCTTGCCTGAGCTATTTTCCAACTGTGTGCTGTATGCAAAGTTACTCAACTTTCGTGAGTCTCAGGGTCTCCTCCACCTCATACAGTGGTTACGAGAACTGAGAAATAAAACACAAATAGTGCTTAGAACAGTATCCTGTGCTCAATGCCCATGGCCAGCTTCAAACACAATTCTGTAGACGCTTAAGGTTCCAGAGAGTTCTTTTAACAGTTCCACAGGTATTTGGCCCAAACAATGCTGTTGAAGCATTTTACTATTTAAAACACATTAATAAAACAAAACTTATACCCATGCAGTGTGTACCAAATTTAACCTTTTTTCTTCCTCTGTGTATTAACATTTCCTGTCTGTTAACTTTTTTTGTGCTCAGACATTGAAGCAAAGCTTTTCCTGTTCTGTTTATTTAAAGATTTTGCAGAGAATTCAAGGTAAACTGATAAAGCTAATTATTGCCATTTTTAGCTACTTATCTATGTGAATGACAATTGTCTTGACACTGCTACCAAAGTTAAAAAATATAAAATTGGAGGTTGAAGTGGATATGATTCCATTTCTAATTTCATGTTAATCAAAACAATTTAATTATTCCCATCAATTGATTTCATAACAAGCAAATATTAAAAATTATTTTTAAAAATCTTTATGCTAAAAATGATTCCCTGTTTTCTCTGTCTCATACATTGAAGATTTATGCAAATTTTCATTTGGAGCTAAAAAAGACATTCCCCAGCAAAAACATTTAACTAACACTTCATTAGACCAGAGTTGTTTCTTTAGATCAAGTCTTTTTTTTTTTTTTTAGATCAAGGCTTAAAATTCCTAGCATGAGAATGATTCTTATGTATCTTTGTAAAAAATCATTCCCTGATAACCAGAACAGGGCAGGTGGTCTTCTTCACTCTCCTCCGGGGTCCACCGTCATCATAGCGCTCTAGTGACCTTAATAAGTATTTCTCCCTGGATCCTCCTGACAATCCTCTGAGTTTGCCAGGAAACTAGTATTAGTTCAGTTTCAAAAATGAAGAAACTGAATGAGATTTTTGAAAGTATAAATGACTTCCCAAGATCATACTACTAAGCAAGTGTCAGAGTCAAGACTCCAGTCAGAGTCTTGGTCCAGAGTTTTTCCCACCAGTTTTGATACTGAAAAGATTGCTGGCACTTGGGAGTGGGGTTTTGGGAGTTCAGAGGTCAACCTTTAGCCATTGCCAAGGCTGATGGACACGCAGGCTGACCAAGCATTATCTCACTCCTTGGTTGTTTTCCTACAGGATGACCAGGCTCTTTAAGGATAAAAGAAGAGCCCAAGGACTTGTGGAGTGTTTTATTTGTCTGGCCCTCTGTCTCACTTTCTGCAAGAGTCATTTGACATACTACTTTACTAAAAGATCCACATATGGGTCTCAACCTCGGTCCTGATCACAGTCTTCTAGACTTTACGACCCACAAGGGAGAGATGGTATTGGGTGTTTATATCTATAGCACAGAGAGGCATCCAATCCATCTCTGTGAGTAAATGTAGGACGGAGTCAAGCAACATGCCACATTCTTCTTTAGACCTCTTTTCTTTTTGTTACCACTCTTTGGGGGCCATTTATGCAGGAATGTTGCAGTAAGCTTCCAAGTGATTTTTGAAATTTTGATCCTATGTCCCTCACATTTTTTTTTCTGCATTATCACCACCAGCATCTCTTCTCCAAGCTCTCCAGCAAGGTTTCTCTAGTGCCTCTTAGAACAACACAAGTTTCTCTTCCCAGGATCCAAGTTTCTCCCCAATATGCCTTACTAGTATCTGTCAGGCATCCTCTCTGCTCCGATTTTGTCATCTGCCAACCCCCTTCCTTCATGTACTGGGCAGGCTTGCTACTGCCTTGTGGCTTTGTCATGCTTGTCTCTCTGCCAGGCTTCTTTTCTATCCACAAATCCAATCCTAACCTATGATTTCAGACCCAATCCAAACTTCATTTTCCATAAACTCTTCCCTAGTTATTTTAGCCCTTTATAATTTTCATAACACAAATTTTATACTTGATGACACTTATGTTAGTTTATAGGTTAGTCCAAACTCTATGGACACTGTAAGTAACTGCATAAATTATATCCATGTTTTCCCACCTTCCCCACTGTAGATACCCACTAAATTAAATGCTTAATAAAATAATTCAGAGATTTAACTAAATCAGTATCATCCCAAAGCACAGATACAAAAAAAACAAATATTTCTGAGACATGTCCCATAAATGGTCCATGCTTATCTCAAGATAATTTTCCACTGTACTTTCAATAAAAGGGAAACCTGGGTTATAATTTTATAGGTTGTTTTTCCTCCTTGGGCATTGTCATTGTTATTGATGTTTATCAAACAAAATCTGCCACGGAAGCATGTATAAATGCCTAAGAATGAAACATAACCAATATCTAACAACTGACTGCCTTCTAATTGGTTAAACAAAATGAGTGACACACTAACTAGTCAAACTCCTTTCACCTGGGAAGATCTCTATTGATTTCCTTTCATGTTATCTAGAAGATTCGGAAAAGTCTAATGGCATTTCAAAAGATTTCAATGAGTGGGACATGACACTGCCTTTCACATCTACCGACTAGAGGGGAAAACTAAATACAAAAGATTCTTTTGAGTGAGCTTCTCTCTGATTCTTCAACCTGTATGTATTTTTTGTAATAAAATATGAATGAAAGGCAAATTTTATTTGTATTTAAGAAATGAAGAGAGAAGTTGTAGGTTATTATCAAGAGATATTTTACACCTGTTACAGATGATGAAGATGCATTTTTTTGTCTTGGAGCCCATCTGTAAGTCATGTTCCTTTAACACAGATGGAGGCCAGCCTCCTTGTGGCTGCAGCCCCAGGCGGAGAAGGAAAGTGGAAGAAGGAGGAGCCCACCACTGCCATGATGTTTCATCCATTCTGATAGGTCAATATTCTTTTTTTACCTGGCTTTGATGTCTGGCTGATTGGAGAACTAGCAATGGGTTGACTAAGCAGAAGCAAACTGTTGTATTCTGTTCTCTGAACCCAGAGATAATCAGAGACCAGTATTTTATCTCTCGGCTGACCTAACTTTTGAGAGGAAAGTGAACTAGAGATGTGAGATAACTGGATAATTTGAGCATATTTTTTAAAAAATCAACATGCCTCTTGAAATTGGTCAGACTTAGCTGATATTTTTTGTTCTCTTCACCGGTAACTTGGATTTTTTTTTTTTTTTCTGTATTCTAGACTCTTTGGTTGCTGTGGAATTTAATTTATTGGATAAGAGTAAATGACTTAAATAATTGATCATATTTGCAAAAAGCACGGAAAGATGTTAAGGCTGTACACAACCTAGAATTATACTCCAGGGTAGAAATTGACTAGGCTAATTAGGACAGACTTCTAGGAAAATTTGGATATTTCCTTGAATTCCCAACTGGAAATTGATACTCTTTGCGTTGTTGTTCATTAGTCATTTAAGCCTTAGTCATGTCGACTCTATTAAGACTACCCCATGCTTGGGGCATGGAAGAAAATGATGAGTGCACACACTTGATAGGAAAAAGAGCAATGAACTGGATGGAAGCTGAAATATCTGGGCTCCAGTCCCAGTGCCTCCCTGTGTAGCCTTGGACAAGCATCTTCACCTCTCTGGTCTCTCGTCTACGGTACACAGAAGAGTTTGAACCGGGGCAGACTTCCAAATGGTGCTTAGAAGGGGTGGTGGGTGAAAGCAAAACTTGCCTCAGAATGCCCGCACTCTCCTTTTCTATTCTCTGGGATGCTCCCCACCCCGCCATACCCCCAGATCCACACATGGGTCATTTCTTCCCATCACTTAATTCTCTGCTATCATGTATTCCCTTAAAAGTCCCTTCCAGACAGTTCTCTCTAATGCCCGCACTCTCCTTTTCTATTCTCTGGGATGCTCCCCACCCCGCCATACCCCCAGATCCACACATGGGTCATTTCTTCCCATCACTTAATTCTCTGCTATCATGTATTCCCTTAAAAGTCCCTTCCAGACAGTTCTCTCTAATGCCTCCTTTCTCAGTTATTCCCTGTCCCTCACCCTGCTTTACTTTTCTTCTTGGGGTATTTCACAACTTACAAATACATACATTTTTATGCCTTTCCCTTTTTGTTAACTGCCTCCTTCCCTAGAATATAAGCATTCTGAGAACAGGGATCTTATCCATTTTATGTATGCATAAAACTATACGTGGTATGTAGTAAGGACTTAAGAAATGAATGAATGAATTAAAGGGATGAATGGGTGAATGGGTCCCCACCTGGCACAGGTGGCAGTATGCTGGAAGGGGGTGGCAGCTGGCACACCCCAAACAGGCCCAGCCAGTTTGCCACAGTCCCCACCACTTCTACTGTGTTCCCAGTGCCGAGTCCATTTGTTATCAGAGCTGCGTTTCTTAGATCCCGCTTTTTCCATTGATGTTCCTGCTTGTTCTATGTAGGTATTGCCATTTATTTGTAGGTATTGCCTGGGCTAAGATGTGTTCGGGCCAAAAAAAAAAAAAAAAAGTCCACTGCTAAAAATAATTTGAAAACTCCCAGACAAGAGGACCTTTCAAATCCCTTCCAGTACTAACAGCCAGTGAATTCATGCTTCACGGCCATTCAGATCTGTAAGTATGAAACGCAAGACGTGTGTATTCAACTTCCCTTCATCGCCTCCTTTAAATGCTTTTTTTTTTTCTTTTTTGATTCAATCCCCGCAAGAGCACACCACGTGAGCCCATTAGGAGACCGGCTCCTTCCCACCTGCCACCTCGTGCCAGCCAGCAATCTCAGCGTCCCCACTCCACTCTTGCTCATGTAGAGCTATCCAATCCTGAGTGGCAGGACTTGCAAAGACAGCTGTTGGGTTCCCCACACATTTGGAGGAGGGGAAAATATGAGGTAGGTTGCTATATTCTTCTCCTCTTTTTTTACAGAAAGAAACAGCTGCGATCTTCTTGTGTAAGGAGTAAACAAAAGCTGGCAGGCCTCAGCCCCACGGAGCAGACAGCAGCGTTCAAATGGATTTTTCCCCACCCCCGGGTGCCATCCCACTACCCACGTCTCCATCCCCCACAGCCCAGAGCGGAAGCAAGGCCTTTGCCTGCCCTGTGCACTTGACCAAACCCGTCCAAGATGTGCGATTCGACCCGAAGGAAACAAATGTGATGCACGTCCTCAGCAGTCCCTTACTGGTTATCACGAGTGGCATTGTCAAGTCGCAGGGAGGGCTGCGTGCACCCAGCCAAAATGCAGTTCCTCTGAGAGAAGCAGCGTCCTTAGGTTCAAGGGCAGGCAGGCAGGCGTCTCTGTGCATGTGCGCAGACTGCCTAACGAAGAAGTAGATCTCCCTGTATTAAGAAAGTCAAGGTATGTTTAGAGGTACTCTCTGATTCAACGGTGGCTGGCTCATTCCTATTGTTTCCCCTTCACTTTTGTTTGCTGATACAGAAAACAGTGTGTTCATTTATTCCTTTTCCCACCCCCATCCCTCTCAACTGCCAGGGCCATCTGTCCCTCTGAAACTGTCTTTGGTTGCACAGTTTTGAATCCAGGGGACAATCCACGTGAAGAAGTGATTGTCCCTTCATGTTTTCTCAAAAGGGATTAAAATTTTTAAAAAAACACCCTTTGTTTGTGTTCTTTGCACGTTCTCCAGTTGAAATACCGCACTCATTGAACTGCCAGGAATAAAGCCTGGGAGCGGACAGTGGGCTGGTGTGACGTCAATTTGTTAAGCAAGGGCACTGTTCCCTAAATATGCTGGAATTGAGTGCATTCTTTATTAAGAAAAGGGGGGGATGGCACTTTGAATGTTTGACATAGTTATCTTTCAACCTCTTCTGCTCCATTTAAAACGAAGATTCTTTGTCTTCATTCCTGTCTGTCATTTAAGACAGTGTGGTTGGCAAGTTAATGCACTGAAGAATGAAAAAAAAAAAATCTTTTGTGCCCTGACCTTCATGAATTCAATAACTCAAGATAGCCACACACCTATGAGTCTGAATCAAAGATATTCACAGATCCGGCAAGAGATAAAGAAGGAATTTGTCTACAGGATTCTTTTATCCTGGAGGTGCTTCATGTCACCCAGTTGTGTTGCTGTTTTTTACAAAGCCATTGCTCCTCTATGAAGTATTGATTTAGTCTGGTTAAACATGTCAAGTGAGAGGAAATGATCAATGAATCACTGCTTCAAAATATTTAGCCCAGCCATGGAATCTGCTGATTTTTGTAATCTCGAAGAGGCTGATGCAGGAGCTGGGGGGAAGAAGTGAAAATTCCAAATGTTTCCTTCATCTTTTTTTTTTCCATGTCCATAAATGAAAACACAAGTTCAAGAATATTGTTTCCTAGGTCTCTTCCTCTGCCTGTCTACGTTATCATCACTTTTTGTTGTTGCTGTTGTGTGCGACCTAAAGGAGCATGAGACGACCTTCATCAAATATCTGGGTTTTAAATTTAATTCGTATCTTCTAAGCAAATTGGATTAGGCCAGTAATGACTCACTGCCCTAGGGTCTGGGGAAACGTTATCAGCAAAGGCATCCACCTCAGCAGAAAACAAACTCAGACAATCTCCTGTGGGCCCATCTTTCCCCCCATCTCCTGGATTCTGGTGGCCCGTCCTGAGCCAAAGATCTCTTCAGGGGCACCTGGGTGGCTCAGTCGGTTAAGCGTCCGCCTTTGGCTCAGGTCATGACCTCAGGACCCTAGGATGGAGCCCTGAATCAGGGCTCACTACTCAGCAGGAAGTCTGGTTCTCCCTCTCCCTGCCACTCCCCCCAGCTTGTGATCTCTAATTCTCAATCTCTCTCTCTGTCAAATAAATAAATAAAATCTTTTTAAAAATAAAATAAAATAAAATCACTTGCTGCCAGACTACTTTGTGACGTTTAGGAAATGGCTGAAGTCCTTACAAATCCCAGATAGATCTGGAGGAAAACCACTTTGAATCAATGATTTCCATGATCTCTAAAATTCAATCAACAGTATTTCTTAAAATTCATGAAAGTCAGCATATAACAGATTCAGCAGGGGATCAGCTCAAGGGGAATTTATGGATAAGTTTCCAGAGATACTGACTACAAGACCGCTTCACTCAAGGGGATCCCCCAGTTGGTTTCCGCTGCAAAATTTCTCTGAGGCGTGGGTGTCTGCAAAGGCATTGCTTCTAACTATCTTTTAATCAGAAGAAGAGCCAGCCAGCAATTTGATAAGTGTACCCTCGGTGCCAGAAACCATGCATCTAAGTGATGTCTCTAAAACTCACAAGTATGCCAGGTAGGAAATTGGCACATTGTATTTTTCAGATCAGGATCCTGAGCCCTAAGAATGGAAGGTAGCATGGTCCTAGGCCACACTAGCCCTAGGTACTGTCTTTTCAGAAAAAAGCATAGATGATCCAAAACAACCACCTTTCCAAAGAAGTCCTATAGACTCAGAATGCCAATTTCTTCCACAGTAGAATGCATTCCTGATAATGAGGGAATTTGGAGAGCTCGGTTAATTCCTTGCTACGTCCTAGGATACTATTTACGTGTTCTTAAGAGGGTCATTCTTTTTGTATACCGAATACTTATATGAAAAGATCATCACCTTATTCCATGTGCTAATTTGTAGGGAGAAGTTTATGTATTTGGGGAATTTGATTCATTCTGCATTTTATCCAGGAAATGAGAGCCAGATGTTTTTTGGACATTTGTTACTTGCTTTAAGTAAAAGCTAAGGTTAAGATAAGAGATATGTTGATAGGCCATTGCATCTTCCTCTGAAGAAAGTGAAAATTTTCATATCCTCCCTCTTACCGTACCTTAAAACTTTGGGACGGACTCTAATAAAAAGAAAACATTTAAAAATTCCTTGTATTTGTAGGTGGCAGGGGTTGGGAAGGTGCACTCAACTAGATTAACAGAGCTCTCAATTAATCTAAATTCAAAGCAAAGGGCCTGCGGAGTGTCGGGGACCTCGAGCAAAAGCACTTTGGAGGAGAGTTCACTGCCAAGTTCACAGAGAGGTCACGGTCCTCTTGCACTCTCGAGGCCGGATCCTCGGGTTTCATTTCAGGCAGCGACACTCCAACCGTAAGAGGAGCTCACTGAGCCCGGTCCACGTGTGTCTGCTGGCTCGCCGGCCTGTCTGGCATCTCTGCCTCTCCTCTTCCGCACTCCCCAGCACGACCTTCCAAACGGAATGAGCTGTCCTTCCAAATATCACCCTAACGCATGCAACAGCTGGAGGCAAGAGCGACACAGACTGAGCTCATGCAAAGGGAATTAGCATTGAGTTTTCTTTCTTTCTTTCTTCTTCTTCTTCTTTTTTTTTTAATCACCAAATGATGTGTGGAAAATTCATCTTAAAAACTTTTTTAAAAATTTCATTCATAAGGGTTGTTGAACTTCTCGGAGAGTTTCAGTTTAGCAGATTTTTTGGGAAAAGATGCATAGCTAATTATTTCTCCTTCTCCCTGTCCCTGAGCTTGGGGAGGATTAGAGCATCTAGCAAAAAAAGAAGGCTCACACCTAGCTACTCTCTTTTTCCTTAGCGAGTCTAAGGAGCTGCACCACCATGCTCCGTGAATTTCTCTGGAAGATCTGACAGCCGCCATATTTGCAAGAGAACTGGCCCACATTCTGAAGACACAGGTTTTCTCCCTTTATTTGTCCTTGAAACTGGCTTCACTCTGATCTATGAGTCAAAGAAGTGATCCAGTGTACATTTAGGGAAGCACCTCAAAATCTGTTTGGCTCTGTACAAATCAGGGATATTCCCCGCCTTCTTCACACGGTTTGATTATGACTTAGGGGACTTGGAACGAACTCAGATAAATGACTGAGACATGGTGACTTCATGCAGAACAATTTATACCACACTAATATCATTTTTCTCCCCCCCCCACCCTTTTTTTAATTTGTTTGTTGGTCTGTTTTTGGGGGGCGTTTTGGTGGCTCGGTCAGGAGAGTCCCAAAGGCATGCGTATCATGTTGTCAACAAGGTACATGACAAACACTGATCCTGACAGAGAGTTGTTTCATGAATTAAGATCAGCTTGGGGAGAAATGGCTAATATGTGCTGTTGAGGCGGTCCTCTGTCCTTCATTGAGTGGAGACCACAAAACTAGGAAGGACAGGTCACACATTGGATGACAGGATCAGGATTCAGTAATTTCTTAGGAGCCTGGCATGTGGGCCAAACCCAATATGTTAACATTTGGCAATACATGTAATTATGAAATTCTGTATTTAAATTTAAAAAATAATATCACCTGGGGGTAGGGTTGGGCAAGTTAAATACTGGTTAAAAATATTTTGGAGGTGTGCCTTAGTGGCACAGTCAGTGAAGCACCCAACTCTTGGTTTCCGCTCAGGTTGGGATCTCAGGGTGCTGGGATCAAGTCCCCCATTGGTCTCCAGGCTCAGCACAGAGTCAGCTTGAGATTCTCTCTCCCTTCTCCTCTGCTCCTCTCTATCATTCTCTCTCTCTCTCTCTAATAAATAAGTACACCTTTAAAAAATTATTTTGGAGATTTTTATTGTCCATCCTTAATTATGATGTAAACTCCAAAATGTCCCAAATAATCTTAATCCAAATTAATAAAAATTACATCTATCATTTATTGAGCACCTAGTATGTCTAAGATAACAAACGTATAATGATAGGATAACTATTCCTTTTTATTCCAGAGGAGAAAATGGAGGAGTTTAAGTAACCAGCACTAGGCCAAAATGGCTAGCAAATAGCAGGTCCAAGACTTCAGCCAAAATTGGATGCCCTTAATGAAAACAAATTTCCAACAACCAAGACATTGGCTATTCAAATCACATATAAAGAAAGTTATTCATCTTAAGGAAAGAAAATTAAATAAAAACACTAAAGGTGTCTATAGAAAGATGAACAGGATACCAAGGAAGTCTGGAAGCCACACAATAAAAGAAAAATTTATGAATATATAACATGGAAAATTAAAGATTTGGAGGGATATGGGAGATATTTTTGGGTACTGAAGACCTAGGATCAACTGAAAACTACAGGCAAACAGATTTTAACCCCCAATAAACTTTCCAACCATGAAAGTTTCATTACAAACAGGGGAAGAGAAAGCTCTGAAATGGACTGAGCTCATTCATTCACTAGAAATATTCAAGCAGATCTGCTCAGCCATCTACTAGGATTGTTCCTGGGTGAAATTCTGCCTTTGGGGATGTTTGCCCTACTCGAGGGATTCTTGATCCATGGGTGAACTTCATGAAGTCTTTGAATGCCTGGAAAGTATATGCAAAAAATGTGTGTGTATACACACACACACACACACACACACACACACACACATATACACCCCCCCGCCCCAGGGAAATGGTACATATATTTCTTTAGATCCTCAAAGCAATTTTATAAAACCTGTGAACCAGTAAACAGAATCCCTTCCAATTATGCAATTCTGTAATTCTCGTTTGTAAAACTAGTCCTCACCTTCACAGAGGTGCACCCAACAGAATTTGTGATCAATTTAATGTTAGGGACAAAAGAGAATGAACAATTGAGGAAAAGTCCAGTGTTTTGAGCCTAGTAACTGAGAAGCTATTGATACCACTGAGAGATAAAGAAAATGGAGGAGAAGCAAGAAGTCCATTATCAGTGGAAGATAATTAAGTAGAAATAAATGGGCAAACTGAAGCCTGTCTAAGATTCCGGGACTGAGTGTTCTGAGAGTGTAATCCAAATATTCTTTTACATCATGGCAGAAAAATGCTGAAATCTTGAGATGTATAAATAGAGAAAAAGCCACTTGAAATTTAGAACCATGAAATGTTGTAACTCTAACTGGCCTACAGATCACTTACCTCAACCCCCTAATGTTACAATGGAAGAAACCACATCTCAGAAAAGCTAAGAGGCATTGCCCTCTACCCTGGTACTCTGGTTGCCAACCCAAGTCTCTGTCTACAAATTTAAGGGGAAAAAGTCCAGATTTCTAAAACATTCACATTTGGGAGAAAGATACCACTTAAATTTTCCAGGGGCGGGGGGAACAGTCTTAAGTATATATAATACACAAAGATCCACTTTGTTATGGTATAAGGCAAGACCATAACCCTGCCCCTTAAGAGTTTTAAGTATGAATTCCACTCTTCAGCCTGTTCTGGGGTGTTTTCACAGTATTTTTAACCTTGGTCTCCATAGTCTGATTTACCTCAGGAAAATTACACAGATTCTTAAACTATAAGGAACAAAGAAGCCCATGACTGTGTTATTTAGAATTGGCGAATTAGCCCCACAAATCTTTGTGTTTCCTTTTACACGTTGTCTTGCCAAGTTCTAAGATCAGAGTGAGACTAGCCCTACGAGTGCTCATGCATCCGATGATCTTTCATACCATCTCTGTCACTCAGATGGAAAGATTCTTATGTTCTAAGCCACATGAGGTTTTCCCAGGTCCAGTTCTGAGTCAGCAGGTCTTTAGTAGATGTATAAACTTTTCCAGGGCTTCTTCCCCCACCCCCCGCCCCGACAAGGTCAAGGTAGGGTTGAAACAAGAAAAATTTGGAACTATTCCCATTTGAGACTTATTTCCTGAGAAAACAAACTGTTTTTCATAATCTGAAAGTTTATGGAATTTTGACATGCAAGTTATATGTGTGTGTGTGTGTGTGTGTGTGTGTGTGTGTGTGTGGGCGTGCGCTCGTTTTTTGAGGAACTCACATTAAATAAAATTTTGCTTGGGGAGTTGCTGGAATGACTCGGGTGTCAGCTGCTATAACTTTAACTTTAAATATTAAACCCAAACACAGCTTCCATGTTCCAATTCATACTGAAGCTTTATAATATATGGCCTTGGAGGAGAGGGATAATGATCTCTTGGGAGAGGCAAGATCCAATTAAAATTCAGTTTGCTGTCTTTAGGAAAGACATAAGCGGTTATATATCCTTTGAGAGGGTCTTAGGAAATACACACCTGAGCTTTAAATGGCTACTCACTTGACTGCGAAGTTGAATTTCAATTCATCTGGGAGTCAGAGCCCAAGAAAGAATTCAAATAACAACACTCTGATATTTCCTGGTGTGTTACCAGGGAGAAAAGAGCTCCTGGAAAATGAATGCCTTACACATTTGTAGATATTACCAACCACTTATAAAAACAAGACCATTGTTATGCGTAAAAGTCTTTCCTTTTAGGGGAAACCGAAGAGTGAATTGAAATGTGGCTGACATTTCTATCACGAGATAAAAATATGTGTGTGTGTGTGTGTGTGTGTGTGTGTGTGTGTGTGTGTGTTTTAAATATCGTGTTTAACTTCTCTTAGTTAAACAAAGAAAAAGGGGAAAAAAGTCTATAACCCAGTATTCATAAGCAATTCCAGACACTTCACCCATAAGATAATTCACAGGAAGACATTACACTTCTAAACACAAAAGCTATTAGCAGGTTTTTCTAATTCTCTTTTAGTTCAGCAAGGGGATTATTGGCTGTATTTCACAATCCCATATATTTAAAAAAAAAAAAGACAAAATACACAATAAATTGAACAGAAAACATACAAATGATTTCTATTTCATTCATTAGTTGACTACTAAGATGAAACACTCCAACAATGTACACAAGCTTCCCTGCCCCCGCTTTGTTTGCTTCTTTCTTTTTCACAAGGGTCTCATGTATTTTTTAAAATACAAAAAAGAAAAGCCCTGACATTGCCTCAGAGCTACCCCATCTCACTGCCCCACTTCAAATTCTGATTGACTATAACTGTTTCTATTGGAGACCATAGATTGGTGAAATAAGACCAATGGATTTATCATATATCCACATTAAATACTAAGTGACATTGTACCAGGGGTGTTTTAGTTATAAGCCCATTTATTTCTTCAATGAATTTGCTGAACAGCGGTCTTAGTTAGAGCAATGCAAGTTGATGTAATAAATAATCAGTCAGTGACTAAATGTCAGTGGTCAAATTTTAATATCATCAAGGTTTCATTTTCATTGACAGAAACAATGCAGTGGGAGTGATTCCTGTGATTTAGGGAGTCAGAATCCCTCATCTCGTGCCCCCACCATTTTCCGGAGCCTCAGAGCCCTCTGCATTTACGAGAGAAGGAAAAAGAAGCTTGAGAGACTCCCCCTTTTTAACCCCCTTCTGCTCACATGCTATTGGAATGAGAAAATCACATCGCCACACCTAGATGCAAGATGATTGAGAAATGAATCTCACAACGGGGCAGCTGCCTTCCACTGACAACTTCACACTCTGGAAGAGATTAGCCGCAACACCTCGGATGAGATCCTGTGCTGGTCACTGTGGAATGTTTTAAACCAAACTGAGCTGGCATCTTGTCTTTCCATAGCCTGCACTTGAGCAAATTTTCCAAGTGTCCTACTTTCTGGTCAGTAATAATGGTTAATACATAGTAAAAGCTTGATGTATACCAAGCTCATTATGGATTCAGAGGGTGTGTAGGTAGTACTACAGGACTCAAACCGTGCTGTGTAAATGTCCATACCCACGTTCCTACCTTCTACATTCTTCTAATCAAGGACTGCCACAAGGCAGAGCCTACCCCAGACAATGAAATTATGCGTGTTATACTAAACAGAACCCCAGTGTAAACTGCTGGGGTAACTACAGGTCATAAATGAGGGCCCAGTTCCAACTCATAAGAAGTTGTATTCCAAAACACAATCATCCCTAAGAGAAAGATTTTGTAAAACATGCAGTGTCAATACTAAAATATTGATTAATCATTTAAAAAGAAAAGCTGACTCCATTGAAAAGAACATGCTGATTTATGTGACGAGGTAGGTATATAAGCATTAGTGTGGGGAAAAAACTTATGTAAGAAAGTAGTTGCAAGAGAGAGCAAGATGGCCACGGCAGGGCACCCCCCACTTTACCCAGGGTGTTCTACTGTATCCTCTCTACGTGTCTACCTCTAACTTGCAAACAATCTGGATTCACATGTCCCATTGCCAGTTTGACAGCTTTTCCTCCCCCAACAATGAAGAAAAGATTTCTCTGATTCTTGTTTCTTATTGTAATTCTCCCATGTTTTAGAGGCAGGCTTTTAAGAAAGGGAATTCCAGGTACAGAACAGTCCTTGACTTGGAGCAGAAAAGGAGTGTCTTCTAGCCAAGGATATAGTTCATATGCATAAATAACTTGTATACGAGGTAAAATTGAGGATAAATCACCTCTAAAATGTGTGGATGACATTCTATCATGGGAGAGAGATTACGTGCAGTTTTGTAAAGGAAGCGAACTTTCAGCTAAGGCTTTTAGCAACATGTAAAATTAATTGAATTGACCAAGTGTAGAGAAAATAGGAAATTGCCATTTGGAAGCATATGATCTACTCAGTTAGTCAACCAACAAATACGTTGAGTGCAGGGTAGGGTCTAAAGTACGGAGGGGAGAGGGGGCCATGAAATATGCAAGATGGCTTCTACCCTCACTGAGGTCAGCAGCTAAGAGCAAGGATGGAAGAGAAAGGACAACTGGCACGGATGGAGCCCCCATGTGGGCCTGGCAACGTGCTAAGTGCATCAGCTGGATTATCTCATCTGGTGTTAATGGACGTGGAGCACTTAGCCAGGTGCCTGGCACAAAAAGAGTGTGCAGTCGTGGCATCTGCGCTTTAAATGCCAATTTTATGTGGGAGTTATTATTATCTCTGCTTTCAAAATACGGAAAGTAAGGCACCGTGAGCTTAGCAGACCTAATCAAAGCCCCTTAGCTGGAGAAATTAGATGGAAAGTTCAGTAACAAAGAGAATATTCCTGGAAAAAGATGGCCTGAGCACCCACCCTGCCACTCCTTCTCCTACTCCCCCCATTCTAATTCTAATCAACTTCCACCTTAAACAGAGCATCTTTGGAGTAGGGTGTTAGATAGGGCATGGAGGATGCATGCCAGACCTCCCATTTCTGGGGGTCCAGCTGGAGCAAGTTGGTGATGAGATGATTTCCATACACCAGTAATGATGAACTAGGGGAAAGAGTCAGAGCACCAAGCTTCCTGGAGAGAGGGCAGCCTGGGAGGGAAGGGTCTATGAAGCTCTAAAGTGTAGTGCACCAGCTTGGGGGATGATCCTGGGGCCACCTGCTGGTCTCCTTGGCTTTGGCGGAGTTTGATGGAACCAGGCAGATGGGCTCTGGTCTCTCTGCCTTTGAGGCTAGCCAGCCACCTTGCCACTTTGTGGGGAAATGGCTTCCTCTTACAAATTTGCCAGTTAGGGATCGCTCGATCTCCTTGCATTCCTGCAACTCAGGTTTCCTCAGTGCTAACCCAGACAACTAGAACCAGGGGTCAACAGTAAAAATAATGAACACCCCAAGGGGACCCAGGAGTCAGATTAAGGAATAACAATCTGCCCACCAAGAAGAATACTCTTCTGCTAAAATAGAATGGCCAGAGGAGACAGAGAACAACTTCAGCAGAGTAGAAAACTCAATTACAGAGATGAAAAATAGCATTGAAATCACTTTCCATAACTTTTATATTTAAAAATGTAATCCTGTTAAGGCCAGGGTGGTCCCAGATAAGGCAGTCTCAGTAACATTTGAAATTTTAAGCAACAAATGCAAATGAGTAGTTCTGAGTCTCAAAATTAGCCAATCATTAGACTCACTTGGGATGCCTGTTAAAGACACAGATTTTTCAACTTAGCCCCAAGTTGGAAACTCCAGAAGTAAAACCAAAGAAGTGGCCTTTCTGTTTGAAGTGGGCAGTGGGCTTAACTGGTGGGTACTGGTTACAGAGACCCTTGAGGGTGGAGGCAAATATTGAATGAGGTAGATCCCTAGGTCTACAGGGGCTGTGAAGGGCGGGTCACATTTAGAAATAATGGCTGATGAATATAAAACAAAGATTGATGAATGTTTCATCTGCACGATCTCAACATTCAACATTTCATGGGGAGTAGTCACAAACATGTCACAACTGTAGATTAAATATCAAGTCTAAAACTTCCTTATGTTTAAATCTAGCCTTAAATAATGTGAAACAGATCACATAAGTAGGAAGGTGAAGTCCTGCACTTTTTCAAAGTTTTAGAAACCTGGGTTCATCTAGAGCACGTTTCCCTCACTCTGTGTGGGTGGGTGTGTTTAATAATTGTAAACAGGCAAGTTAAATTTTGCAGTCTTACTTTTTTAACCACTGACAATGACAATGCTCTGTTTGTCTCCCAATGTTTCATTTCGAAAAAGATGGATCACCGTTTTGGCAAGGTATGAAGGAAACAACGATAGGGATAAATGGAGTGCTTGGAAGACAGATGTGTGATGGTGTGTCCAATTTGATAGAATCACCCTTGCATATTTTTCTCCTACATTTCTTGAACTACTCCCACTAAGGGAGACCACTAAGAAGCCAGGTAGTTCTTGGCTTTTTTTTTTTTTCCTTTAAAAAGCCTGCTTCCAGAGTCACTGGTGTAAAATAACAGGAATCAAAGGATTCCTGGATCAAGAAAGATGGTTTCTGATAACTTCCAGCAGGTTGGTCCCTTGGAACTGATTTTTTTTTTTTCCAGGAGGTGTGATGGATTGGAACTAACGGATTCAAAAAATTTCACCACCACTTATTTACTAAAAGCAGCCAAGCTCCACAAGGCTGACCTTGCTGCTGTTGTGAGACTCACAGCGTGACTACTTCTCCAAGAGCAACAAGCTCAACACTTCCCCGCATCAGAATCACAGAACACCAGCCTCAAGAAATACTCTGCAACAAATAAGAGGCATTCTGTTATCATATTTGGGAGAAGAGGCACACACACACTGTCACCTCTCAGAGGGCCTCGGGATACATTAGCATATGTGAGCTTCTGAGGGCCCCGCAGTAGGAAAAACAAGAAACAAAAAACAAAAAATGTATAACTCTCTTTCTCTCAGAATTTCCAAAACGTATTTAACCACTTATTTTAGTTCACTATGGCTGCCTTTGGAAAGTACCACAAACTGTGCGGTTTAAAGGACAGAAATGTACTGCCTCACAGTTCTGGAGGCCAGAAGTCCAACAAGAAGGTGTATTTAGTTTCCTCTGAGGGTTTCGAGGGGTTCTGTGGCAAGGTCTCTCCTTGGCTCTGTAGATGGCTATCTTCATGTTCACAAGGTATTCTTCCTATGTATCCATGTCCGAATTTCCCCTTCTTGCAAGGACCCTCATCATATTGGATTAGGGCCCATCCAAACTTGATTACCTCTGTAAAGACCCCATCTCCACATAGGTCACATTCTGAGGTGCTGGGAGTTAGGACTCACATATGAACTTGGGAGGGGTAAGGACACTCTTCAACCTATCACACCACTAACCCCTTTTGCAAATGTCATCTATGAACAGTGTGCAGCACCCATTTGGGAAAATGTAACCACGGCCTCACTGGTTACCTTGCGTGGCCTTAGTAGTTCCCAAGTGCCATTTGCAGAACAAACACAGAATCATGGGGGGTGAGGGTAGGGAAATGCACTTTTAAAAAATTGTAGATTCTTGAGTCTCACCTCCAGAGATTGAAATCCACTAGATCTAGAAAGGAACTCAGGCACTTGGAATTGTGAAACCTGCCCAGGCTCAGACATATAACCAGATTGGAGTTCTACAGCCATTTAACACTTCTTTGTTATTTTTAGACTTGATTTGGGCCAGAAATCTCAGAATAGCTGCCTAAGAATTACGCTTTCTTTTAAAATAGTGTGAACATAGGATTATTTCCTTATCTCTGTGTTTGTCACATCTTGTAGCTGCCTCCATCATGATACAAACTACGTAATGTGCATAGAGACCCTGCCTTATTCACCTTTTCGTTCTCTGTGCCTACCAGAGAGCTGGCAGATGATGAGAACCCAGTAAGCATGGATTAAATGAATCAGTACCCAAAGCATTGCACACAAACATGTACAATTATTTTATTATCTAAAAAAAAAGTCCTTGATATTGACATATCTTTAGTCTAGGGAGATTTCATCCGCACCTAAGATTTTAGAACATAACCCAGGTAAACCTTCCTCACCTCCCCCTTTCTACTCCAGCCCGAACAGACTTGAGTCTTGTGTTTTCAGGACATGTTTGTTTTCAGAACACTTTATACTCTTTTCTAGCCTCGAGGATTTTTGCCCATGCTGTGTTGAGGTTCTTCTCACTGCTCTCTTCCTCCACCCTACTCCCAATTGCCACCACTCTTGCCAAACTAAAGTTTGTTTCCCCTGTCAGATCTGGAGTGGTGGTCCTTTTAAACATTTCCATACAATGCTTCAGTTTTCTTTGGAGACATTGATCACACTTGTAAAAATTAGTTCAAAGGCTGCTCTCCATGCCAGACTCCAAGCTACTTGCAAGTAGGCTTCACACTCATTGTGTTCGTTTTTGAAAGTACAGAACCTTGTACAAAATAGGAATTCAAAGATTGATTGAGGGATGATGTACTCTAAGGCACTAACATGCTTTTCTCTACCATGGAACAGGGAGCTTCTCTAGAACAGGGACTAAGTTTAATTCATTTTTCTATTTTGGACACCTGGCAGAATGCCTGGAAGACAGAATGTTTTCATTAAATTTCCTTAAAATTGTTAAGGTTTTTTTTTATTTGTGTCTTTGTTTACTTTTGCCTAGATGAAAGCCTGGGAGGGAAAATTTAGGACAAGGGTAGATGTTGGTGAAAATACAAAAATAGAGTTGTTCTTTCTTGTCCTTAAAGCTCAGACTTAAAATATCTTTAAAATAAAAATAAAATGAAATAACAGGGAATATTTACTGGAATCAAGGCATGCCAGACAGCTGATACGATTCTAAGGAAACAAAAGCTAACAGTAAATGAAAGAACAGTTTAAAAGTCAGTTTTCAGATTGCCAGGATCATTTCACATATAGATCTTGGCAGTCATCTTCTTAGGGAGAAACTGGAGTATTTATCGGCTGGGATTCCACCAGGTCACTGTTTCTAAAGGCAGAGGAGACGTGCACAACCATGACACATGGGGACCATGGCCATGACCAGACTTCAGGTCACAGAAGTGATCAGAACCGAAGGTGCTATCTACCTCTTTCCTGGAAAATGCAGCTCAGCCTCCTAACGCTTGTGATATTCTGTGTGTGCAACCGCAGGGATCAAGATCTTTCTTCCCATAATACTAAAAATTAGCTTCCTGGTCACTTGCTGTCTGTCCTTCTAAGGCAACTGTGGAAAATAAGGGGGATGGGTACCTGTTTCCTAGGGAAGGTGGAAATGGGTCTTTCCACAAAGTGAAAGAGAAATTTCTCTTTCCAACAGCACCAGAGTAGAGGACTGTTCATAAGAGACTGGAGAAATCTTGCACTGGAAGAAATGGCCTTCTCAGAAGGAGAGAGATTGTGATTCCATTTACTTTCTTATAAAATGGACTTTCAACATCGTTAATGGATTGGGATGATAGCAACTGAGGTCTCTTGGCAGTAAGAGGAACTAAAAAAGGGGCTCCCTTGCTAGGGAAATGAAGTCTGACTTTCAGGGCTGGAAGGTTGTGGCACAGAGAGCCTAAAAACAGGAATATCACCTGGTATAAATATGGCAGCATTAGGAAAATGGCCTTCCTTACCTGAATAACCACCAAGGCCCAACCCCAGCAAGACCACCAGCACAGCAATAGATTCATGTTCTCAGGTTTTCCGCTGAGATATTGGGAAACCCACAGCACATCTCCAGTGGGTCAGAATCCCCCGTGCTCGGCCACCTGGAGTCTCAAAGCAGCACGGGCTTATGCCTTTGTTCTAGATTGCTCTCTGGAATCCTGGGCCAACATAAAGAGAAGAGGAAAGTCCCAAAGGAAAGAAAAGCGAAGGTTTTGTGATCAGTTTAAATATTTTTTCTAAATGTTAGCTTTTTTTTTTTTTTTAAATACTCCAGGCTGATGAATGGACTGTTTTGACCACCATGGCAGAGAATGAATTATTGGCATTGTAATACTTTCTTATTGCTGCCTTAACAAATTACCACAAACGTAACAGCTGAAAACAACACAGATTCATTATTCTACAGTTCTGGAGGTCAGAAGTCCAAAATGAATCTTACTAGGCTAAAATTAAGGTGTTGTTGAAGCTGCATTGTTTCTGAAGACTCTAAGGGAGAATTCGTTTTGTTGTTTTTGTCAGCTTTTAGAGACTGTTGACATTCTTTGTCTGCTGGTCTCTTTCTCCATCTTCAAAACAGCAGTGTAGCATCTCCAAAATCTCCCTCTTCCCTTCTCCTTCTGTTTGCAGAGTTATGTTTTCTTCTCTTTTTAATCTGATCCTACCGTGTCCTTCTCATAAGGACCCTATGATTTCACTGAACCCACACAGAAAACCAAGAGAGTATCCCCATCTCAAGATCTGTACCCTTAATCACATCTGTAACGTCCCTTTTGCTGTGTAAGGTAACATATTTATGGATTCCAGGGACTCGGTAGGATGTAGGGATCTTCAATGTAATGGGGTGGGGGTTGGGGAAGGAGGGACATTATTCAGTGTACCATATTCACCCTTCATTGTCTTAACAATGAATGAATGGTCAGCACCCATAATCACCTTAACGGACAGCAGGGCTTTTTAACAGCACAGTCACTGGGCAAGACAAAGAAAAGGGAGCAAGGCTGAACATGAAGTAACATAAGTGTAACAGACAAGACCTGGTGCTTCAGGTTCTGGTTTGGTTGGATGGCATGGGTATCAGCGCCATTAAATGAAGTCAGAAATCCATGAGAAGACTTCAGGAAAAAATATGTGATTGTAGATATTTTCAGTTTGAGATAGAATATCATATAAATTAATCCAATACCAGATACAAATCCTTATAACATATGATCATGTGTTAGATTTTAGAAGGGTTTGGCATATGTACTGTTATATATTGGAGGCTAATATAGTTCAAAGATTTATTATGACATTTAAGATACTGCAATGTAGATAACTTACAAGTCAATTCACTTCTCAGCACTGTTTTGATCCCACACCCACCAAGATGCAGA
Source organism: Martes martes (assembly GCF_963455335.1). Lineage (NCBI taxonomy): Eukaryota > Metazoa > Chordata > Mammalia > Carnivora > Mustelidae > Martes > Martes martes. Next base: position 27,715,501 of record NC_137895.1, on the reverse strand, counting down.
AGCAACTTTTCACCCATTTCTTTTTTTTTTTAAAGATTTTATTTATTTATTTGACAGATAGAGATCACAAGTAGACAGAGAGGCAGGCAGAGAGAGAGAGGAGGAAGCAGGCTCCCCGCTGAGCAGAGAGCCCGATGTGGGGCTTGATCCCAGGACCCTGGGATCATGACCTGAGCCGAAGGCAGAGGCTTTAACCCACCTAGCCACCCAGGTGCCCCTAGATATTCACTTTTGAAACTGATTTTGAATTCATAATTTTATATTCTCCAGAAGAGACCTCCAGATTCTATAAGATTTAAGATTTACAAAACCAGTCTATGCTGCCTAAATGGAATTATAAAAGCATCAAAGATGGACCTCTCCCATGAGGACTTTTCATACAGGGCTTCTACACAATATTTTTGCATATTATTATGTATAATTAATTTTCCTGCACCTGCACGATGTTTGCCAAAGTTATCCATGTCCAGCTTATTTTTATGTCCCTGGTGCTCAGAAAGTTACCAGGTGTTCAGTCAGAATTTTATAAAACTGTATTGATGTATTAGGTAAAGGGTAGATTCAAATTAATTCTTACACATGATTTGATCTAATGGATAAATTAGGGACTGGCATCAGCATTAACTGTGTAATTGCATTCACCATAACATTCACAGAAGAAATAATATTCAAGGAGCATTGCCAAGGTTGAAAGCAAGATTTCTCAGCAAACCTACATCTGTCCTTTTTCCATGCTGTGAGACACTTAGGGAAGGTTTTCAACATTTGGTTGCCCAGCTGCCCTGCCAGTGACCAGAAGGACAATGTCTGTGTTTCTGACAACAGTTCAAGCCAGGGTCTCTAGTTCAGCTTTATCAGTAAATATCAAGGTTTACCAATACTAACATTTTGATCTCCCATCTGCCTGTTATATGTCTATTTTTCATAATTTGTAGGAGGGAGGGCCATGTTTGGTTATCATCCTTAAACCAAAACAATTCCTTCTGAAACATTGGATGCTATGCTCTGGTGTTTGTTTTCCTAGGTCAGAAATTCCTGCTCTGAGAGTTCTAGAGAAAGATTTGCCCAGATTTGAACAGATTTCGGTGGGGAGAAGGGACCTCTAAGGTAAAGAGGTTGCTTCTGACTAGCAGAGAATGAACAAGAAAAAAAAAAAAAAAAAAGTATCCAAAATTCAGGCCAAAGAAAATAAAGAAAAGGATGAAGGAGCAGCCCCGGGGGGTTAGGCAATGGAAAACTCCAGAAGAATTAGTGGGAGGACAGAACAGAACTGAGGGCCTGGAGGATCATGGGAGAAAGAATTTTTAAAAAGCAGATAGGAGATTCTAGTGCCCTGAGGAATGTCCAGGCCCCCAGGGTAAGGAGAGAAGGAAGAGGAACAGAGCAAGTCAAATGGAGGAAAAGGGTAGAAAAAGGAGGAGGAGGGTTTGAATGTTTGTGCACCACTGCGGGTGGGGAACACACATTTATTTGTCATGTTAATGTTTGCTGTTAATGTTTTTCATCTAATTCCTTTAAAATTTTAGTAAGGACTTCTTTAACTTTAAAACAGGATCATTAGCTGGGAGTTAGTACAAATCAAACACAAAACCATTGCAAACAAGTGGGAGTTCTCATAACCCTAATCAGAAAGGCCTGTGTTGTGTTTCTAAATCCTGTCCCAAGGGTCTATGAGAAGTGTGTAATGACAGTGTTTCCATAAGAGCCTGATTTCATACAATCACCGCTCAGATCAAATGTGGGGGAAATTAAAAAAAAAAAAAAAAAAAAAGGCTGTTTTGAAATCCAAGTCCCTCTTTGAAACTTAAAATCATATTCTTTTCTCTTTAAAGATGTATTTATTTGAGGGGGGAGAGGGTCAGTAGGAGAGGAAGAGAAAATCTCAAGTATATTCCCTGCTGAGCACCGAGCCTTGGGTGGGGCTCAGTTTCATGACCCTAAGATCATGACCTGAGCCCAAATCAAGAAAGCTACGCTTAACCGACTAAGCTACCCAGGTGCCCCTAAAATCATATTCCAAGCCAATGCTTCATATAAATTATAAAGCAAGGGAATGAGCTAAAAGCAGCAGCACAAAGAAGATTTTAAAAGAAGCAGAACAGGAAAAAAGACAAGCCAGGGTTTGGTTACACCTTCTTACAAAACACATCAAGTCTCCTAAGTGTATCAGATCTACACCCAATGGTCAAGGGCCCTGGAGACTCACTTCAAACAGACTACCTAGGAATATTCAATTCAGGGTTCAGGACCACTGTAGACCCCCAGTTTAGTCATGTACTGAAGTCCCCAAACTCATCCCTCAGTGGTCACCAAAATTGTGTCAGTCCCGGAAAACCCATTGCCATTCACAAAGGCCAAGGGCTTTGGCAGTTTATGCAATGACAAACACTTGCTTCAACACCAGCGCCTTCCTTTGTGCGATATTTGTTTGAAATTCTGCAGTTGGGAGATGTTTATGTTCACATGAAAACAAATGGAAGCAAAGCATCTTATGGTAAACATCTCTCTAGAAAAAACAAATTCCATCTTTTTACACATAGGAAACAGCAACAGCAAAATGAAGTTAATGCCTTCGACTCATTTCGTTGTAAAATTATCTGCCAAGTTCTTGGACACTTCCCTAAGAAATCATTTAATTTGGGTTATTGCAGGATATATGGCTCTTAGAAACCTGGTTTGGGCAGTTGCATCTTTAATGAGGATGATTAGATAAGAGGAACAGATCCTCACTAGATTGAAAGTTGTCTCAACAAATGTGGGACACTGTATTCATTTAATTTATTTTAATCAATAGATTTATTCATACTCTGCCTTCTTCCAGAAAGGATTTAGGGCAGCTTAGCCAGTGTGAAGGTCTGAAGGTATAGGTGCTCATGAATGCCTCAGATTAATATCTAGAGCATATAACGTATCCAGATTGTTTTCAATTATCAATGTGTTAATCTGAGCTTGGAAAAAGCTTTTAAACTGCAGTGAAATATCAACTAGCTTCGAACCTGCATTTTTAGTAAGCTTTTTTGTCATTTGGAAGCCTGTACAATGAACCTATTATACCTTTTTAAAAAAAGAAAGAAAGAAAAGCAACCTTCTGGTGTTGCTTTTGTCCATCTTATCTTATCATTCAGCAGCCTATTCAGGATCGTATGTGGGAAACTATGTGTGTAACATTGAGCCCTATACTCCCTGTAGGAACTTCTTGGAAAAACATCCTTCTTCAATGGGAAGCTATGTGTAAAAAAAAAAAAAAAAAAGAGAGAGAGAAAGAGAGAGAGAGAGAGAGAAACTCTACTTCTATAATGAAGTTGGCTTCTTATTCAGTATGTTTCAAATCTCATGTTTAAAATTAAGAAAACTCAAAGCAGACCATCTCTAGAGGTTTTCATAGCCCATTTTTTTTTAATGACAAATGCCTGCTTAAATTAGTTTGTTAGCAAATTCTTATAGTAAGGGGGATAGAGTCCCATCTCTAAAATGATCTGCTATGCCTTGATATCCCTTTGTTTTTGAGATGAGTTTAAAGGGTGCAAAGACATCAATTTTCTACTAATGTATGCCAATATCACATGAACATAACAGGGATAAGAATATTTGCAGAGTTCCCTGAAGGTATAAATATGCATGATTTGAGGGCCCAGGACAGAAATGAAAACAAATCTTTATTGAATTCTAATCTCAAGACTGAAACAGACTCATCCTGAAATCCTGTTAACTGGAGTAACCCCAGTTTATAGCTAGATTCCATCTAGGAGATACAGTGGGGCCAAAGGTCTCACTATTGCAGAATATTCATTATATAGTATTTCTGTTGACAGAAGTGAATATAAGAGCATTTACAGATGTGACAAACAATTGGTCAGATGCCACTGGCCATTTAGAAGCCTCATTGGATTTTTCATTAAATTTGGTGACCACTGATTAACTAAGAGCCCATTCTACCACAACCATTCATTTTCCCTTGAACAATTTCACGGCCATCACTTCCATGAAAAAAAGAAAATAAAAGGTAAGTAATGATCTCAATAACATGTGAGTAACTTCTGCAAGCCCAGTAATTTCCATAGGGTTTATTCCTACCCTATACCACAGAGCTTGGCCACGGCCCAAGGTTCTGTTACTAAGGAATAAGGTGCGGGGGGTGGGGGGTTACTTGAGGGATGGCTGTTGGAAAGTCAATAAGAAACTCCATCCTCTAAGGTACTCAAATACATTAATGTACTCATCCCCACGCATGGAACAAGCTGCATCCATTTATTCCAAGCCTAGAATCAGCGTACTTTCTTCTCTATCAAGCTCAGATATGCTTGCTGTAAGACTAACAGACAAGTTACTACTCCCATTAAACCAAATATAAAATGGTAAATGAAGGGATTAGAGTAACTGCAATAATAATAATTAAAGAAAACAGTTTGGGGAGGAAGGAAAAGGAAATACATAGCAGTCACAGTTCCCCAGCTATGATCAAATCCTACAGGGCGGAAACAGCACAGCCATGACAAGACCACGGCAATGGCAGCTTAATTGTTGACCCGCTGACAGTCCATGGATGGTTATAATCCCTGGGAGTCCTTCCCTTGTCTATCATCCCTGGCGGGCCTGACACTGATCACTCCAGGAAGTTCTTCTTTGTATATCATCTTTCATAGCCACAGTTGAGGTAGACCTTGTGGAGTATTTCTTTCCTTGGTGTCTTAGCTTGGGGTATGTAACAGAATACCATGGACTGGGTGGTTTGAACAACAGACATTTACTTCTTCATTTCTAGTGGCTGTTAGGTCTAAGATGGAGGTGCCAAAATGGTCAGTTTCTGGTAAGGACCCTTTCTAGCCTAGAGACGGCCACATTTTAGCTGTGTTCTCACATAGTAAGGGTGAGAGGTAGAGAGGGGTCAGGGGATGGGGAGAGAGAGGGAGCTCTGGTCTTTTCCTTTTCTTGTAAGGACACTGATCCATCATGGGGGTTCTACCCTCATGACCTCAACCAAATCTAATCACCTCCCAAAGGTCCCACCATCAATCACATTGGATGTTGGGGTTTCAACACATGAATTTTGAAGGGACACAAACATTCAGTCCATAACACTTGGGGTTACCTAGCTTCGGTGGCCCACATCTAGGTGCTACAGGTTTAGGGAGTCAAACTTATTTAGAGATTTTTATAGTACCAGCTATTTTTCAGATAGGCTTGGGCTTCTTTGGCTGTACATTTCTCTCAAAAACTTGGTAGATTTTCCATCTTTTTGCTGTCAGTAAGTTTCTGTACAGATAACCACAGTCAAATACTTTATCTAAAAATAGTTTTTAAGTTGGAAGACTTCCTTTAACCTACTTGATTCTGTGTTCTGTCATTTCCAAGTCCTCCAAAGACAAGCAGGAACCTCAGATCCATTTGAAACAAAGGTCTCAAGTGAGAAGATAACAACCTATATCCCACCTTGGAAGTAGCCCACCAGCTGTGCAGTGTGGTTGTCCCCGTGGAAGGAGGGTACTATCTAAACTGCTTTAGATGTGGGGGTGGATAGTTTACTTCCAACTCAACAAAACTGCAAAGTACTAGACTTTAGAAGACCTAAATCACAGACTTCAGGCACGGAACACCTACCTGAGCAATGCAGCACTTTTTTTTTTTTTAAACTCTTCTACACATTGGTGAAGTCCAGCCTGAGGTCATTTCTCACTTATAGAGCTGGCAAGACACACTGCTACATTGAATTTGACCAGTTTTGAGTCCTCAGGTGACATGTTTCCTTTTAGGGAAGGTGGGAAATCAAATGTGTCACTTGCAATTCCGTCCAATGAGCTTCCCTTTCCGGTTGTCCTTCAGGGCAACCTCTGTGGTGACAGCAATCACTCCCAACTGCCAACAGCACAGAGTTTTCACAGTCATCTGGAAACCATTCAAGATTCTCTTCTTCTCTACCAGCCAACTTGTCATGGAAAGTATCTGATGAATCCTGGGGAGTGGGTTGAGGGAGAGCTGGTGGGAAAGGAAGAGTGGAAACCCTCGGAGTGTGAGTCACCTGTTCATTCACTTACCCAAGTGGGGAAGCCTTTGAGCTCTCCTTAAACCGATTATCAAATCAGTTCACTGATGGAATACTAAATGGCCTGCTTGGCGTTGTGGCCCAGACCCGCGGTCCCCAATATGGCAGTCACTAGCCACATATGGCTACTGGGCATCTGAATGTGGTCTGTCTGAATTGAACTGTGAGAAAAGTATGAAATGCACATACTTTGAAAACTTACTACAAAAAATGTAAAATTTGCAATAATTTTTTATTGATTACTTCTACTTGAGAAATTTGATGAAGCTGTGAATTCAACCCACATTGTAATTCAGCAACCCACTGGATCAGCCTCTGCCTAATATTTGGCTGCTAGTGGTAAGAAATTGTTTGAAGGCAGTCATTGAAATGCTATGGCCTATTAACCATGACTTGAATAGAGAATTTCAAGGTTTGCACTTGACTTTTTTTTTTAAAGCAATTTAGTACAATTATAAGAAGTCAGCACACCAGCTTTCTATTCTTGGTTATAAAATATCCATAAATAGAATAAGTGCTAGAATCTTTTCACTTAGAAGCTCTGCTGGCAAGAACATTAGCTTTGTGAAAACAGAAAAGCATTGAAATCATAGCAAAAAAACAAATACTTCATCCAGGTCCTTGATCAGCCTAGAGCAACATTCCTAGGAATAATGCTGTTCCCATCAAGTGCCAAGATTTGAGCTGCTTTCAGTTATCTGGTGTGATACCCTCTTCTTTCTTTTTTTTCCCCTCCCTCCATAAATATCTATGCATAGTCAAATGTAATTTTGAAAATTTAAGTCATTACCAGAGGACCTGGGATTATAATGTTATCTTTCTTCTCTATTCAGAAAGGATTGCATTGTTTTTTGGCTTTGGTTTTACATATACATATATACTATATCATACACACACACACACACACACACACACACACGCATACTTGTACTACAGCTGATATTACAGTTGATATATGTATATATCTCACCACATCTCAATCTGGTTGCATCTTCTGCCTTGCAAAGGCTATCAAGTCATTTTGTGCATTTCCTGGAGCCATAGGTGTGTTTTTATGGGAGGAAATGGAAGAAAAAACAAAACTATTCCTCCTATTTAGCTCTCACTCAAAACATCTGGGACTGGAATAAATTTGTTTTAAGACCATGCCTATATTCTTATCAAGCTGAGTAAGTCAAAAGATATATAAATCATACACACTCAATGCACACATTTTTTTCTTCATTCCTCACATAGGAAGAGAGTCATAATTAAAAATAGGTTATCAATTGGACTACAACCACTGTAAGTCTTAAAGAAAAATTCATCAGAAGTGGAGAGTCAAGAAAATATCAATTTTTCACTTTATTCATCATCAGATAAGTCGCTTTTGTGGAACAGAAAAGTCAGTGGTTCTAAAATTTTACCTGACATCCTGTCACCTGGGGTGTGTATGGGGAAGAGGGCAGGGAGGGTGGGGAAGACTTGTTAAAACAGAATCTGCTGAGCTTCAACCCCAGAGTCTCTGCTTTAGCAGCTCTGAGGTGGGACCCAAGAATTTGCATTTCTAATAGGTTTATAGGTAATGCTGCTATTTTGGGCCTTGGGGAACCTTACTTTGAGAACCACACCTCCTCCTCCTTCTTCTTCTTCTCCTCCTCCTCCTCCTCCTCCTCCTCCTCCTCCTCCTCCTTCTTCTTCTTCTTCTTCTTCTTCTTCTTCTTCTTCTTCTTCTTCTTCTTTTTTCCCCAGCTTTCACATGAGTTTTACCTTAGGTAATAGCAAGAAGCTCTGTTCCATCATCTCAGACCTTTCCAATATGTATGCTTGTTTTGTTTTTTTAAAGTCAGGCAGGCAATTGTGTGAGAACCAAATAACATTTTTTATTTTAATTCAATTAATTAACATATAATGTATTATTGGTTTCAGAGGTACAGGTCTGTAATTCATCAGTCTTATATAATACCCATTGTTCTTTACATCACATGCCTTCCATAATGTTCATCACCCAGTTACTCCATTCTTCTACCCTCTCCCCTCCAGCAGTCCTTAGTTTGTTTCCTACGATTAAGACTTTCTTACAGTTTGTCTCCCTCTCTGGTTTCATCATGTTTCATTTTTTTCCTCTCTTCCCCCATGATCCTTTGTTCTGTTTCTTAAAGTCCACATATCAGTGAGATCATATGATAATTGTCTTTCTCTGATTGACTCATTTCGTTTCACGTAATACCCTCTAGTTCCATCCATGTCATTGCAAATGGCAAGATCTCATTTTTCTGATGACTATGTAATATTACATTGTGTGTGTATATATATATATATATCTACCACATCTTCTTTATCCGTTCATCTGTCAAAGGACATCTGGGCTCCCCTTCGGATCACTACATTTTTATCTTTGTGGTAAATACCCGGTAGTATAATTGTTGGGTCATAGGGTAGCTCTATTTTCAACTTTTTGAGGAACCTCCATACTGTTTTTCAGAGTGGCTGCTCCAGCTTGCATTCCCACCAACAGTGTAGGAGGTGAGAACCACATCCTTAAGATATCATTGGAAAGCAGAATGTGAGTGCTTCATCTAATCAGTTCAATGCCTCCCGCTGAAAGGGAAGTGGGAAAGGGTGAATCAATTTGCAATCGATTTGAGATCCAGACCCCTAAGCCAACCACCTCCTAGATTATGTCCTTTGGGAGTGTGGGCAGTATTGAGATATAGAAAATACTGTTTCAAACAACTATAAATAAATGCAGCTTATTCATCACTCTTTTAGAGGAAGTAGGCTTGAAATAAGATTATCCAGAACAATCATCATTGATAAGGAGCCAGTAAACGCTACCTGATTTTATTTTAATTCCCATATTAACAAGAATATTAGTTTCTCTCCCCAATAGTGGGAGCTAAGAATAACCTGCAGAAACCCCTCAAGGAGTGATTCTGATGATGGCACAGATTAGACTGAGCCATGGTGCTAAGGTGAAGTCAAGCTGGACAATTTCTTGCCCAAAGGAAAAGAATCTCTGAGTCACAGCAATATGACAGTGATTTAGCTGCAGTTTCTGAGTGCCTACCATGTTCCCCACAGATAGCAGTACTCCAACACATCTCAGACAGGGCTTTGTATGTATCAGGGCCTTAATAAACATTGAATGAGTGAGTGAATGAATGAATAGGATTAATGTCACAATGTTTGCTATGTGATGTCACACAAGCTCAATGTCACAATGCTTGCTATGTGATGTCACACAAGCTCAATGATCTTGTCCATCCTTTAGCAGTATTTATCTCAACTTCTGTGCTTTACATCAACATAAGAACTCATGAAAGAGACACAGATCGTGACATCTGCCCAACTTACAGAAATTCTTTCAGTGGTCATCTCTGATTCTGTGGTGTGTTTCAGTCTTCTTGGTCACAGAGTGGGCAAGGCCAATCAATACATTCCATTTTTCCAACCATGGTGACAGATCCAAATAGGAGGTCAGGTGATCCAATCAGGGTCAGTAAGAATCTTCCCTGGGATATTTGAGACTGAAATTCCAAAAGAGAAATTGCTTGTCCTTTCTGATCACACTGCTTATGGGATGTTACCTGGGCAGATGACAACGAGGTGAGTAGAAAAGTAAGTCAGGAGTTGAAAGGTGAGAGAAAGGCTGAGGCGAGAGGTAAAAGGCACAAATTTATGAGTGTGATTAGAGAGTCATTCTCAAATTTATCTGTATTTCTTGCTGGTTTCATATCTGGATTAAAATTTCCAACCACCTTTAAACAATTTAATTTAGCCAATGCTTATGAATGAACATGATGGATGCCATGGCAGGCCTAACCCATAAAATCTCTCATGCCTGATCATTCATACTCTTTCACCTTTTCCTAGCTTGTTATGAACAAATATTACAACCTTGGAAGTTATACTTTGAAGACAGCAGAAGCACAAAAGGGAATGAGCCTAAATCTCTACTTTGTAGAGTATCATCAGCTGATCAAGAAATCCAGTTTGAGGGACTCCTGGGTGGCTCAGTCAGTAAAGTGTCTGCCTCCCACTCAGGTCATGATCCTAGGGTCCTGGGGTTGAGTCCCACATTGGGCTCTCTGCTCAGTGGGGAGCCTGCTTCTCCTTCTCCCTCTCCTGCTGCCCATGCCTATGCTCACTCATTCTTTCTCTCTCTCTCAAATAAATAAAATCTTTTAAAAAAAAGAAAGAAAGAAGTCCAATTTGGACTTTCTGTCAGTTATAAATAATTGTCCATCATGCTTTAATCAGAGCATATTTCTGAATTTGTTATAGTGGCCATTTAATAAAGGAATTATTTAATATATAAATGTCATTTAAAGCATGAAGTTCTAAGACATTTCCTAGGGAGTGGGTTTATATAGAGAATAGAAGTGATTTGGGGGGCACCTAAGTAGCACAGTGGATTGAGCAGCGTCTGACTCTTGGTTTCAGCTCAGATCATGGTCGGGAGTTGTAGAGTCAAGCCCCACTTCAGTCTCTGTGTGCTCAGTGCAGAGTCTGCTTGAGTTTCTCTCTCCCTCTCTTCTGCCCCTGTACACTATTCTCTCTCTCTCTCTCTCTTTCTCAAATAAATAAATAAATCTTCAAAAAGAAAAAAAAAAAAAAGAAAGAATTTAGTGAAGCCTAATTCCTGAGGTCCTTCAACATTTAAAAATCAGGAAAAAGGAAAATTAGCAAAAAGTCTGAGAACCATCTAAGTGAGTAGGAGAAAAGTCAGGGGGCTGTGATGTTCTAGAACTAAAGTGAAGAAAATGTTCCAGAGGAAATTACCTATATATTATATGCAGTTCCTGAGAACTTTTGTTTCTGCATATCTTTCTTCAATTCTGTGAGATACTTCAGTATCCCCCCAATAAATGTCCTATTTTTTTAAGTAATTTGAGTTCACTCCCTGTCAACCAAGAGTCTTTGACTGTGGTAGGTACCTTCCAAGGTGGCTCCTGGTAAGCCCTGTTTACTGGTATTCATGTCCTTGTATAATCTCCTGCCTTCTAGTACAGGCTGAACTTACTGGTTCACTTCTAATGAATAGGTTATAAAGAAGAAAAAAAAAAAAAGGTGGCTTTTCATCTTAGGTGTCCTCTCTCCATGCTCTCTCTCGGAGAACACCACTGCTATGCCACTGGGGCTACCCTGTATAGAGTCTCATGTGATGAGGGATCTAGACCTTCCAACACCACATGAATAAGCCTGGAAGTGGATTCACCTACCCCAGTTGAGCCTTTAGATGAGATCTCAGTCCCAGCCAACAACTTGAATGAAACCTTGAGTCCCAGTCACCAGCTAAGCCACCTCCAGGTCCTTGACCTACAGAAACTGTAAGATAAATATTATTTCAGCCATTAAGTTTTTGTGGTAATTTGTTATGCAGCAATAGATAATAACACACTGACCAATACACTTGATAAGTACAGAGACAATCCTTCCTATTAAATAGCCCTAAGTAATAAACAGTGTCAGAATGTTCTTACTATTTATGCCTCACTTAAAAATTATTTTACAAATAAAAAAATCCAAGCCTCCTAAAAGCAAGGTAATGTGTCAAAATATTTGTGGTTAGCAATGGACAAACTTGAAATCAAACCAGCTTCATCGCTAAGTACAAGATGTGTTTGTGGGATTTTCTGAGTGGCTAAGTGTTCATATATAGAAGTAATAGGAGAAATATCTGAAAAGGTAGGCTGGATCAAATTGAGGAAGGTCACATTGAATACTAGCCTGAGGGGCTTTTATTAAACCTTAGATAATAGGGATAAATACTTTCTTAATAAAGGGATGATATGATGAAGTGTTGTTTTAGAAGATTTGTTTGAAGTCAGTTTAAATGTGAAGACACTGAACAAAGAGGGACCTGTTAAGAAGAGCTGGTTTAGGTACATGGAAAGAAAAAAAGGGATGAGGACAATCCCCCTCAAGGAAAATCAACAGGACTTAGAGACTAATTTAACATAGTTTGGGAAAGGGAGGGAATAAAGAAGAAACCTAAACGATAAAGGGAATGGTCCTACCTAAAGAGAAACAGGGTAATCTGTATAGAGGCCATTAAAACCTTGAAACTCCATGAGTTCCCAAAGACAGAGGAAGACAAGCAATGTAGTAGACTGCTTTCAGTGGGTTTTCAATTTCTGTTCCCCACCTCGACCTTCTTAGCCAAATTTTCATTTAGTTCAGTTATCACCCTACCACCCCTCAGCCATGAGCTTCACGTGAAGTTGTTCTCAGATCCAGAAGGTGGATCCTGATTAGTCTAAGCCGATGACGGTCATTCCCATCTCCATTAGGCATGTCCACGGGACACAAATCTAAGCAATGAGATTGAAGAGGTTCGCTAGGAAGACCCCAAGGAGGCCTGAGAGAAGATGGCCTCCTGTTATCCCCTGGAAGTTGTTCCATCTCGGTCTTGACGTGAAACTTGGGACAATCTGCCACCTTGGGTCCCTGGAGTGTCAGGCTTCATTGGGCACAAACATCCTGTGATACAACCAGAAACCAAGCCTTGGGAAATTCTTCAGATTCAGAGAACTGGAGGAGGAAACAAAAAGTGAAGCACAGAGAAGGATTCGTCAGATGCTAGGAAGACAAAGAAAACCACGTTAGGCTCTGAAGCCAAGATATCAGGGAATTGAAAAAGAAGCCGGGGACTTTGACAGGGTTTAAGTTGGGCTGAGGTAAAATTTTCCAGTGGGGGGAGAGAGAGAGAGAGACAAAGAGAGAGAGAGCTAGACCTGAGAGGGTACACAGGGAGGCAATCATCCTTGCAGACCAGCATATTCAAAGAGCTGCACTTGACAGGATTCCTGAGGTGATTCTGGGGTCCACAAAAGGTTGCTCCTGAGCTATAAAACACATTCGCTTTTGAAAAACTAACATTCATAGCGGTGGGAGTCTCTCAGAAACCAGCCTCAGTGCAGCTGTTATTCAGATGCACCCTGTCCGTGTGAAAAGATGGGCTGAAATGGACTTTGCTGCTTGAAATTAAGTGTGATCACACTCGGCAGCGTCGGGAAGCACTGCCATTCAGACCTCAATTAGGACAGGCTGGGAGCCATGGGGAGTTGGGAGCAGCATCTGAAGAAGAGAAGGCGGGGGTGGGGAGGTTCTTTTTCTGGGCTTTTCCCCATGGCAGCCTTAATCCCACGTGCAGGCTCTTCCTCTTCCTGCTCTCACCAGATCCTTTTCACTTCTCCTTCCTAGGGAGAATCCGGACGCTTGGGTGAGAGTGGCAGGTGACTTCACAAGCCGTGGGAATTCTCTAAAGGGTACTCGTTCCCAATCAGCCTGCCCCCAGCCGCCCCCAACAGCTGTGAATTCCCAGTGTGGGCCGTGGCCGAGACAAACTGGTCATGTTCCTCACCACTACTTAGCCCCAGGGGGGCCCAAAGAATCAGTGGACACTGACACCAAGGCAGTCCGGGAAAGTCAGGTCTCTCTTCCAGATACAACTCTTTCTCCAACCTGCCTTGAGGATCTGGCACTGCGATCTCCCAGAAAGTCTGGACTGGGTTTGCTCTGAGCTTAAAAGGGGACGCCAACCAGAGGCAGAATTCAGAAGATGGTGATTCAGTGCAAACCTTGCTAGCTGTTAGGCAACATTCAAGACTTCAGAAAACGCGAATAAAAAACACGGAGGCTTGCTTAGGCGGTGGCTCATCAGAGGGGAAAGTAATATTTCAGTTGTCACGTGGAGGCACAACCCGTTCTTTCCTGATGTTACAGATTTGTGGTGCTCACCTCTAGGGGCAGTTTTGACTCCTGGGGCCGGGGAGCTGGTGGAGGATGGGAGGGGTACAGAGGGCTGACAGCAGGGTGCGTAAAACATTCACTGGCTAAAGATGCCTAGACTCAGCCAAAACAGTGTTTATTTGTTAAAAATATACTTCGCTGTGTTTAGTTTAGCAGAACTCAGTCCCCACGGAGACGGGGTGATTGGGTTTCAAGGTGAGGAGCCAGCCTGTGCTTTGGGGGACATTCATGTGCCAGCTGCTCCCACAGCATTCATTTTATTTCCAGTCCCCAGGCTGGTTTTACACTTTGTTTTTGTGTAAGGGAATCAGGATTAGTGGGTCTTTTGTTTGTAAGGGGGAGACGAAGAGAAGCAATTCCTTTGAGTTTCACACACAAGGGCAGCCTCCCAGGCAAAGCTCAAAGCTTTGATTTACTTCTCACTGGCTGACTTTCTTGAGGCCAAAAGGAAAAAAAAAAAGGATCCACCACATCGGGCTGCTCTGTCGTAAGCTTGGATGCCGATGATCAGGGTAACTGGCGTCTCAGAATCCAGAATCCAGTTTGTAGCCACAAAGCCAGGGTTTCGTTTGAGCTCCATAAGGATAAAGTGTCCCCAACCTAGTAAGAAGCGTTGGGAACATTCTTCCATGTGAAAAGAAATGCCTCATTATCACACAGCAAAAGGCATTATTGGCTGGTCCTTGTCTGAGAGCTGAACAGAGTATGCAGATGTCTACTTGATGCTTTAGAAGAATTAACATTATTTTCACCAACTTGGAAATGCTGAACTGCTAGCAGGGTCCAAAATCCCCCTTGTTGAGCAGCTTGTCCAGCTGGAGTGACCTGCCAGAATGATCCCAGGGAGTCGCCTCCACTGAGCAAATCACCCAGCCTCTTCGAATGGAATTGCTAAACACACACACAGACACACACATACACATGCACACACACGCACGTGAGCGACCACACGCGCTCGCGCGCACACACACACACACACACACATACACCCCATGCAACTTTTTTGTTGTTGTTGTTGTTGTTTTTAAGACCAGGAACAAAATTACTAAGCAAAATTTCCCAATGAACACTTCTCTCTTTTATTTTTAAGGACAGGGAAAGACAAAGTGAAAAAAGAGCCTCCCGGTATCTTCCTTCCCTTCCCCCTCACAGCCTAGAATCAAAACACTACTCTCAGGACGGAGCAGAGGTGGGAAAAGTCTGTTTACTGGCTTCTGAAGCTGGCCTGAGCGCAGACTCGGGGCTGGAGTGTGGCACGGGCACACGGGGAAGTGGGGAGTAACATCGAATATTTTTTGCACCTCAGGAAGGATGGGTTTTGTTTCTCAAAAAGAGCAGAGATCCTATTTCTGGGTAGCTGTTATCAGAAACTGGTTTTAACCAAACACAGTTGGACTGTGTGTGTGTGTGTGTGTGTGTGTGTGTGTGTCTCAGTGGAAGGGGGAAGAAGAGAAGAGAAAGAGAGAATAAAGTCAAATCCATTCAACCTTTCCTTCTGTATTTTATTTCATTCTGTATTTTTTTAATGTAGAAAAAAAACTGAAAATTTTCAGCCAAATGAAAAGCAGTAAAGTGGTTGAGAAAGACTTTATGACTAAGAGAGGATTGCAATGGAAAATATGTAAAAAGAGAAGTTAAACCAGCTGGCTCATTTAATTTTGGCTTTCCCCCCTTTTTACTTTTTTTTTTTTTCTTCAGCTTAAACTGGGGGAAAATGTCCTGTGTAAATATTCAGTGTTTTTCTTAGTATTTAGTCCTAACAAAATTCTTCACCAGACTTAGTTCAGTGGACCTCTGGGGATTGGGCGTGAACATGACATTTCACCCCTGGGTCAGAGGCCACTTCCTGCTCTGACTTATAAGTAAAAGTTCTTGCTGTCCCATGGGTCTCCTGTGCTGAGGAGTGGGAGTGGCAGCGGGGGGCCCAGAGGGTCGGAGCGAGGGTTGGGAGGGAAACCCAATGACAAGTATTTCTGACATTATTTTATTGTAAGAACACTTCTCTTCCTATTCTGATATCCTATCCAGAAACCCAATTTCAAAACTCTTTTCCAAGGCACATATTAATTAATGTATTTCCCGCTTATTAATGTATTCAGGCCTTCGATAAACATCCTTTAAACACTGTCTATGTATGGAGCATTGTGTTAAGTGCTAGGAAGTTAAAGAGAACTAAAATAGATTCCCTGCCTTGTATGTCCTCAAATAAGTAGGAGAGACAGGTGTCCAGACTGACAATCACAGCATCTGCAGAGAGTTCTAGGCTATAGCGCAACAGGAAAAAAATAATGCTGCCTAGGAAGGGCATAGAAGACATTTGGGTAGTGATATTGGAACTGAGTTTTGGAAGCTAAGTAGAAGCATGCCAGGAGACGGAGGAGAGGAAGAGCATCAGAGGCAAAGGAAAGAGCCATGGAAAAAGCCTTGATTCCCCCTTGGGTAACTAGACAAGTCTGTGATGTCTTATTCTGATTGGGGTTCTAAGAACCCAGGATGAAAAACTGAGTGGGATGGGATAGACTGGCTCCCGGGGTTCAGAGTTTAAAACGAAGGAGCCCCCACAGGCAGCATTCAGGGATAGAGGTAGAATTAAACCTAGTGGAAAATCATACCTCCACAGCTTCCTAAAGGGACAGAGCAGAAAAGCCAACCCCAGTGGTAGAGAGGCAGGAGTTGGAGGCAGCGCGGGGTTGAAGCTATGAGTAGGAGGAAGAGGCTGGAAAGAAGCCTTTGCACAGAGCTGTAGGGGATTTTTAGAGGCAGTCTAAGGACCCGTCTGCGGGGGGAGAGGGGGCAGTGTTAAAGGCACAGACCCTGCTCAGGCAGTCGTGGAAACAAAAAGTACAACTTGTCAGGAAATGAAGGTCAGTCCGTGTGACCGATGCCCAGACAAGTGAAAAGGATGGCAGAAAAGGCAGAGTCAGGAGCTCTGCGACAGGGAGCCTTGCCAAGTAAGCTCAGTGGGCTAAACCATCCTCCCAGCTAAAATATCCATCCCCCCGGAATTGGCAGTGGCACCACTGACCAGTGTGTTGTTACATGGTAAACGAACATATTTTAAAGTTTTTTGGGTGTTTTAATGATTTCTAGCAGCTATATGTTTATTGTATACAACTCAGAAAAAAATATGCCATGAACACTTTAAATCCAAAATTATACAGGTACAAAACTTGCTTAAGATAAGGCATACAGGGACACCTTGGTGTCTCCGTTGGTTGGGCAGCTGCTTTGGGCTCAGATCATAGTCCCAGTGTCCTGGGATCGAGTCCCGCATCGGGCTCCTTGCTCAGCGGAGAGCCTGCTTCTCCCTCTGCCTCTGCCTGACACTCTGTCTGCCTGTGCTCACTCTCTCTGACAAATAAATAAAATCTCAAAAAAAAAAAAAAAAGATAAGGCGTACATAGATAGTAGCATGGTGAGTTGACCTGTAAAAAAAAACTAAGAAAATACCCCAGAAAAGGTAATATACAAATATACAAAAGTTGAGAAGGTGGTCTATACACAATTGAAGTTTGAAAATGCTGGCAATAAGCAATGGGGAACCCCTGATAAGTTTTAGGCATGGGATTATATTCTAGAACATTGTTCTTGGGGCGGGGGTAGAGAGGGTATTGGGTGGGAACTTGAGGTATTTGTTAGGGGGGAATTGCATTTACCTTCCAGGTGTGGAAAGTGTGTCAACCTTGCACACTTTCAATATAAAATCTAATTTAAATCCTAAAGTACTTAGACAATTCTTCAAGGACCTCCATTTAGTAAATTGAAATACCCATGACTTTATTTTAATCTTGAACAACTCAATATATATATTTAAGTGAATAATTTTGATAAAAATGTTCAGAGGTCAAAATGACTTCCACAGTGCAATGAGACATTAATTATGTCTATTAAATGTTAGTAAGTGTGTCTTTGTAATTATTTAGTTAACTTTATTTACATAGACCCTGGTGCCTTATTTTTAAAAATATCTCTGGTACCTTATGTATTAATCATTTTTTTATTTCCTATATTTTCTGATGCTTTGGCATCCAGGGTCCTTGTGGACCAAGGAGGAACTACTCCTCCCAGGATTCACTAATTGCTAGAGATACTAAATAATTTGCCTGTCAGCACAGCCTTCATATGCAAACTGACATATCAGAGTCCAGTACTCTCCTCTACCTCCTTCTTTCAGGCAGTCATCTGGGACTATATCTAGTGCCCTTAATCACCCCAAGGCCAATTACTAGAAAACTAGAGACCAGCCCTATAGCCTATCAGAATGATTCTAACTATTTAATCCTAAATCTGCCTTGCCCATTTCTTCCAATGAAAACCAAAATAAACCCTCTTGCTCTCTCTTTTTGCCTCCTGACCAACACTGGGGGTTCTCCGTGTGGCTCTGCATGGCTTGACTTGTCTTGTCTTCTTATGAATCATAAACAAAAAGGTTTTTTCAAAAATGGTTATCTCTGTGCCTTTTATCTTACCATGCCTGATTAAAGCAAATCTCAGGTACATTTTAAAATACATTAAAGAAAGTCAATAAGCAAGTATTTGTTAAATGAATGAATGAATAACTATCCCTACCCACTGAACACATGTTCCTCTTTTAGTTTATTAAAATTGTTCTCGTGTGGCTAAAACCCATTTACATTAGTTACCTATGGCAATCATGCTCTCATGCAGCCAAGACTTAGGTTATAAGAAATTGGAATTCAGAGTAATTTACACATTGCAAAATGACACAAAGAAACTATGGCCGGCAAGACAGTGTTGTTTCTTTATTCCAGGAAGAAATCCAAAGAGGACTTTTTTCCAGCCAACACACCCATATTACTGTATCTTCCTGTATGAGATGTTATTTTTTCTATGCCAGGGTGGATTAACTGCTGTAACAAATAACCTTAAATCTCAATTGCATAAGATAATAAAAATTTATTTCTTAATCACTAAAATCCAATGCAGGTGTTCATAGTTGGACAGCTCTCCTGGCTGACTCCATGACTCAGCAATCAAAGATTCCTCCCTCTTGTGCTACTGTCAGGTTCAAAACTTGACATCCAAGGTCACCAGAGGAGGTGGAAAATTATAGGAAAGACATATCAGATACATACCCAACTTCATACACAAGTGTCAAATAAAATGTCTGCATACATCCTATTGGTCAGAAGTAGTCACATCTTCCACCTCCCTCACTGAAAGATGCAAGGGAAGGGGATATACAGTCTCTGGATGGGCAGCCACTTCCCAGCAGCCCTTCTGCCCTGGGGAAGAGGAGCTCAAATCTTTGGTGGTCAGCTCACCTTTTCCACCAGTTCAAGACCTGTTTCCCAGGACTGCATTGTGGTGATAGAGTAACTATGAGTTGGTCAAGTGGTAAGGAAAATCAGTATTTCTTCATCATTTTGGGGACATGAATTTGATAAAATTGATAGACCCGCTCCCTGGAAAAACATATAAGAATAAGCACACATAATATAAGAATAAGCACACATAATTTTTGTGGCATTTCAGAAGCTCCATGGATTCCTTGAAGCCCATCCACTGAAATCCTAGAGGGTCATAGGCCTACACTTGTGGTATAGTGGAGATTATTTTATTTTGAATAGTGTTGTAAGTCATGAACCATGAGCTAACTTAAATTAAATTTTTTTTTCTGCCAAATTGGGGTTTAATATTTTTTTAATTAATTGCTAGAACTAAGAATCCAGAATATCAGTAGTGTGCTATCCAACTTTTAGGGGCTAATTTTGCGCTGAACAGAAATTTCTACCTCTGTTACTGCAAAAGATTTTATGTTGATATCTTGCCATCCATCTGCCACTCTCTAATCCACTTCACATGCCAACCAGAGTGACACATAAAAACTCAAATTTTGGCATGTCCCTTCTAAAAACTTTTCATTGAATAAAGACCTAAACCTTTAAAATGGCATAAAAGTTCCTGAGTAACCTGGCCCCACCTGCTTCTCACATTGTGTGCTGCTTTGCTTTTTGTACTTCCTCACAAACTGGCTCTTCTTCCCTTCCTGCCACCGCAGGGCCTTTGCAGATGCCTTTGCAGCTTCTTTGAATTGTTTTGTCTTCATTTTTTATGTAGTTAACTGCCACTTTTCTTCCAGATGTCAGCTCAACTGTCATTTCCTAAGAGAAGACTTCACCAAGACACCAAGTAAGTCAGTTCTCTACATGTTCTTACAATATGCTTTGTTTCTCTTCTAATGTTTATCACACTTTATAACTGTGTTTCTGTGATTGTTTGATTTGTCTGATCATGCCCCCTAACAGGTAGAATTCACGACAGCAGAAACTATGAGCATCTGGTACCACAACTCAGTATCTGACTTAGTGTATGGACTATAATGGACATCCAGTATTTGTTGGATGGATAGATGGATGGATGGATGGATGAATAGTGCCTATGTTTTTCTCTGTATCTTGAAAAAGAAAAAATTAAGTGATAAAGGATCTTGAAACCAAGTTATTTTCTCATTCTGAGAAATGAACAGAATAACCAAGTTAGAATTTGCTATGATTTCTGGGAACTTTACAGTTAAGCAACAACTTTTACTATGCTGTGTAACAACCTCCACTCTTAGATAACTTCTAATCCAATAGGAGAAACAAGAAGCAAAACATGTTTCCATTATTATTTTATATTGTCACAAAGAGAATGGCTCACTAATGGGGTAAGAACAGTGGAAAGGGGCTCTCCTTAAAAAAAACTGGTGAGTAGGAGACTCCTGGGCTAATTTAGGAAAGATTTCTGGGGGACCTAGTCCCTTGGTAATAGTTGAAACATCTCTAATGACACTTCTTTTTTGAAATATATTTGGCTCCCTGAATGCCAACAAAAGATTTTCCCCACAAGTCTTGCTCCTCAGCTTTTCTGTTTTGTTGTCAAAAGGATAAAGCTACAAATGATGAGAAAGGCTGGGAAGCCAAGGATCAGGCCAGAATTTTAGTCCTCCAGCAGAGAACAAGACTCTAAAAAGTCCTGTCTCACACTCTGATAGATTTTATTATTCTTCAAAATATTCAGTGTGTCTGCCTTCCATATGATTGTACATTCCTATCAGATTTGTCCATGTGGCTTCCTCTGGAAGGTGACATGGCAGCAGAAGTGACAAGTCCAGATGCTTTGAGAGCCATCATGAGTTTCCACCATCTTTTCCCTCTGACACAGGCTCATGATGTTCTCAGATGGGAATCTTTTATCAACATGGATCCCAAACTGAAGAGGATGAAGGATGGAGCCAGAGTTGACCTCAGCCAACATGGAACATGAGTGAAATAATTAGTTTTTATTCTTGTAAGGAACTGAAATTTGAGGGTCACTTATTTTTGTGGCATAACCCAGGAAAAGAGGATAGATACACTTGCCTTCACAAAAATTATATATCATTTGACTCAAATTTAGAGCTATATGGCTCATGAAAAAATGGACATTCCCATTTGGGTGAGTCATCCATCAGCGTTATCCAGGTACAAAACTTCAGGAAGGCACAAATGCCATCATGGGAAAGTGGAATTCTCATCCAGTAAAACCAGTGGACTAACTTTCATATTCATGGGCTTCAAAGATATGGAAACCAGCTTGCCTTGTAGCTCTGCCAGAAGTGCCAAGAGGATCCCAACTGAGATATGGAGGAAAATTTGCAACAAGAGATTGCTATCAACTAGACAGGAATTTCCTTTAGTGGTTAGGAAAATCAATGGGGTAGTGGGGAGAGATTTATCTGCTGATCTATACTGAAGCAAGAATAGTCAGAGCTCATTGTAATATTTTTAATAATAACATTGCATAGAGAAGTATAAAAGAAACTCATTCAAGACAAAAAGAATTTGTACAAATTGGCCAAGTTCTTGCTTAATGTTCCTTCCTCTTCCTCTTCCTCCCATTCCTGTTCCATTTCCTTTCTCTTTCTTCCTTATCTTTACCCCAAATCTACTCATGGCCATTGCTGGAAGATGCAAGGATAATAAATATAAATAGATATATAGAGACATTCTTTATTGAAAGCAAAAGATAAAATAAACATACTCTTATTTCTAAGAGTTTAGTCCATTACTCTAAAATATTAAAAGAACTTGCTTAACCCTAAGTCTCTAACGTTTGAAAAACCTTCCAAAAACTACTTGATATTTGAGGGGTTTTGACGCTTCTTTTAAGTATGCCAAAGTGTATTCCCATTTCCCCCATGAACAACTTCCGTTCAAGCTTTTCTTGAGTACCTCCTAGGATCATAAATCTGTCTTCATATAGAACTAGTACTTTAAAAGTGTGGATTATCTTATCAAAGGTAATCTTTTTGCCATGAGCTTTCTCTCCCAAGGTCAGTTCCCCTAAACACACACACACACACACACACCAATATTCCTGAATTTCAACGGTGGTGCATATTGCCACTTAAGAATCCCTATTGTCAAGAAATATTTCCCTTCCTCTAAATGTTCTGAGTTTTTAAAATATTCAGTAGAAGGTGTGCAAAGCTAAACTTACCCTTAAATCACTCAAGTCGCTTTCTGGAAGTTGAGCATCAATACGCAATTTAGACACCTCAGTGTTCAGTTCCTGAAACACATTTTAAACCAGGAGTAGGAGTGGTTCAATTTTGGTGCTATGGTGTCTGAATTTGCAAAGGTTTTCTGGTAATCTAAGGAGTTGTATAGAGTTACTCTCAGCAAATATTTTGCTTTATTTTTGGAACTTTGTGATAGAGTGAAAAGAGCTCTGGATGCCAAGTTAGGAACTGGGGGATTTCAGAAAGGGTTTCATATACAATATTTTTGTAACCTAACAAAAAATGTAAATGGTTTACAATTTCATGACCATGAATATGATGAACTGCTCTTTGTTCCAAATTGCTCTAGTTCAATGTAGAATAGTTATAATCTGATCTGCATGAGAATTCAATGTTAATTATGTACACATACGGAAAAGAGTTGATTTTCCATAATGACTCCATGGTTTAAAACCATCAAAAGAAGGGGAGTATTGCAAAATTCACCACTCCAAAAATACTACAGTCCATCAATTAAGCAATACATGAAGCATGTAATGACAGTAATTTCTGGGTATGTCAACCAAGAAACAGGAAAGCTAGTTGTTATGTTGCCGCACCATAAGAATGATGATTGTGTTAGTGCTTGGGTAGGTCATTCCCTACCCCAGCTCAAACTTTGAGGGAAGACAAAATGGATTTGCTGAGCAGGCTCTTTTCTTTAATGCCAGGTGCCAAGTAAATCAGTGTCTTAGGCTATCTGTGCTATCAAAACAATAAAATACCCAGTTTGTGACTTTAGAGAAACCAAGTCATGAAGGTGAGAACTTGAGGTGGAACTTGTAGACATCTTGTTCATTCTATTCATTTTAACAATGTGATTACAAAGACCAAGAGAGACAGGCTGTCTTGTCCAACACAATCACAAATCTAGTAATAATGAACATAGAAAAGGACTTTGCCCAAATCTGTAAACTCCTAGTCCAGGGCTTTCTTCTCTGTCATGTCACTGGGGAAACAACATCGGTTCCCAAAACCAAACCTAAGAGGAACAAACATGAAATGTGATGTTTTTGATTAAGATTCAGAACTATAGGATATCCCTTTGAAATTTTTAAATCTAGTAACAATAATAAATATGAAGTTCTACTAAAGAAGTTTCAAGCATGTTCATCTTCCCCCCGTGCTATAAAAAAATAAAAGACCTGCCAGTCATATATCGAGCTATGAAGGGAAGTCCATAAATTTTCTGCTCAGAATAACCTTGCTTTACTCTTACCCATTCTGAATATTCCTTAAAGGTGAAGAATTATATGTAAGGTACAAAAGAGAAAGACATAGCTTTACAGTAAAATTATCTCTAAACCAGAAATGCTGACTTAATTTCACTTTTCTTCTTGTCATTAACATTATTGTCTGCAACATTTATGTTTCCAGTATTAAATCTGTATTATATGGGACTCATTACTCAAATACATACATATATATGTTTCATGTGGCCATAAAATATGAAACTGAGTCTTGAAAACACCCTCAAGTGAATTCAAACATACACAAGCCTGCTCTCAGATCAAGTAGACACCTGTCACTTAGATCAAGACACTACAGACTCAATGCTAGCAAACATCTGTGCAATTTTTGTTGTTGTAGTATTTGCTTTTTTTGGAAGTTGCCATCTCAGAAATGACTTTACACAATTAAATTTAATCTTACTATCGTAGCCACCCCCCATCTTTCACCAAAGCCTTATCACTTTTTTTTATCCCCCACACTTCCTTCGGACTCAACTCCTGCTTATTTCCTCCTATTAAAAAATGAAATTTGTTTCCCAAGGGCAATGGCCTGCTACCAATCAATATCACTTGGAAAGAATATTAATCAGGTTCTTTAAGACATTTAAAGAAAATTGGATTAGCTATGGCAAGAACATTAGAATAAGCTCACGACCTTCCAATCTCTACTACAGGAAGAGCGTGATTTCATCGATCTGAACACATTCTGGCACACTTCTTGAACACTGGTCTTTTTGACTTGAATAACCAACATCCTGTAGTTCACACTTCCATGGGTATCTCTCTAAAACTTTTCTAAAGTTGATTTGAAGCCAAAGCTGAAAGTGTTCCTGCTACACATCTTAGACCATTACATTTTCTTCCTTAGCAAAAAGGGCAGAAACATTTGAGCTGTAATTATTTTTAGCTGTTCAATGAAGCCAAAATGCCAACAAATCTCAATTTATTAATGCTTGAAATATAAAATTTCAAACATGTACCTTGTATGTGTGTGCACATGCATGCATGGGCACATGAATGTGAATGTGTCTATCTGGGGATAGTGGAGTGGGGGATGTTATTTGTGTCTAATTGTTCTCAGTAAAAAAGTTTTTCAACCTGCCCCAAGACAACTATTCCAGCTAATCTGGCCTGGAGCCCTTTGGGGCACTTGGAAGAGAGCAGAAGACATTTCATTTCCAATTTCCCATTAGCCTAGAGCCTCCTTACTTCTCCCAAATACCCTCAGTGTGGGCTGCAGAGGTTAAAACCTCCTCTGTGAGTAGGTTGGCTTTTCCACCTGGAGCTAGCACTGCTGCTAGGAGAGAAAAGCTATGGGCATCACATGAGAAAGGATGATTTCCTCTTTCTCTTAGAACAACGCCCTGAAAAATGAGGATTAAAAAAAAAAAAAAAGAGGCACAGGAAAGCAAACTCATATGCCAAATTGTTGGGCAATAGAAACTAAGAAAGGTTATCAGGTGAAGATCCGGAGTCAGGCTAGCTGGGATTGAATTCTGGCTCTAAGCTTACTTTATGGACTTAGACAACATCCATAAATTCCCTAGGCCTTTGTTTCCTCATCTATAAAATGGGAATAATACTCCTTACACTATAGAGTTACTAGAACATGAGGAGCATTCAATGAATATTAACTAAAATTATTAGTAGTGACTATCACCTATTGAGAGCATACTGGGTTTCTAAGAACCCAGGAATGTAGCACACACGTCCCTTAGAATTCTTCCTGTGAATTTCTACTTTCCAAAGTGAAATAAAATGTCCACTAACTATTTAACACTGATGTTTCCTTTCTTTGGCTAGCATGATCATTAGTTTATAGTATATATACATACGTCATTTTAATTTTTTGTAATGGTAAATTTTACATTCTACTATGCACATGCGAATTCCTTGATATATAAAAAGAAAATTTGGCAAATATGGAAACAAATGTATAGCCTTCACTAACCCCTACTACATCTGCATTCTAGTCATTCTTCATTGTCAACCAAGATAACTCACATCCTACCAGAAAAGATAGAACAGAAGCCAGTCATGACAACCTCTTCTACCCAACTTCCAAACATAGTTACTGAGCCAAGTATACTCACACTCTATGGTGGTAAGAAGGCTTGTATATTCTGCCAAGGGAACCACAGTCATGACAATGACGCTGAAATGTTGGCGACCTTCCTGGAGACCCTGAGGGTGAGCAGTCCTGGGTACTTCCAGAGCTGTCAGGGATAAAATGGAGGGCCTATTTAAGGAACTGCAGCTTCCGTGGAGATGCCTCATCTTTTTGTAAATGAGAGGGCAGTGTTTTCTTCCAACCTCCTTGGTGGCTTTCTTCAAGCTATCTCAGCTCAAGAGCATGAATTTAATTCTAGATATTTTTCATTTGTGCTGTGAACCACTATAGGGATGATAGGAATTCAGGCCTAGGAATGAATGGTAAATTGCAGCATCTCCAGATTATCTACTGCCCCGGAAAGCCCACTTTGAAACCAGATTTTTAAAGGAAGTGCAATTTTGGAAGGGACCCACAATCTTTTCTTTCTTTCTTTCTTTCTTTTTTTTCATCACCAGGAAACAGCTTCTCTGTAATCCTTATTTTTAAAAATGTCTCATAGGTTAATCTCTCTTAGGCATGTGCTATTACTGGTATTTCAACTCCATAAGCAATTCAACTGCAATAAGTAAACTAAAGTGATAATGATAATAATATCGTAATGACCACACACCATTACATTATCAATGCCTTTCTTTCATGCCATATTTTATAAAGTGCTTTATTATATGAAGATCTCTGCCTTCTCACTCCTACCACTATTTCCCACCAACCCTGATAAGGAAGCTTTCCCTGTAACTCTGAGAAATGTCCAGTGGGATTATTTGGAAAGACATAATTGCAGCTACTGAGAAAGAGACTCAATGTAATTAAGATTAAATTAGGATAAAATTGTTTTCAGAGATTGATAATTGTACCCTGGGCTTTGAAACAACCAAATCTAATGCCTGTAACCTCACCCAGACCAAGGACAGGTTCATTCCCATACATCTGCTACTGTGTGTTAGTGTGTCTTGGGGTGTGGCCAATCATAGTTTTGTGAAGGTTTTTCCTACATTGGCACACAATTATATTTATCTACCATAGTTTATGTATTTGCAAATGATAGCACTTACAATCACTGCAAGCTTCTATTGAGAAAATTAACTTGTATGCCATCACTAAAAATGCTGTTTCCTCCCTCTGGGAAGTGTCATCTTGATTGCTTTCTCATCTAAACTGCTCTATCCCCTCATTGCCTTGTTTTAATGTGAGCCAAACTAGACTGCTAGCACTCACCAATAGCAATAATCCCTTTTTCCTTTGAGGCACAAAGCTAGAATACATTTTTCATCTTCCATTGTGTCACTCTAGGGTAGCGCCTGTGACTGAGATCTTGACAACAGAACATAGATAAGAGTGATGGGTACCATTTGCAGCCCTGAGATATTAGAACCTTCCACTCATGATTCTGGCTTTCTTTCTTGGCTGAATGGAGAAGACTCTGAGGCCTTAGGGTAGGCTGGTGCAAACATTAGATGGAAGGACTGGGGGGTCCCTGAACAACCATGTGGAGCCATCCCACATTGAACTATGGTGTAAGCAAGAAATAAATTTTTGTTGTGTCAAGACACAGGTTTGGTGGTGGGGGCGGGGAAGGGGAGAGGATATGTTACATAGGATAGCATTATTTGTCAAATACTGTTTTCTCATTTGCTTCTCTTTCCATGTCCACAGTATCTCATACTTTCCTCCTTTCTTTCATTTAGTCTGCAAAGAATTATTGCGTGCCCAACATATGTGCTAGGAAAAGAGTATATTGCACAGTAACTATGTTCAGAGTAACCCAAATGAGCAATTAACCACCTTACAATTTGATAAGCACAATTCTTTAGGTCTGCTAATTATTTAGAAGACGTGTCAGGAAACTTCAATCTGTTTTGGTAAATTAAATTTTGTGGGAACACAGCCACGCTCATCTGTTTACATCCTATTTGTGTAATGACCTTAGAAACTGCAAGAAAGCAAGAATGACCAAGAAGGCCTTGCAACCTGTTTGCTTTCGTGCTATTCTGGCTGAGTTGAGTATTAATGACAGAGACTGGTCCACAGAACTTAAATTATTTTCTGGTTCTTTACAGAAAAGTTTTACTGACTCCTGCTCTAAAGGATTTTGTAAAGGATTTTCAAAGAGGCTCACACACAACCAGAGGTTACTCAACAGTGAAGCCCAGAAGGGAGGACTAGAATCTGATGGAGCCCTAGATAAAAAATAAATCACTCAGCCTGACAGTGCTCTGCTTGTCCCAACTTCCAAATTACAGTGAGAAGGAGAGACAGTGGAGGAGAGGCTGAATAAGAGAACCTAATGACATAGTCTCTCACATTCTCATGATGCTCAAATTCCAGGGATCCTCCAGATTTTGATTCAAAAGTAAAACTACAGCCTAACCTCCTCCAGCTCAAATAGTGATAAGGTCAAAAAGTCTGTGAATGAAGTTGGGAATGTGGTTTATCACAGCTGCATGCAATCCAGCAAAAACTGCAATCTAGCATCTGCTCAACACCCCTCTAGGAGAGAGCTGAATTATTAGTTCCCCATCCTAATCAAACAGTCAGAAGAAGGAACTTACACTGTCTGCATAATGAACAAACAAAAAATAATGTACTTCTGTCTCCACTCTTCTTTTATACACAATATCCAGAAAACAATTTTAAAAATTATGAGACTTGCAAAGAAACAGGAAAATGTGACCATATTGAAGAGAAAATATAGTCTAAAGAATTGGGCCAGCAGATGACCAAACTGTTGGAATTAGAAGAACAGGATGTGAAAATAACTATTACAAATATACAAAAGAATTTATAAGAAAAGATAGACGTAATGGATGAAGAGATGGGATTTTCTAGGATAGAAATAGAAACACTAAAAAAGAACCAAATGAAAAAACTATAGAACTAAAAACACAATACCTAAAATTCTTTTCAAAAAATGGGCTTAACAGCAATAGATTAATCATAAATGTGTACTGTCCAGATTTCCTGCTATGGAGAGCAAAATTGACTAATAACCTGGCTACTGTTTCTCTGGATCTATCATGGCATTTACACCAAATCCAAGCTTCTTATAGGCTGTTCCCAGCCAGTGGCATAACAGGGATATCAATGTAGGCCCATTCCTGTAAGTTGTTGGACTTCTCCATTGGGTGACTTTAGATTGAGTAACTCCCAGCAGCCTGGAAAACTTGTTTATTTCTGTGAAAAAGTCTAAATTTCCTGTATACTCCTTCTTCTTTTCCCTTCTCTCCTTCACAGACATCAAACTTTAATCGTGGTTTGAAAGTTCTCTCTCCCTACTCCTACTCTCTCATCTTTTATCATTCACAGACATTTCCCCAATATATCTTGTGAAGTCTAATCCCTTCTTAATGGATTCAAAAGTGTACAATGGATTGTACACTTCAGAAGAAAGCAATCGTAAAATTAAATACAAATCAATAGAGATTTTCCAACCTGAGTCTCAGAGAGGAAAAAGATTGAGAGGAAAATAGAACAGAGAGTAACTAAGGGATCAAGTCAAATGGTCTACTGGACATGCAATTGAAGTCTCAGAGGGAGAGAAGAGACAAAATGTTTGAAAAGCTAATGGCTGAGCAATTTCAAATTTGATTAGAAATATCCACTCCAGGATCCTAGAAACTCAATAAGTCTCAACCAGAAAGAACACAAACCAAACAATACTCGGGTGCACCATGGTCAAATTGCTGAAAACCAAGGCTAAAGAGAAATTCTTCTATGCAACAAGTAAAGAGAAGACATTGCATGGAGAAACATGATGGAGATAATTGCTGACTTTTCCTCAAAGCCCAGTAGGCCAGATGGTAATGGAACAGCATCTTTGAGGTGTTGAGAAACAGGATTGTTGATCCGGAGTTTTATAACCAGCAACAAGGCTCTTTAATTGTGAGGAGGAGATAGGGATGTTTTCAGACTGTCGAAATGAGAGAGGTTATTGCCAGCAGATTCACAGGACAGAGGATGTCAAAGGAGATTCTTTAGGTTGAGGGACGACCTTTAGTGGAGGATAGAGGCCCAGATCTACAGGAAACGCTAAAGTTCAGCAAACATAATAAATATGAATTTTTTTTCCTTTTTTTCCAATTTATTTGGTAGAAGGGTGACCATTTAAAGCAAAAATGATGGCAGAATGTTCTAGGATTTGTAACATACATAGAAGTAAAAATACATGAGGATCATGGCAATCAAGATTAGAGAGGGTAAATGAGGTATATTGAAGTAAAACGTGTATTGATGTAGGTATATTGTAAGTAGGCAACATATACATTGTTGCTTTGTATATGAAATGGTGTCATGTTATTTCAAACTAGACATTTGTAAGGTGGAGGATGTATACTGAGGTCCTACAGAAAGCACTAGAAAAGTAAAACAAAGGGATAAAATTAAAAACAATAAAACCATATGACTACAATCGTTTGACCATGATCTGCAATAAGAAATACTATGTATCTATCACTACCAGTACGTAAGCAAGTTCCCCACAACACTCTCATACACACAATCATACATACAACAGAGAAAAAATTATTCAAAGCAATGCTTATGATTACTAAGCACAATTAATATTTCTTACTCTTTTCAATTTTTTAACATCAATCATTACCCATTGAATCGATCTTACTACCAAATTCTTAGAGTGGATCACAACTTGAATTTGGAAAAACACTATTCCATAGCATCTGCTCTACAGCAAACTATTTACTTAAAATTTTTTTCATGTCCTGTTGTTAATTAATGTTCATCAAAAAATTGCGTGAAGAATATGTTATTCCCATTTTAGAAATGAGGAAACAGAAGTGGAGAAGTTAACTAACATTCTTAAGATTGTAAGGCTGGTAAGTGAAAATGGGATTATTTCAACGTAGATATAAATATATTAAGTCTAACTGCTGTGCTTTTAACCACTATAACACACTACCTACTACCTCCACCTTGGCTGCTACATGTGGGGGCCTGGGGACCATGGATAGATGCATGTAATTATATGCATTTCTCTTGAATGAAAGACTAGTTTTTATCTGTAAACATAAAAAAAAAAAAAACCTTAAGTATGAAAGTTCTACCCAGCCTTAATTTATAGTTTGTTTTCTCATACTAGATAACTAAGATCTGTTCGTATTACTTGAACAGACGCTTTAAAAGGTTCCAGTCACTCAACCATGATAAAACTCTAACCTTCAAGGCTTCATATCCTATACTTTTCTTTGTATATGCTATTGGTGAGTGGGTGGCAACAGAAATCTACAAAACATGTAAATGAGAAACTTTAATCTACTGAGGCTATTTTTCAGTTCTAAGATTCTATAAACCTATAATTCTAATCAAGGACCCAGCCACCTGCCATTCTATAACTAAGCCACAAGATAAGTGGTTGTCTAAATTGCTTAGAAAGTTATACAAAGACAGAGGTTCCTTTGTTTCTTTGTTAGTCTGCCCTGAAGTTTTGCAAGGCTTGATGTTAATTAAAGTCTCTTGGTGCAATTTAAGCATATTCCTCTTAGTTTATTGTCTATCATATAGATAGAATAACCTAGCTTCCCGTAGGATAATCATTTTTTTCAAATACTTATATAATTGAAAATAACTATTCACTATTTAGCTTTTTCCTCTCTAGACTAAATAAATACAATCCCCTTAATCTTCCCCAGTCGGTTTGATTTTCTCTATAATCATTTTGGTAGTGCCTCTTAGTTTCTCCACATGCATTTTAAAGGGCGGAATCCCACATTGATTGCATTACTCTAATAAGGACCTGACCAATGCCAAGTATGACTGGAGGATCTGCCTTTTTTTTGCCTGCTGTGCTCTTGCTAAAAGAGAGTTGAGTATTATATTAGCATTTCTGAAACCATTGTTGCCAGTTTTCTGGACATCACCAGCTGAGGTTGAATCTCACTCATACTGACTGCATTGAGCCAACTGAACCAATGTGTTGCATTCTCTGTTTTGAAATACCTGCTCACATGCTTTTATGACATTTGGATTTCTTCTTTCATGACTTGAATTTTCTTCCACCTGGTTTGTTTTTTTAATGTTTTTCTCTATTGTGACATTATTGTTTTTATTGATTTCAGGAATTTATATTAAGGATTTAGATTCTTGTGTTTATGTATTTTTTTAAGGTTTGTATGTAATTGAATGTATTGCCAGTTTTTCCTTTATCTTTTCTTCCATTGTTTTCATGAAAAGTTGTTTTCCAAGATCAATCAATAATTATTTATATTTGTTTTACTGTTTTAAGATTTCACACCTTCTTTCAATCAACTGTTTACTCATACAGCATTGATTTTCTTATTTATCCTAGGGTGAGATATGGTAAAAACCTCATATGTGTGTGTGTGTGAGAGTTTGCCAACTTTTCCAGTTCATTCCTTTTCCATTGGTTTGTGGTACTTTCTTTATAATACATGAAATTCTTATATAATGACATGTTTCATTGTTATGTTTATATATTTCAAAGCATCAATATACACTTACATATAAAATGCTTATAAGGAGTAAACCACCCATAGAAATATGGACAAAGACCACTCATGAAAGGAGAAATAAAATTTCTTATAAACATATGAAAAATAATTCTCTTTATAACTAAAGAAGTAAAAAAATAGAATCATTTATGACTTCTACTGAATCAGGGAAGGTTTTTTTTTTTTAATTATTATAATGTTATGGCTTTTGAAATGGTTTTGAAATGCATGTTTTCAAACACTGCTTCTGAGGTTCTTTTTCCTAATATTTTCTTTTGATAATTTTCAAAAGTCCAAAAAATTTTAATGTATAATACAATGAGCATCTATATGCCCCTCAACTATATTCAGTCATTATTATTATTTGCCACATTGATTTTCTCTCTTTCTCCATATATGCATATGTGTATCTGTGTGTTGATGTGTGTGTGTGTATATATATATATGTACATACACACATATAATATGTATAATTTCTTGCTGAATAATTATTTGTTTGGTTTTTTAAGATTTTATTTATTTGTTTGGCAGAGAGAGACACAGCCAGAGAGGGAACGCAAATAGTGGGGGTGGGAGAGGGAGAAGCAGACTTCCCGCTGAGCGGAAAGCCTGCTGTGAGGCTTGATCCCAGGACTCTGGGATAGTGACTTGAACAGAAGGCAGACACTTAAGGACTGAGCCACCCAGGCACCCTTGCTGAACTATTTGAAAGCTAGTTGCAAACATCATGATACTTCAGGCTCAAAGATTTTAACTTGCAGCTGGAGGTGTTTCAAACATGAACAATATCTCACAAAAGCAATTTGGAAAGATGCATCAAAGCCTTCGAGACATAAAATCACCATAATAATTTCACATCTAAGCATTTGTTCAAAAAATGTTTTATTTTAATCCCTCCATCTGAGCCTCCTTTTTTATTACATCCATTATAACATTCATTCTTATTTATGATTTAATAGAAAACTATTCAAATCACTACAAAGAAGGTATATAAAATTACTTCTAGCTTTTGACACTAAGGGAATACATGGATGTGATAGCTTTTTTCCAGCAATGTGTTCTTTCATATATTCATTAATCCCATTAATATGTACTAAGCACTTTACTATACCCAAAGAGACAGATGTGGACTTACTCTCAAAGAGTTTATTGTCACGAGTGGCTTTACGGGCCATGCCTAAAAATTTAGACCTTGCTTAAAAGGAGAAAGTGGGGAAGGATTTTACATATAGTTCTAAGCTGATTTGCAATTCAGAATAATTCTAAAGACCTTTTCAATGTTAAATCAGATGGGGAATATATTTTTTAAGGAAAGCAGTTGGGAAGCTGTTGCAGTAGCTCAGGTAGTTGAAATAAGAGAAGCAGACAGATTCAAAAGAAATTAACTGGAAAGACAAAATAGGAGATAAAGGTTTGCTGAACTTTTTTTTTTTTAAGGTTTATTTATTTATTTGATACAGAGAGAGAGAATGAGCAGGGGGAGCAGCAGAGGGAGAGAGAGATGTAGAAGGACAGGAGATTCCCCACTGAGTGCAGAGCCTGACACAAGGCTCAATCTCATGGCCCTGAGATCATGACTCTGAGATCATTATCTGAGCCACAATTGAGTTGGACGCTCAACCAACTGAGCCACCTAGGCACCCCAGGTTTGTTGAACATTTGAGTTACGTCAAAAAGAGGACAGGAGCTTCCCTTCTCAGTTTCTTAATTTGGGCTACTTGCTGATAGTGGGTGCCATCCATAGTTAGAGAGGCAGGAACATAAAGTCAAGAGAGGATAGTGAAGACAGTCATGCGTTCAGTCTGGTGCCTGCAAGATGCTCAGTAGGCTGGAGAATAGATGAGACTTGCTCTGGAGATACAGTAAGAGTTATAGAATTAGATAAAAACACGGATTTAGAATACATATGTGTATCATCAGGAGTTAATGCTGTGGGAGTAAATGAGATCGTCCAAGAACAGTGTAGAAATTTAAGAAGAAAATTGAAGCTGGAGTCCCAGAAAACATTTTAGACATAAACAGGAAAACAAAACAAAAGAAAATCTAGACAACAATTTAAATAACCTGGGGAAGGAAGGTCTTCCTAAAAGCAAATTAGAACGCTCAGAAATCATAAAGGAAATGACAGCTGTATTTAAGCCCATGAATTTTAATTTTTTTTTTTTTTTTACAGGTGACAGCATTGAGCAAAG
The DNA here is from genome assembly GCF_963455335.1 of Martes martes. Classification (NCBI taxonomy): domain Eukaryota; kingdom Metazoa; phylum Chordata; class Mammalia; order Carnivora; family Mustelidae; genus Martes; species Martes martes. Next base: position 27,681,181 of record NC_137895.1, on the reverse strand, counting down.
TTAAAAGGTAACTGAAGGGTAGCACAATATGTTACACCAAAATATGCAACTTTGGCATAAATATTATTTGGAGCTGAAGGTAATTGAGATAAGGCAGATAAAAGAAAAGCTCTCTGTCCTCCCCCTGTTTGCATAAAAGCAAGACATAAATTCGTAAAACTGCCCCATGCCAGGAAGGACGGAAGTAATTGTTGGAAACACTCCAGAGCCTTATTAGCCCAGAGACAAAATCAGAGAAATCTAGATAACAAACATTACTGACTAGCCAGTATCTTCCATTAGCTATACCATGTATTTATCTTAAAACAATCCCAGCCCCCTCGCCCAAGTCCTTTTCCTTTATCTCCTCACTTCTGCAAGAATTTGTTGTTATTTTGTTAAGGTGCTATGTAAGCCCAAGTTCTTACCACTTCTTGGAGTTACTCATCACTGTGTACTCCCATGTGTATGGGCGATACACATGTTCCTAAATATCATTTTTCTCCCTCTTATTAACCTATCTTTTGTCAGTTTAATTTATAGGGCCTCAGGCAATGAACCTAAGACGGGTAGAGTGTAACAATCTTTCCTTCCCTATACCACAGACTATAACACATATGATAAAAACTCCTACAAAATCACAAGCAGAGAACTAATGCCCCAAAGAAAAATTGAACGAACATATAAACAAATATGTATACCAGAAAGAGAATTTCGAAAGACAGTAAACTAATGAAAATATACACAACCTAACAAGTAGTTGGAGAAATGCCAATTAAAGTAATGGTGGGATTCCATTTTTCATCCATCAGAGTGGCAAAAATGAAGGTATGTTCAATTTCAGCAAAGCAGTAAGGAAATGAATGTGCCCGCTCAGTATGTGGCTGATGGAGTTATAAATTACTATCTTGTTTTGGGAAACATAACAACATATATTAAAATGTAAAATGTATGATGAAACAATATCAATTTCATACTCAAAAGAAACAAAAGCACCAAAATTTTATGTGTACATGTATAAATATATATGTGTTTGTAACTGTATATTTATTCAAAATATGTATATGTAAGCATATTTATTGTAGCATTTTTAGGTAATTGAAAAAATGGGTTGATTGTTCAAATATATAGAAATAGTTGAATTAACTGTGAATCGTTTATAGTACAGAATATTACGCTACTATAATGTAATTCATAAGATCTATATTAGCAGACCAGAAGAGATGAATTAATGAATGATGATGAATTAATTAATGAATTAATGATGAATTAATAAGTGAAAAATAGCAAGTGTCAAATTTATGTGTATAGGTTGATTCCATCAGCACACAGTTTCCCCATATATGAGGACATGCATTTAGGCTTATCTGTCCAAGACTACAGAAAAAGAAATGTGAGGACGAGCATACATTAAACTACTAAAGTTTGTTTTTCAGAGGAGTCAAAAATGGATTAGATGCAATAGGGAAGATTATCAACTTTTTCTCTCTAAACTTTGGATGGTCTCAAACCTTCCTTATATTAGTAATTTTTTAAATTAAACTAAAAATTGCAAGAACAGCATATAAAATAGTAACCCAAGAACTGCCAGGAAATTAACAGATATCAGTGATTTTTCATTTTTCTATATTTTACATTAAAATGTGAGTACACAACAAAAGAACATTGTTCAAGTAAAAGCACATATCTCATCTCACTACATAACAAAAAAATTATTTTCATATCAGTGGTCCTAATTTGCACCTACATCATTCTTGCCCGCATAGGACTCAGACATGCTGGGGCATGCAGAGCGTCACAGCCACTGGGGGTTGATTTCCATGAGGAACTTCCAGCACTCCCAAGAAAATCTCACTTAAGCAAGTGAGAGTCAGACTCATACTTTTGGTCCAACAGTGCAGGGAGGAGTTCCGTGTTTTGGAGCATGGCGTAGGGGGAAAAAGGTGACCATAACATCTTTCCTACTTAAGCTTTTCTGACCCAGGTGTGAAGGCGAGGTCGTACAATATGGGGACCAGTGTGGGAGAGGTGGTCCTGCAGTGGGTGCCGACATGGTAGGATTTCGGGTTGCATTAGCAGAAAACAGCCCTTGTACCAGTCACAGTAGCAGTCACACTGGTGGGCACTGGAGTATTCTCATATGCAGCTTATTAATCTTTTTTCTGTCTCTTTTTTCACTTTTTTCTAGTATTATGAAAGTTTCTGCATACAGCTTTGTTTTGATGTTCAATAATTCTCCCAGAATAAATTTCGAAGGTGCACTAATGGGTTCCAAAGACTTGAACAGTTGCATTGGTGTAATGATACACTGCCTCCTTGCTTTTCCCAAATAGTTAGCTAATTTAGCCCACCATCAGCACTGTTTGAGTGATCCAGCTTTTGGCACAAGTGGGACAGTTAAGGCGTTGTGATTTATATTTAATGTATTTTAATTGAGTATCTGCTATGTGATCAAACACCAAAATTCTCTGCAGGGAGCTGAGATTCCATGGAAGGAGTCCAGAGTCTCTTCAGCTTCATGTTCTTGTTTCCACGTGAAGGCCATCACCATTCCATGTTTCTTGCCTGCCCCGTCATTACAGTTGCATGCACTGCTGATGTGTGTCATTTTTTCCGTGTATTACATGAGTTTGTAATGTGAAGTCTCACAAGAAGACCTGCAGCTTTGATTTCCCTCCAACTTCCCATGTGACCTCCTGAGTCCTGGGACGATTGTCTTTAGAAATCACTGCCCTGTCACCACCCCATAAAAAATGTACTCACAGCTAAGAAAAGCCACCTGCCATGGGATCCTGTTTCCCCTGCTTGTAGACTCTCTACTTTCCAGTGGGTCTTTGGGAGACACTGTCTCCATCTTCTTTGCTTAAGGAAGCCATTTCTGTCCTTGTTACTGAGTTTATTTTCTAGGACTGCTCTCCCAATATTTTGTACATCCAGAGTGCTTTCCTCTCTGTTTTTCCTTCTTCCTTTCTCCCTTCTGATGAAAGGAACCTGGTAGTAGACAGATTGCCTGGGTGACCACATCCTGCCCTCCCCTCGGGCCATTCCAATTTGTCAATCCCCAGAGCCTTGCCGGATCGAGGCAAGCATCAGGTCAGCCTCCTTCTCCCTGTGCATGGGTTCTGCGATGGGGAGATCCTGGGCGGGTCCCCACCACACTAGCCCCCCTCCTGCCTGAAAGCGAGTCTTTCTCTGTTCCCATGGCCTCCACGTGGAGAAGAACTCGTCTACTGCTTTCACTTCTCCTTTGAGAGTGTTCACCACAGATGATAGCCTCCGTGTGTCATGTTTGATGTGATCCTTTCCCATCTGCTGACCTAAGTTATTTTGTTTGCATTGTTGTACATGTGCTGACAATTCTTTCTGTAGCCAAATTTGTCAGTCTTTTCCTTTGTTATTTCTTCTGTCACATCAAAGGAAAAAAAGAAAAAATAATGGCTTCTCCAGATACCTGATAGGCAGTAACTTTTATTTTCTGCTAAGTTTTCTATTCTCTATCACATTAGCCGTTTAAAGTGTATTTTGATCAGGGAGGTATGAAATTGGAGTACGAAACTGGTTTTTGTTGTTTTTTTTTTTTTAAGTTAAGTAAGTATCCTAAATAATGAGTATCTAATAGTTCTTCACTTCTCTTTCGAGATCTTTCTGGTTATCTATTCTATCCTTACAAGCAGTATGCTCATTTCTGTACTATGCTGTTCCATTTATCTACATGCTTCTTCGGGGAAGACCCAGCTCCACTTTAATGTTCCAGTTTGCAAAATACTAGTTAGTGTTCTTAGTTGAGCGTGGTGGTGTTAAGTACATGGGCACCAGAGACAGACAGATTTGAGCCACGGCTCAGCAATTTATCAGTCATCATGTGAACTTGGCCAAGTTATTTAACGTCCCATAGCCCCAGTTTGCTTATTTGTAAAATGAGGATAATAAAGACACCCATCTGCTTTCTGTGATGATTAGATGAATTATTTGCTGTATGTGAAGCCTTTAGCATAGTGCCTGTCGTATAGTAAATGCCGAATAAACAGGACCAGTTTCTGCACATACAAATTATACTCATTAAATTTGAAAACCTTAAACTCAAGATTCAAAAACTCAAGATATTTGAGTCAGATTATCCTCAACCTGTAAACTGACTGAAAGAAATAGAAGCCTTTCTGATCTATCATTGCTTTCAAGGACAACAATATACCTCTCCATTCACCATCTTTAATATTCAGTAAAGTTTTACGTTTTTGTTTATATTAAATAAGACGTGCAACTCTCTCATAGGAATACTTTTCTTAAATCATTTAGACATCGTGTCATTATTCTGATGTGGGATAAAGAGCTTCTAGTGATTATAGATATTTGTTTTGCATTCATCTTTTTGCTTTATTGATGCCTATACGTTTTTTCCAGACTATTCCTTTTAGTTAGAAGAAGACAATCACGATATCTAAAAATGACATTTTGATTTTGTTTGCAAATACTAATTCTTCTAGTTTTTTAATATCCCCTTGCAATGACCAGAACTTACAAAACAACACTGAACACCTATGAGAATAGTTGTTTCATTTTCTTACTGATTTAACAGAGAATTTCTAACAGGAGAAAGGACAATTTAGAACAAGTCTTGACATTTGCTTTGTACTGATGTTGTCTCTTACTAGATTGAAACCACAGAACAAATCTCACAGTTTTCCTACACCCCAGTTTCTTCATCAACAGGACAAGGTATGAACACTTATCAGCATCTTAGGAATAACTGAGACATTGTATGTAAAGTGCCTGACCCTCACGACACCCAATACATTTTAATTCCATCCAAAGTACGTTATTTTATCTATTAAGAAAATTTGTTTTTCTATTCCTAAATTTTTAAATAGATTTTAAATTGTAAATTTTAAATAGATTATAAATTGTAAGTAGATATTCAAATGGATAGTTCTTAAATGTACTGACTTTGTGATTAAATTCCAGCTTGAAAACCGGTACAGTTTAATGTCTCCTGGCATTTATGACTTGTTTCCAACCCCTAAAAATATACTTGTTTCATAATTATGCAATAAATATTTACTGACTATTTTATTGAATGAGTGAGCTCAGTTAATTGAAAAAAAAAAAAAAACCCAAAATCTATTTGTAGGTAATTCATAAGCAGCAGTTTGCAGCTGAATACCCCTTTCCTTGTCAAGTGTAGAAAAAGGAACTTGGATACTGAGTAAATACACATACACACATACATATACATTTTATATCTTTTATTCGGAGACAAAGTTTTTCTAAGAGAAAGAAAAGTTTTGTTTACTACAGATAAAATAAGGACACTTTTTAAAAAATTGTTTTCCTTGTATTAACAAGCTTGAAAAAATTAACAAATTTTGTTAATCAGGTACTACTAACACAGAGAAAGGATTAAATTAGTCTTTATGGTTACATTTAATTTATATTATGTTTTCTCACTACTAATATTTACACTTTCACCTTGAATTTCATCATATCACATCTTGCCTAAAATAGCTACAGTTCCAGTTACCTTTCTCTTGATGATTTATGTATAATATTGGCCAACATGTTAAGATCCAGTGAGGGGAAGGGAGAGAAGGAGCATAAAAAGAGAGAGGAAAAAAACAGAAGAAGAAATAATACAAACAACCGAATTTAGAATCTATGTCTTTCCTTAGTAATAGTAGGTCATTGCACAGTATTTCAAAGAGTTCGTTTTTCCTTTGACTACCTGTCACGGAGTGCTGACCATGTGCCGAGCAGTTTCCACGCACTTACTCCTTTCATTCTTACCACCACAATGAGATACAGGAAATACTCCCTTCATTTCCAGCAGAATGAGGCTCAGAGAGGTTGTTACTAGCCTGAGGTCACACTGCAGCTTCAACACCAACAGGGCAGGTGAGAGTTGAAGCAAGATCTAGCAGACTTTGGGTCCATACTCACACCTCCATGCTTTGCAGTCTCTTCGAGGGACTGCTTCTGTGTGAGGTTGTGCCCTTGTCTGGAAACAAACACGGTCACAGATCTATCGACAGCAGCAAAGTGAGCCCCCGACACTAAGCTATTTCTCTGTTTTCCTCACACACACCGTTTCATACAGATGGGCAGATTTGAAATGTCCATGCTCTATCTGGTAAATACAAATTCCGAGGTGGTGGCTCCCTCTGTCTGGGACCAGAGACAAGAGAAGCTGGTTAGAGTCAGGGGAGGGACGCACAGAGAGATACAAGTTACTGATACTAGTTTGGTCCTTAGGTTGTATGGTGGTTTCACAGCTATATTATTCTACTCTAGCATGTATAAAATTTATATAAAAATTTCATTTTAAGGGGCATCTGGGTGGCTCAGTGGGTTAAGCCTCTGCCTTCGGCTCAGGTCATGATCTCAGGGTCCTGGGATCGAGTTCCGCATTGGGCTCTCTGCTCAGCGGAGAGCCTGCTTCCCCCTCTCTCTCTCTGCCTGCCTCTCTGCCTACTTGTGATTTCTCTCTCTGTGTATCAAATAAATAAATAAAATCTTTAAAAATTATATCATCTTAAACTATTAGACAAAGCCAAAACAAAAATCCTCTGGGCACATCTCAAAGATCAAGAACACGAGCAGTCAATGAACAAGTCCTATTCTCTCTATCCCACCTCATTCTATAATGACCAAAAGTATCTCAACCCAGCCAAGCTCCTGATTCTTTGCTCCTGACAATCATAGCCTCCTGATCCGAACACCTAGGAGTCACCAGACCAGATTTTTGGAAATGATCTATGCTGGAAAATAATACAAAATGTTTTTCTGTAAGAACTAGTCCTCTTTTAATCAAAGTGTCACGAGGCAAAGGAAAAGAGAATTCGGGAAAGCAGGCTGTTTCACTGCCACGAATTCGTAAAGACTGCACAGAAGGGCCAGGACCACGCCGCATGCCTCTTGCAGCATCACAAGCACCCAGGCGACGCTGAGGCTGTGCACTTAGCAGGAGGACCAGTGATATTTGCGCATCAATGTATGAATGGATGAATCAAGTTTCGCCATTTGCATGGAAAATTTTAAATGTCACTCTTCTCAAAATTTGACCGTACTGCTCAACCTACTAAAAATGTCATCATGAACCGCCCACAAACACAATCTTGTATGAATATCCCCTGTGTTCCCTAAATCCTTTGTGACCTATAGACACAATTGCTGAACATGAGTCATGCTTCTACCACTGCTCCCACACAACTGGTATTTTTACTGCTCCAGCATTTCCTGAAGTCAAACCCTCAGGAAATGGTTTTTGCAATAATGACCTCACCCTCCCCCATGTTCCCCTCCCCCTACCTCAGAATCCCAGAATAACTGAACAGGTGTCCAAATACCTAGAATTACCCAAGAAACCTTACAACCTGTTTTCTGTTTCCTATCGAAGTCATGAGGATAACCTCTTATCCTTCGGAGTGTGACTGGAATGTGTCCATGAACTACACATGCCCATATTTGTGCACTATTTATATCTAGATACAGTTTATTCCTAAAACTGACAAGTGTCTCTGCACACCAGAACCCGATCATTATACCACAGTGGTTAAAGTTCCAGGCTCCATGGTCCAACAGCCCTAAAGATTAAATTTTGACTCTCAGTAACTATGTGCTTTCAAGAAACTCATTTAGGCTTTCAGAGCCATAATATTCCCATCTATAAAATGGGAATGATAGAAGAAACAATCGTCTTGGAATGTTCTGAACATCAAATAACGTGACCCTTGTAAACTGCTAATCTCTGGTCTGACTCACAGTAAACGCTCCATCCTTGTTAATGGTTATTATTGTGTGGAGTTCTCCCAGACCTCAGGCCTGGTCAATGTCTCTCAGACATCATTTCTTGCTTTGTGGTAGTTGTGCCCATTCAGGGTCTTTGGGGTCCAGATACCTTCAGGAACTTACCTGGCTCAGCCCGTTCTTGAGACCACCACCTGGCCACTGTCTGAGAATCAGAAACCAAGCGAGATGAAAGGGTGAGAAGGGAGCCGGTCTAACCGCCTGGTCTCACCCACCCAGGTTCAAAGCAAAAAAGAAGTTGCCACATGAGAGTGGGAAGGGAGCTGTTTACCCAGGGAGGCGCCTTTGAACCCTCCTGATAAAAGTCCACACTTCTTTGGTAAAGAGTATGTTTGTCTTACAATGTTTCTTTACAGAGACACTCCACAGTAATAAAGATGGTCTTGTAAATGGCGATTTGACAATGGGAAACGGGCTCCTGCCACTCACACCAGACCATCTGATAAGCTTCCTAAGGGACTTTCTGAGGCTCTCCAACCAGCACGGCACAGAGTAACCTCAAGAGGATGGATGCCCCAGGGTACAGCCAAACTGCAATTGCCCTGGAAATCGGATTCGAACAGCTCGGGTGCAAAGGAGAGAGGGAGGGGTGGATACACCCCCAAGCCACCAAACGCGCAACCTCGCAGCCCATGTTAGACTCACACAAAGCTGCCCAGGGAAGAATTGTTTTGGGGGGAAGGGGCACAGGTAGGAAGAAAAGGACCCCACTGGCACTGCCAGGGAAACACAGTGGCAGTCAGCACACGCTGGCCCTGGCAACCATCTCTGGACTGGCTCAGGCTGAGCAAAACCTTTCTGTGCATGTGGCATGAAAGCTGACCCCTCCGAGGCCCGGGCTCCATAGAGGCTAAGGCTCAACCACAAAAAGACACGGACCTCTCTTCTAAATGGCATTTCATGGCCATCAAATGGCCATGACAGGAGGCCATCGAAAGAGCAGCCCATAGATGTAGGCTGGTGGGCGACACTCTCAGAAATGGAGACACATTGGCAGTCTGGGGGAGAGGAACACAGCCCCTGGGGGAAGTTAAGACACATTGGTAGTCTGGGGGAGGGGAACACAGCCTGGGGTCTCTGTATTTATGAAGGGCAGCATTTCCCCTAACAAATGTTCCATGCATAATCTTTACTTGTCATAATTTTTTTTCTGCGCCTAATAATGAGTTACTCACTGTCCTGTGGTGTAATTATTGGGAAAATAAAATGGCCAATACTTCCATAAATCAGCAAGTAGGATCAGTATGATGGACAAGGAACCCTCCAATTTACATTAGGAGATTTGCTCTGTGTGACCTTGAGCATGCTGGGCTCTTCAGTTTCCTCACCTATAAACTCCTCTTTAGGGGACATCTTATGGCTTCTTTGGAATACTCCTACCCTAATTTGTTTTTTTTTCCTTTTAAAATATTTAGTTGAGGTTTAGCACACATGCAATAAAGTACAAAGAGATATATTATTCTTTGAATTTTACACCTCTCGGGGAGTGGAAATATAATGGTAGGAAGATATTGATTCTCTCCTTGTTTCAGGACCAAAGGCTATTTTATAGATGGACAGCTAGATAATCAAAGGCAGAAAGAATGTGAGTTCTATCACACAGATTAGAACTCCCAACTCTTCTCATTAAATTAAAAAGCTTCTGCACAGCAAAGGAAACAAACAAAACTAAAAGATAACCTTCAGAATAGGAGAAGTATTTGCAAACAATGTATCTGATAATGGGTTAGTATCCAAAATATATAAAGAGCTTATAAAACTCAACACCCAAAAAACAAATAATCCAGTTAAAAAATGGGCAGAAGACATGAGCCGACATTTCTCCAAAGAAGACATAGAGATGGCTAGCTTATAGACACATGAAAAGATGTTCAACATCACTCATCATCAGGGAAATGTGAATCAAAACCACAATGAGATGTCACCTCACACCTCTCAGAATGGCTAAAATTAATAAGAGAAACAACAGGAAACAACAGATGTTGGCAAAAATGTGGAGAAAGGGAGGCATGAACTCGTGCACTGTTGGGAATGCAAACTAGTACAGTCACTCTGGAGAACAGTATGGCGGCTCCTCAAATAGTTAAAAATAGAGCTACCCCACCATCCAGCAATGGTACTACCAGAGATTTACCCAAAGGATACAAAAATACTGATTCAAAGGGATATGTGTACCCCAATGTTTATAGCAGCATTATCAACAATGGCCAACCTATTAAAAGAGCCCAGATGTCCATCCGCTGATACATGGATAAAGAGGTTGTGGTATATATATGGATATATATATATATATATAGAAGTTGTGGTATGTATATGTGTGTGTATGTGTGTGTGTGTATATATATATATATATACAACTTCTATATATATATAGAAGTTGTATATATATATACATATATGTATATATACACACATATATATGCATATATATACAGAAGTTGTGGTATGTATATGTGTGTGTGTATGTATATATATATATATACACACACCACAACTTCTATATATATATAGAAGTTGTATATATATATACATATATATACATATATACACGTGTATATACGTATATATACATATATACGTATATATACACATGTATATACATATACATATATGTATATATGTATATACGTATATATATACATATATATATCTCTCTCTCAACAGTGGAGTATTATGTAGCCATCAAAAAGAATGAAGTCTTGGAAGCCTGGGTGACTCAGTGAGTTAAGCATCTGCCTTGGGCTCAGGTCATGATCCTGGAGTCCCAGAATTGAGTCCTGCATCAGGTTCCTGGCTTATCGGAGAATTTGTTTCTCTCTGACTCTCCCCACCTCTCATGCTCTCTCTTTCTCACTCTCTCTCTCAAATAAATAAATAAAGTCTTTAAAAAAAGAAGAATGAAATCTTGCTCTTTGCAATTATGTGGATGGAACTAGAATATATTATGCTAAGCGAAACAAGTCAGAGAAAGACAAATACCATATGATTTCGCTCATATGTGGAATTTAAGAAAACAAAAAAACAGATGAACAAAAAAAAGAGAGAGAGAGAAAGAGTGAGGCAAACCAGGAAACAGACTCTTAACTATAGAGAACACACTGAGGGTTGCTGAAGGGGAAGTGGGCAAGGGGATAGATTAAATAGGTGATAGGTATTAAGGGAGACGCTTGTCATGAGCATCAGGTGTTATATGGAAGTAATGAATCACTAAATCCTACACCTGAAACTAATAGTACACTATATGGAATTTAAATAAAAACTTGGAAGAGGGGCGCCTGGGTGGCTCAGTGGGTTAAAGCCTCTGCCTTTGGCTCAGGTCATGATCCCAGGGTCCTGGGCCCGCATTGGGCTCTCTGCTCCGCAGGGAGCCTGCTTCCTCCTCTCTCTCTGCCTGCCTCTCTGCCTGCTTGTGATCTCTGTCAAATAAATAAATAAATAATCTTAAAAAAAAAAACTTGGAAGAAAAAATATTTTGAAAGTTTATTATCCTACCTTAAATTGGACATTTATATTATTAAGAAATTAAGAAAAGGAAATTATTCAGAGATCATCTCTTAAAGGCCACTTGATAAACAATTTAGCATTAAAAAATAATCATGCCAGTAAATACATCTTTGTAACATCATTTTGACTAGGAAAATTCTATTGTGTCATATATTTAATCAATCATCTTTTTAAAGTTAATTTTTTTAAAATTTTTATAAATATCACTTGGGTTTAATATCTCTCCCACTATCGTCACAAGAGGCGGACAAGAGCTTGTCTATATATTCAGCCTAATAATTGTTCATATATATAATTATGTATTATGAATGCAGTCTTCTTAAATCCACTTCTCTGTGGGAAGCAGTGACTGTTCTTTAAGTCTCATGGATTCTTTTCTGAGTTCATTTCAGTTTAAAAGCCCCTTAACTATCCTCATTAAAATATTAGACTTAAAAAAGAAGAAGAAAAAGAATTCCTAAGTCCTAATTCATAATGGCCAGTCCAATGTTTAGCCTGAGAGCATCCTGCAGTGATCTTATGGAGCACCTCTCCATGATGGGGACAGTCTTGCTTAAATTAGGGATAAGAGTGGAAAGAAGTACTAGTCTGAAAAGAGATTTTTTTAGGTCACAAACAAATGCCTTAAAAAGATAAGCATTAACATGTCTGGGAAATTGTGATTCCCTTTGACCTTCAAGATCTACTGTAATTCAATAGCTATTATTATTGGGTGCTCATTGTATGCTAAGTATCAAGAGAGTTTAACAAGGATTATCTCATTTAATCTTCAAAATAACTGATGAGCTAGGTACTCGTATTACCTAATTTCACAGAGGAGGAACCTGAAGTTCAGGGAGATTAAGCTACTTTCCCCAGGACATAGATGGAGAGTGGCAGAGCTGGGATTTGAATTCAAGCCCACAGATTTTATCACAACATTATTTGGTTTCCCACAAGCCACTTCCACCTTATTCTACAACCAAGGCATTGCCATGCCCCAGGAAAATGTCTAGCCCAGTCAGACCTCATGTCTCTGTTGGTCTGGCTTCTAGCTTCACGTTTTACCCTCCACTCTGCTATCAATCCTTCAAAACTTAATCAAATGCCTTCCCCCAGCCATCCTCTCCTCTGAATCCAGGTAGAAAGTTGTCATTCTATTCCTCTGGGATCTTTACCACTTTTAAAAATGTGTATGTTATTAATTCAATGACATACAAGTTTATTGTTCTTTTACTCAAATAATTGTCAACTAGTAGAGGACAGGAACCATGTCTTCTTCCTTCTTTCTTTCTTCTCCTTCTCCTCCTCCTCCTCCTCCTTCTTCTTCTTCTTCTGGTATACCCCCCAAATTATCAATTGTGGTACAAAAATTTTAAATCCGATGATGAGGTCCTGTAAAACATATATGAAAATCATATGACATTAGAGCCGTATCTTGTATTTGTTGGCTAAATTTTCCTCTTCATTTATTTCCCAAGACTCTGACCCACTTTCCCCCAGAAAAAAACCAACATTAAAAGTTCTTTCCCTCAAAAGACCATAATGTTCCATCTTGCACCTTTTCCATTATGTGTGTGACAGACAGATGTTGACAAAGCAAGGGACGTAGGAGAACAGCCCCTTGCACTTCGCGACCAGGATGGCAATGCTTGCATGCTGAGCAGCAAACCTGCCTGGTCAATGAGCAACTTTCTCAGACTGCACTCAACCTGGTGTGTGAACAACTTAGGGAGAGAAGACTTCAACTGCATTCATAAAGTCATACCTATCCCTCTTCCCTTTGGATTGCTTGCTTATAGTCTGAAATTGCTGAACAGGTTCTACAGGTTCTTACCCATTTGAAGAGCTTGAATCAAGAAGGGAGAGTCCCAGGTTCACCCAACTGTAAACAGTCCCTCCCAGGTCAAACTGGAGAGTCTGCTCAGGAAGGGGGGGAGGGGAGGTTTCTGGATGTCACCTATTAAATGTGTACGGTCCTACATGCCCAGACAGAGGAAAAAGTGAAGATAAAACAATTTCGTGAAGAATAGTGGTCACATTGATTTCTTTCAGTTTTTTGGCAAAACCTGAAGATCAACTTTTTCAAACTAGTGAGACTTCTGACCTCGCCTTAGCCACTCACAACCCTAAAATGTTCTCTATCATTATGTAAACATTATCTGAAGTTATAAGGAGCACAAGCACAGCCTAGTAAGCTAGATATTAACAAAGGATAGTTAAGGAAGTCAATGAGCTGGCCAGGGTTAGGATGCCTTGAAGTAAACACCTGAGACTGATCTCTAAATTCACGGCTCTGATACATTCAGTTCACGCACGTGAACTGGGCACTACTTTGCCCCAGCCCGTGGACAACACTGGACAAGTTCAGACTCTAGTCCTAGGAGCCTGCAGTCTGGGTACAGGCATAAACGTGGATACAGCACCATAGCACAATAAGGCCAGGCAAACACGGGAGGCAAGCAGGAGAAAAACTTGTTCTCAATGCTTTCAATTTTCAAAAGCACTTTTCACCCAATATGGGTCTTTGTTTGGGTTTGTTTGGGTTTTTTCAGTCTGAAGATCTAAACTTCAGGCCCATTTTTGCCTTTCCCTGGCCATAAGATAGGAATCTAAGCATATCACCAGTTGGACTTCGGTTTCCTCATCTGTAAAATTAGAGTGCTGGTGTAGACCAGGGGTTAGTAAATAACAGCCTGAGAGCCAAATCCAGCTCCAACCTGTTTTGTTAATAACATTTATTGGAAGGCACCCACACCCACTCATTTACATATTGTCTATGGCTGCTTTCTTTCTATGACATGGAGGCAGAGTAGCTGGGATGTAAGGTTCACAAAACCTAAAATATTTACTATCTAGCCCTTCACAGAAATGTTAACTGACCCCTAGCATAAGCCATTTCTAAGGTCTCTTCCAGGGGTTCACAACATTGTATGTAGACAGATGAAAGCCTTTTGCAAACTGAAAATCACCACACAAATGTAAGGAATTATCAAAGGATGCATGCTGGTTCCAGGAAGATAGTAATTCCGCATGTTCATTCCAATCAACAGCAAACATCTATTCCAATGGGTCTCAACTCTGGATTCACATTAGAATCAACTGGAGATTTTTTTTTTTTTTTTTTTTTTTTGGGTAATGTCAGTGCCTAGGACTCAGTGTCTAGAGTTTCCCATTTAGTTTTCATGGAATAAGGACCTGGTACAAGCAATTTTTTTTTAAAGATTTATTTATTTATTTGGGGCAGGGCAAAGAGAGAGAGAATCCCAATTAGACTCCCTGCTGAGCTCAGATCCCAACATAGGGCTTGATCTCCTAGCCGGTGAGATCGTGACCTGAGCCAAAATCACGAGTCAGACACTTAACCGACTAAGCCACCCAGGTGCCCCCTGGTTTCAGCATTCCCAAAGCTCCCAAAAAATTCTAACATGCACTCAAGGTTTAAAAAAAAAAAAAAAAACACTGATTTATCCAAGGCTTGCACACAATACTATGATTTGTTTTGAGACTCTAAGAAGTCATAGTTCTTCAAGTAATTTTCAATCAGGTTGTATGAGCTTGACATATAAAACAATTAATAAAAGAACTACGACATTGCTATGTATCAAGCAAACAGTATAGGTGAGTGGCTTAGATCTGTAGATTTTGCAGACCTGACCTCCATAAGTATTGTCTTAAGTACTTGTTAAATATATAAGTTTGGGGACCCCAGTCCCAGAGATTTGGATTGTGATATATCTGGGGAAAGAGCTGGGCATCAGTATTTTAAAAGCTACAGTGGTGATTCCAACCAGTAGCCAACTTTGGAAATCACAAACTGTGATGTAGGGATTCAGCATGATATACAGAAATCTGAAAGCTCTGCCCCACATCTTTTTTCTCTTTGACTCTCCAAAGCTAACCCAGAATCAGAATTTAGCAGGTATTTCGTAAATGTTTGATAATTAGAAATGAAATTAGGGAGTGACCAGTGAGTGTTTTGGTGGATAGAGACACCAGACTTAGGGATTTAAGCTTGACCTTGAAAGAGACAAGACTCACAGTTCTATGTATATTTAACAACCATCCATTGCAACCTTCCCCACCTATCCCACACTCCCATGTTCACTCCCAACCTAACCAAAAGATTATTTCTTTGTAATCACCCAGCCCCTGAAGCTTCCTTATTCAAACTGAAGTTCACAAGATAGCTTAAACCTTTTTTCTGGGAGTAGATCTTTTCCGCCAACTGGGCAGGGTTACTGCCCCATAAACCTACCTTCTGTCACTAGCTTTGACTGTTGACACTGGCAATGATTAGACAGGGTTGAGCAAAGGTTATTTTGGCCATCTGTGGGGGAAAGTATGGAACGTAAATAAACACCACATCTCATTACAAAGTCTTGAATGTGCAAAACACATTGGTCCAAATGTCCTGATTAGATAAGCACCTGCCACACCCACTGACTTCAAAGGGAAATTGAAGCCAAATGTGGGCCCCTATGCGCCTTGTTCTGACACTTAAGCAAGTCAGATGACCTCTATTTTCACATTAAGTTAATTTCTGAAACAGCCTACAGGATCGTTATTGTTCCAGACTATTAATAATCCCTCCACCCCATGGCCTTCCCAAAACATACTGGGAAATACTCTCCACCTACAATTCCTAGGGTTTCATAGGAGCCTTTGGCCACACCCTGAGCATGTTTTTTTTAAATGAGCGGGTGACAGCTTCACCCTTTCCCACAGAGGAGAATAAGGTATGATGTTGATGCATAAAGATGGGTGTTTTGTGTGAGAGCAAGTAATTACTGACGTGGTCGGGATAAAAACTCAGGCAGACACTGGAGGATTGAGGTAATGGGCACGGAATCTCTAAGGAAGAGAGCGCTGAAGGCCTCTCTGTCTCTATCCATGACATTCCACTGGACCGCCCCACATGCAGCTCTACACATCAGCGGTGCGAGGGGGGAGGCTGTTTGTAGCCCATGGAAGAGCTACACTCAGAAGCTTTTTTCTGCCAACAGGAGGTTGTGATGACAATGCAGAGCCTGAAGTAATGATTCATTCAATGAGATGCCCCCCCTCTGATCAGGGGGCAGCTCAGGCACAGGTGTAGGGGATAGCTGGATACATGGAATGGGGTCAAGGGCCTAGGAAGACCCTCTGTTCAAACATGTCTTACTGTTTCCATGTGAAGGCCCTGGAATCCCATCATGGGAACCCAGTCCTTTACCCCCTTACTGTCACAGAGGCATGAGTCATGAAGAAGACATGAGGCTGGAGGACTGCGGTGGGCAGAGGGACCCTCAGATGAAGGAGGCCCCACATAGGGCCCGGAAGTTCTCTCCAGCAAGCCATAGTTCAGATGGTAAAGACAATGAAAGCAAGTGACCTCCTGTCTAGAATGAGTCGGTTTCTCCTGCCCTTCCCAGCACCGGCTGAATTCACGGACATGGAGAGCCTTAGGTGGAAAGTGGGCTAGTGAGCTAGCCAGGCTCACCAATTCCTAAAAACAGCCACTGCTGCAGAAGGAAGCTCAAGCCCCCGGAGGAAGCATGGATGGAACAGAGGGAGCAAGTCCACGGGAAAGGATTAGAAGTATTTGGGGGTTTTTTGGTTTCTCGTTTTAGGTTGCCATTTTCCAAGACCGCGCCTATCGTGGAATGCTATGCGGGACCAGAGGGAGAACTACAATCGGCAGGCTCACTGAGCTGCCAGGACAGCCGGAACTTGTGAAGCCTGAATCACAAGTACCCACTCTGGGTTACCAGGTAGGCGAGTGGTTATTCAGAAGCAAAGGTAGAAGAAGAATTGTAGGTGTCTAAACAATTCTGACATGTGTATAATTAAACATCTCCAGTTTATGAAAGCTCTAAATAACATTCTGCAGAGGGAAAATTTCTCCCACGGTTCACACAGACCTAGGAATGCTGTTACTCAGCAAGAGATGATAAAATTAATTACCTTAATTACCTAGAGGAACACAAGAAATATCGCATAGACCACAGTGGACCATGTATGTTAAACTCTGACATCTTGGATGATCTTTTTTTCTGTCAGCTATTCATGAGATAGGTTATACTTCAAATCATTAACATTTTAGTATGAGGGAGCTTCTTTCTAGTGATGGAGTGGGCCCAGGATTGAGGGTCCATGTTTTAGTGGAAGTGACACAGGATACTAGTCAAGGAAAAACCAGGGTGAAGGAAAGTTCCATCTATAAGCCTGGTCTGCGATGAAGTAGAACTCTGAAGAATTTGCCATGAATTCTACAGATATTTACTGAGCACCAACAACTAGAAAATATACTTGGCACTCAGGAGGATCTACAGATGCATTACAGTACCGATGCCACCCTCGATTAGCTCAAAATACAGTGCAAGAAATGGCATAGATAGCACTGAGCGACACAAAATTAGAACGTGTCCCTAACTGACGCAAGGACTCACAGTGTCAAATAGATTCTCAGACCCCACAAAGAACTTCTAGAATCATAATATGCATTTTACCAAAACTCCCTAGGTTCTTGGTACGAACATTTGAGACACTGCTCCAAACAAAAGCAGGTAGGACTTCAGGGGAAGGGACTATCACTCATTTCAGAAACTAACAACATGTTCCCGGGGACCTCCTGCTCCCTTGCAAGGGAGCTTCAAACATCGCTGAGATTTCATGATGAGATAAGTGAGAGCAAAGGAAAAGGAACAGCAGGAGCCAAAGTTCAGAAGAGAAAGACTCCAGAGTTTTTCTCAGATTCGCTTGGGCTTGGAGGATGGCAGAGAGACAAGTTTTGAAAGCATTTAAGATACTGGTATGATGGTCCTAGACAAAACTTCAGGGGATATAGTTATGGGCTGACTGCAGAGCTCCATAATAACCCTAATTTCTGATTTCATAAGACACAAAGCGATGCAAGCAGAGGGGGATGGGGAAGGTTAAGTGGGCAGTACAGATTATCTTTAACTTCTCAGTAGAGTGGCTGGAACCTCTTCACCAACTTCTCCAGTCCCTTCTTCTGTCAGAATCCGTGGGAGGCTAATACATTATCCTTTCACGTATGGTCTTGACCAAAGAGGAGACTCAAGCAGCCAGAGCACAAGGGGTCCAGGAAGGGCTCCAACCCTGGTGAGGAATGAGAATGCACCTCATAAGCCATGTGGAAACTCTTCAACATGCCCAGAGAACTCATGTGAACATCAGTGGGGACCTCAGCTCAGAGGACACATGTTCTAGTCCTTACCTGGGACTACAGACCCACAGCTTGGGGTGCAAGGCACTGTCTTTGGTTCTGGTGCATGTAGCACAGGCGCCTGCCCCGCAGGCACCAGACCTGGAGGCGGCAGGTTCCGAACCCCATTTTTCTCTCTCTTGTCAGTCCTCAGCTATGACTGGACTCTTTCTCACCGCTAAAAGCTGATCTATGAGAACACTTACAATGTACCAGGCACAGATCTGAGTGCCTTCTGTACTATGTCATTAACATCTACAACCACACCATGATTTAAGGACAGTTGCTGCCACTAGTTCATAGCTAAGAAAACGGCTACAGAGAGATCTAATGACTTGACTAAGGTCACTCCACTCATAAGAGCTGGTGCTGGCATTTCCTTCTGTGCAGTTGATTCCAGAGGCCATACTCCTAAGCAGATGTCTTCCCAGGAGTCTTTCTTATCAGCTTACTCTGAGGCTGGGAGAAATAGTTCCAGAAAACCACAGCCTGACTCATGAGTAGTGACTGTTCTATGCTATGCATATGCCCCATGCCAACCATTACGGCTGCTGAAGCTGTCTGCTTCCCACCTCACTCCTTATGACTACAGTTTCCGGGGCTGCCTCTAGATCAGGTCATCTTTTCAGCCCTCATTAGGTTTCATGTTTGTGCCTGTTTGGAAACTGGAGAGTATACTCAAGGAAGTACTTGGAATTATAAGAAATTTTTCTGTATCTAGAGTAACAGATGCGTCCGTGAAGGAACGTTCTCAAAGGTGGGTGAACCAGGACACGGAAGAACAGAATTGAATGCTATGATAACCTAGGGGGTCAGGGGGGTCTGAAGGAGGAAGGGCCTCCAGAGCAATGGATCTGATAGCCCGAAGGTTATACTTGGACCCCGGATGTGGAGATGTGACCATCTGCCACTTTCAGATGGTGAAGAAACCAAAGTGGGAAGAAGAGGTAGGAAAAGACCAGGGGTGAAGCAAAGTTAATTCATTCATTCATTTGTCCTTTCTTTCATTCTGCGAATATTTATGGAGCTTCTACTCTGTGAACCCTTTCATGTCAAATAGTGGATCTCTGCCCTCAGGAAGCTTCTGGGCTAGTTGGGGACCCAGAAAATGAGCAAAACAAGAGGTCTCTCTCTTCCTTTTTATATATGACAGCGGTAGACTGGGGTGGGGGGAGGGGTTATTCTATAAGAACACAGTAGAGGAAAGAACCTTCTGTCAGTGTTTCAGGCAAGCAATCTTTGAGTTTGGTGACTTTTATAGAGAGTCCCACAAAACAGAAAGGAATTTGTTGTGCAAAACATAGGGAGAGAGGGTGAGGGAGACTGCTTCGAGAAGAAAGAGGATATTGATTCTCCAGGGACAGCAGTAAGAATGAGAAGTGAGAGGAGGCGGCAGTTGCTCAGGTTGCCTGGACGACCTCTGACTGAGCAGTGTCTGCAGACTGCAGTAAGTGTGAAGGGGAGAGTCTGCGGTAGGAAGTGGGGATGGTAGGTGAGCAATCTGTGTTAGCTGGAGCCTGGGAGGATGAGCTGGGTTTTGCTATTTCAGGCCAGCAGTACAGGCAACTTTCAGTTTCCATTCAAGCCAACCCGGGGAGGTGGGCTCCAGAAACAAAAAAATCACGATGGTGGATTGATTCATCTCCAGCTGGCTCCCTACCAAACTCCCCACAGTAGCTACTTGACACCATTTCCTTAAGCCTCTGCCTCCCATTCCCCTCTCTCCCTGCCAGATGACTTCGTCTCCTTCTACTCTGACCAGGAGTTCCATCTCTTTCCTCTACATCTTCACTCTCCTGGTTTTGGAAAGGAATGCCTTCTTCATTCTGAAAGTGACTTCACCTAACCATGTGATCCCTCTCTTTGTCCCTCTTCCATAAACATTTCCCATCAATCACACTCTCTCTTATTTATTTACTTTCTTTCTCATTTCCTCCATTGATTCCTAAGTCAACAGTTTACACTAGTCTCCCCTCTCCTGAAGGTTTCTCACTCAGTGTTGCTTATCTTTCCTGCCAACCTCCAACTCTCTGGAACTTTACATGGGGACCTCTTGGCTAGATCCCTGATTTCACCTCCAAGTGACCCCCTCACCCCTCAGCCCTTGCCATGTGGCTTCCCCGCTCGCCCCTTTGTATTTGTCCTGCTGTGTACAACGCACCTGCCAGGTTCCCGGACCTTGCATCTCTGGCCCTAAGCCCCACCTGAAGGGCAGCCATGGCCCAATCTAGAGAACCACCTTGAGTCAGGCAGGGGAGACACAAAGGTAACTCACCCCACCCTCTGAGATACAACATTAGCTAACACTTCCCACTGCTCCAGGTTCAAGGACATCTCTACGCGAGACCATCTTGAATCTCACAATGTGAGCCCAGTGTAGACTCCCACACTGGTTTCATTTTCATTCATCCTAATTTCTGGGCATTTATTATGTGCTAGGCTCTGTGGTACACACCTCCCACACAGGACCTCACACTCCTCACAGCACCCCTGCCCCAGGGAGCCCCACACAGTCGTTAGACCGCGTTACAGAGGGTTTGAGCAATTTGCCCATGGAACCAGGAGTCAAATCATGCCTTCTGATTCTAGAGGCTGTTTTTGATAAAGTGACAACTTTCAACAGAAGAGAGACCTGGGGCTTGTGTGTGTGTGTGTGTGTGTTTATGGTGGGGTGGGGTGATGGGTAGAAAGCTTTCTGTGATCCTGCTATTCATGCGGGTTTTCTGGTCCTGATCAGCTGCTTCCTGGTTGCCAGGAGCTCTGATTATCCCTCACTCCTGTGTCCCTGTCACTAGGCCTGCGGGGACTTGCCCTTCCTTCCTGCTCTCAGCCTTCTGATGTTGACAGCTCTACTGGAAAATCACATGCTGGCTTCTGCCATGCTTCCCAGACACGATCATACGTGCCGCTCTGGACTTCCTGCCCACTCTGGCCCATGCCTGCCCCGACAGGGGGTTGGCCTGCTTCCAGGGCCCTTCTCAGCCCGTTTTACCTCTGTGTACACAACCTGAGCGTCCCCTGTGTGGCCATTTCTGCATGGAGCCTTTCCCCGGCTCTCCACGACAGAGTTCATCCTTTGTAGCCTGTCATGTTCCTTTAACTCTTGGCTTGTGTCCTCCTCCTGGCTCATTTCTCAGTCTCCGTTACATTAAGATAATGTAAAGGACCCTCCATGAAGGTAAGACATTAAGATAATGTCTTATTTGTCTTGTTAGCTTGATCTTGTTAGAGCCAATATGTAATTTCCTTTTTTTCAAATTAGATCTTTGTATTGAGTTAAGTAATTAGAACACACTCCTTCAAAACCAGGATGGTATGGAAAAACTAAAATTAGTGACTTTGTTGGGGAAAATGAATGGAAAGAGAAATCTACCAAAAGAACAAAAACAATGGTTATCAGCACAACAATGGCCAATAACTAATATTTTCAAAGTGTTTGGCAACTTCCAAAACCAGACTCCTTGGGTCCTTACTGTCCCAAAGGATGAGTTCTGTGACTTGCTTAAAACCACACACCCAGTATATAATGGTGGTAGGACTCAACTTCTAGGCTCTGACTTCAAATCTGATCATCTCCCTAAAATGTTCTTTAATGAAGAAACTTCTGTCTCATTAGCCACCTCATCTGGACCATTTGAAAACCACCAGCAGAAATTCCCCAGGTCAGATTATATGTTCTCCAGGAGCAAACACCTTCAAACAGAAACTAAAAGCAACGAAAACTGGGTACCAATGACTTCCGGTTTCTTTTTAGTGGTAGCGAGTCTTCATTCTCTCTCCTTTTTCCATGCAAAAAAAAAAAAAGACAATGCTCAAGGGGAGTTGTGGGTTTTCCAAGGGCAGAGCAAAGAGACATGAGCTTAGGAAATGAGACTTTGAGGAATGACATTCTCCTTTCTCCCCCTGTAACAGTGCTCAGTACACAGTCATGTTCTTACATCTTACCTCACCGAATTTAAACTCAACAAGACCATAAAAGGCCAGTTTTGTATTTAGTCCTTTTTGTCCTCCTGCTGCTATAGCAGAAGTGAATAGGCAACGCACCAACTCTTTATAAATCTTGTTCCTGACAAAAAAGCAGCATATGCCCTTTCTGAGGGTATCAGTTCATTCAAAATGATGAGACAACTTTAAGGGGAAAAATTAAATGTAATTCCTCTCAACATAAGAAGTCTGTAAGCCAAATGGACTTCCCATTCTGGTCTTAATATCATGTCTGTAGAAATGGTATGGTATTGATAGCATTGTACTGAAGTGACAAATTATCCATCCTCTGAATGAACCAGACTCCTAGCCAACTGATTTGCTGTCCTGAGTTGCCTCTCCCTCCTATGGTGGTGGGTACCTACCCATCTCTCAGGTCTGCACTCAAATATCACTTCGCAGGAGAAACCTCCTAAAAAATTGCTCCTCCTTCACTTCCCATTATCCCCTTTATTTTATTTATTAATAGTATTTATCACTATCTGACATTATATTTTTACGTGTTTACTTCTTTACTGTCTTTTTTTTTTTTCCTACTGGAAGATAAGAACTTTATGTGAATTTGTCTTAGTTATTGCTATTTTCCCAGAAACCAGCATCTTGAATTCAATTTTCTGAAAAAACGTCCAGGATGCCACTTGCAAAAACAGTTCTGTTACATTTTTTCCCCTCATGTTGGAGAAACAAGGATTTGGGGATAACATTCAAGATAAATAGGAGGCCAAAGTTTACTCATCAATAAGGATTTTTCATTTCCGACATTGCAGAGAGGGGTCTCCCCCCTGAGAATTTTTCTATTTTCTCCACATTGCAAACACAAGCACAATATTTGGGTGAGAAAGAAAAGTCCAGTAAGTCTGCATCTTATCTCAAATGTCAAAGAAAGAAAGTAGAACAAAGAAGCAGTTGTTCCAGATTTTTTGGAGGGATTCTAATAAACTCAGTGGCTCACACCCACTCTATGGGCTTCATTATAGTGGTTCAATTTGTTTTTTAAAACTTGTTCTTTTCAGAGCTGAGAAAGAAGGAAAGATACATTTATTCAATCAGCCAAATGCTCAAATGTCACATTTCTGAGAGATTTCCCTCATCACAGCATCTCAAGGAATACCTCCACCTTTCTGTCACTTTCTAGTCCATTACAATCCATTAGCTTCTTCATAGTATTTATCTCTATCTAAAATTAATTTTCACTAATGTTTTGCATGTTCATTGTCTCATTCTTCCTGGTAGAATATTGGCCCCAGGAGACCAAGAATGAGCCTGGCCCTGGTCCACTGAAACTTCTCTAGAACCTGAGTTCTCGACACACGGAAAAGCCTCACCAACCATGTGCTGAATGAATGAAGGAATAAAGTTGCAATGGCTCCGTGATGTCTTCCTTGACAAACCTTCCCTGGCCAACTTTTGACATTCTCACTTTTCTGAATATTCTTTGCACTTCCTCACCACCAGGAGTTCGTTCACCAAAGTTCTCTTCCCTGATGGTTGTACAGTACCACTGAGTCCTTTGCTGCTTTATTCTACCAAACTGACTTTCACCACACCAGCTTGTTTGTGGTTACTTCATGCACTTGGATTTTGTTTCACCAACTAGTAGAGGAGGTTCCCCATGGGGAAGGCCTATGTCTTTGGCCAAAGAATAGAGAAGGAGGAGAAGGTTTGTGAGAGGATACTGAAGTGAGTGTCCAAGATACAAGGCTTTATATTCCTATAGTAGATGCAGGTAGAAATGTCCATCAGGCATTTTATGTATATGGATCTGACATCAGAAGAGAAATCTGAACTGAAATTGTGTGTTTGTGATTTACAAGCATACATTCAGTATGACTCAGAAGTTGAGTACACAAGCTCACTTAAGGATACTGTAGAGATTGAGAAGATGAGCAATGTAGGGCACAGCCATGGTGTTGCCACCACTCAAGGGGCAAGTAGAAGAAGACTGAGAAGCAACCATGTCAATGGTTGGAGAGGAACTACAGGAGTTTATCCTGGTAGGTGCCAAGAAAGTTGACTTTTTCAACATGACAGACAATGGTCAATGGTGGCAAACCAAGAACCCAAAGAAAAGACCAGAAAATGGCCCCCGGATTTGGCAGCTGAGCTTTGTCACAACAATTTCACCTGAGGAATGAGAACAGTAGCCTGACTGGGATGGACAACGAATGGACTTCACTGGAAAATGAGTAACTGAGGAAAGTGAGTTAAGATAGTGCCCCTGACTAGCTTAGGTTTGAAGACTAGGAGAAAAATCGGTTGATACCTAAAAACAGAGGTTCTGTGGAAAATAAATTGAGGTTTTTTTGTTCAAAAGTGGATTTTAAATTATGCACCCAAAATGTATACAGGTTTTTATATGCCAATTACACCTCAGTAAAGTGGTATTTTTTAAAAAGCACCTTTTAAAATTTTACAAAACATCAGTATCTTCTGAATTGAGAATCAAATTTCAGATTCATGACAACATATTAAGGTATTTCCTGATATATAAGTGAGAAAAGACAAGATAGAGGAAAAGCCTAGATATATGTAAACTAATAACTGGTAAGCAAAGAAGAAAATCAATAGTAACAGAAGCATTTTTATTCTTATGGCAGGAAGAAAGAAGGCATTATGAGCTAGAATATGGACTACCATAAAGAAAGGAGTAGAATCATGGCTATAGTTTGTAGATTATTATAGACTTATCAAGAGGCTAGACATTGGGCTAGATTCTGACCCAAATTGAGATAAATAAAAGGTAAATTAAGACTTCCAGGAAAGGCTCCAAGAGTCTCTTGAACATTGATGAAGAGAATTTACTCTCATCAAAACCTGGTTTAGTGTCATAACGAAAAAAAAGGGTATAGGAGTATATTGAGTACAGAAGGTAGAATAACATCTAAATTAAATATTTGTCTTTTCCCAAAGATCCGACAATTGTTCTACCTGTGTAGGACAAAAATTGAAGGGAATAAAATGCCAAGGTTTAAACAATCATTCAGTAGTCAGTAAACCCAAAGATGAGACAATAGACAAAATTAAAGAGGAACATGAACTCAATGGATGCTGTTGATTTAGAGTGCAGCCATCTAGAATTTTCTCTATAGCATTTTCACACAAAATAGAAGAAAAAATGACAAACAGAAAGCCAATAGACTAGATCCTAATGTACACAGTGCTTTATATTTTCTCCAAGCATCCTTTTCCTCATTAGATCTTTAAAATAATTCAACATTGGGCAGTTCTCCCCCCACGCTACCCTCAAGTGATATTTATCTTTGTGTTTTCACACAAACAGACCCTGAGAGGTAATAAGTTTTTCCTTTAACCTGTCTTGTTTTCCACAACATTATCCAGAGAAGCAGATTTATCCGTGACTGAAAATGGAATATAGTACACAGGGGAATTTGGACAAGAAGCATTTTATATCCACTGAAATGTGTACAGACACCTTATTAATTACCAAAAAAATATCTAAGCGCTAAAGATAAGTGACGTGGTTACCAACTTACTAATTAGAGAACTCAACAGGAGGCTAAGTGATGTGACCATCTCATTCCAGATTGCAATTCATGATTAGAAAAGCAACTTCCAATAACTGCCACAGAATTAGTAGAGAGTCATTATAAGCCGTTCTAGGCCCCTGTGACCTCAGGGCATACAGTGGGGAGTGATGGTCATAAAAGCATGATGGTTCACAAGACGTGACAAGATATTCAGCCTCAATCTGGTATCGAATGTACTCGCATCTTCGGTTATTCATCTCCCTTCCCATTTCCCCAAGTCAGTCTTGTTTCTCACCTGAAAACAGTAGCTAGGATTTACAGGTTTATGATGTATGAACCCTTGTTCGAAGCACTTTTCATGTACTAGTCACTGAATTATCCCAACAGCTCTATGAGTAGGTGCTAATTTTTGCATATTCATTTACAGATGAAATGACCGTGACACAAATAGGTTAGGTAACGCACCCAGTTGGCACACGGCTGGTGAGTGTGAGAGCAGACTTCCAAGCCCAAGCCATCTGGAATCAGAGCCTTTGTTCTCTGTTTTGTAACCACTTGGCTAGACTGTCTCTATTTTTATTTCAGATCAGAATCACCTCTTTTCTGCAATATTATAACAGCTTCTTAGCTACACGATTCTCTTATTATAAAAATAAGAGATGACCACACTTTCTAGGTAGAATAAAATACCACAAGTAAGAAAAAATTCCATTTGACCACCAACTGCCATCCCAAGTTTCTCCCTAAGTTCTAGTATGTCTCCTCCTAGATGTTTTTCTGCATGTGTATGTGCCTTTAAAAATATGCAGTATTGTCTGGTGGAATTTTTTTAATAAATGTTTAAATTATATTTTTATTTACCTCTCTATCTTTAAGAGCATTCTAAAGCAAAACACTGTGACCTTTATAAGAAGAAAAACTCACTCCCTTTCTTGAAAAACTACTCCCACTCCAAGAAAAAGATATCATAACCTTATTGAAGGGTTTTAGTATCATTTTATCTATTTATTTATTTTTTCTTTTGCGTAGTCTCTGCACCCAGTGTGGAACCCAACACAGGGCTTGAATTCATGACCTTGAGATCAAGACCTGAGCTGAGATCAAGAGTCAGACACTTAACCAACTGAGCCACCCACATGCCCCGGTATGGTTTTAGTAATCAACGGAATCAAGGAAAGTCCCCCGTAGGGGAAGACCAGGAAAAAAAAATTAAAGGAGTAAAAAGTTGAATGGTCTATATACAGAAGGGTGAAGAGGACCATTTTGCAGCAGGCAGTACATAGGGGGGAAAAATCCATAGGTTTTTCCATGCAGTAAGGCCACATTCGCTTTTTGATAAAGTCCGTGCAGATAACCAGAACATTCTGTTTCCCTGTGCATCTCATTCCTGTAGCAACCTGGCACGTCAGAATAACATTATGATTCCACTCCTGATCTAATGTCTTCATGGCTTGAATGTGTTTACCTCCTAACTTGTGTACTCTTATTTCTCAAGTGTAAGCTCGTAAAGACCAGAGATACATCTCTCTTATTTCCTGCTGCCGTACCATTACCTAGCTCAGCATGTGTCACGCAGTTGGAGCTCAACAACTATTTATTTGAATGAGTGAATAAAGCCAGAGATGTATGGCTAATTCTGATTGTCAAGGTTCCATGAATTCTAGATTTGATTTTTTTTTCAAGCCCTAGAAAACAGGATGATTTGATCCCCCCCCCGCTATGGCTCATGGATCTAAATGGTTCTAGATCTACAGCAGACATTAATAGCAACTCATCTAAATAATACCCTCTGTGGCAGAGTAGAAAGGGCACACGCTTTAGAATCAGTCACCTGAGCTCACGCACATCTCCACCGTACTCATGCTGGGTGACCTCCAGCAATTTGCTTAACCTCTCTTCAGTTTCCTCATCAGTAATAAAAAAGAAAATAAAACTTTTAGCGAGGACTAGATGAAAAGTAACAGGTGTTAAAGAATCTAATAACATGTGAGACATTGACTAAGTGCTGGGTTAATGTCAGCCCTGCACCTTTTTCTCTTTCCACACATTCACTGCTCCCTTACTCATGATAAGACTTGGAGTTCGTTTATCCTGATAAACATTCCTCTCCTCTCATTTCCATTTGTGGCAATTGGGCAACATTTTTTTTTTTTTTTTTCTCTTCCAGGGCTGACCTCCTATTTTGTTGGAATCAGTCCCAGGGTTCGGGCTCTAGGGATTGCTTTGGACTGCGAAGCATGATGGGTCAATTCCAAGTGCTGTAGCACATAATGGCTCTGAACATTGAAAAAAAAAAAATCCAAATTGTAGCTATTTTATGGAGTGAAATATATATCCAGAAATTTATAATAAGGTTCCTAAATACAGTGTTCTAAAACCCCCTAAATCGTCCAAAAATTACTCATCTCCTCATAGAAATAAGTTGCAGTGTTGAGTATTAAAGCAGACACGTTGCTCTTGAGCCTAAAGTTTCCTCCAAAGGTCCCACAATTCTAATTTCAAAACTGAACGTGCTTCAAATTGGGAAAGATAGAATCTTTAACTTTCACCAGATTTAGACTTTTGCCTTGTGATACTCTTTACCTAACCCCATTTCTGCTACTTCAAATTCTTTAGGATCTACCTAAAAAGCCCCATATTTACAGAGTATTAGAGTCCCAGAAACACTTGCATTTCTTCTCTCAGGCACACACCCTAACAAGTCATCCCGGGGCTTTAAGAAGAATTTAAGGAGGCTCAGCTGACCACAGTCCATCCCCTATTAAAAGTCTCACTCTCCTCCAGCATTTAAGACTGTCTTCCCACAAATCATTGGGGCACATCTGTTGGGTCAGTACCTGAATAATCTCCCAGCAATTAGACATGTCTTTAAAACATCATATCTATTACTTCTCCTTCATCCTGCATTACAGCCTTGAACAATGCCCTGCTTGATGAAAGCAGTGTTTCTACCCTCCTGGTTAGGTTCCAACCACAACCTTGGAGTGGAGATCAGTCTGAGCAGCTTATAAATCTCGTGTCAAGGCGCGAATCAAGTCCTTGCTTTGAGACACGGGGAGCTGGATTATTTTCTTCACGTGCCCTTGGCCTGAAGATTACATCTTTTCCTCAAAGACTTCACAAGAGCCACCCAGTGAGAATTATATTCGATAGGATTAGCTAAACATACTACACCCCAAAGACAAACAGCAGCTGGATTACCGTACTGCAGCTCACCTATTCGTGAGCACTGATCTCCGAGTTCTTTATTCACATCAAGTTCAAAACCCTGAGGAATTCTCACATCACTCGTGCATCCTCACAAAAGAACTCTGAAGTGGAAATTAACAGCTCGATGGGTCTGAATAGGCCTCGGCAGAGCTACATTTTCCTCAGTTCTTTTTTTTTTTTTTTAAGATTTTATTTATTCATTTGACAGACAGAGATCACAAGTGGGCAGAGAGGCAGGCAAAGAGAGAGAGAGAGAGAGGAGGAAGCAGGCTCCCTGCTGAGCAGAGAGCCCGATGTCAGGCTCGATCCCAGGACCCTGAGATCATGACCCGAGCCAAAGGCAGAGCCTTTAACCCACTGAGCCACCCAGGTGCCCTACATTTTCCTCAGTTCTGGATTCCAAGATTATTTTCTTGGTCTAAACATGTACCCAGCTCATCCACAGCTTGCTGTGAGATTTCACTATGTTCAGTAACCACTCGGCAAATTTCATGGCGAGGCCAATGCAGAGAATCAAACCAGTCAGAGGAAGCTAGTGTCATGCAAGTATCATGGGGAGGTGGGCTGGATAAAAACAGGGAAATAAATAAATGTAGGAGCTAACTAAGCATCAGCCCTAAAGGCCAATATTTTCTGGGAGGAAGGGTTGGGGGACCCAATCAGGACAGCTATTTCAGTACCTAGATCTTTCCACTGCCCAGATCATTCTTCAGGTGTCATATGTCTTTCCAAGGCTTAATGTCCACACTGAAAAATGCCAGTAATCTTAAAGCACAGTGCATATTATGACATTGTTAGTTCCTTAAAGCAGCTTGTTCAAGTACTCTAATTCCCTAAAGATGGAGAAGAGACACACAGAAACGCAGGCTATAAAATTCATCCTTGGACTATTTCATCAGCTTCCTGGGTAACTATAATACTCCATTAGCAATAAGATAAAGCAAAAATGAAAACATTAACTAAACATAGACACATTTCAAACTGACCAAAAACTCAGCCCAGATGAGAATGTAAACTAAAATTTGGATCTCTTCTCTTTTTTTCTTAATTTTTTTTTCGTTTATTTTTCTTCTTTTTTCCCCCCCTCTCTCTCTTTCAAAAGGCAAATTCACTACAACCCCAGCACAAGTTAAACCACAAAATCACTTAAATTACAGTGGTGAAATCAAAACTTTGTTCTGGATATTGGGAGCTGAGATCTATTTTCTACACATCTTATAAAATCATCCACCATCCCAAGGAAACCCAGCGGTAGCATTGTTTCTTCTTTGACTATGCAACAAATTTTAAACTGTCTGTCATTCCAACGCCACCTTTCTCCGGGTGGTGAGAGGTGGGCCTAGGAGAGGCAGGGCAGAGATTGGGAAATTGGTCAGCAGAGCATTTTTTTTCATGCCTCAATTAAAATGGCTCATTACGTACAAGAGATACCTTAGGTGCTACAAAATTATGTCAAATCCTTATAACAAACTTGTTAGTTTTGAAAGGAGATCACTCCCATTTTAAATGGGGTTCTTCAGGGGCGCCTGGATGGCTCAGTGGGTTAAGCCCCTGCCTTTGGCTCAGGTCATGATCTCAGGGTCCTGGGATCAAGCCCCGCATTGGGCTCTCCGCTCAGCGGGGAGCCTGCTTCTGCATCTCTCTCTCTCTGCCTGCCTCCGCCTACTTGTGATCTCTGTCTTTCAAATAAATAAATAAAATCCCTTAAAAAAATAAAAAATAAAAAATAAATGGGGTTCTTCAGATTTGCCATTTGGTATTGCTGAAACCAAAAGAGCTCAGGGGGAAATGAAAAAGCAAAAAACACGGACAGTTTGAACATATCGGCAATTGTTCAAAGGCAAAGACTAGGACAAACACATAGTAGACACTTTTTTTCATATAAAAAGGCAAAGACTAGGACAAACACATAGTAGACACTTTTTTTTCATATTCACTTTTTTTCTTCTTTTCATATAAAAGTCAGCATAAAACACTTTGGGAGGAGTTAGAATGATCTGCTTATCAGTTCTAGAAAAAATGTTGCCTGTCAACGTCTGCATTGGTAATACTTCATTCACAGTTCCTTACAACCAACAAGACCCAATTCAGCCATGGCTACCCCCAAATGGCCCAAAGTGCCCAATGGGAAATCATGCAAGTTTCTTATCCCAAGAACAGCCGCCAGAAAAATGTAAAAAAAAAATAAAAATAAATAAAAATAAAAATTTTTTAAAAACCCACAAAACTCTGACCAGAAGAATTGGGTCACAAGATGAGAGGATGAGAGAGACACCATTCTTTTGAATGTCATTAATTCTTGATTTTTAAGGAAACATGGTTCCCATTAGACCTAAGAGAGTTTCTTAAATGTGACCTACATTCAAGCATAATTATCTTTCTTTCCCAATCGGCAAACATATACTGCATAACCTCGTTATAAAATCCCATAATTAATACAGTTTTGAATGTCATGAGCCAGATTATCTGACCTAAAATGTAGTAAGATATATAATAGTGGAATAGTCTGACTCTACCTGAGCCCTGCCCCCTGATGTTTTGAAACAATAGCTCTTGCTTTAAACAACATTACACATTTGGTCAGTGGAAGGTCTTGATAAGTTCACTGAGGGGAGAAGTTAGGACCACCGCATTCTTATCAAATATTCAGGAATAGCTTAAAACAATATTTGAAAAGTACAACCAAGACAAAAACTAAGCTTTTCACATGAAGCTTTATGGAAATAGAAATTTATTCTGTAGACAGATTATTGATTTATGCTGTTGGATTTACTGGGTTTTATCAAGGAGTATGCAGGAGACATGGGGTGGCTTAGGAGGAAAAGTGCTGGAAAATCTAGATCTAAATACCAGGTTAGTGCTCACCAGTTCTGGGATCTTAAGCTTGTCACTCGACTCGCTCAGCAACTCCACTTCTCATCAGTGAAATGAAATGGCAATACTTATTTTGCAGTGTGATTTAAAGAGCAAATATAAACATTAGAAGTAATTTACACCTCAAAGGGATTAAACAAATGTTTGACTTGCTATTATACCTTCTAATTTTAAGAACATAGCCAAAGAAAGGACACATACTAAAAGATATATTAAATATATCTACTGAAAATACAGGTTTACAAATGATCGAACTATAAATAAGTACTAAATAAGCATCTAGAAATTTCAGGTCATACAAACGTGCCTTCAAAAATTAACATGAATTTCCAATAAAGATGGCAAATCTTGCACATCTGTTTATATTCTCTTCCATCCAGAAGCCCGTTAAAATGTCAGTAAAGGAATGCAAATAAGTATAAACTCATAAGATAAAATAAGAGGAAGAAGTAGTCATTAGCTGATAAAAAATTTCAAATTTTTAGAAGATGACAAGTGAATAGGGACATGATAATAGGTGAAAGGCATCCAAAGAGGTTAGCTTAGAGTAAAATAAAGGAAAGGAAGGTGGTGTAGTAACAGAAATGGAGATAAACTGCCTAGAAGAACCACTGATATACTCAGAATTCTGATAATTCAGACACAGTAGGGGTGGGAGTGACACGTAAGACTAAAAAATAGGGGAAATCAATCAAATATCTGTTTATGGGGTCGTTGATTTCACCACTGTGTTAGTCATAACCTCAGTCGTGATGTTTGCTTTACTAAAAAATGTGAACAGAAAACCGATGATTTCCACATTTGAGAAAGTCTCTAATATGGTAGATTCTGACAATGATAAACAAATAGGAGATACCAATTCTAAAATAAAAAGAGAGGATATGAAAACAGATGTTTTTAAGGAAATTCTAACATCCCTAGAAAGATCCAAGAAGACATTGCATCCATTGGACAAGAAAAGGAAGGATACTGTGAAAAAAGAGCAATCAGATTAAGAAGGAAACTTGACTTTAAAAAAATATGATTGCCAAAAAGAAAAAGAAAAAATTTAGATTATATAATTAAGAAAATGTTTCAGAATGTAAAATAAAAATAATCAAAATGATCAAACAAGGAGGACCAATAGATAATTCATAGGAATTATGAAAAATAAGTAGCAAAACTGGAGGGGAAGAAATTGTTAATTTGAATGATAAAAAGAGTATTTGGGATAGCTGGAAGACTTAAGACTTTAGAATGGACTAGCCCATCAGTGACTGTAAAAAGAATTCCATCCAGAATTATTGCTAGAAGAAAAAAGCAGAAAGAAAAAGCAGATTGGTTAACTGCAGTTATTGCAGTAAGCATTGAGTAATGTATAGGATTGTTGAGTCAATATGTTGTACACCTGAAACTAATATAACATTGCTTGTCAATTACTTCAGTAACAAAATTTTAAAAAAGAAAAATTAGATTATGGAAGAATGAGAATCAAGCTGGCATTAAACTTCACATCAGCAGTCTTGGATGGTCAAGAAAAAGGAACAATGCCTTTAAAATTCTGAGGAAGTAATTTTTAAACTATATTTCCTATATCTAATTAAGTTATTATTCAAGTGTGAACATAGATCACACTTGTATGTGCTGATTTTCATACATTCAAAACATCAGAACAGTGACATCTCACATACAATTTCTTGGGAATTTTGTCAAGCATGTACTGTAGCAAAAAGAAGTAAACAAGAAAGCAAAAGACTTGAATTCCAGAAATGAGGAAATAGAGCAAAAAAAAGCTAATACTAAGATGATCACTGTGTAGCAGACCTGTAGAACAAGTACAGACAAGAGTAGCAAGATGAAGAGGCTCAGAAGAAAGAAGTTTCTGGAAAATTTTTAACAAAATCTCTAGATGGACTAAAAAAATGAGAACACGGGGCGCCTAGGTGGCTCAGTGGGTTAAAGCCTCTGCCTTAGGCTCAGGTCAGGATCCCAGGGTCCTGGGGTCGAGCCCCACATCAGGTTCTCTGCTCAGCAGGGAGCCTGCTTCCTCTTCTCTGCCTGCCTCTCTGCCTACTTATGGTTGCTGTCTGTCAAATCAATAAATAAAATCTTAAAAAAAAAAAAGGTTTAAAAAAAATGAGAACACAAGAAAGACAGGTATTTTAAGAAAAAAAGGCAATTAGAAACTCCAGTAAAATTAAAAGCTGTACAAGAACTATCAAAACAAAATATTATGTAACACTGCAAAAACAATACAGAGCCCCAATGTAAACACCATTTCTTGGTGTACAATTTTAGAATCAACCTATAGACAAAGATGGTAGAATTTTGGTTAGAGAGCAGAAGGCAAATGTTAATACCCTCAATATTGTAGAGGTCCAGGTTGCAATACTGGGATGGAGAAGTGGGAAAGAAGGACTAAAAAGATGGGGACTCAAATTGTCAATTATTAAAGGAATATGTATTTTATCTAAAGTTGCATAGTTAAGCAATAAATATCTGAAACAGAGATATGACTAACAGGAGGTATTGGGTGACTTAATGGAGTTACAATCTCATCTATCAGCATAGGAAGATGATGTATCATATCTAAAACTGAGCCCAAGAATGAGCAGTACAAGAATATTGTTTAGAGATACAAAGGTAAATAAAAGTTAACATAAAAGTTAACATAAAAAGTTAACATAAAAATCCAAGTGTATAAATTTTATCAAGAAATGCAGAATCTCGGGGCGCCTGGGTGGCTCAGTGGGTTAAAGCCTCTGCCTTCGGCTCGGGTCATGATCCCAGGGTCCTGGGATCGAGCCCCGCATCGGGCTCTCTGCTCAGCATGGAGCCTGCTTCCCCCCCTCTCTCTCTGTCTGCCTCTCTGCCTGCTTGTGATCTCTATCAAGTAAATAAATAAAATCTTAAAAAAAAAAAAAAAAGAAATGCAGAATCTCCCACTATACACAAATTGATCGAATTTATGTAAAAATGAGGCTACAAAGTATTCTTCTACAATATATTTAATCATATTTAATGCTGAACATGATTTCAGAATGGAGAGATGCTTACTTTATTCTGATAAACAGTCCATAACAAACTCTCGAGTATTCCCAACCTAAGATGTAAAGTATCTTTAAATATCCCCTCCATTTGGAGACATCTGTGCTCATCGATTTACAATGTGCATGGACTGCCTGATTATTTTATTATGTCATTTGCTACTGCAGGAATTATTCATGATCATTCACCAGCAAGCTGAGAACACATGGGGCTAATCTCGTGAT
The DNA here is from genome assembly GCF_963455335.1 of Martes martes. Lineage (NCBI taxonomy): Eukaryota > Metazoa > Chordata > Mammalia > Carnivora > Mustelidae > Martes > Martes martes. The sequence continues at coordinate 27,645,902 of NC_137895.1, read as the reverse complement.
TCAAAACCCTGAACCTAAAGTGGATACAAGGACTTGCTGGATTCAGAAGCGGGTTCCATTCCCCATCCCCCACCCCCCCGCCGCCCCCCATTCATCTACCTTCATACACAGTTATCACCAGGAGCTACAGGTGCATTTTGTGTGGCATTTCCTTTGTGAGCAGCAGAGAACAAAGGGAATTTCCTGCAAAACGATGCTGAAACATGATCATTGATGTATATTATCTTGGCAGCACTTGGCCTATTGAATATCGTCCCTGGCTATTACTCAGATATTGTTCTCTTTGGAGCGCTAGGACAAAGATGAGAAGTCCACTTAAGTGCTCAAACAGTACCCTCTGCTGGTTGAGTCTGAGCCGAAGAGTTGATCTGTAGCAGGGCTGAGCGGCACTGACGATACACAGACGAGAGGAAATGGAAAGCGAGGTGAAAACCGATATAGACCAGGAGGGAAAAGGCAAACACAAATAAAAACCGGCTAATTTTCGTGACATATAAGGAAACAGACATTTTAGGCACTATTCCACGTAGTTGATGCATATGTACTTAATCAAATCTGAACAGAATACATTGTTCTTGTAAAAAAGGAGGTATTAATGAGGGATTTTTGCATATGACATTCAAATTCACTGCTTTGCAAAATGGTTCATCACAAGTTACCCCAGTGAGTTTCTCCCGTGCTCTGAACACGTGACACAAACAAGCTGAGGGGATGGGAAGACACCACGGTGTAGGAGCGCTGAGGAAGTGAAGAACGTACACCCCACCTAAGGGGTTCAGAGGCTCTCATGAAGCCCTGAGGGCCAAGGGTTGCCAGGTCTTAGGCCTTTTTGAGAAGTGCTTCAAGCCAGAATATTTATACATTTCCTCTTGGAGGCTCACATTTTTCCAGAAGAATCTGTGAGCCAAAACAAATATCTACGAACTAAATTTATCCCACAGACCAGCAGCGTCCAATGACCACAGACTAAAAATTCTTTCCTCCTGCTTCAGGGCCTTTGCACAAGTCCTTTATTCTGCCAATAATTCTCTTCTCCCATTTCCTTCCCTTCCTTCTGGTCAACGACTCTCATCCCTCTGGTATTTACTCAGTTGCCACTGCTTCCAAAAAGAATCTTCCCTGGTCTGGTAGATAAGATTGGGTCTCCTTGTGCCATGCTCTTCTGCTGTCCCACCATCCTGTGCCTTTCCACTGTAGCACAGAGCATGCTCTATAATTATATGCTTATTTGTGAAGTTATCGGACTTTATCTGTGATGGTATTTGATTTTCCGTTCTCCTCTACCATGAAGGCAGAGGCTATCTCTCTTTTGTTCAGGAGGACATTGCTCATCCTTTTTTTTTTTTTTTAAGATTTTATTTATTTATTTGATAGAGAGAGCACAAGCAGGGGGAGCGGCAGGCGGAGGGAGAGGGAGAAGCAGGCTTCCCACTGAGCAGAGAGCCCGATGCGGGACTCAATCCCACGACCCTGAGATCATGACCTGAGCTGAAGCCAGACTCTTAACTGACAGTGACTCAGGTGCCCTTGGAGGACATTGTTCATCTTAAAATAGGTCTCAGTCAATAATCGTTAAAGACATGGGTTGTGGCTTTAAAGTAACTCTTCACAGGTGTAGCTGAACTGCTTACGTATGGTAATACTACAGGAACCCTTAGATTTGGGCTTTGGAGGCAGAAAGCTCTGGGTTTAAACCTGGTTGTCCACCTGCTGTCTGGGTGATGTTAACGAGTTGCTGATCCTCCCAGAGTCTGTTTCCTCCTTTGAAAAGGGGACCTTCTAGGTTTGTGCAGAGGACTAAAGATGATGTATCCCAGTGCTAACGCACAGTAGGCACTCAAAAATGTGGATTATCATCATTACCACTCCTACTAACAGTTGGTGTGCTCACCTAGCTTGCCCTCTTGTCCTCTGGGAGCAGTGGTGAGGCCTTGACAAATCTGAGCTCACAGGCCCACAGTCGTGCCTCTGACCTCAGGACGACCTATTCCAGCTATAAGCAGCATTCTCCCACCAACCAAATTAATCAGTATTCAGAGAAATCAGGCCTGAAAGAGGTCTTACAATCCAGTGTCTTAATCATAGAATTTTTTTTTTAAGTCAGAAAGACTTATTCACCACTGATTTTTCCTGATTATGTAATTGATCTTAACCCCTTAAGAATGCCTAATACGAATCTTAGACACACCAGCCGGAAACAAGTTACAAACTGAGATGGATCAATGGACATATTATTCCTAAGGTTGGACGCATGATTTCTTGATTTACGATATCTGGGAATGAGGCACTGTGGTGTGTGTCATGGATTCAAATTTTTTGTTCACCAACCAGCTCCATGATCTTGGCCAAATCATTAGGCCTCACCTGTAAGACTAACCCCGTATATGTGGCTGGAAGATAGTGTTGAAGATTACAGATAATACATAGAAAGAGCCCGACATGGAAGTGATGCTCAATGAAAAACAGTGATGTAGTAAAAGGTAAATCGAGCACAGAACACATTCCCTCACCCACCTCCCTAAAATGAAATTCTATTTAATTTACACAGGATAGCATAAGCCATAGGAGGCTGGATTGTCCACTGTAAATTGTAGGATATCAACCTTATAGTGCACAAGATAAAACAATGTTTGGGAACTTTAAGATCATTGATAAACTGGGCGAGAAGTTTGGCTGCTAAGTACACAGTTCTTTGTCCTCTATTTTCCCAGGAAAATAAGAAGGAATCTGAGCCCTTGCTGGGGCGGGGCGGGGGGGGGGGGGTGCAGCACCCTGTCACCCTGTCCCACCATAATCCCTGCTTGCAGCATGTACCCTCCTAAAATCACGCTGGCCTAGATGTGCCTCGTTTCTATACCTCTTCATGACAAAATGTCCATGAGTGTCTCCCTCCGCATTTGTTTGTTTGTTCTTTAATATCTCATACTGGTTTCCCTGGTCCTTTGCCTCCCTGACAAACTGACCATGATGCGGGTTATCATTCACTGTTTTCCATCCCAGGCTTGCTAGGCTCTTGGTTCTACCCATGTGGCAGTGCTCCTTAAGTCTGAATGGGGTACCTGTTTGTCATCCAGACTGAGAACACAGGACCTTTGTCTGATGGATGTTGGTTTTCCCAACAACTGCTACATAGTAGGTGTTCCCAACTGCCCACAAAAGAAGCTTATTATGGCTGATTTAAACAAGAAAAGAATTTATTCAAAGGCTGTTGGGTAGTTCCCAGAATCTCTCAGAAGCCTGAAGATCTAGATCTGTGTGGCTAGAAACAAGGCCCCAAAGAACACCAAATGAACGCTATTCATCGGGCAAAGAGATACTCCTGCTCTCTCTCCCTTCACTCTTTGGTAACAACGTCCCAATTAAAAATCCAGGATGGCTCTCCACGCCTGCCTGCAAGGGAAGGGGGGTTGGGGGGGAGTTGATCTTAGCACTTTCAGCTTTCACATGAAAGATGGCCTCCTGCCTGGTGAGGCTGAAAAGGTCAAGCATTCCTACATAGGATAAGGGTCAAATGCAGGGCAACCAAAATTAAAATAGAAGCAAATCGTTACTGCACCTACTTCTTAGCATGGACTGGAGTCCAAATCCTCTTGTGTTTGGGATTTCTTAGCGCTCACTACAGCACCAGAAAATTACAGTGCTCACTGCCTGTTTGTTGGAAGAAATAAATGAACAGTGACTCCAAGGCCACATAGTTTCTTTCTTCCTGGGGCTCCCTTGACATCCATCCTGATTCTTTGTTTTGTCCTGAACTTTTAAAGTCGCCCTGACTCTCCGTGGCCTACAGAGCTGACCTTACACAGAGCAAGCCGTGAGCACAGCCGCCATACTCGCTCCCTTTCCTTCAGCATGGCTGGCTCCAGCCCCAGACCTGCCTGGCTATCCCCTGGCTGGCTTTGTCTCCCCTTTGTCGCCATTCCCGTGCCCTTTGGACTTGATGATGGCTTTTGGCTGGCTGACTTTTTGACACTGAACACTCCGCAGTGTTTCTCAACAGGAGCGCTGTTAGAATTCAATGCAAGGGGCGCCTGGGTGGCTCAGTGGGTTAAAGCCTCTGTCTTCGGCTCAGGTCATGATCCCAGGGTCCTGGGATCGAGCCCCGCGTCGGGCTCTCTGCTCAGCAGGGAGCCTGCTTCCCTTCCTCTCTCTCTGCCTGCCTTTCTGCCTAATTGTGATCTCTGTCTGTCAAATAAATAAATAAAATCTTTAAAAAAAAAAAAAAAGAATTCAATGCAAAACACTTCTTGGCTGAACTGAACCTTTCCTCGGGCTGCAGACTCTGTACCATTCCTGGCCGTGCTCATTTGAGGTTGGGACGCTTCTGCAGTCTTGATGACAACCAAAAAATGGATACAACTTTGCAAACTGACCCTCGTCAGTGGTGAGGAGCAGAGGCATAGCACGATCCCCGGTCCCATCCCTGGGGGGGGGGGGCAGCACCGCTGTAAAGACCACTGGGAGGAATTATCAAACGATAACTGAACAGAGTCAGATGGAACTGGACTTTGTAATCCTACTCTTCTGTGGGATTGGGGCCAACTATGTAATCGCTCTGAGCTCCAATTTCGTCACTTGTAAAATGGGGGGAGTTTTAGCTCAGGTTCCCTAGGAGTAGAACTTAAGTTGGAGATGTCTGGTCAAGCAATGTACTGGGAGAATATTTTCCACAGAGAAGGAGAGTGGGTAAATTAGGACGGTGCAGGAAAAAGTCAAACAAGGAAACCCTGAGGGCTAAATTACAATAGTTAGTCCTGCCTTGAGATAAAGGAATTGGCCTTTTGTCCCCAGGTCAGTCAGGCATTGGCTGAGGTGTGGGTGGGGAGGCGGATCCCGGTGGCCGAGGGAAGCCGCCCTTTCCCCTTCCCCAAGGATGTGGCAATAAATGGTTAATCAACCATTTCTCAGAGCAGCCAGGGGATGGGTGAGCGGCAGTAAAGGATATCTGGGCAGGCACCAAAGGCATTCATTAAAGGAAATGATAATACATACCTCAAGAACTATGGTTGTATGGTTAGCACCATGTTTAGTACACAGCGAGTGCTCAGCCAGTGGTTTTATTGAGTGGAGTGGCATGAATCTCTAGCAGGTGTCGAGAGGGTGTTGCAGGCAAGATCTTCCATCAGGAGTCAATTTCCCATTCCCTCTCAGCAGCCCGCAGTTTCCCCAGCCTAACCCTCACTCTGACGAACCACCAGCAGCCTTTGAGCCCCGTGACGTCTATCATTCCCCGTTTTCACAATGCATAGAGTGGACAAGTCTCAGAATGCCAAAAATTTAAATGAGGAATTGTTAAAGGACGATGGTTGTCCAAGCCCTTAGAACTTTCCAGAGATACAGGGTGGGTGGATTTGCATAAGGAGAGATACTGTTTCTTCTATGAGGGGGGGAGGGTGAAGGAAAGGAAGGAAAAAAGGAAGGAAGGGTGAAAGAAGGGAGGAAGGGAAGGAGGGTAAGACAGAGGAAGGGTGGGAGAGAGGGAGGAAGATAACAGGAAACACTGTGAGGCACTGAAAAAAAAAAAAAAAAAGTCACGCATTCGATGACACCATAACAAAAAAGAGAAAATTAGAACTAATTGACAGGTCACAGGGACTAACTAAATCCTCCAGATTGAAGGCCATGTTTTTCTCCAAAAAAGGAGCAAATAAATCTTTCAGTAAAGTCACTTGCTGTGACTCATGAGAAGAGAGAAAGTCAAGCAGAACTAACTGAAGGTGATTTGCAAGATTACCCGGCAACTTTCAGGGATGCCAAGAGTTTCCTTGGAACTGAAACATTTTATTTCTTGAATAGAGATACAAAGAAAAATAAGGAGGGAAGAGACCACTGATCTCATTGCGGTAACACAGTAGGGCAAGTTAGTTTGCCCTGAGGGCTCCCACAGGGCTTCATTCTGTTTATTTATTCCTTCTCCTAAAAGGCCTTCCCCCACATCCATATATATACATGAAATCACTCAGCAAGTATTTCCTGGGGTCTACAACAGGCTCAGCACTGTGCTTACAGGCACTGAGGATAAAGTCGTGGAAAGAAATTAAGCCACAAGCACTTCCTTCAAAAATCTGACAATCCGGGGGTGGAACAGTTAGAAATTTTAAAAACTACATTAATAAATTCATAACTACATATTGCAATCAGTACTCTAAAAACCAAGCATGTCGAGCTTTTGAGTGCTTTATGACCAAATGTCTCAACCTTGGCAGGCAGACCAGGGAAAATCTTCTTGGAGCAAAATGACATGAAGGGACAAGTAAGGGTTAGTCAGGCACAGAAGGTGGGGCAAGAAGGTCTCAGGTGTGGGGCAGCACCTCTGAGGACCCGAAGCTGCAAAAGAAGTTAAATCTAAATCCTACACAGGTGGAAGGCTCCGTGCAAACAAGCTCTTCTCCCGAAGAATTTTTTAAAATTTCCCCTCAGATATTTTGTCTCTCTGCCTCAGCTTTTCTGCAAATTCTCCTGGCATTTTGTCACTCATAAAAATAACAGTAAGAATACCAATCCCATTTAAAGAGTTTACTTAGTTATTTGACAGAGAAAGTGAGAGAGAGCACGTGAGAGGGGAGAGGGAGAAGCAGACTGCCCGCTGAGCAAGGAGCCCGATGTGGGACTCGATCCCAGAGCTCCAGGATCATGACCTGAGCCGAAAGCAGCTTAACCCACTGGGCCACCGCGCTGCCCTGCCAACTGTGTTTAATCAAGACCTAACAATGTGCCCTCCTCTGCTGTAAGCACTTTGCCTATTGTTCTCACTTACAACAACAAGTCTGTGAGGTCGTTACTGGGTTAGCCCCATTTCACAGGTGGATAAACTAGAGCAGACACTGCTGAATAAATTGTCCCGGGTCTCAGTTAGTAAGTGGAGCAGCAGGACTGGAACTCTCCGCTATTGCCCCATACTGCCTCGTCAGGATGCTTTCCTCATCCTTTTTGCGTGTCTTACTCCTCTACCAGATGAAGTCAAGTCGGGGACAAGGGGTCAGAGCAAATGACCCTGTTCACTTACCGTTCAATCCGCCAGCACTTACCCCACGACTACTGTGTCCCGGGTGGTGTGGGGATCCCTCCACACACCCGCCCGGTGCACTGAAGAAATGTATGAGTGAATGATCACATCGCACAACCCAGAGAGCCTTGTCTGGGGCAGAAGATGGAAGGCAGAAGCTTTCATGGGGGGCGGCAGCAGCAGCAAAGGAAGTCATTTTTCTGTCACCAGATGGCGTGTCTCATAATTCCTCTTGAGCAAGAAGGGCCCCTGAGCACAACCAAGCAACCGATAACACATTAAGTGGCTTCATATGTCTGTCACCTCACTTCCAACAGAACAGCCCTGTGGGCCGGTTTGTTGTTACAACTGCGTGAATAAGGAAACTGAACTTGAGAGTGTCTGTGTGATCTGTCAGAGCCGTACAGCTAGGAAAAGGCAAAGCAGATATTTCCCCCGGCCTTGTCCGAAGCCAGGGTCTCCTGCCACACAGCCTCCCAGCCTGTATTAGGGGGTTTATCCTTGTTAAGCTCAACAGGGATCAAAGGCCTAAAGTCTATCAGTTTCCAAACGGTAGTGTTTATGGATGAAACGATCAGAATACACACACAGACATGATTCCCAAATTTAAGTCAGAGCAGGGGGCTCTCCTGAGAGAAGAAGGATGGGTGTGTTGGAAAGGAGCCCTCAGCAAGCATCTGAGGCACTGGCCGTGTTCTGTTCCCTGCCCCACGTGGCGACTATAGGAACCGTCACGGCATATTTCATGAAGACAGCAATTTGTTCGGTGTACTTCTCTCTGTGTGTGTCCTGTGTCCCCATGATGAAGTTTGAATATCAAAGTTTGGCCACTTCTTTCCTCATAATACAGCCTGACCTAGATTTTAGACTCAGGTGGCCCTGGCAAGAGAATCACTTGGGTTGAGTGACTTGTTGGCAAGCTCCAAAGGGGCAAACACTTGAGAAGGCAGCAGAAGAGAAACTAAGTCACCTTCTCCCGAGTCCTGGTTGAAGCCCCCGGGGATGCTCACTGTCACCGGTCTGTGTAGGAGCCCACAACACAGGCACAAGACCTACGGGGCCCGGTGATGTTCCCAAACAGGGGTCAGGGAGGGAATGGGGCTTTACTGTCAGGGATTATCCTTCTGGAAATTTACCAAGAATAGCTAAAGGACACGAGGCAAAATTGCAATCTGCAAGGAGCTGCTTGTGCGAGCCACTGCCCAGGAGGGGCTGGCATTCAGGAACATTCGGGAACCCCCATTACTCCACTCACGTGGGACTGCAGAGGCTGGATGACCAAGAGTATGAAAGGGCCACGACTTTACAAGAAGAAGAACAGACGGTCCAGAGCTGAGTCCAACCCACAGAGGAAAATCTGAGAGCCATCCCTCACATTGAGTGCTCTGCCTTGCTTGCCCTGAGTCTCCATTCTCTCTTTTTCTCCCTTATATTTTTGGCTCATTATTTTAGGTGCAGTGGATCTATTCTGGTTTTCCCAAAGCAATATTTTAGCTGTAGAACATCTGTCACCTTGAGACTCTGAGTGGAACTGCTCTTCATCATTTTGTAACTGAATTCTAATATATCATTTACCACATTAGCAAGTACCAAAAATGTGCAGTGTGACAAATTCAGAAGACTACAGCCCCCAACACCATGTGTGTGCGTGCACACATGCATGTGCATACACACACACACACACACACACACACATCCTGTTTCCATGCGCTACATGACATACTCTATGGCATTTGGGTCCCAAAAGGATATGCATCAACTATTTTATTTTATTTCTTTGCTGCTGTTATTTTTTTTCTACTTAATTCATTTTTGTGATTACTGACAATGTAGCCCCTCACAGGCAGCATTTTAAATCTTTGTTTAGAAATGACATCGATATTGTATTTATGCTCCTGACTACCTTAAAAATTGAATAAACTATTGGCGGTGTATTAATAACGCAGACGGCTGTCACTCGAAAACCATGAGCCCTGGCAAGCGACTGAACCTCCTCTCTGAGCCTGAGTCTCCTCATCTATAAATAGAAGCAGGAGGGCATGGCTCCCAGGACTGCGAAATAGCAACATGAGATAACATATGTAATGCAGATAGCACAGCGCATGGCAAACAGAAGGCAGCTAATAAATGTAAGTCCTCGCCCCTGAGGTGTCTGGAAATTACTGCAAATAAGCACAAATGTGGATTAAAAATGGGATGTTCAAAGATATAGGGTGTTTAGTTTCTAAAACAACCCTTATATGTCCAAGAATAGCTCTGTTTATGACTATGTGTTTTTATCCATCTGGGTTCATTCAACCCTCAATGTATCAGTTAGTCTTTCACATTCGGTTTAAATTTCATTTCTCCTAAAGAGGTCTTCCCCAGACATTTCTGCTCACAATGAGCTCCCCTTTCTGAATTCTCCCCCATGCGATAAATAGTACCTTATGTGTATATGTAACATACACACACACACACACGTGTGTATATATATATATATATATAAATTTTCTGAATCAAACTATAGCCCTCTAAATCAAGGATTTAACCGATGCCGCCTTTACCTACGTTTTCAGAGCTCAACACACTGCCTTGCATTCAAACAGCTACTATATATATGATAGTTGGTTCTTTAGTTGGTTGATTGATTGATTGATTGATAGACAAAGACTTAACTCCTTTGTTGTAACTGTGTAACAGGTTTGTAAAATCCAGAGCTCATACAGGGAGCCGTACACCCTCAAGGGATCCAACTACCAATTCCCCAGCAGCCTCCCAAATGGCCCCTCTTAGTGGAGTTGAGGAGGGATCACCCAGGATCTATGATCTGAGCCAATTCAAGATCTACTATAAATCCAACAGCTTAATCCACCGCTCCCCCATCTGAGCAATGAGCAGTGTTTCTTCTCCACTGAAAACAAAAACATTTGTCCAGCTTAGCAAATGTCAGCACAGCAGCATGAGGACCAAAAAAAAAAAAAAAAAAAACCGAGTGCCATTGCCATGAAGCAAAGTTACTGGGCCAACAGCAGATGCATCCGTTGGCATCAGGCAAGGTCCATTATGTAAGCAGCGGTAACACCAGAGATCAAGAGCACACAAAGCCCAAGCTTTCAGGCCTGGTCAAAAGGCCCATCTATTGTCTCTGGCAGACAGTGCCAGAGATAAAGTATCCTGGAGACACAATGTAAGGCAGGCTGAAAATGCATGTGCCAAGCCAAAACGAAAGCGAGGCAGCACAATGGGAACGAGTGAAGGAGCAGCTGGTCCTGGTGGCACCAGACTGTGTCTTTCAGCCCATGTCATCAACACTTGTCCATATAGTAAACATTTTCTGAAGAGGTGCCTGTCAGTTTCCATTTATTTATAAATAAGTGAATGAATAGCATCCAACTTACACATTTTTCATGGTCTTTCCCCCCCCCCTTTAAATTCTGAAACCAGATGAAAAAGGACACCACATAGCAGAGCGATAACGGGAGGAGAATGAAGCTCTGTCCTGAAGGGGAGCTGATGAGTGACAGATGATGCACGTGGAGACAATGGAATGAGGCGGTTGCAGGCTATTGTTGGAACAAAAGGAGGTCAAATCGTGTTCTTTTCTCCTGCCAGGTCACAAAGAGTTGGTCACAACTTTTCTTTAAAAGGAAGAGGAAGAATGCATTCCTAAATCAAGCCTTCCCAGGGCAGCAGGGACAATCCCAGCACTCCTTAGCTACACTATCTTGGTTGGTGGACAAATATTTCTGACCTTTTATACTGAACTCTAAGAAAGTCCTTTTAGATGCAAATGGGCCATAGTCATCTCATTATCCCTCCTCTTAGAACTATCAAAATGACTGTGAAAAGATAAAACTGTACACATCCACCACGGGCCTTTATGAAGTTTTTCATATCCAGTGGTTCCTGAATTAAGTTTCTCATCGGCAAAAAAATGGCCTTGAGGGTTCTTCTCTCCTCACCAGTTCTCTCTTAACAATACAAAAGATAAAAATTTTAAAACTGAGTCAAATTCATCTTGGGTCAGAGGATGAATTGGAAGCAAGACAAACATGCAAAGGGTTAAATAAATGTACCTTCTTTGAAACCAGTCATGATATTTTCTAGGCCCATCTCAGATGACAGAGGGGTTCCTTTTACAAAGCATCATGGCGCAGAGCAAATGGCCCTCCAGGCTTTGGGTTGGAACCTCAGGTGACACCTATGGGCCAAGCTGATAGATTGATGACATTAATTTTCCATTCTTCACCCCTTCTGTGCCCAGGTTCTGATTCTGGCCAACCATACAACCTTCTTTGGCCAACAGCTTATTATCGGACACACAGCACGGTAGAAAGTTGAAAAGTGCTTTCTTGTTTCAGGTTGTGCTCTTTCCCTCAGCCTTTGTCATGAGCACTTTCCAGGCCTAGCCTAGAAGACAATGGAAGACAAAGGGAACAAAACTGAGGCCTCCTAGTCATCCCAGCCAAAGCAATTCCAATGTGCTGATAGCCGGCTGTCATCCAGGCATGTAAGTGAGCCCAGCTCAGACCAGAAGGATAGCCCAGCTGAGTCCAGCCTAAATCGTGAACCCACAAACTGAGGAACTAAATAAACACTATTTTAAGGTACCGGGCTTTGTTTGTAGGTTTTGTTATGTAGCATTATTGTGGCAGAAGGTTAAGTGACACTGTGTGATCCTGGGCTAATCACTTTATCGTGCAAGCTTTAGTTTTCTTCAATTTTCTCATCTGCAAAATGAGTACACAATAACTTCTTCACAAGGTGGTTTCCATGATTAGATTTATAAAATTAGATAAGGTATGTGAAATTGTTTAGCACTGTCCCTCGCACATAAATGACATGTAATCTGTGAGAGTTCCTTCTATGCCTTGTATTCTGCCTTTAGAGCTCTCCCACCAGAAGACATGCCTTCTTAATGTTCTCACTATTGCTCTCCATACACTGTACAAGTTATATGAGCCATAGTGGTACCCTCTGTTAAATACTTCAGCGGAGTACACCTGATAGATTGCCAGACATTTAAACAAAAAGTCTCTTATGATACCCAGAAGTTTCCTGCAATGTGCCTGGAATTTCTTAGATCACTTCAAAGACTTATTTCACTCGAAACCACCAATCTAGGTTGAAATCTAGAGAAATACCATTGACTTCCCACTGCCTTATGGCTGTATCTGAAGGTTGGAGCCCACTCTTATTGCAAAGAGGCAATCCAGATGAGCTATCCCTCAAGTAATGGAATTTTGAATAAATTTACAAGTCCCAATACCCTTAGGTGGGATCATTCTGGGATGCTTGGTCTATACTATCTCCCAAGGACCCCTAGAAGGATTGAATCTCAATTGCCCACAGCACTGATCTCATCTCTAACACATTCTTTATTGGATACTTTTCTGTCACTGTTTTGCTTCTCCATTCTCCTAACCACATTTCCTCGGATCACCTCCCAAATAAGCAGTTTGCATTCAAATCCTTTCTGATTTCTGCACCTGGAAGTTCTGAATGTAAATAATTATGGAAACCAGTCTTTGGAATGAACCCATCTGAAAACCTAGATTCCAAAAGCCGGACCTGGCAAAGTATGAGAACGTAATCATTCCCTCATTTTAAAAATATTTAATGAGGGTAACATAACAGGATCTCAGTGCCCACAGATCCAAGAAGGCAGTCAGCATCTCCCTTCTAGGATTTTGTGGTAATTATCTAAGTGGTCTCTCTTTTTCCAGACTCATCCTATCTCCACCCACCCCTACCATCCATTTCCCACACAACTGCCATGTAATTCCTCTGCTTAAAAGTATTTAGTATTTTTCCACTATCTTCATGATTAGCCCAATATCCCTAGAATAATATACATGATCCTTCCTGATCTGGTCATCCCTACCTCCCTCTCCTGACTCATTCCTTACTATCTGCCCATACCTTCCATCTTGGCCATACTAAACAACTTGCAATTCCTGAATCAATATGCTATTCTCTATTTCCATGCAGTTGCCTGAATTATTTTCTCAGTTTGAAATCCCTTCTTCCCACATACCTTCTTGCTGAATCCCAATGTCTCCTTCAAAGTCCTGATAAGGGATGTAATGAAGGGGGAAGCCACATCTAATGTGTTGCTGACTATCTCTCTACAATATAGCTCTAAACCATCCATTTCCCTCCAGGTCCACTCCACCATCCTAGCCAGACTCCTCTATCGCCATGTACCTGCTCTCAGTATGTTTGCCCAAATTTAAATTTTATATTATATGTGAGGTAAATTGATTAGTGTCTGTCTCCTTCTGCAGATGGTAAATTCCTGTGAGAACAAGGCCAGTTCTACTTTTAATCGCTAGGGAGTTTCTGGGACAAGGCATGCCACATAGTAACCATTCAATAAATATTCATTAGAGTGATTTGTGAATCACTCCCTGCTATTTACAAAACTTTGCCTTGAAATCACTGATGTTCTTTCACATCTAACATTCTGTATTAGTCAGGGTTCTCCAGAGAAATAGAACCAAGAGAATATATGGGGATAGCTATATGAGGTGGTTTATTATAGAAATCAGCTCATACATTTATGAAGACCTAGAAGTCCCATGATCTGCTGTCTGCAAGCTGGAGAATCAGGTAAGCTGGTGGCGTAATTTAGTCTGGGTCCAAAGGCCTGAGAACTATGGAGCTAATGGTTTAATTCCTGGTCTGAGTCCAAAGGTCCAAGAAATAGAACGAGGGATATGAGGAAGGCAGGAGAAGATGGATAGCTCAACTGAACCACAGTAAATTCTCTCTTCAACTGCCTTTATATTGTATTCAGGTGCTCAGTATATCGAGTGATGGATGTCCACTTACATTGGTGAGGCTGATCTTCTTTGTTCAGTCTACTATTCAATGCTCATTTCTTCCAGAGACGATCTCACAGACACATCCAGAAATAATGTTTTACAAACTTTGTGGGTTTCCCTTAGCCCAATCATGTTGACACCTAAAATTAACCATCACATACTCAATAGCAACTTTTTGCTCACATGTCAGTTTATAGCATGTAATTGTCATCTTGGGACACCTGGATGGTTCAGTCGGTTAAGTGTCTGCTTTTGGCTCAGGTCGTGATCCCAGGGTCCTGGGATCAAGCCCCACAGAGGGCTCCCTGCTCGGTGGAGAGCCTGCTTCTCCCTCTCCCTCTGCTTCTCCCCATGCTTATGCTCTTTCCCGCTTGCTCTAGTTCTCTCTCTCTCTCTTTCTCTCTCTCTCAAATAAGTAATAAATAAAAATCTTTAAAAAAAAATACTTGTCATCATGGAGGTCTCAGAGCCTTCATACAATTTTCCATAGGAACTCGCCATTTATTAAGTTCATGTGCTGAATTAAGGTTTCTGAAAGTATAAGATTATAAAGCACAGAGAGGAATGTTCATTGGGCAGCCTTCGGAGGTTGTATAAGATTTCAACTGGCAGAGATGATGGCTTAAAAAAATAGCTTGAATAAAAGGGGAAATGCAGATAAAAGCAAGTTGTGTGGAAATAGTAAGCTGTCCCTGTGATTGGAAAGTGATTGGAGTGTGTGTGAGTAATGGAACTATTTAGCTGACATGTGTTGAGGGTTTATTATATGCCAGGCACTATTATAAACATTTCACACATACTGACACTTTCTTAAAATAATGAAAGTTAAAACTAGAACAATAAACAAGGGTCAAAATATGGAAGGTTTTGAATGTCATCTAAGGAATTATTTTTTAATCTGATGACTGATAGATATTCATTAAAGGTTTCTGAGCAAACATATATCTGACATCTCAAAGCCACACTGTAGGAATATTAAGCTGGTAATAGCAGGCAACAAATCTAGAAGAGGAAAGAGATGAGGGTATGGGGACTGCATTGCTCATGTCTGGAGATACCTATGAGAGTTTTCAAAGAAGACCCATAAGACATGTCCCTTTTTTACATGGCATGAGAAATAAGAAAGAATAAAAACTTAGTCCACAGACTAGATCATGGTTAATGAAAAGAGTAGAAAGCATTAGTATTAAAAAGGTGAGGAATGGCTAAATAGATTACTTAATAAGTGATATGTCTATTCTGTGTCTAAATTAATTGGGAAAAAAAGGCAAATCAACAAGAAAGATGAGAAACCAAAATATTACCTCTATTATTGATTAAATTTATATTGGATAAAGTGGCTTATATCTGAATAAGAAAAGCAAATGGACATTCTCCTACTAATGCTCAGAATTAGACTTCCCATCATGCAATGCTGGTCTTGGGGGGCCTCCTCCTGGAACAAACAAAAGTGTATGCTCCCTGCAGACATTTGGATCCCAACAAGGAAGAAAAAAGGAAAGGACTTGCCCACTTTCTCCTCTAAGCCCACCAATCATATCAGGTCTCTCCTCCTCCAGGGCAGTTAGTGGGGTAGGAGGGAAGAAGGCAAGTTCTTATGTTAATGGCACTCATTCCACATGAAGGGCACACAAGAATGAATTATCCTCCCTAATGACATATATGGGGGATTGACTAACTACAGCCCATGGGCCACATCCTTCCCATGGCATGCTTTTGTGCGACTCCAAGCTGAGAACGGTTTTAGTATTTTTAAATGGTTGAAAAAAATCAAAAGAATGACATTTCATGACACATGAAAATTATGACCTCCAAGTGTTAGTGTAAATAAATATTTATTGGCACACAAGCATATCCATGCATCTCTGTATTGTCTATGGCTAGTTTCATGCCACATGCCAGGGTTGAGTAGTTAGAACATATCCTATAAGGACCACAAAGTCAAAAATATTTATTCTCTGATCCCTTAAAGAAAAGTTCACCTACCCCTAGTTTAAACTATGGAATTCTATGTAGCCATCAAAATAGAGGTAGAACTACATATATTGACCTGGAAGGCGACCCATCCTATTCTGTGGTAAGCAAAAAAAGTTGCAGAGCAGCAGATAGAGAGCAAGCCCATTTTAGTACCGATGCATATACAGCTAGACAGAAGGAAATTCACATATTTACATAACAGTTCAAGCTGTCAACCATGATGACTTGAGTGGAAAGGAATGGGCAAGAGTTGGGAGACCTTAGACATTTTTACATCAGTTTTGCTTAACAGCTTTGGTAATGACCATTATTACTTTTGTATATAGTCAAAACAAGAAAATAAACACAATGATGGCTTACGTTGCCAACAGGTCAAAGAGAGAAAACTTAGAAATGACTTCACGATAATCACAAAATCTCAGGATTTGGAAGCAGACATCAAGTCTAAAAGATCATTTGACACTAAAACCTATTCTCCTACAACTTAAATTGAGTTTGAGTACCTTCAGTAGGAGGAAATTTGCTGCTACCCACCAGTAACCCATTTCATCTCTGGATAATTTCAGTACTAATAAAATACATCCCAATATTGTTTTGAAAATTGACCTCTCTGTAGCTTTTATTCATTAATTCAAGTTCTCCGCTGTAAGCTTGTAAGAAAAGTAATCTTTCCCCATCGGAGAGCCATTTATATATTTGAACATAAATTGCATGGCAAATTTGAGCCTTCTTTTCTCCAAACAAAATACCCCTCTATCTTCCACCATACTATCTGCCATGCTAAAAGAATGAAAAAAGAGTCAATGAGTCATGGAATAGGGTGGATACCTATAAAATATATGCTTTTGGAACACCTCAACAGTAAAGGTTAGTGATGAATTGAAATGGTAGCTGGAACAATAAAGCTGAAATTTCCAGAGGAAACAGATATTTTGAGTAGACGAAAAGAAGCAAGCATACCTCTAGACGAAATGAATGGAGTGAATGGCATGAATGGAGATGGAACAGTGCGGTGGGACTGAGGACTCGACAGAGGAAGAGAAGACCAGGGTGAGGAAACAAGGAATTTGAAAGGGGAAATACATAAGATAAATAGAAAACAGATAATCAAGTAAAAAAATGGGCAGAAGACATGAGCAGACATTTCTCCAAAGAAAACATATAAATGGCTAGCAAACACATGAAAAAGTGTTCATCATCATTAGCCATCAGGGAAATTCAAATCAAAACCACATTGAGATACCACCTTACACCAGTTAGAATGGCAAAAATTAACAAGGCAAGAAACAAAAAATCTTGGAGAAGTTGTGGAGAAAGAGGAACACTCTTATACTGTTGGTGGGAATACAAATTGGTACAGCCACTTTGGAAAACAGTGTGGAGGTTCCTCAAAAAATTAAAAATAGAGCTACCCTATGACCTAGCAATTGCACTCCTGGGTATTTACCCCAAAGATACAGACATAGTGAAAAGAAGGGCCATATGCACCCCAATGTTCATAGCAGCAATGTCCACAATAACCAAACTGTGGAAAGAGCCAAGATGCCCTTCAACAGATGAATGGATAAAGATGTGATCCATATATACAGTGGAATAATACCCAGCCATCCAAAAGTACGAATACCCAACTTTTGCATCAACATGGACAGGACTAAAGGAGATTACGGAGAATGAAATAAGTCAAGCAGAGAAAGTCAATTATCATATGGCTTCACTTATTTGTGAACTTAAGAAATAGCAAGGACGACATGAGGAGAAGGAAAAAATGAAGAGGGAAAAACCGGAATGGGAGACAAACGATGAAAGACTATGCACTCTGGGAAACAAACTGAGAGTTTTAGAAGGGAGGGAAGTCGGGGGATGGCTGAGCCTGGTGATGGGTATCAAGGAGGGCATGGATTGCATGGAGCACTGGGTGTTATACACAAACAATGAGTCATGGAACACTACATCAAAAACTAATGATGTACTGTATGGTGACTAAAATAACACAATAAAATTTAATTAATTAATTAATTAATATGTCTTCCCAGGAAAACAAGTGTTTCCCAGAAAAACAAGTGAGCATGTCATGTCCTATGAGAGAGGGAAGCCAGGGATTTGCAATGAACAGGGTGGAAAGAGGATATTGTTGGAGTGGAAAACTCACATGACAGATGTTACCATGGCCACTGAATGAACAGAAGACAGAGTCAATGGGAGTTAAATAGAAGGAACACTTAGCTTTGGTGAAGGCTGGGCGTAGGAGAGAGTGGACAGCTCTCAAGGTTGAGTGGGTTTTTCCAACAGCATTTAACGACTCAGGTTTTCCCACCTCAACCCTACTCCACTCGCCCCTCCAGTGCAGGACCCAGAGGGATCATACTATTGATTGCAGGCAGGAGACTGCAAGGCCCATTTCAGGAAGACAGCAGTGGCCTTTTGTCTCTAGCCACAGCGAGGTGTGCCTTTGTGTTATAGACCCACAAGCAAACGTCCCAATAGAAACATTATACTCGATGGGCTTATTAAAGAATCATAATGCTTTCCAAAATTTCCCAAGCCGCAATAAAAGGCCAGTATTGAACAGTGTTTACTGCTTGACCTATTCAGTCAGAAATAATGGGAAATTTATTAAAAGTGCTACATTTTCATGCTCCTAACATAATGCTTTGAATTTCCCAAGGCCCTCCCAGTGGATTACTATGAATTACCTTGCAGGCACAAAATCCTGTTTGTTTTCTTTCCCACCCTGGACTCTAATCTTTGAAAATGTATTTAATGAGGGCTAAAGTAGCTTGTTTCTCCACCAGCCTTCTCTGGAGGGGCACAGAACAGCATGTGGAAAGCTAAGTGTTTAACTAATACTCTTTCCATGTGTAACTCAGCGATCATCTTGCTCCTTTCTAGTTGACTCCTTGGTCTCTTCCCCACGCCCATGGCTAAATCCTAAAATTCGCCCAAGTTCCCAACTTACTCTTCACCCACTTACTGTCTCAGCTGGTATCTTTCTGTTACCTGTGCTGGGACACCCCTGACCATCATCCCTGAACCCTTTTCAAGAGTTATGACTTTTTGGAGTGCTGTGTTTCTATAAGAGAAGACAGGGAGTGGTCAGAATGAAGAATCATTGAATGGATATGATGGTGCCCATAGCTCCGTAGGAACTGTGACATTAGTGTCATCCACCTCACTAGCAGTATAGACATTCTCATCAAAGTTCAAAATATCTCATAATTGCGGCCTCCCTTAAGTGTTTTCTTGACTGGTCTCCCACCGTTTCCTCTCTGGAAACTCAGCATTATTTGACATTCACCTCCACAACTTGCAACTTGGGTCTAGGAAAAATGAACCAAAAATAACAAGTAAAGGAAACATGCATTCTTTGTTTTTTCCCCCCATCCAAGCTCTTATTTGCTTATAGCATTTTACTGGTACCAAGCAAACAAAACCTCCAGCTGGGGAGGAAGGAACCACAGAGAAACCACGTTAGTATAACAGTGAATAAGAGTTAACTATATGGAGAGAATGTCAGATTCTTGGTTTGAATGTGGAAAAGAGTGAAGATAATAATTTCAAAGGTACTCTGCCTTCCGGTTGGGTAATCAGCACATTTCATCCCAATTTTATCTGAACATAGCCTTTCAAGTACACTAAGTCTCTTCTTCTATTTTATTGAGAAAATCAAGGCCATCCGATAAAAGCATACCAAATTTCCTCTTCTTTATCAGCATTGTATGGTAGGTTAGGGACAAGTACTCTGGGCACAGGCAGGCTGAAGCTTTCTCTGACACTGACTAGCTATAGCTCAAGTTCCTTGATCTTTCCATGCTTGCAGAAGTTTCCTCATTATCAAAAAGGTAAAAATAATGCAGTTATGCAGGATTTCCCTGAAGTTTTATTTAGATCATGTATCAAATGCCCTGGGTCTTTCTTTTAGTATGAGATTAAAGTGGTAGGTAAAACTCTGGATTCTTAGTCTGTATTTAATGATATGGGCCAAATTATGTGTTTAGTAGATGGTTATTACTATAATTTCTTTGTTTTCTTTGCTAGAAATGTAGAAAAGCATTTTTAAAAAATTATACTTGATAGAAGTGCTTTGTCACCATACTCCCTGTCCAAAAAAATTGTAATATAATTAGATCTGACAAGAGATTAGCTCACCTCCACCCAACTGAAGTATCAAGAAGATGATTTGGAATATGGATTTTTATGCTCCCTCCCTGACAATGAATGCCACTCTAAGTGTGTATTAAAATATTTGTTATAATTTTAGCAAGACACTTAAAAATGAAGCCATCAGAACGGTAATGGTATGGTTTTTAGTAAGATAAACATTGAAAATCAATTTTAAATCTTTTAAATATAGATTATCTTTATCCTGTCCTTTTTAATGCCTGCTTTTATGTTTTACTATGCAAAGGTTACTAGTACAAGCACAGATATATATAATTTACAAATAAACATATATGCATAGATTAAGAGGACATGCTCAAACAGTTTTCACTGATGGGGCACATTATCAAAGGTTTGGAGAATATGATCTACAATGCCTCCAACCAAGTGTTTGCCTCACTCTTTGGGTTATGTTATACCACCACATAAAGATCTATCTCTCATAGTTCTCCTTTTCCAAATGAGTATGGTCTGAACTCTTTAGACATGCAAGGCCTTTCTGAACTTGTCCAAGCCCTCTTGTATCTTTTCAGATTACGGCAGGAAACAGATCAGCATAGGTACATTGAAGAAAGATGGTGATTGATTGTACATTGATACAAAAATATAGGTAGAGTATATAGAAACCACAAGAGTCGTGACATGGAAAGATAAGTGAAGGTATCCCTCCCATTAAAGGGATGAAAGGAGGAGGCACTTACCCTTCCCTAGAAGCAGAGACTGTGTGAGGAGATCCCTTACAGAGACCACCAAGGGAGAGATGCAGCTGGTTGGAGGCACCAACTCCTTTCTCTCCCTTAGCTTCTCCCTTTTGGGTGAATCCAACCCAGGGGGTAGCTACTGATGTGGTTCATACCAGTCACCCTTCCATGACACAGAATTCAATGAAGAAGGATGGAGATCAGACCTGGAGAAACTAATGGCAGATATCCAGACCAACCTCTTTCCAAATCTTTCATCCATTCATCCATTCATTCACTGATGTTTTCCTTTCTTCTTTCAACAAATTTCCTTCAAGTACAGCGTCACAGACTGATCTGGGTACTAGGGAAACAACAGGAACAAGGCAGTCAGTATCCCTACTCACACTACATGTCTCACGTTACATTCCTGAGCGGTAGTCAGGCAATGATGGGTCACAATGCACCCCATGCAACATGTGCTGTGATAGGGAATGCTAGGGGACTTGCTCCAGGGAAAATGCCCCTGGGGGTGGCCTCTCAGAGGAGGTAAGACCTGAAGAGTTAGAAAGGATCAGCCATGGAAACAGGTAAGAGAATGTTCCAGAGAGAAGCAGCAGTAAGCGCAGCAGCTCTGAAATAGAATCATGCTTACTTAGGATGATCCAAAGGCAAAGGGGACCCCACGTGGCTGGTGGTTGTGAAGCAAGACATGGGCTTGGGAAGGTAGGCAGGGATTGTCTCATGCCAGGCTCTGCCAGCTAAGCTAAGGAACTTGGGCCATGATGTGTCACTGAAGCAAGGCAGCACCGTACTCCTTCTGAATTGCTCACACTGTCCCAGTATTGCAAACTTGTGTGCCTCCGTGCCTTTGCACATGCAGTTTCCCTCCTGGGCCCGGTCCTAAAACCCACCCTCTCTCCTATCTCCAACAATTAGTCATCCTTTGACCCAGTTTATATGTCATTTCCTGTCTAAGGTCTCCCTGGGTCGCCTTAAGCTGTCTTAGTCACTTCCTCTCTGTTCTCCTTTAGTGCTTTGCATCTCTCCACTGTTTTGTCACTCTTTGTTGACTGCTTTTATCTCTCTCAAGACAATAAACCCTTTGAAGGCAAGGACTACTCTATTGTTCTTTGCAGCCCCGCCTCGCACCTTCCCATCTGAAGCCTTCAAGCGTGGACACCTTGTCTTAATCATGTTTATGTTCTCACCCTACCCTTCCTCCACCCCTAGCTCACCTGGCCTGGGGTGCGCCCCATCAGAATGTGCACCAAATGAGCAAAGTCACAGAAAGCAGACCTTCCCCTAAATCAGCTCTAAATAACAAGAAAAGCCTGCCCAGAAGAGCCTATCTGTGATGAGGTGTTTTCTTAGAGCTTCCTGAACATGAATAGCAAGAAGACAGCTGGAATCCATTTTGACATTTAGAAGGGGCTTTTGTTTGTTTGTTTATTTGTTTAATGGAGCAAAGACAAGCCACAGATTACTTAAACATTTATAACAAGTCACAGTTTAAAATAAGTTCGTGAGGTTGCAGGAGTAGGTTTGCCCACGTTCTGCAAGTGTGCCTTTCCCAAGAAAACAAGGATGGTGTCTTTCTTTAAGTTGCCTTTATGTCCACATTACCCAGCACATGGTAAATGCTTTCTGAGTATGTGAAAGAACAAGAATTAGATATCAGACCTGCTCCGTCTAAACTCTGTCCATATCAGCGGCAACCTCAACTCATGGTTAGTATGTATATTGGTTTTCCATGACTGCATAATAAATTATCCCAAAATACAGCTGCTTCAAACAACAAATATTTATTATTTCACAGTTTTAAACAATTAGAAGTTTGATGTTTGCCTATGGTTTAGAGGGTGCCTTTACTTCATATGAGGGTAGTAACAAATAATATTTAGTAAGTGTTTACTACATGCCACAAAATCCTAACATCTGTACATATCCACTCATTCAATCTTCAGATTATTTATTCCTATTAAGCTAATACCATGAAGGCTCCTTCCTCTTGCCATTATCATATATAGATCACTTTATCTCTCCAAGATTATAGACTTGTATAGATCCATTGTCCCATATGTGCCTGATGGCTGCCCATATTTGATGATGACACCAGTAGTCATGGGTCTGAACGTAGCAAATTAGCTCAAAGGAATCCACTGCAGAGTTCTGACAGTATGGAATGATTGGATCAAATAGTGTCTTATTTAATGTAAAAGCTGAAGGGCGCAGTCATTAATCCAAAGATTATAGCCAGTACCACTGACCACGCCTAAGCTCCCAGCAAAAAAACACTGACTACTCTCTCATGCTAAAAAAAAAAAATGACCAACAGGGCTGGCAAACAATGCTTTTAGGGTACAAATCTCTTGTAGATGAGGTAAAGACCCCAGCTCTTGGAGGGTCTTTATTGTCTGCCCTTCTCCACCAAGAAAATTGGAGAATCTCCCTCACTCGCACAGATATTTTGCACTAACGGACACACAGTGCATATTTTTTCAATCAAATCAGACCAATCAGAGAGTGGAATGAGCAATGGGTCTTGAGCAAGGAGGACTGAGTTCACGCCTCGAACTGATTCATCTGATTCATCAGAGACTCAGCTCTTCACTGTCCTGGGTGTCAACTTCCTTATTATAAGAGAGAGGGAAAAAAAAATTGGATGAGAAATTCTCTATGATCACATCTAGCTCTAAAAATTGTTGATTCTTAGACATACAAGACCATATAAAATGAACACCTCTTTTACCCAGGTGATAGATACTATTATGCTTTGTACCAGTCTGTCTATTAACTGCACATGATTACAAATCTCACAAAACAGATCATGGAAATTTATCATTCATCAAAGGCCACACACAATGTCAGTTCTGAGAAAGAGAGGCAGCATTCAATCCACCGGAGACCAGCAGAGAATTTCTCATTTCTCTCTTCTGTCACGTGGCAAGGCAACACAATGAAAGATGACAAAACAGATTCCCCCTTCCCCTCCCTGCCTCCCACCCAGCCTTGGTCATGGACTGAGAGCCTCCTTCACAGGGGGTGCTAGGAGAAACAGTCCCTGTGGGCCTGGGCTGAGGAAGGCATATCCACTGCTCCCCACTGTGCGTTTATGGTATGTGGCACATGGATGGACATGTGGAGTCAGATTTCTTTAAGCTGTTGAGAGAACTGTCATGGTAAGGAGTCTATTGATCAACACGGGAAGAAGATAATGAATGAAACTCTCTTGACATGAGGAGTAGGAAGGGCTAAAGGGGGGCTCAGGAAGTGGGAGGATTGTTCTTGACACTCCAAGTGTGACATAGTGGCAACACCAGTGTATAGAGAGCTGGTCCCTCAGATAACTAATTGTAGGATTCTGGATAGGTCACCTTATCCCCTTTTATAAATTGAGCAAGTTGCATCAGATTAGTGGTTTTCAAACTAAGTCCTTAGACCAGAGGTTCTCTCATGGAAAAATCAGGTGGATGAGAAGGACACAGAGCCAGGTGGGTCATGGTCTCGACTTTCCACTCCTTCTCCTACATGATCATCTTTGCTTTTCCCTGTTTTACATTGAAGCTGAATAAAAGAGTGTATTTTCTCTAACTTGTGCTATTATAAAGAATAGACTTTGAAGCCACGTAAACTGGATGACTTCACACATCTCCAACTCTTTCTATGAGTCCACATGAATATTAACACGCAGGCATACACTCACTATCTGAATTCATTTTCACTCCCACAACACACACCTCAGAACGAACAAGAAGTAATTCTTTTGAGTTTGGCTTCTTTTTCGTCTTGTCCAGCAGTAAGTTCTGGAACTCCTTGACAAAATATCTAAATTATAAAAATCACCAGTGTCTTCTCTTCACTGGAAAATAAGGCTGTTTGTGGTTTTTGACCCTAAAACTTGTGTGACTTGTTCTATCAACTTCCTCAAATTATTATTCCCCTTCTGCTTCACCATGATAATAATTATTATCATTTTTATTCATGGAGTCTTGGCAGAGGCTTCCAATAATCATCTCTAATATCATACATCAGCCTTCCTGTCTCTACAACCTGAGCAGAGGTTGGCAGCAGCCGCCCCAATGTTCCACCAAAATGCTCTCACTTTCTGATGATCCAGATGAGTCTTCAGTTTCCTTGGCAACCCAAAAGACTTCATGCCATCATCTCAATCTCCCTTGGGGTAGAAAAACAAAAGGTCTCCATTTGTGGGGAGAGATTCAGAGGTGATAGGAGGGATGATAGAGCCAAATGAAATTGAAATGAGTTAACAGAAAGCAACACAGTCTTTTTGTGTAGAATAACACAGGGGAAATTGAGAATGCCCGCCCCCCCCCCCCCCCCCGCCATCACCAGGTACAGCCATCTGATTTGACTCCACAGCACTTATCCCAGCCAGACCTGTGGAATTTGCCCAGTCTTCATCAGGCTATTTTTCTATCCCCTAACAGATCCCAGAGAAAAACTACATTGACGTCCCAGAAGGCATTTTAGTTATCAACCAGCTTTGATTCAAATATCATGGCGGAAGGAAAGAACAGTAACAATATTGTATTCCAGCTCTTGGAATCCCTTCCAAGTTTTAATCACATAGACAGTTCCTTTCAAAGTTTAGTGCTCATTCCATTTTGCAGTATTTGAAGGGATATATCCAGGGCCACATGTTGGGGCATTTATCCAGTTCATTTTCTATACCTGAAAAATGCAGAGGGTCAGCAAATACTAGGCCTGTCCACCTGCCACAGCGCCTTCTACAACCAAGGTACACACTGAAAACTGATGACAGCACTCTTTTCACTCATTCCAGATGCTGCCTCAAAAGAGCTATCTGAGCATCCATTGAAAATTAATCAGAGTTGACAGTTAAGATGAAACTTATTCCTCACCATGGGCATACCCTTGGTATTCATGGATTTAACATTTATAATTTCAGCCATTCAGAAGCACCCCTCAAGATCGTAATAGCTGTGTAACTTGGCTTAGTCACATAGTTGAATCACTGAGGATGAAAAAATCCCTCAGCTGGTGAGTGAGCTGAACCCCTCCTAGCATCTATATCTCAACACAACTTTTGATCTTTCTTCCTCCTACTTTCAAAAAAAGCATCTTATGAGAACAAATATGACTATGGTAGCATTTATGAGTTTGGAGATTTCATAAACGCTCCTGTCACTTAAAAATCCGCCATTATAACTACTGGTGTTAATAGCCATACATGCCACCTCCCCAATTCTAAACTCATTCATACTCTACTGTTATTATCGCCATCAATGACATGAATATTCAAACAGTTGTTTAGAACAGAACAGAAACCTGGAAGCCAAGTTTGAATTGCCCTCTTAACTCCCCTACCCCAATCTGTGAGAACATCCTATGGATTCTATCTCCAAATACATCATGATCTGTCCACTAATCTTCCACTTCCATTCCCACCATCTTGGTTGAGGTCACTGTCATCTCTTTGCTAGAATGCTGGCCCTGACAGATCTCTTCTGCCTCTTCTATTCTGTAGCCACAGAAATCATTTTGAAAAGTGAATTTGATCATGCCATAACACCCCTACCCCTCACCCCCCTTCACTGCCTCACCACCAAACATACATTCACATGCACTGGAAATCTTTGGGTGTGTGTCCACTGTATGCTCTACGTGTTGATCCCCAACAAGATAAGGAATGTACATTGGAATGTAAATATAAAGCAACACACTCCTTTTATCATTGAGCAAGTCTTGCTATATGTGTATGTGTGTGTATATGCATAAACTCAATAAAAAGTGTCCTAGGTGACATAGTTGATTTACATCTGCACAAGCTCTTTTCTTTATCGCAGACAGGTAGCCATTTGCAGACCCGCACCCATGTTCAGACAGCAAGCTGAGTAGCACAGCCTTCCCAATCCCAAATAATGAGGCCCCTGGCTGTCTCTCAAACTTGAATTTGAGCCCTCCTTCCCTTGAGTCCTCTGATCCAGCCACGATGCACTCCTCTTGGGTTCTAGACATAATCATGTTGTCTTAGAGACGTAACCCCTTAACCACCACTTAGAGAGGTAGACCTTTAACCACCTGTCCTAGAGACTCTGCACTTGATTCCCTCATCTAGGAATGCCTTTTCCCTGACTTTTCATTTTAATAATATTCCCTCAGGCCCTCTTTCCCTGACCACTTACACAGAGCTTCATCTTTACTCCCCATCAAGATTTGGTCTCCAATGTGACGTCATTTTTCTCCATCTGCAAGTCCATATTTATACGTGTGTTGATCTCCTAATTGTTTGTGTTTCTTTCTACACTGAAGGCACCATGAAGGCAGAATCCCTACTGGTCTCTCTGGTTTCACTGCTTTGACAGTGCATATCCTTCCAGTGTGTTATGGTAGATGGAAGCTTCAAGAATACATGGGCAGCCATGTTGACACTCCAAGATGCTAATGTATTTCTTCAAGGATTCCCAGGATCCTTTGCAAAATCTGAGTAAGACCTAGATTCTTACACCCAGCCGTTGCCCAATCTCTAAAGCCGGGTTGTTTCTCACTTTATAATTGCAACAAGTCTCAGCCAGTTTAAGGTTAGGCAACTGGTAAAGGAGAAACAGAATTACTTCATGTGAGTAAACAATTCATTAGCCTCACTTAGGATTTTCTCACCCTGAATCATTGCAATGTGTTCATGGGCTTTTACATCACTGTCATTCTCCTTAGAGACCCTGTCATATAACAGCTAACATTTATAAATCAGCCAAAAATTTAGGTGTCAAACACTAAGGCCTCCTTGGGGAACAGGACCACTCAGCCCACCTTCATGGAGCTCATTGTTCAGTGAGAAACACCGACAGCAATCACGTCATCAACGTACAGAGTGGTGGGGAGAAAGAACAGTGCTATAGGAGCACATGGAAGGATGCTAGCAGTTCTTAGGGATCAGGGAGTATTGGCACCTGAGCATGGATAAGGGGAACATAATGGGGACAGAAGAGTGATTCCGGCAGCAGGGGGCTGGAAAAAGCCAGGGAAAAAGAACTGACTTGGTAAGTTCAAGTCCAGTGGGGCTGGACTGCAAACGAATGAAAAGGAGGCTGGTGGGGAGCCAGGAGCCACATTTTACATGGCACAGCAAGGAACTTAGACTTTCTCCCCTTATGTCAGGGCATGACATGCAACACTTGTGTCCAGACCTCTTATCTGTAAATTATGTACAGGGGTATTGTGTACAGGGGTATTGCTATGAAACAGTTGCAAAGCACATGTTAGGGACTATTAGAGGTTCATGAAAGAATATGAAGCAATGAAAGAAAAAAACTGAAACAATGTTAACATCAGAGGAAGAAAAATTGCAGAAGAAAGGACACAGAATCTGTACACTATGTGGCTCAGACACACTGTGTGTGTGTGTGTGTGTGTGTGTAGCACTAAAAAGGATTTTACCAAATGTGATACAACTGTATTGGAAAGATTTCTAGGAAGTCAATAGATAATACCTATAATGGGAAAAGTCAAGAAATAGCTGTAAAAAATAGGTATTACTTATTAATCATTACTTAGAGATATACAAGTAAATACCAGAATAAACAGTTGAAAGATTTGTAATTAGTTACTTCTGCGGTAGGGAACTAGAAAAGGGAAATGAGATAGGCTAAGGTATGGCTGGGCACTGTTCTTATTTTATAATCCTTCTATATGTATT
This sequence comes from Martes martes, assembly GCF_963455335.1. Taxonomy (NCBI): domain Eukaryota; kingdom Metazoa; phylum Chordata; class Mammalia; order Carnivora; family Mustelidae; genus Martes; species Martes martes. The sequence goes on along the minus strand of NC_137895.1, from coordinate 27,617,594 downwards.
ATTTTGTGATTTTTATGATTGTAAGCTATTATTAGCTTTGACAGAAGCACACACACACCCAGCCTTAGCGATACTTATCTATAGAGAAAAGAATGGTGAGAGGCAATCATGATGCCCTCTACTGGCCGCCTCGCAGATGGCTCTATTGATGAGACTTGCCCCTGTCCAGACTTGCCTGGGTTCCTAAACCATCGTGTCCGCAGCAGGAACACAGCAGCCCATGCCCTTTATGGGGCATGTCGTGTGTGTCGGGCTTCCAGGCAACTTTTGGATCTGCAGTTCTAGGGACAGCCATAGTTTGACAGCTTAGATTACCAGTTGGCTCCATCTAACGAGATCCTGAGCACAGACCAGGGCCCCAGTGAAGCAAAGCCCCCACATACAAGGAAACAAGATCCAGAGATGGAGCACCTACTCTCTTTGATTGGGCTGACTCATTCATTTACGGGAAGTCCGTGAATTCACAAGATGCTGAAATGTTACATCTCATTCCTTCATACCCCACTGGCTGGAGATGTGCAATGCTTAACAAGGACAAAGCACAGACTGTCCTTTACTACCTATGAAGGAACCCACAACTGAAACAATCCATTGCAAAGGGGAAGCTGTTTTGAAGTATTTTCCAAGGACTATAGAAGGACCCCCTTGTACGGACAACCTTAGTTAAAACCATTCTTATTTGTTAAAGCAACTCCTCTAGTTTTCTATACCAGGTGAAATTTTATCAGGCTACTTTCAGTGACTAGATATACTCGAAAGATTTTTTTAAAAAGTATTAAAATGTTCTGTAGATGAGAATTTTTACTTCTTCTGACTAAGTTTGACATGTAGTGTTATGAGTTAAGTGTTGTATACCCTAATGCAATTTCCCCACACTTAAAGTCAATGAGGATATTTATGTCTTCTGGGTGTAGGGTGGTTTTTTTTTTTTTACTAAAAACTGAGTATTTTCCCAAAACAAATGCCAACTATTTCTTCATTATGTCTTAAAAGGATAACTCCCATGTAAGTGAATGTTCATGTCAAATGTTACTAAGTACAAACTGCACAATAACTAAAAATAGCTCAAATATTCTAGCTACATCTTGTCAACAGTCTTGCTCTAGCCAAGTTCCCTATTAATTGCACAATCTATATTTTGGGAAAGACAGAACCTAATTGTTTCCAAACAAAATTTCAAGCCTGCATAGGGTTTCCTTCCTCTGGTTGGTTTTGTTAAATGAATTTATCTGTAAAAAGGAGAATACAGAAATAGGGACTCCTTCAAAAACTCACTTTGCATGTACATTTTATCAAAGGCTTTAGTCATAAAGTTGCATGGGTAATTTTTGTTACAGTCACCTTTGGAGAGCTTTCCATTTTTTAGGGCATTACTTTCATCTTTTGCCTTTTTGTTCATAGATTTTGTATGGACAAAGAGCAAACAGCAAAATGCTAACTTGAAGAAAAGATATTTAATGCTACAAGGCCCTGAAAGCAAAGACCAAAAAAATTTTCTAATATAGTTCAAGCAATATTGTATTAAAAAATTTATCAACCCATTCAATCACTCTTCTAAAGTAAGAAATACAAGTTACTCATTTAGGACACCGAGTAAACCTTTTCTGAGTTGGTGAATGTTACTCAACAGATTTTTCTAGTACACTTTCCAAAGGTACCAAAACTTTAAAATTCAAAGCATAGTATGTGGATACATGGGGAATATGAAGACGTATAAGACACAGTTCTTACTCCCAGGATGATTAAATTGGGAGAAATCATCTTATTGTGGGCATTTCGTCTGAACTGCCCCAGAATTCTCCATTAACAAGTCACTTAAAATTCAGAAGAGTTTCAACACCATTAATGTGAACAATGAAAAGCATCAAGGTGGCAGAGAGAGATGAGTAGTCATGGGAACAGATCCACTCTGGATCCTGGTGTTTTTATCAGTGAAAGGTCCTTACAATGGGATCCTTAAAAGATACATCCCGGGGTGCCTGGGTGGCTCAGTGGGTTAAAGCCTCTGCCTTCGGCTCAGGTCATGATCCCAGGGTTCTGGGATAGAGCCCTATGTCAGGCTCTCTGCTCAGCGGGGAGCCTGCTTCCCCCTCCCTCTCTGCCTGCCTCTCTGCCTACTTGTGATCTCTGTCAAATAAATAAATAAAATCTTTTAAAAACATACATCATACCCAGAGATTTCTATAATTCAGTGCTATGCTTTATATAAATTCTTATTTAATCTTCATAACACTTTGAGGGAGATCCTCTAGATAGTCTTCTTTTACAGGTAAAGGAACCAACACATAAAGGATGGCACTAATTCACCCAGCATCCTGTAGTTTATTGAGTGGCAAAGTCAGGAATTAAATCAAGGCAGTTGGATTCAACTACATGTGCTTTTAACAAATATGTATAGGGTGTTTACACCATTTCATCTTAATGTGATTATCACAGTTACATGTGATTATCACAGAAACACATATTTGCATGGAAAAAAAAGAGAACAGGTGTGTGTGTGTGTACACATGTATAGATACTAATGTCATTACAGATGTCTTCTCTGGATGGTAAGACTGAATGATTTTTTTTCTTATTATTATGTGAATTTATAATTTGTAATTATAATGGTTGTGTACTGGTCAGTTGTGTAATAAAATAAATATGAAATGTTATTTAAAAATAAAATGGAAACAATTCAAATTGATTTATTTAATAACTAAATGAAGACAAGGAAGGATGCTTGGGTGGCTCAGTGGATTAGGCGTTGGACTCTTGGTTTCAGCTCAGGTTAAGATCTTAAGGTTGTGAGATCAAACCCTGCATCAGGCTTCACGCTGGTCATGGAGTCTGCTTAAGATTCTCCCTCTCCCTCTGCGCTCCCCCCACTCGCACACTCTCTCTCTCTCTAAAAAAAAAATAATAATAACTAAAAAAATAAAAATAAAAATAAAAAATTGTAAAAAGACTAACTTTAAAAAAATAAATACATGAAGACAAAGGAATCTATTCTCCTCCTCTTCTCCTCCTCCTACTAATAATAGCTGTTTAATAATAAAATTTAAAAATATAAAAATAGGTGTTTACAGGCATTTTTCAAGAACACTGCTGAGTCCTGAACCTGCATTATCTCATTTAATCCACACAATATTTCTACAGCATAAATGTCATTTATCATCCTGCTTTTACAAATGGTAAAAGTGAGAAACAGAGGGTTTGTCCTCGGTCTTATAACTGTAAGTGGCAAAGCTATAATCTGAAGCTGATCCCAGAGCTTAAACTCCTAACCATCATGGATGCAGTCTCTCCTGTGAGACAGGAGTGCTGGCTGGGCGGAGGAGACACTTCCAAGCATGACAACTCTAGATTCAGAGACTGAGACACATGGGAGAATTGGTGTTGTTCTCAACTCAAAGCTGGATAGTTTGAGTCTTTCTCTCAATTCATGTCTCAAGTAGAAAAAATGTAAAACCATATTAAAGGTCTCCTGATGCAGGAAGACGATTCTCACTAATCTTTAGTATTTCGTAAACGTAAAACATTTAGCCACAATACTTCTCATTATGTTATGATAAATTTTGTTGAATTTTCATAAAATAAAATTCAGAACCCAAGGTTTTAAAAAATATTTCCATAATTTGAATTGTTCTAAATTCCAATTACGAGTGTTTGCACTTCATTCCAAAACAGAATTTAATGTATGTTTAGGCGGAGATCAGGCACTATCTAAATGACTTAAGCATCCAATAAGAGAATGTAAGGTTCAAAATAACCAAAGGGATGGGTTTAAGAGGAGCAAATTTTTTATTATTATCCCGGAAGAGATAATTATGGAAGTTTAGATGTGTAACTGAATATGGATTTTTAAATAAATTATCATGAGACATTAATTAATCTGGAAACTTAAGAAATTGCTCATGAGACCTGTTCTTCTAACTTTCGACAATAGGTGTGAAAGTTTGGATATTTTTCAATCAACCTGGTGTTAACAGAGTCTCAGATTCTCTATTGATAATATGCTTCTAGCGTGTTTGTTGGAGAGGTTCCTTAGGCTGTAGAGGCAATGGCATACAAGGTTATGGAGTGATTATTAACATATTTTGTTATTGTGTTTTGCTTGCAGTGATGTTTAACTAAATAAATATCTCCTGAAGCTAATTGGTTTTTTTATGCTTTTTTTTTAAGATTTTATTTATTTATTTGACAGAGAGAGACACAACAAGAGAGGGAACACAAGCAGGGGGAGAGGGAGAAGCAGGCTTCCCGCTGAGCAGAGAGTCCGATGCGGGTCTCGATCCCAGGACCCTGGGATCATGACCTGAGCCGAAGGCAGCTGCTTAACGACTGAGCCACCCAGGTGCCCCACTGAAGCTAATTGTTAAGAGGTGACAAAAATTTCTGCAGTGCTCGCCCTCTAGTTCTTAAGACAGGCTGCATATGCAGCTTACGAAAATTCTTTTCAAGTGACTGTTTTGTGAATCATCGAATACATTTCCTCCTAAGAGCAATTTAAAATATTTCAAAGCTTGTTTATTAAGAGAGACTCTCACTTTCTCTCGCAGAGAATTACTTTCATTAAATTCTTCACTTCGGGGAACCTGGGTGGTTCAGTGGGTTAAAGCCTCTGCTTTCGGCTCAGGTCATGATCCCAGGGTCCTGGGATCGAGTCCCGCATCGGGCTCTCTGCTCGACAGGGAGCCTGCTTCCTCCTCTCTCTCTGCCTGCCTCTCTGCCTACTTGTGATCTCTGTCTGTAAAATAAATAAATAAAAAATCTTAAAAAAAAAAAAATTCTTCACTTCGTGTTTTTACCCCGCAGTGGGTTACTTAGACCGCTTTCTTACTCAGGACACAGGGATAATTGTTCATCCATACTTCTTTAGCATTGGACAGCACTGTGATCCATTTCAAGCTCTAACCGCACACACATGTTAAAAATAATTATATACTGCCTATCACCCCATAATAGCACTGTCTAGTGGACCCATTAAATTGTTACTGGGTCTTCCTGTGGCACAGAGTCTATCAAGCTCTTCGCTTCCTGCTGGAAGGGTCTGAAAAGCCGAGAGACATTTTCCCCTCTTTTTCCTCTCCCCACTCTCAATCATCCTTTCTACATTTAGCTGAGTTCCTAATTCCTTTTGCTTCTTTAGGGGGAAAAGCAAAACTGCTGTCACAGGCAAAAACGTTCTTTCTTGCCCTTTCATCTCCAGGCAGATGAATCAATAAAATATGAAGACAAAAGTGCTCCAACTTCTGGCCGGCCGAGGGTGGACAGTCACCTGCAGAGAGTCCCAATTGTAAAAGGAAGCATTTCACCTCAGGGACCAGATCCTGGAGACGATTATGGATGAATCGTCCAATACCGACAAGAATAAAATAGCCTTCTCCCAGTCTCAAACCTGAAAGAATTTTCTTCCAGTCTTCTCTTTTTTTCCCCTTCATTCAACCCAAGCTGGCGTGGCATCCTCGGGCAAAGCTGTCCCTGGCTGCCCCTTCATCCCCAGCACAGATGACTTAACCTTTCGAATCCCCAGTCTCCTTATCTGCATAGAAGGTCTACCTTCTACATAGTTGTGAGGACTAAATCAGATTTGTAGAATACTGAACCCACATCACACACAGAGAAAACACTCAATGCATGGGAGTTGCTCTGATTACAATAATTCCTATGACGTTTTTTCCTTTGACCATCTCCCTTCCATTCAATACAAATTTTTCAATCCTTCCTAGGGTCAAGATGCTAAGTGCAGGAGTAGGGTCTTTTTTTTTTTTTTTAATGTAACCTCTGCCTTCAACAAAGTTAGTCTGCCTGTAGTCACAAGGAACTTAAATCACTTTAACACAGGAGAAGATACAGTAGATGGCAAGAAAGAGCTATCCAGTGATCCAAGACAGCGTTTCTCTAACTGGGCTACATGCGTTAGTCACGTGGGGATCGGTTAAAATGCAGATTTTGATTCAGTAAGTCTAGGGCAGGGTCTGAAATTCTGCATTTCCCTCCCTTCCTTCCTTCCTTTCTCCTTCCTTCCTTCCTTGCTCTCTCTCTCTCTCTCTCTCTCGTTCTTTCTTTCTTTCCTTCTTTTTAAGAGAGAGAGAGCATGTGAGCATGACCGGGGGAAAGGCTGAAAGAGAGAATCTCAAGCACGCTCCATGTCCAACGCAGAGCCTATGCGGGGCTCAATCTCATGACCCTGAGATCATGACCTAAGCTGAAATCAAGAGTTGGACACTTCACCTGACGTGCCACCCAGGTGCCCCAGATTCTGCATTTCTAATAAGCACACAGGCGTTGCTGATGTTGCTGGTCTGAGGTCTACCCCTTTAAGCGACATCATGCAGGATATAAACAGGGTTTGTATTTAGCTAGTGTGCAACAGCATATCTGTGTGCTCTCGAATGCTGGATACGCTCTGATGGGCCGTGATCGATGACAAGCCTATTGTTAAACCTGGTGTTGAGTATCATGCTGGCTGTAAACATTGCAGTACTCAGGTGGACAGCATCGATGTTGCATTTGGTTTTAAAGCAAACATTTGGTGTTTGAGGACAGCCTGGAAAGACCGGCAAAATTTTACTCATTTCTACTTATTTGTTTAGTATACTCAATCTACCTTTCCCAAACACTACTGTTACTGCTCATTTGGAATATAAAGTAACTTCTTAAGATTCCCTCTAAAACACTGTTCCTCTGAACCTTTAAGAATAGGCAACTTCTGGGGCACCTGGGGAGCTCAGTGGGTTAAAGCCTCTGCCTTCGGCTCAGGACATGATCATGGTGCTGGGATCGAGGCCTGCATCGGGCTCTCTGCTCAGCAGGGAGCCTGCTTCCTCCTCTCTCTCTCTCTGCCTGTCTCTCTGCCTACTTGTGATCTCTGTCAAATAATTAAAAAAAAAAAAGAAGAATAGGCAACTTCTTTGGAACAATTATGTCCCACTGGTTCTTCCCATGTTCCTATAGCTTCATTGCTGCCATTTCTGGCTTTGAAATGAAATTAAATAAAAATGTGCAGTGCCATTCTCTATATTGGAAACAAAATCCAGTCCTTTCCCACTCCTGCATTCTGGTGGCCAGATAGCCACTCTTGACTTGGGTACCAGTTTTTAAGTGGGGACGTTCACATAAAAACCTAGATACCCAGCTTGGAAAATTGGGAAACCCAGCTGTCCAGAGCCCAAATTCACACTTGGAAGCAATCAGGGAGGGGGCAACACGGCAAGACTACTTTAGGGGGTGGCGGGGGGAGAATGGGGGATGGGGAGTGGTGGGGAGCTGTGCCTTCAGAGTCTCATCCTCCAGGCAAATCTCATTATCCATCACCCCAGACAACTCACGCTCTCCTACAACTCAGCCTGTGTAGGTATTTGTGTTTATGACTCCATCTTCCGAAAGCCCAGGAGTCATCCCGACTTAGAAAAAAAAATACACGGTGTATCATTAATGATACAGAACCACTTACACATGGTGATTTTCGGAATACAAGGACAACTAGCTTTTTTCTAGGAAAATGGATCTTCGTATAGTAATCAGAGCAATTTTAAAGCCTTAGCTTTACTGGTTTGCAGTGTTGGTCTTCAACCATCATTTCCGTGTTTGGTTCCAGTAGTTTTCCTTTCCTCTTGTGGACTTGAAAGGGAACCTGAGTAAGAAGGAGAAAAGGAGTAAACCAAGGAATCAATACCCTGTTGCATGAGCAAAACATTTCTAAAGGTTATGCTAGCAACTTTGTGAATCACTGGAAAAAGCATCTAAAGGAAAGATGGAAAAAAGAGTGTGTGACTTTTCCCAGCCTGGGTTCTCTACTCTCAGAATTTTTTTTGCAAACTCTGTAAAACCCGTGTAAATCACTTTGGTTTCTTAGGCCTCGAGAGAGCTCACAAAATCGGCGGGGTTGGGGGGGTAGAAAAGATGAAAGAAAATAATTCTGAGTCATTTTTAAAACATTTCAGATTGTTAATAATAGATATGTATTTAAATTAAAACCCTCTTTTCTCACTTAAAATACTTGGAGATCTTTTCCCTTCAGTATGTAAAGGTAATAAAACTGCAACGCTACAACAATACCAAGAAAACAGAGGTACTAATTGGTTTCCTTCAGACACAAAAAATTTCCCAATGTTTTCATACTTCAAAAGAGATAACCATTCTTTAGCATAACCGTTGAACAATTTGAAAAGCAGGCTTGCAAGGTAGATAGAACCATGGCAGGCCAAAACACTTCTCTCAACACGCCTTCCAAAGGCACCGCTACATCGCTATTTAACTGGACGGCTGACAGGCTGGAAGAAGTTGGTTTGTTCTGAAGTTAAAAAGTCACAGGATACCTGGGGCACTATCCTGCCTCATCTAAAGTCGGTAAGATTCATGAATTTTCTCTACGTGTCAGGAGCACAGGAGTTTGGAGTCCACAGCCCTCGGAATGCGTGGGACTCTGCTCTGCTCACTGGCAAGGACCTCACCTCTCACCTTAATCTGAACGCCAGAGGTAGTGAAGACTGCCTCCCAGGATTGCTGGAGAGATCAAGTCAAGAGACTGAACGTACCTGTATTATTGAGAAGTGCAACACCAGAACAAGACATGATCTGATGAGTAAAAGCCTGGTACATATGACCAGTTAGTTTAAAAAAAAAAAGTTCCTCAGCTCTGTAGTACTACTACCCTATTCAGAATTTCTTGGAAATGACTTACACGGAATATTTCTGTTGCTGGCCTTCTTAGTAGTCACTACTTCTCCCATCCTAATACTTCTGGAAACATCTGAAATACAAAACAAGTTTTATCTTGCTAACACTCTTACCAAAAGCTTATCCAAAACAGTTGCTTAATTAATGGAGGATAACATCTAGTATGAGATGGCACATAGGATAACTAACATGCTAAATTACAGGGGTACCACATAGAAGGTGTTATTCAAAATCCAAGCCATTGGGGGTCTCTAGGCTCACAAACCGGGGGGGGGGGGGGAGAGAGACTCTTTCCTAGGTAAGCACCACCAAGGATTCCTGGTGTGGTCCCCTGCTGCAGCAACCCGTCTCTCCCCTTCTTCCCCTTTATCCTTCTCTGAACACCTGCTGCTGGATACCTGCCTCCTTGGCTTTTTGTGACCTCCACCACAGACAGACCTCCAGCCTTAGAAGACTGATTCCTGCCTCCCTTGTCATTTCTTGCTCTCCAGTCAAATGACAAGATGCTATTTATTTCTCCATTTCTTTGCATGACTTAGATCATATAACACCTACACGGGTCAGTGGTATTATGGATAAACCATCACTTCCCATGTACTCCCAATGTCAGGTGCACTGCACACTAGACAGGCACTTACTGTATACAAGGCTCTGGTGAATATACAGCCAAATACCTTCCCGTCTATAAGCAGCTTACAATGGCTAAGGCATCTGTGTTATTTTCTCATATTAAAAAAGGCATGTAAATTTTAACGTAGAATTATATTCTGCAGGAGGGCAAAAGGAAGAATTGTCTCTTTACTGGTCTCTCCACCACTTTCTAGCCCTTTACCCTCCTTTATCTACTTTATTACCTTACCTCCTGTATTTCCCTGAATTGTTACATATCTACATTTTTGGTTATTTATCAGTAGCTATTTCCAACTCCCAGAATGTAAAATCCATGCAAGGGGGGACTTTGTTCTGATTCACAGCTGTGTCCCAGACCTTAGAACACTACCTGACACAGAGAAAACCCTCAATAAACATTTGTTGAAAACAGGTCTTCCAGAAGAAGTGGACTTTGAGTTGGGCTTTGACCAATAAGAAGGGCCTGGATAAGTGAGAAAGGGGAAAAGGATATTCCAGAAGGAGGTTTCAGCAAGAACATGGAGGTCTCTAAGTACAATTTAAATGAGGTAATAAAGTGGTTTTAATACAGAGAAATGAAAAGCTCTGGTGGAATTTAACTACGTAACTAATTTTAAGAAAGAAAATAATGTTTGCAACAGTATTATATTTTAGACATTTCAATGACGTTTATGGGCAACCTAAGTGGTTTTAGAGTAACCCAGGTCCCAAAGGGATAAGCTGCCATGTAAAGATGTATTTGTTAAGAATGTAGAGAACATATTGAATCCAGAAAGTAGGAGAGTTAGGGAGGAGAAAGAGAAAGGAAGGAGTGAAAAATGTGGAGGGAAAGAAGAAAGCCAGAGCACCCACCACGGCTTAGGAGTGTCCTTTTATTTTATTTCATAAATTTATTTCTAAAAAACCCGTGTTGCATTCCTGCCCACCTCGCTTTGATGACCCCGTCTGTGGGTGACCGCCATCTTGGATTTTGATTCTTGGTGATTGTACTGTGTCAGAGAAAACAGATGGGAGGTTGCGGGAGGAGGTGTTGTATAGTTTCTGTAGTTTATGCTGACTCCTCTAACAAAGACAGGGGGCTTTGACTTTATGCAGGAGTTTCCATCATCTATAGAAATCTCTTTCGATTAAGAAAAATCCAAAATCATTGCCAACATGAGTCAATAATGGGTATGAGGAAGAACAGCACTGTACTCTGTCTCTCCACTGCCACGCACCTCCTCCACCATGTGGCCACCTAATGGTGAATTTTTTAAAGAACAATGTCTATAGCTTTCCAAATAGTATTTGTTTGAAAGGTTTGTATCCAAATCATTGCTCTGGAAATTCATGGGCTTGCAGGGATGGTCTGCCACCCTGTTCCCACCTTCCCTGAACAAGGCTGTCTTGCTTCAAGTCAAAGGTAAGTGTCTCCTCAGCACTGCAGATGACCGAACCAGCTCCCCGATGAACTCCAGCAACTGGGATGTAAGCCCAGGTAAAGGGGGCCACAGATATAATGCTTCCTGACTTTGTTTTGGTCCAGTTTTCAGCCATGCTGTCCCAGTCTATTTTCTGGTATGAAATTCAAAACTCACCATGTCTCAGTTGCCTTTAGGGGGAAGGCCTCCATTGTCCTCACTGGGGAGAAGGAGGGATTACGAGTTGCTCACAGCTGCCTCGAGAAGGGAAGGAACTTCATTGAGGAGTAATTTATCCAAATTCACCCAGGTCTGAATTATTGAGAACATATAGCAAAGAATGTGAAATTCAGAGCCAACTGGAAATGCCCCCTTGGCCTCTAAAACTCTACAATAATAAAAGCCCTTAGGGAAGACTGTATTGCTCCTTCATTGCCTGAGGAAACAGACTAATTCTACAGTTCCAGGAATCAGAATATTAAGAGCTTCCAAGCCAGCCACCCCTGGGGGACGCCAACCCCCAACGGCGCCTACAACCAAGTGGGTGATGTGGGTTAGACCAACTCTGGGAACATTCTCAGTGCTTAAGAAGAGCCCAAGGGGGACCGAACAGAGAACGTGGTAAAAGGGCCCATTGACTTTTTTGTGTGTGTTCATCATCCTCTTGATATAAAAATGGATTTTTTTTTTTTTTAATGCAAGCTAGAGAATAAGCACTTCCATTCCTGCAACCCAGCCAGGTCTGGGATGAAAGCAAGTCCTTCAGAAAAAAAAAAACAAACATGAAACTGCAGCCCACAAACCATGGAGGGGAGAAAGGGTTGGAAGATGAAAACTCTCTTAGTGTCCTCAAAACAAAATCTTGATCAAAGCACACACCTCCCAGTCTTGAAGCACAGTATAAAGAAGGCACTGAGTAGAACAAAAGACTCCCGGGAGAAAGAACAGAAACGAAGGAATGTTTTTGGGAGAGGGGGTGAGACAATGACATTCTCCCCAGACCAGGAAGGAAATTCATCCCAGAAATAAAGGGCACAAAAGAAAGACAAGTGCAGAGCAGAAAGAGAACGTGACTGTGACACGTTGGGCCAGGGAGCTGGTATGACAATATTTTCTCATGGAACGACATTCTATTTCATCACCATATGCTCTAGGAAAACCCAATATGTTCCTGACAGACTTCTAACATTCTTTCCCAAGATGGTTAAAGCTTTAGGGAACGTGTCAAAGATACTTAGCACCCACTGAATTTTTGAATATTACACATCAGTAATTCTCCGGCTCATGAATTTTAATAATTCGCAATTCAGTTTGCCAGTCACTGTCCCAGGCACCAGCCGATAAAAACAGGCAACAGCAGATCCCGCTTGGGTTTTGGTCCAGAATGCTGTTGAGACTGCAAATAAAAATTAGATACGTATAAAAAAAAATTCTTTTTTCAAGGAAAATGTATGCCAGGATGGGATGCAAATGTGATTTCAAGAATTATTTCAAAACACAGGTCAGTGCTATTTCAAAGTACAGCTCACTAGGAAGGGCAGGAAAGGAGGGAACGTTGGAGGTTTAATCACTCAATCACAGATAGACTACTTCAGACTAAGTAACACAAGTGAGAATTAAGCAGGAGATTAAAATGAGCTGCCTGGCCTTCTGCTCTGCACGTCTCTGAGCTCTGCCTACAGCTTCCTCTCTGCATCCACCTGTATTTGCAAATTTCTAACCACCTGCGGATTTCTAGCGACTGCTCTGGCCTCTTTGTCACAAATGGAAGAGTGCCCAGGAAACCATAAGGTATTATATAAACACCGAGTTTGGTGCTGCACCGTTCATCAGGATATCCTAGTGTAAAACTGAAATCTATTTCTTCCTTTTATCTGGCTTCCTTTTCTTCTTCTATGCTCTTTCTGTCAAAGGCTCACTGGATCCTTCCAGTCACCTGAGCCGCCAGTGTAATTGTCCTTCATGTCCCCTTTCCTCACCTCGCCCTCTCCGGTTACCAAAAGCCGGTTAGCTCTCTAGTGGCCCCTCACTAACCCAGCCTTTGAACCTTTGTCCTCTTCCTATTTCCATTTCCCCCAAAGCCAGACCCTCATGGGCTCAGACCTACGCCCTGCTAAAAATCTCTTAATAGCTTCCTGCTCCCAGTTTGGGTCCTCTCCAATTCATTCCTTTTTTTCAGACCCGGGTGAATCTCTCCAAAAATGCTACTTTCATCTTGTCCTCTTCTGCTCAAAAACAAAGGCAAGCACTATTTCCGGGATAAAGAACAAAGTCACCATTTAATAGCCCAGGGCCAAGGTAGGCACCCCAGCTCTTTGAAGCTTCTCAAAACAAGCCCTTTGAGGCAGGTGGATTGTTCCACTCCCAGAAACTACGCAATTGCCAGTGGCTACTTGTCCTGCCTGTGGCACCTTCCTCCTCTTTCCACTCATGAATCAGAGTTCCCAGTTCAGCCGCCCAGCATCTTGGGCCACCTTTGACCACAGGTTCACGCTGTCTGGACCCTCACTTGGTGCTTATTCAAGGCCTGCTTTGTTTCACATTCACATGCATGAATCTGCAGATGAGTCTTTTATTTTCCCCAAACAGATGCAAGCTCTGCGAGGGTAGCCACCTTCATGTAACATTTATTAAGCACCTGCTGTGTGCAGAGTCCTCCCTGAGGTAGCACGAGGGTAGAGCAATGGCTTAGTTAAGGCTACTATCACAAACCATCACAGACTGGGTGGCTTATAAACAATAGGTTTATTTCTCACAGCACTGGAGGGGGGACATCTGAGCTAGGGTGCCAAGATGGTCAAGTTCTAGGGAGGATCCTCTTCCAAGTTGCAGACTGCCATCTTCTCATTGTATCCTCACATGGTGGAAAGGGGAGAGAACTCTCTGGGGGTCCCTTTGATAAGGGCACCAGGCCCCTTAGTGATGTTCAGGTCCTAATGAAGGCCTTCTTCTGGGTTGTAGAGGGCAGACTTCTCACTGAGTCCTCACGAGATGGAAATAGGTGAGGGTTCTCTTGGAGCCTCTATGATAAGGACACCAGTCCCCTTCGTGAGGTCTCTGGTCCTCATGACTTCATCACCTCCCAAGGCCCCCACCTTCAGATTCTGTCACCTCAGGGTTAGGATTTCAGCATATGAAATTTGAGAGGCACAGACATTCAGACCATGGCAGAAGGGTTATACTTCTCGTTCATTCCTCGACAGTGAATAGAATACTGTGCATCTCCTAGCTGTCCAGTGCGTCTCTGGAGTGAATCAATTTCCATAATTTTTATATTATAAAATTATGATTTTACAATCAAACTGCCCAAATTAAATCCCAGAAATGCCTTCCTCATTTCACAGTAGGGAAACTACTATAAAGATGGACTCTCTTATTCACCCAATGTATTGGTAAGAAAATTAATATCCAAACACACGTATTTGTCTTCCATTTTCATGCTCCAACTAGCGAACCTTTCTATGCCACTTCAAGAAAGATGTGTCCTAGATTCAACTTTTTCCACTGGTAATTAATGAATGGTTCTTCTCCCCCAGGCATTTTTGGCTTCTGTCCCCTGTCCAACAAGGCACCAAGTCTTACATTCTGATCTCTTATTTTTTCACATGCTTCTCCTTATTTAGACTCGATCATAGGAAGCTCAAATCTTAGGGAACGGGATCCAAAGTCAAATAAATCAGAATGGATGCTTCTTACACTCACATTCACATCGCCCTAATTTATAGCTCCACAGACAATTCCTGAGTTTTCTTGACAATTACAGAAATTTCAAAAACTGGGTTTGATCCTCCGCTAGTTTCCACTAGATAAAAACACATGTGCCACCAGGAGCACTTTACATTTATCATAAAGAGACTTCGGTGCAAGAGGGATTGAGAAAGCACAGGCTTTGTCTTCACATCACGTCAATTATCATCTGGCATTCTCTCATTCAGGAGAATGATTCTCCTCATGATTCTCCAGATGATTCTCTCATTCTCCTGAATGAGAGAATGCCAGATGATAAGTGTTCACATTGGTTTAGTAGAAACAAGTGACTCAACACTGAAAATCAAACAGTCCACATGGAACATGATTTTAAAATATGTGCAATATTATCAAAAGTATATAAATCAAAAAAAGATGCACAGAAAAAAAAACAACCCTAATACTAAGATGTTAACAAAGGTTCCCCCCACCCGGGGATATTCATTCATTCATTCACTCATTCCTTCATTCACTAAGCCTACACTCTTGGAGAATTTACTAAGTGTCATGTACCTTGTGAGGCATTGAGTTGTAAGGCTTCTTTCAGTTCGCCAAACTTTCACAAATACATGTATTAATTTTATGATGAAAAATAATTTATTTTATTTTTTTAATTAAAATTAGTTGTGATGGTTAATTTTATGTGTCAACTTAGCAGGGCCACAAAGTCCCCAGATATTGGGTTTAACATTATTCTGGGTGTGTCATGAGTATGTATGTACCTACATACATAATATATAATGTAGGTAACTAGGTAGACTGAGCTACTTACCTGGCTATTTTTTTGTTTTTTCATCACTAAACATAATGTTTAAAGAAAATTGATAATTAGGGCTTCACTAGAATCAAGAAAATGTATTTATTTAAAGACATTACTGGGTGCCTAGGTGGGGATCAGTTGCTTAAGCATCTATAGCTCAGGTGGTGGTCTCACAGTCATGAGATCGAGCCCCAGGATCAGGCTCTGTGCTCAGTGCAGAGTCTATTTCAAATTCTCTCTCCCTCCCTCTCTCTTTCCCAAATAAATAAATAAAATATTTCAAAAGATAAAGACACGGGGCGCCTGAGTGGCTCAGTGGGTTAAAGCCTCTGCCTTCGGCTCGGGTCATGATCCCAGGGACCTGGGATCGAGCCCCGTATTGGGCTCTCTGCTTGGCAGGGAGCCTCCTTCCTCCTCTCTCTCTCTGCCTGCCTCTCTGCCTACTTGTGATCTCTCTCACTCTCTGTCAAGTGAATAAATAAAATCTTTAAAAAAATAAAAATAAAAATAAAAAAATAAAATATTTTAAAAAAATAAAAAATAAAAATAAATAAAAAGATAAAGACACTACTGAGACAGTGAAATGCACTGAGCCTAGAAGAAGATCGTTGTAATGTCTATCTGACAAAGTACTTGTATCCAGAATATACAGAGCATGCTTAGAAATCTGTATAAAAAAGACAAAGCAACCCATTAAAAATGGACAAAAACCTTGGATCAGCATGGTATAAGTGAAATATTCAAATATAATTAAGCACATGAAAAGGTACTCAATATCATTAGTCATCAGGAAAGTGCAAATTAAAATCCTAATAACTTACTACAATGCATTCGAGAATGGCTTAAAATTGATACAACCTAAAAATAAAGATATTATACAACCTGACAATTGCAAATTACAAGCGTTGGCAAGAATGTGAAGGAACCGGAATTCCCATGCACCGTAGGGGTAGCTTACGAGTCGTTGGTAAATGTCACTTTGGAAAACTGGCTGTACCTACACGAACTGAGCATTTCTACCACCTATGATCGAGCAATTCCATTCTCAAGTAAATGCCCAAAGAAATGCATGTGTTTACCGAAAGAAACGCACAGGCATTTTGTAGCAAAGTAATTATACTAACCAAAACTTGAAAATGACTCAAGTGTTCATCAATAGTAGATTGGAGGAATAAATCACAGTATTCACGGGAAGGAAAAGTGAAAAACCACCACCCGTAGCCATAGTGTATCTGAACTTCAAACAATGACTGAAACAAACTAGATACAAAATGGAATGTGCAGTCTGGTTCTATTTACATAAAGTTCAAATCAGGCATAATTAATCTAGGCTGCTAGAAGTCACAGTTGTGGTTTCCTCTATGTTTAGGAGTTGGAGGAACGAGGTTTCTGGGGTGCTGGTGGCTTTTTGGTCAAAGTGGCTGGACACCAGTATTTTCATCGGATAAAATTTCATTGAACTACACACCTAAAATTTGTGCCCTTTTTGGCATGTATGTTATACAACAATTTAAGATAAAGTTTAGTTAATGGCACCACCCAGTCTGGTGAACAGTTCTCATGAAGCATTTAAGGTCCTTTAGAGATGAGAGTCTGGTTAAAATGTTTTTGCTTCTCCTTCCTCCCCCAAAATAGCCAGTGATCTCTTCTCTTCGTGTTTTCATGACAGCATTTGACCTGGATTATGTTCTCCATCTACTTCTTCCTGTCAAAAATTCTTTCCTCCCTTTTAAGACTGAGTAAACAATTCCCTCTTCTATATGAAGCACCCCCTCATTTCCTTAGGAAGCATTTCGGTCATGTTCTACTGCTTCACGGTCCACTGGTCACGTTCACTGCCTCTTCATCAGTGGGCACCTTTTGTTTTCCTTTAACTATTTACAGCATTCTGCCCTCTTATTCTAGTTATTTTTGTTTCTGTGTTTTCACTGCTTAAAGGGAAAGATTACATCTTCATCGTTTTCTTAAATATGACCTTATTCCACAGACAGCCCCTTGAGCCTGTGTATACTACTTATTCTCTCACAATTTCCAAATTTATACCTCCGGCCAGCGCTGTCCCTGGAACTTGTCCTGTGTATCCATCTGCCAACTCCTTATCCCCACTGGGATTCTAACCCTGACCCATTCCCCTCAAACCTGCGTCTTCCATTCTCCGAAAAAAATGGCAACTCCATGAGTTGCTCAGGTCAAAAGCTTTGGAGTGACCCTTAACTCCTCTCTTTCAACACCTTGTAGCTGATGCATCTGTAAGTCCAGTCAATGGTGCCTTCAAAATATAACCTGAGGCTGGACAACGCTGCCCCTAGCACCTTCTTCGAGTCACATTGGCCTCTGGCCTGGAGTAGCCTCCTGCCTTTGAACTTTGCCCTTCAGTCTGTTTACACACCGATGGGCGTATCCTTTTCAAAATCTAGGTCACATCACTGTCAGTCCTCCACGGACAGCACTGATTGGGCTTCCCATCCTCAACAGAGCAAAAGCCCTTCTCTACCCAATCTCTTCCTCCACCGGCTCCTCCAACTCCTCCCCTACATCCCTACTGCTGGCCTCCTTGGCACTGCTCCCCTGCCCCCGGCATTGTTTACCCCCTGGGACTTCATGCCACCGTCCCCTCCACCAGGCACGCTTTTCCTTCTAGGAGCCAAGGGGCTCACTCCCTCACATCCTTCAAGACCTTGCTCAAACATTACCTTCGGGGTCAGGCTCCCCTACATTCAATTGCATTCCCACGCTCCCCACACTGCTATTCCTCCATCCTTGCCTTTCAATCCCCTTATAGCATTTAACACCGTCTATATGCTCTACAGACATCCTCTGTATTATTTTTAGCTTTGTATTGTCTGCTTCCTCCACTAAAAAGTTATCGGCAAGAGGACTGACGTTGGTATCTCTTGTATCATTAGTATATCCCTGGAGTCTGTTAAGGGACTAAGCACCTAACAAACTTTTGCTGGGTTAATGAATAAACAGTAGGTATTTACCAGATCATCTAGGAATGAATGAATAAATGAACAAATAAAATATCTCCTAGAATTTTGTTTCCCAGGGATACCATGTGACAATTTCTATCTTCCTCTCTAAATTATTTTATCACGTTGGATAGAAATATTGCTCCATTTCACATTTATCTGCCTTCTTAAATAGATGACATCAGGACCACTGGACCCGGTCTTTGTGACTCCAGGTCATTGATAGGGACCTACCCCGAGGCATAACGATACAGTCACAGCCTATCGAAACCTACAAAGTTGGCTTTGCCTCCAGTGAGCTCTATACCTGCTGTTGTCACTTCTCTCCAACTTCCCACCGTGCTTTTTTTTTAATCTATTTTGGTCAAGCTTTTTTCTAATTTTCATTTTCAAAGTCAGCCTTCTTAAACTCGTTAGAAATGTGTCCGTTGGCGCTGAGTGAAAACTAAGGGATTCACCAAGGAGTTAAATTCTATAGGTCAGTATTCAAGCGGAACTCAATGTCCCCTTTTAATTCTGATAAGCCGATCTGCTTCTTTCCAAGTTTCCACTGTGCTGGCAATTGCAAGGACAAGGTAAATGACTTCTGAACACTTGAGAAAATTAGTTATTAATGAAATGTTGGGTAATATATATGTGAATATATATATGTATATGTATATGTGAATATACATTCCTCGGTGCATATATGTGCAAAGTATGCATCATGACATATTTATGAGTCTGAAGCACTAGCTTTCTTCAACATCAAGGGGAATGTAAAAATATTGGATTTTATTATGGTTAAATTACTCTTTTAAAGAAAGTTATGTACTAAAAATTCTCCACATTTTTTTCAGTTACATAACTCATTCATACTTATTAAATTCACTATTTGCCTTTTCTCAGATTCAAATTTAGCACAAAAATTTCATGATTTACTTTTCAAAGGTCAGAACTATTTTAATTGCTTTTGAAAGTGAGATGATCCTAGTTCAATCACACAGTATTAATTCCATCTCTCTGTGCAACTAATTTAATAGTCCTTTAGCCTGTGGATGCAAGAAGTAGTTCAGAGTTTTTGAAGACTTGTAACCAGAGCCCCTTTAAGTCTCAGGATGACCCGATTAGGTTAATAAAAGCTCCTCAAACCTTCCCATTTCCCGGTGAAGCATCCATCGTATGAGGACCCAGAGTAATAATATGTCCCTGGCCTCTTCTATCCCTTTTATACTTGGTCAAGCTGCTTAAAGCCACAAGATTATTTTGTTTCAGTTAGTTTTTAGTTTGTTTTGTCTTAGTCTATCAACAATGGAAAGGCAAGCCATCGCTTCAGAGAAAGACACTTTAAACTTCCTAGGGCTAATTTCTGTCTCCAGGGCTTGAGCCACCCCTACCCAAACCCACCTCCCAGCTACTCGTGTCTTCTACACTATCTCCTCTCCCTCTGATCTTCTCAATATAAGTTCCTCCCTCCCTGCCCATCCCCTGCTAACTTCAGTTTATGTCATAGTGTTGGGGGCTGAATTGGGTCCTCCCAAAATTCATATGGTGAAGATCTAATGCCCAGGATCTCTCAATACGACTAGAAGTTTCTATGGGTGGAACCTAATCCAATAGACAGGTGTCCTGGTAAGAAGGGGAGAGTGTGACACAGATGTGTGAGCGCACACAGAAGAAAGATGATAGGAGGGCCCACCATGAAGGTGGCATCTGTAAAACAAAGAGAGAGAAGGCTTGGAAAAAAACAAACCTGTCTACATCTCGCTCTCGAACATCCAGCCTCCACAACTCTGAGGGAAAAAAGAAAAGGAAAAAAAAAAAAATCTGTTTAAACCACCCAGCGTGTGGGATCTTGTTATGACAGCCCTGGAAAACTAGGACATGGAGCTTTGCTGCTTGCTACCCATGGGATTTCTCTACTACGATGAGGACTAGTCCTACGTTTAAGAGTTGTTTGAAGAAGGAAGCAAAACATATGAAATTCCTAATTTTATTATACATGACATTACTGAAAGGTTTCAAATTTAAAAAACTGAACAGCATTATTTCATATGATATAATTGGGGCTCCATGTTCATTGTGCTGTAAAAAACATAAAATTCTTAATTACCTCCCATTTGAAACATAATCTTTGACCATGGGTTTGCACATGTCCTATAATTTTATTCTTTCCTTTGACAACTGAACCACAGTTGACTGGCTGAAGATCAATAAATGTCTAATTAAGGATAAATTGTCTCCATTTTTGGCATCCAGATAATCGCCATCTTTTTCTAAATTGAATTAAGTTTAGGAGATCAAATTACTTATCATTAAAACCAGCACTCTTATGCTTTCCTTTTTCCATTCCATGCATTTTATAAAATATGTGCAAAAGTGCAACAAAATTCAAATTATTGCATAAAGCACTGTTATGAAGATTAAAATGGAGGATGTCACCAGAACCGAACTATGGGTTGAAAGGCAGCTCTCCCAGGCTAAAAACATCGATTTGTCATTCCAGATTCAAACGTCCAGATTTGGCCTGGAAAAAGCAATTAAAGGATTAAATGTATAATGATCCAAATGTGGTTTGTATGCAAGTAATAACCCTCAATTGGCTGAGTGCTTTGTTCTCAATAAGCAATAGCTATTATTATTGTGGTTGTCATTTTTATTATAATTTTGGGGGTTATTACATAAATATACTCTGTGTCATGTGCCTAACATACTGCATGGGCCCACGGTCTTCCAGCAAACCTTGGTGGAGCCCTGACTATGGCAGGTTCAGGACTGGGTGATGGCAGTATGGTGGACAGGATCGATTCCTTTCTTTGCTCACACTCTAAGAACAAGTTACACAGATGAGCGGATCAGCCCCAGCACAGCGCGGCCAACGACACAATCCAGGTGTGTCTGGAATGCTCGACCATCGCCCAGCTCTCTGTCTCTTATAGAGAAGGGTATTAGAGCAGAATCAGAGGAGGCCTGAGAAGGATCTGGAAACCTGAACAAGGGAACAGAAATTATTTAAAACTTCCGTCACAGTGCTGGCTAAATTATACGTGATTACTTGTTCCAAGACTGGTTGGCAGGTTTGCTTTCTTCTGAAATCTCTCTCCTGGGCTTACAGAGGGGCCCCCTTCTTCCTGTGACCTCAACTGATCTTCCTCTGTGTAGACTCACACATCTGTGACACCATCTCCCCTTCTTATAAGCACACCAGACATATTGGATTAGGACAGGTCTATGCAGCAATCCACTTTACCTTATTACCTTTTTAAAGGTCCTATCTCCAAATACAATCACATTTTTTCTGAAGTACTAAGGGTTAGGACTTCACCATATCGATTTAAGGAAGAGGTAATTCAGCCCATAACACTGTGACGTGACCTAAAGTTAGTAAGTCTAAGTTCATTTTTCACTCTTCTCATGGTCACTGCTTGTCAGTATTCTTTCAACAATTCTACTAATAATCGTCCCCTTGCATGTACCGAGGCTTTCGTATACATTTTTTTTTTAATCCCAAGACATTGGGTATGAGATAGACACTGTTGCTTCAGGGGGAAAACTGTAACTCAGAATGCAACATTGTCTGATAAAGCTTACATAGTTAGTAAATGGTACAACAGGTTGTCTTGGTCAGTTCAGGCTGCTATAACAAAATACCACAGACTGGGTGGCTTGTAGACAACAGAATTTCCTTTCTTACAGTTCTGGAGGCTAGGAAGTCCAAAGTCAAGGTGACAGCAGTTTCAGCATCTGACAAGAGCCTGCTTCCTGGTTCCTAGACAGTTGTCTTTTCACTATAACTTCACATGACAAAAGAAAGAGAGCTCTCTGGGGCCTTTTTCATAAGGGTACTCATCCCATTCATGAAGGTTCCACCCTCATGACTTAATTGTCTTCCAAAGGCCCCATCTCCTAATACCATCCCTTTGGGGATGTGCTTTCAACATATGAATTTTGGAGAACACCAACAGTCTACAAGAGAAGTCACTGCTTAGATCTTCAGACCTCCTTTCAGAAGGTCATCAGATATCTAGTCAAGGGTACTTTCTACTATACCATCATGCCCTGCATTCTCATAAAATGTAGAGGTCTGATATGGATCACAACAGCCCCCACTTTCTCAAATTATCCAGATGCTCCAAACAATTCACATTCATCACAGACTCATAAATAGGTTGATAAGAGGAATCCTGAAAGCCAGCTGCTCAACTCTCCACATTTCACTGATCAGGAAACCAAGGCCAAAGAACAAATAACAGGCCCAAGTTTATATAGGAAATAAGCTAGAGACTGGGACCAGAAGTCAGTCTACGTTGGTCTGTCCTACCGACAATTCTGTAACTTATTAACCAGACCCTTGTGGAGCCAGAGGTGTGGCAATTCAAAAGAACAAATCCACAGGCAGACACTCCTGGATTTGAATGTCTTTCCCATGATATATACCAGCTGTCACTTAAACTTTTAGAACCTCACTTTCTCTTCTGAAATACAGGGATAATGATAACAAGTCAGAGTTAACTGAGATAATATAGGTAAAGGACATAGAGTTGTATCAAATATAGTAAGTACTCAATGAGTGGACCATGACGTATACATCTTCATTACATGTTACACAGGTACAATGTAGATACTATAATAAATATCATGTTAGTTTCTCAGGGCTGGAGAGGTTTTGCCCATCCCAATGCAGGATTGCATAATTGAGTTTCAGAGACCACAAAGGACCGCCTTCGGTGGCTGTGTTTGGGGTTACTACTCCAAGTTTAGAAAACATAAAGATAGAAAATTGCTGAACCCAGTGAAATGCCAGATGTTTCAGAAGAGTTGGTCTACCAGTCAAGTCAATATCACATCTGGACGGAGACTGGTCATGAACATCTTTCTCAATAATATCCATACACTCCTAAATCCAAATATTCTTAACAGAGACAAACATCCTGGATTTCTGTGTATAACTCCACCTAACCTTTACCATTTACAATGCTCGATGCTAGATACATTTTTGCTGCTAGGTTCCCACCACACAATGAGTACCCTTTTCTCCTGGTCAAAGAGTCTACATTTCTGACACCACCAGAGGAAACAACACAATTTTATTTTTAAACTACCATTGTTTTTAGTTCCTTTGTCCACAAAAACCATAATGAGACCCATACAGGGTATCCAATTTTAGATTTGGTGTGCTACCAGGATATTTTCTTTCAGGAGAAAAAAATTAGAGGAAATTACTGTACAAATAATCGTGTCCCCTGGGTGACTGCTGGCGACCACTGGGCAAAATAGTTTGTCACTCCTGAGACTTTGCCATGGAAACCACCCTATCTGAAGTGGCTCCTGAAGAAACTCCACATTCTCAAGACCTTCCCAAATGGAAAAATCTGGTTTGAGGAACTAAGAAAGGCAAGAAGAATTTGCTCAGGGATCATAGACTTTATAATCTAGGTTGAGTTATTACTTTTCTTAATGCAGACACTTGGCCAAAGAGATCAAATAAACATTCTGAGAATTTTATAGGAAGAGAAATCTCTGGCAGTGATTAAGGTCAGCTAAGCTGGAGCTTGATCTCTCGGCTTAAAGGCAGCGAAGATGGGGAACCCCAATTCAAGCTCAACTGTTAAGTCATTCCTGACACTTGACTGTGAGGACAGCTGGTGACACAACTTCCTGTTTTGTTTTGACTTGCATGTATCACTGATGCAATGTCATATTAATTTGCAGAAATAGGGACTTTTTAAGTTACATACACGTATAAATTTTAAACCACCAATGCATGGATTATGGCAAAAAGATCAGAGGCTATGAATCTATTTCTTATCATCTGTTTTTTGCCTGGGGTAAAAAATAAATTAAAATATATAAAAAAAATTCAGGGGAGAATATCATTATGAAACAGAAATGTGTGCAATTCTTTCCTCCCCTTCTGTTTGTTAAACTAGGAGAATGGGTCTCTCCTCTCTTCCCTTTGGGCCTTTAGAATATACACATCCTCACATATATCAAGAATTTTTAAAATGTATGTAATATCTCATTGATCCTTATGCCAGTTCAGAGAGGGAGGAGGAAATGCATAAGAGAGAAACATGGGTTCTGCCAGGCACTGCTACAGGGGTTCTCTCCTTCATGATGTCAGCTGCCCTTTGAAGGAGACATCAGTAGCCCCCGTAGACCTAACAAGTAAGCCTTGGGGAGATCAGGTGACTCAGGAAAGGTGAGGGGGGAGTGAGAGCTGGGGCAGCATCTGTCTGGCCCACTGTTACCACAGATGCCCCTGGATTAGCACCTCCCAGAGGTAGACATTCCCTCCCCCCACCCCTGCCCACCCTCACACAGCCTGCTGCCCCAGCTATGGGGAAGATCACACTACAGGTTTATTTTTTAATTGCAATGAGATAGAAATGTTCAGAAGAGAAAAGAAGGAAAAATCAGGAGAAAAGGAAGGACAGTTGGAGAGAGGAGAATCTGGGAACAGAACCCCTGACCTCTGAAAGCTACAGGTTTAGAAGCCTGCAAAGCATGAAGAAAGTAAGTTCTGTCTGTCCCTCCAAAGAAATATCTTCAGGGAAAAAAAAAAAAGTGCCATGAATAGCTTTCTTTTCCCAGAAACTAGAGTGTTTTTCCCTCAGGCCAATGGCCATGAGATAACTGATTGTATTTTTGTTTTGGCCCCAAACAACTGAGAATGACATTTACAGCTCAATTCTATTAACTCTCTTAGACCCTCTAGCCTAGATATTTATTCTAGCTCTTTACCTGGCTTTGTCTTTTTATATTTATATATGAATCATTTTTTTCCTTTCATTCAGCCAACAAATATTTATCAAGTGTTCACTATACACCAGGCACTGAACTACGTGTTGGGTTCCCAATGGAAGTGACACACACACAGTCTCTATTTTCAGGAAGACAATGAAATTGTCACACAAAAAGTACAAGGAAGGAGAAGTACAGGGTGGTAGAGCACCTAGAACAGATGGACTTGAGCTAATTCTGCCGGTATCAGGATTGCCCCAGGCAGGTGACATTTGTACTGAGATCTCTAGGGCATTAACTAAGAAAAAGGGCAAGTGGGGAAAGGTCGGAGTTGCAGTGCACTTCAAGCAGAGAGCACAAACTTGCCAGTCTCTAGGATGGAAAGAGCTTTGACAGCAAGGGAAGGAAGCGGTCTTGAGGAGGAAAGACCACATCAACATGTAGATAGACACGTTAACATATAGAGAGAAATATTACGGATCTTGGTCTTTGTCCCAAGAATGCTGATGAAGATATTAAATGACTTGCTCAAAGTCATTCAGCCAGTGAACAAAGATGTGTGTAAGAAATATCAACATAGCAAAATTGAATCAGCTTATAGCTAATAATCAGTGCTAAGAAGAAATCCAAAACAATCACTAAAATCATTACATTCGTGCTGTCACATATAGGGCATCATCAAAATTGCTGTTAAGGCAAAAATGTAATACAGATCCTGTTAAATAGTTATTATTAAATTTACTATTACATTTACATAAGATAAAACTGATGTTCAGAGGAGTTGAATGATTTCCTTGAGATTACTCCAGAAAAGTAACCAACATGGGACTTGGAATCAGGACTGTTGAATCAACACCTGGTGTTGTCCATGAAGTGTGCTCCACATGATACTTAGCTGATCCTGTAAATTCATGTTCAAGACTGGGTATCAGGGAACAAATCAGAGGATGTAAACTTTTCTGTGAATCTGCCCTTGAGCTCTATTCTTGAGGCATATAAATGACAGTGAAGGAGAAAATGTGAAATAGATTTTATAAATTATTCTAATAAATGGAAAGTCATTATCTAGATTATTGATGCAAATGCATGATTGATCTTGAATTTTTACAAGGGAAAGAAAACAAAACATCCTTCACTCCTGAAAGGTAATTTGAAATTTGTTACACTTAAGATGTTAAAATATCTAGGCAAGCCTTAGCTTTACATGCTTTGATTTTAAAAAGCTTTCACTCTTGGGCAGAAAATTAAATGTTCTTTTTCCTATCCCTAATGAGAGGAAAAGAAAAATCTGAAGGAGTGTAGAGAAACTGTTACATTGCTTCACATAAACAATGTTCTCTGCTGTTGAGTGGTTCTTATAAGAAAAAAAAAAAAGTAGCTTTAAGCAACGTCAAGAAATGTAAATGGGGTTTTATTGAAATGATACTCTTGACAATAAAGGAAAAAGACCTCTTGTGGAAAAAAAGAGCCATAGAAGAGAGACAAGTATCCCTTCGAAGTCATCTGGCTCCAGAGACTGAGGGATCACGTGAGTTACGGCACAGCAAGAGCTGTGGCCCTCAGAAATCCTTCATCAGTGGGACCCACCTCCCTTCTTGAGTGTCGTCCTTCTTCTCTACACAACCCACTGGCTGGGCCTCAGGGAATGTGCATATGACCTGGGCACCGGCTCTGCCTCCCTGGCCATTGGAGTCCACTGAAGCTCTCTGCCACATCAGAATGTGTCTCTTCCCATCACTATCCATTTTGTCCCCTGGTCTGCATCTTCTCCCTACCTTAAACCATTACTTGCTAATACTTTTAGATGATCATTGCTTTGTTTCATTTACAACCCTAGTAGACCTCTGTGGCCCAAAGGCCTCAGTTTAACTGAGCTGTCTCCATGGGATTTTTTTGGTGTTGGCCCCTTATTTATATATTCCCTTGCTATATTCCTTAGTTTATACCATGGGAGGAAAACTGGCCTAGTGAATAACCCTGTTCTGATTTTGAGCCAGCTGTATCTAGCAGGTCCTCTCATTGACTGCTGGCCGCTCTTAGTTCAGGCAGTCACCACTCCCAGCAAGTCCTAGCTCAGGGTAACAGCATGGAGAGTAACAGAGCACACAAGTTGAGGGCAAGCTCTGATATGATATCTGGGTTCAAATCCCAGCTATGCCATTTACTAGCCATGGGTCTTAGAGCAAATCCTTCAATGCCTCCTCTGTAAAAGGAAGGGGATTGTAACATCTAACTGAGTTGTTGTGAGGACTAAATGAAATAACACATGGAAAACTTATCACTGTGTTTAGGACCCAGTAAGGGCCCCACTGGCCTCAGCTGCTATTACTATGCATATCTATGGCTGATCCTCAGTAGGTAGCCATGAGGATGCCAATTGCCTTTGACCTGGGACCATGGTTCCAGAGGAAATCCTCAATGACCCCATTCAAGCACAAGTCTACAACACCTTCAACCTTGGCTATGCCTGTCAAAGTTCATGAAGAGATCTTTTTAGATGGGAAAGATGCTAAGAGGATTTTGGATTTTTCTTTTATGTGAACTACTTTCACATAACCAGTTTAAATCTGCAAAATTAATGTACACAGATGTGGGTAACTACTGGGATAGGTTGTCCAAAGTGTCCTTCTTCATCTGAGCATTCTATGAAATATTGATGGTTGAATTTAGAGAGGTTTTTATGGTTGTTCAGGCATTTGCCTATGTGTGTGTGTGTTTTCATAAGAACTCCCACATTATTATGTGACCTGTTAAGATCTAGAGGAATTATAGTAACCTGGGAGTTACTGTCAATCAAGCCAGTCAAGTCACATAAGCAGAACTAAATATTTTTATTTGAATTAGCAATTGTAACTGTTATAGAACAATACAGAAATGGGTTTAGTCCAAGGCAGGGTATCTCCGACCCATCTGAACTGAGCTAGAAATGAAATGGCCTGTGAGAGCAACCTAATCTTGAGATGACATGATGTCACTATATTGCATTGTCTGACTCCAGGGAGCACCATTCACACTATGTTCTAGAATATATTATGACAAAATACCATGGTTTCTGAAGCCTAGATGTTCCAGAAAATCTCACTAGAGAAGGGAAGGGGGTCGGGCTCACAGATTGATCTTTGTCAGAGGCTGAAGCATAGTTCTCTGACATTGACAGTAAACCCTGAAAATTATAAATTGGATTATGATAATTCCCATTTTCAGTCTTTCCAATCGTACACGCATCCCTCTCCAGCCCGTGGTTCAATACACCTCGGCCCCTCTGCCTGCTTCCTGTTCCCAGCACATACCAAGGTCTTCCCTCAGCTCAGGGACCCAGTCCCATGTGAGTCCTCTCCCTCACCACCTACCCGAGATTCATCCAACTCATCATTTCCTATCTTGATAAGCACCCTAATACATTTCCTACATAGCCCCTGTCATACTTATATAATAATTATATAACAATATAATAATTATAACTATTTTATTTCTAAGCTCTCTTGAATTCTGAGATCTTTGTTCCTAGACTAAAGGCTTTATGAAAGCAGAGATCATCTCTATTTTATCAACCATTAGAGCTCCAACAGTTACCGCAATGCACAGCCCACAGGAGGTACTCAATAAATGTCTGTTGAATGAATTAAAGACAGGAGAGAAATCTAAGGGCAATTAGATTCTTTAAATGGGTGAAGTGTATAGTATGCAAATTATATGCTATGTGAAGTATGTATCGAAAGAGCTGTCCTCAGAAGAACAGAAACTTAAAATTGTAATCTAAACTCAGAACTTTAAGTTCCCTTCTAGGATTGTGGCGTGCAACTCTATTTCGTGCACAAGCAAAGCCTTGGAGCCAAGGAAGAATTATGTTGATACCAAAGAAACAGTGAACCACTGCACCATTCAGTGGTTATTAAAGCACAGACCAGCCCTTAACAGAAATAGAGATCAACAAACCCCCATTAGAAGGGGCTGATAATATACAAGCCTAGTCAGTGAGTCTCATGGTGCCTGCTCAGTCCTTGAGACCAGAGACTGGACGAGGCTAAATGGGAACCAAAACTTTGCTTCTGTTATAATAGGACCCAAGAGGATCTTTGCTTGGGGGTTGGGTGCTGGGGAGGGTTATTATCTTCTTCCCATCGGCTTTGTTCAATGCTTGATCTCCTAAAGCATTCAGATGTTAAAATTTGATTACAGAAAAACTTGGCTTTCGTTTTTTGCTTTCTGTATTTCTGTACCATTTGAATATTGGCAAAGCAATCTATAATTATTTTTTGCTCTTATTCAAAGTACTATTGTGCTGAGCAGGTAGGTAGATGTCTCAGACTCAGCTGTACCTAGGCCCTTTGTATGGTGAGAATAACAGAATGTCCTAATTAACTTTAAATAACCTGCTTGGGGGCTGTCTTCTTAGGAGATGCCTGTCTTCCCTATTGGCAGATAAAGCTACTTACGGGATTTTGTGGGCTCTCTTACAGACCCTTAGAGCTTTCTAAAATCTTTTCAGGACAAAGGTGGGCATTGACAAAATAAACCATCAGTAACAACTGATATGATAAATGGGGTACAAGTTGTTCCTTTTCCATGCTATAATAGCAAAGTCCCTTGGCTTAAAGGAATCGGGTATTTGGTGGAATGTCCTTGGCTCTTTCTTTGCAGAAAATATTGGTAAGTGAAATTCCCTTTATAGAATTAACCATCTCCAGAAGGTTAAGATACTGCTCGGATACAGCATGTCCACAGATCTTGTAAATCGGCTAATAACAAGGGCAATATTGAAACCAACCTGCGGGGCATCTGGGTGGCTCAGTGGGTTAAAGCCTCTGCCTTTGGCTCAGGTCATGATCTCAGGGTCCTGGGATTGAGCCCCGCATCGGGCTCTCTGCTCAACAGGGAGCCTGCTTCCTCCTCTCTCTCTGCCTGCCTCTCTGCCTACTTGTGATCTCTCTCTGTCAAGTAAATAAATAAAATCTTTAAAAAGGAAAAGAAAAAAAAACCCAACCTGGATCTGAATCCTAACTCAATCACTCCATAAGTCTATGTATAACAGAGGCAAGTTATTTAGCCTCTGTAAGGCTGTCTTCCCATCTGTACAATGGAAAGAGGAATATTTACTATTAGGTGGGCTGTCTCATGGGTCACATAAAACAGAACACATGTATCACAGTGCCTGACCCACGGTAAGGGCCCGATATGCGCTAGTTGTTATTGTTGTCCCCACAGAAAGTTCTGTTGAATTCATATGGTGCTCCCTCCACACACCAAAAAAATCATACGATGCTCAATGATGAAAGTGAAACCCCACCAAACCTCAGTTTCCCTATTTTTTAACCGAGAATGACATATATAGCAAGAGTAAGAAAAGGAAAATACATACGACAGTGATCTGTAAATTATACAGCTGCATTATCCTGATTTAATATATTCACTTTATCGTTGGTGCTATTAGTAGTTCAACACTTAAAGCAATCACAACGGCTGTCACACGCCACAAAATCCACAGCCCGTTCTCAATTTTCAGCCTCAGGATTAAACATGATGAAGAGACATTATTTTGTTTCCCAAAGGGAAGGAAAAAAAACACAAAAGAGAAGAATCATTACGGAACGCAATAGCACATGTTAGTGTTAATTTTGTTGAAAGGGCACATTCGGTTAATGTTTTCAACCTCACAGTTAGCACCGATGAGCAGGGAATTAACTTAAATATTTTAATGCATATGTAGGCGGAGTAAGACAGCTAGATTTGGTTGTAAGAAGGATTCCAAGTCCTGTTGGTTTCCCTATAGGCAAAATACGAGGAGGATATGACAAAATAGAGATAAGACCATCAAAAGCAATATCATAAATCTGATCTCAATAGTTGGGGCCTTGAAAACAAGTACCAAAGCGTCTCCATGGCACAAAGGAGACTAGAGGAAGGAATTCTCAGCCTTGCATAAGCATCAGAATCACATAGAAAGCTTTTATTTTTTTTTCATTTTTTATTTTTTATTAACACATAATGTATTATTAGCCCCAGTGGTACAGGTCTGTGAATCACCTAGTTTACACACTTTACAGCACTCACCATAGTACATACCCTCCCCAATGTCCATAATCCAACCAACTTCTCCCTACCCCCTTCCCCCGGAAACCCTCAGTCTGTTTTGTGAGATTAATAGTCTCCTATGGTTTGTCTCCCTTCCGATCCCATCTTGTTTCATTTTTTCCTTCCCTATCCCCCCAAACCCCCCACATTGCCCTCAACTTCCTCACATCAGGGAGGTCATATGATAATTGTCTTTCTCTGATTGACTTATTTCGCTCAGCATAATACCCTCTAGTTCCATCCATGTTGTTGCAAATGGCAAGATTTCATTTCTTTTGATGGCTGCATAGTATTCCATTGTAGATATACACCACATCTTCTTTATCCACTCATCTGTTGATGGACATCTAGGTTCTTTCCATAGTTTGACTATTGTGGACATTGCTGCTATAAACATTCGGGTGCACGTGCCCCTTTGGATCACTACATTTGTATCTTTAGGGTAAATACCCAGTAGTGTGATTGCTGGGTCATAGGGTAGCTCTATTCTCAACTTTTTGAGGAACCTCCATGCTGTTTTCCAGAGTGGCTGCATCAGCTATGCCGAAAGCTTTTAAAACACAAGTTGCTGGGCCCCATCATCTCATCTGAATTAGTAGGTTGGGGTGCAGCCCAAGAACTCGCATTTCTACCGAGCTCCCAGGGGTGCTGATGCTGGTCTAGGGACTGTACTTTGAAGACACCTGATCTATATAATGTAGGTACTTGGTAATAATGCTCAGGGGCACAAGGATGATTAGAAGAACATGACAACATTTTGTTTTGTTTTGTTTTTTAACTTTATTAAGGGATAATTAACAAATATAATTGTGTGTATTTAAGGCATATGATGTGATGATTTAACATACATATACATTGTGGAATGATTACCAAGATCAATGTAATTAACACATCCAACCCCTCATATGCTTTACTCCTTTTTTCAGTGTGTGTGTGATGAGAATGCTTATGATCTACTCTCAGTAACCTTCAAGTATACAATACCATATTATTAACTACAGTGACCATGTTATATATTAGAGCCTCAGAACTCATTCTTCTAACTGAGAATTTGTACCCTTTGACCTATATCATTCCATTCCCCCTCCTCCTGGCCCCTGGCAACCATCACTCTGCTGTCTGTTTCTATGAATGCATCTTTCTTTACATTCCATATATAAGGGATATCAAACAGTATTTGTCTTTGTCTGGCTTATTCCACTTAGCATAATATCCTCTGGGTTCATCCATGTTGTTGCAAATGTCAGGATTTCCTGCTTTTTTATGTCTGGATCATATTCTACTCTGTGTGTGTGTGTGTGTGTGTGTGTGTGTGTGTGTGTGAATATGTATATGTCTATATCACATTTTCTGTATTCATTCATTCTTCAAAGGACATTTTGGTTGTTTCCGTATCTTGGCCATCGTGAATAAAGCTGCAATGAACATAGGTGTACAGCTATCTCTTCAGGGTAGAGATTTCAATCTCTTCCTTCAAATATATATACCCAGGAGTGGGATTGCTGAACCATATGGTAGTTCGCTTTTAAAATTGTTGAGGAAGTACCATACTGTTTTCTAAAATGGCTGTACCAATTTACCTTCCCACCAATAGTGTATAAGAGTTCCTTTTTCTCCACATCCTTGCCAACATTTGTTATCTCTTGTCTTTTGGGTAATAGCCATCTGAACAGGTGTGAGGTGATACCTCATTGTGGTTTGGGTTTGCGTGATGATTGGTGATATTAAGCATCTTTCATATATCTATGGGTATGCCATTTTAAATATATTTTAGGCATTGATCCCTAATCAATATAGATATATAGCTGACAAGTACTTTCTTCCAGTCTATACCTTGTATCTTCACTTTATTGCATGTCTTCTTTCCTGTGCAGAAGCTCTTTAGTTTGGTGTCGTCCTACTTGTTTATTTTCACTTTTGTTGCCTGTGCTTTCGGTTTCTTATCTAAGAAATAATTGTGAAGACTAATGTCAAAGATCATTTTATCTATGTTTTCTTCTAGGAGTTTTATGGCTTCAGGTCTTACATTTAAGTCTCTGATCTATTTGTGAGTGGTGTAAGACAAGGGACCAGTTTCATGCTGTAGATGTCCAGTTTTCCCAGCAGCCTTTATTGAAGAGTCTTTCCATCCTTTCCCCTTTGTGCATTCTTGGCACCATTGTCAAAAATCATTTGACCATGTACATGAAAGCTTATGTCTGGGCTGTCTATTTTGTTCCAGGGGTCTGCATAACTCTTTTATGCCCCCACCACCACATTGTTTCAATTACGATAGCTTTGTAATATAGTTTGCAACCAGAAAGTGTAATCCCTCCAGCTTTGTTCTTTTTTGTCAGGACTGCTACAGCTCTTCAGGGTCTTTTGTGGTTCCATTGAAAGTTTAGGATTGGGGCGCCTGGGTGGCTCAGTGGGTTAAGCCTCCGCCTTTGGCTCAGGTCGTGATTCCAGGGTCCTGAGATCGAGCCCTACATCGGGTTCTCTGCTCTGCAGGGGGCCTGCTTCCTCCTCTTTCTCTGCCTGCCTCTCTGCCTACTTGTGATGTCTATCAAATAAATAAATAAAATCTTAAAAAAAAAGTTTAGGATAGTTTTTCCTATTTCTGTAAAAAATGCCACTGAAATTGAGAAAGATTGCTTTGAATCTGTAGATCATCTTGGGTTGTATAGACATTTTTACAATACTAGTGCTTTAAATCCAAGAAACTATCATATCTTTCTATTTGTGTCTTCTTCTTCAATCTTTTTTCATCAATGTCTTAGAGTCCTCACTGTACAGGTCTTTCTTAAATTTGTTGGTCAAATTTATGGGTTAGTTAAATTTATTCCAAAGTATTTTATTGTTTTTGATGCTATTGTAAATGAAATAGATTTCTTTCTTTTTAAAAAAAGATTTTATTTATTTATTTGAGAGAGAGAGAGACATCATGAGCAGGGGGGAGGGGTAGAAGGAGAAGCAGACTCCTGCTGAGCAGGAAGCCTGATGCAGGACTTGATCCCAGGACCTCAGGATCATGATCTGAGCCAAAGACAGATACTTAACAGACTGAACCACCCAGGGACCCTGAAATTGCTTTCTTAATTTCTCTTATATGTAAGAGAATATAGTATGCTTTTAGTGTATAGAAATGCAACTGATTTTTCTATGTTGATTTTGCATTTTGTAATTTACTGAATTCATTTGTTAGTTCTAATATTATTTTTGGTGGAATCTATAGGATGTTCTATATATAAGATTATGTCATCTGCAGAGATAATTTTATTTCTTCTTTTCTAATTTGGGTGCCTTTTAGGTCTTTTTCTTGCCCAGTTGCTATGGCTAGGACTTCTACTACTGTGTTAAACAGAAACAGTAAAAGTAGGCATGTTTGTCTTTTTCCTAATTTTAGATTAAAGGTTTTTAACTTTTCACCATTATGATGTTAGCTGTGGTCTTGTCAAATATGGCCTGTATTATGTTGAGAAGCATTCCTTCTATTAGCATATATCATCTATTAAAAGTTTTTATCATGGAAAGCTGTTCAATTGTGTCAAATGTTCTTTTGGCACTTATTGAAATGATCATATGATTTTTATTCCTCATTCTGTTAATGTGATATGTCAGATTTATTGATTTGCATATGTTGAACCACCTTTGTATCCCAGGATGAATATTCCTTGATTATGGTGAATGACACTTTTAGTATGTTCTTGAATTCAGTTTGTTACTATTTTGTTGAGAATTTTTGCATTTATGTTTATCAGGGATATTGACCTATAATTTTCTTATAGAGCCCTCATCTTGGTATCAGTGTGATAACATTGGCCTCATAAAATGAATTTAGGAGTGTTTCTTCTTCTTCAATTTTTTTTTTTGGAAGAGTTTGAGAAGGATTGGAATTAATTTTTCTTTCAATGTTTGGTAGGATTCACTGGGAAGCCATACAGTCTTGGGCTTTTCTTTGTTTTTGATTATTGAATATAAGAGTGTTTGATTTTAAATGGGAGCACGATTATAAAAGGTGGGGAAAGGGAAGTTAAAAATTGAAATTAAGATCAAGATGCTGTTATTTCTGGAATATCTGTTCTGTGAATCCGTGGAAACCAGGGATACCAAGTCTCAAAGCATTGGCAAGCTCATAAATGATCCCCCAAAATGCAATTTAAGTGCAAAGGGGAGTCAACTTGGCCTGAAGAAGACATCCTAAGCACTGCCGCGAGCACCCTGAAAGGATGTGAAAGGATGGGAGAAAGCCATTGGGCAGAGAGCTATAAGGAGGGGCCTACCTTTTTGCTGTCTCTTAATTAAGTTGAGCAGTTTCTGGTATTACCAGACTCCTGAATTCAGCTGTGACTGAATTCCAGGCCTTCGAAATCACTATTGCTTCCGTAACTGGGCAGAATTATCAATAATAATGACATAGCACTTGTCTGGGGCTTACTCTGCACTGGGCACTTTGTATGCATTATCCTATATGATCCTTATATCAGCCTGTAAAGTAGGAACTACTGCGATTCTCCCCCTTTTCTTAAAAGAAGAAACGGAGGCAAAGCAAGTGACCCTAAATCACAAGGCCAGTAAATAACAGAGCTAGATTTGAAACCAGAGCTCGCTCACTCCTGATCCTGGTCTCTCTTTAGACAATGCCTGGCACATGTGAAGAATGATCTGTGCTGTACGTATCTATAAAACTTCACAGGCACCTGGGGCACCTGGATGGCTCAGTCGGTTAAGCGTCCGACTCTTGATTTCGGCTCAAATCATGTATATATACATAAAAGGTTTCACTTGTGCTTAAGAACCTTTAGAAATCAGACACACTTCTGTATCTTCTCACTCCTCTTGAAAACATGACTATTTCTTATTGTCAACATCCAATAAACTACAAAATGATGGAGAGAGAAGCAAACAGAACACCCTTTGTTCCATCAGCTTCATAAATATTTTTCATGTTATTACGTCAGCAGGAATTCTCTTTGTCCGACTGTACATTGATTTCTACCCAAGCTGGCCTGTCCTCTTCCCTTCTTTGATATGAATCTTGGTCTTTCCCTTAGTCATCAAATATGTCTCTAAGCCGAGGGAAAAAAACATCTGAAGAAAAGCACATGATTTCCATGATTCAGCACCTAAAAATACTCCATGGCTTTGCCTTATTTAATATTCCCAACAATCGGCAAGGCAGACAGCGTCCTCCCATGTCATGAATGAAGAAATGAGTCCTGGAGTGTTAGGTGTCACGGTCAACATCACGGAGCCAGGCTAGGGGCTCTCTGAGTCCATGTCCCTTGACAACAAGGCCTGCTCTTTTTCTTTCTGCATATTCTGCTCACTCTTTACACGGCTTCTTTTCAAACATCAATTCCATGAAACCTAAATAGGAAGGGGGAGTGGAAGGTCAAGATGGGAAAGAAATGTTTTAAATAAAAATAAAATAGCTTTGGGGCGCCTGGGTGGCTCAGTGGGTTGAAGCCTCTGCCTTCAGCTCAGGTCATGATCTCAGAGTCCTGGGATCGAGCCCCACATCGGGCTCTCTGCTCTGCAAGGAGCCTGCTTCCCCCTCTCTCTTTCTGCCTGCCTCTCTGCCTGCTTGTGATCTTTGTCTGTCAAATGAATAAATAAAATCTTTTAAAAATGTAAAAATAAAATAAAATAGCTTTTCCTGGTTCTTCAAGGTCTTGGTAGAGCACTGACCCCTGACACCCCACAGCATCGGGACCGCTATTATTCAGCTGAGGTCTCTGAGGATCCCATCCCCTCAGATTAGCTAGAGAGGGATGAATTCCATGTGCCTGCATGTGCGACAGGAGGAACTGCTCAGGCCAGTCTTACTGTCAATGAAAGGTTTGTCTGGCTGACACTTGCGTCTGACTTGGTGAAAAGCAGTGGGGAAGGTACAGCCCTTTTCCCCCGCGTTTGAACTGTGTAATGTTATACTGCCACCTAGTGGTCGCTTCAGCGTGAGCGCAAAAACAAACTGGGATCGACAAAACCGGTTCCTGCGGAAACCACCGATTTGGAGCAGGAGCTGAAGAAGTGAAGGTTTGGGAGAGAAGATAGAAGAGATGTCCTAACGTGTCAGGGGAAACATTAAGTTGTATATGGCAGAAAATAACTTCCTGGTCAAGGGCCCAAGACCTGCAGTCAGACCACAGTTTAAACGTACCCACTAAATAACTCCTTCTTTGGGCCTTTTGCTTGTCTGTGTGATGGAAATAGGGATAACTTCTGAGGACTGCTCTAAGAATTAAATGAGACAAAGCATGCAAAGTGCTTGGCCTTGAACCTGACACATGGTAAGTTTTGCTGTTGCCGTGGAGTCGAGACAAGAACCATGCTGTCCTCTCCAACGCCCGGAAAAGGCCCCCCCTCCCTATCACTTCCTGGGACTCCTTCTCTTTCCATCTGCTGTTCTTTGATTTGAGGCTTAACCATTTCATCTTTCCCCACCCTTGAAGCGTGACTCTGAGGGAGTCAAGCAGAACACATTTCAAATCTCATCGTCATTGTCTAGCAGTTGTATGACCTTTTGCCAAGTCATGTAAACTTCCTAAACCCAAATTTCCTCCCCTGTAAAATAAGGTGAATAATACCCATGTCTCCAGGTTAGAGAAAGAAGTAGAAATAACATATACGAAGCATCAGCTCAGTGTCTCACATAGTTTTATTCTTCATGGTGATCATTATTATTGTCATTATTACCTTTATGTACTTCAATTCCCCAATCTTTTCCTCGTCCTTCAAAAAGCAGCAAAACCTGTAAGCCCATCTTAACCACCAAAGGTCCACGAAGTAATTGGAAGAGAAAGAACCTTCTAGTGTCCAATAATGCAGTTCCAATAAAACATTATTTTCCCATGATTTCATAATATATTTATTTTTCAAGGCTAGAATTGTTCGAGGCAATTTGTTCACATTTTGATGTTTCAGATAATGAAGTATATCTTATAATCAATAGGGACTTATATCTTCTCTCCAGCTCCCAACTCCCTCCAAAAAAAAGGAATGTTATTAAATCAGGGTATATCTTATACTCAATGACAATCTAGGACTCAAGACTATAAGTGGATTCCGCTTTTACCCACCCCAATATCCAGAAGTCTAGATTTAGGATGACATCTTGAATGTTCTTAACCATAAGAATAAACAATGAATCTTGAAACACTGAAAAAATAAAATTAAAAAAAAAAAAGAATAGGAATTCCCAAACACACCATGTGGAGCCCAAATGCCAAGGAGACAGGGAAGGGGGGCCACACAAGGGTCCTTGCCCACCTTGACATGTCTCACAACACGACATTTCCCCTCCCTTGTAGCACAGAACCAGATTGGAACTCTGGTTTGTCCCACTCCCCCATGTCCCAGAAACAAACAAGCCCTGAGCCCTCTACACTCAGGTGGGAAAGAGTCGACTCTCTGTTCCGAATATGCCCACATTGAATCAGGCCTGGGATACCTGGGCTGTCAGCTTCAACAGTGAAAACCGCCGACCCATGTGCCAAGCAGGGAGCCACACGTCCAGTACTGAAACACAGCTGGGATCGCAGCCTTGGTTTCTAATGAATGAGGACTTGTTGCATAATTGAAAACAAGCCTAACATGCTTCATTCATTAGTGTCAGAAGAAAGAAAAATAGAAAATATGTCCCAATGCCAACTTTTTAAAACTCCCTCTGGTCAATTTACCTTCATAAGAATAGCCCATCATCTCCAGCCACCCCAAGACTTGGCAACGTCTTCTCCAGGCCACCCCTTGGCACTGAGGACTAAATGGTCCTTGAAGCGGCTTCTTTGGAAAGGTAAGTTTAGTGCAAGGGATGAAGGAATCAGTACACATTCCACTCTGGCCGAAACAGGCTGTTTCAGCCACAGAGTGCCTCTGGTAGGTTAACCAACCCATACTTTTGCTTATCCTTCCAAAAACAAAGCCAAAGTGAACTTGGACACCCCCAGGGCGCGACAGAATGTGCTGGCAGCCGAGCTGAGCTTCCGCCAGGAGCTGTGGTGTCTGACGTGCTGGTGGCTTACTCTTTCTTTTCTTGACGCACCTCTCCTGAGGTTCGCACCCACTGTCGGTTGCCCTGGGGCACCTGAGAGGGAGAAACACTTGGCAGGAGTCCTCAAATAGCCGGCCATTAGCGGCCATCTTCACCTGAGCTAAAAACCTAAAAACCTAAAAACCAGGAAACCCGGACCCCAAAGCACAGATTCTGTGTGCACGTGCCTTTTCGAGACAAGCCACTAAAAGGCAATTATTATGAGTGATCACAGCTGAGTGTTTAGGTCCAGGAGCTTCTCCACTATCCGTAGCAAAGCAAAAGCTGGAGAGGATTTGGTTTCAATGGAATAATGATTTTTCTGAGAGACGCCACTGCTGGGTTGCCTTCAACTGAGCTGCAGGTCTGTGAGAAATGTCCAATTCATGGCTCTCCACAGCCCAAGTCCATCCCCATAGAAATAAAGCTTCTCAAAGAGCTGGTCTAGAAAAAGGCCTGTGTTCTGGGCTATTCAAAGATCTTAATCCCAAACAATTGACAACTCTCGGGACAAGGAGTACCAGGCTGGAGAGGGCTTGTGAAAGGATCATGGAAGGCTTACAGAGATCAAAATATAAATCATTTATCCTCACAGAACTAATTCTCTTGCTAGACAGAGAATCTTACAAGATGAATTAACTGTGCTCCTCATATCTTTCAACTCCATTTCACTCCCTAAAAGCATCAGGGAGGTAAGCCAACTTATGACATTGTCTATTTCATTGATTCAAAAAAATACCACCTGAGGTCCTAGCGCATGCCAGACCTTCTGCAACTGGGAAGAAGCTAAACCAACCCCGGTCCTCACAGTGGAGAGTCAATGGGAGCTGATGGCCCCCCACAGCCAGTCATGTAGGAGTGAAGTCAGTTGGAAAGAACGCTGGCCTCAGAGTCTAGGTAAGTGAAGTCAAGATTAGGCTCTGCCATTGACCTCATATATCACCATGAGCAAATCACATGGGTCTTCTCAAACCTTAGTAAAATGAGGGCTGTGTGTGAGTGGCCACATCGTTTAATTTCTGTTGTGTTCCTCAAGGCTCAGAGCAGCTTGAAGGCAAGATGGGGGTTTGTGGGAGCAAGTCCGCCACAGACCTTCCACCCTGACCTTCAACCTCAGCAGTTCTGCTTGCTTCTGATTTAATACATCGGAGTTCAGAGTATTTGAGGGGAAAAAAATTCAACAGCTAAAAAGAAATTTGAAAACTACTGCCTTAAATGATTTTAAAGTCCATTTCTGGTTCATCTTATCAAATTTCATGTTTTTGCTTCTTCCAGCATACACCAGTCCCTCATCTCTGGCAGATAAGTCACAGGGGAAATCTCTGAAAAAGGTTCCTCTCCTGGGAATACAGACTTCTCTCGGGAATATTATCCTACCACGACCTTGCATGGCTTGTCCATCTCTCCTCCTATCCCCACATCTCCTCTTCTCAGCCTTCAAATAGAAGTTCACCAATAGATGGTCATCGCTGGTATGATCAGCTCATTTCCTCTCGAAGTGACCATACTTGACATCCTTTTCCTTGCATAGACCATGGGTTTTCCTATTTTAGCCAACATGATAGGAGGCTTGTCCTCCCAGGGGAAGATTTTGGTTTTCTTTGTTCCCTGGCTTATATTCCACTTTTTTTTCTCAGAAAGGATCTGAGGTGGTTTGCATAAAATGGAATGAGGGGACTGCACAAAATACAAGATTGCATGACATCTTTCATTGATAGCAAAATAATTTATATATACACATTTTACGGAACAAATAGTCCAAACCGAATTTTAACAAATTCCCAAAGCCAACTACTTTAAATCACTTAGCTATTTTTTTTTTAACCCTGGTCATTGCTTTCATATCTCTTAGGAATATGTCGATATTGCTGTTTGTTGATTTTTACATTTTTTAGCTGACCCATTGATTTCTGCTATTATGAATGAGGAGCTCACACTCACCTTCCCCATTTTCCCAATGTAAGTGTGCCACTCTTTTAGATAAATCAATATACATTTTTCTACTGGGATGATTATGTATATGTTGTTTCTGGAGAGGCCAGGCAGTTTGCTGAGCATGAAGCTTAAATTGGAATCTGAAAGAGGAGAAACAAAGACTTGGAAGAAAAAGAGCTAGAAATAAGATTTAAATGTATACTCTACCATATCTGAATATTTCTCTGCTCCCATGAATAAACCACCACGGAGATCACTCCCAGACTAATAATGTGCATTAAAGTCACATGGGATCTTGTTAAAATGCAGATTCTGGTGCAGTAGGTCTGAGTGGGATCTGAAATTTTTGTCTTTCTGACTCTGACAAGCTCCCAGGCAATGCCAATACCGCTGGCCCATGAACTACACTTTCAGTAGCAAGATCATCTCTGATGACTTCCAACTCTTCTCCCCAGAGAGCTTGACCCTTCTCAATAATCTCATTCTGTTCCACCTCCTATGTTACAGCAAGAAGCAACATGACCTTAACTGTAACTACTTGCACAGTGGGAGGAATAGGTGTCCCGGCTCTGTCTTGCAGATGGGAAATGCTTTGGCAGGTAAGGGACTCACGTGGAGGTAAATGGCAGAGTTCTCTACTATAGAGAGAGGGCTCGATGTCTGCCTTCCTTCCTACCAGGTTCAGATGATATTAAACACTTTGAAACGAGCTAAGGAGCTTGCCTATCTTGAGTCTGATGAAGGTCCAGATCACTAGGGTAACCAAAGGACCAGCCATACTTCTTGTGTCGTTTTTCTTATCCAGCCAGCTTCTTTTCATTTCCCAAAGGAACTCTTTCTTTGCTCATAT
The DNA here is from genome assembly GCF_963455335.1 of Martes martes. Lineage (NCBI taxonomy): Eukaryota > Metazoa > Chordata > Mammalia > Carnivora > Mustelidae > Martes > Martes martes. The sequence continues at coordinate 27,575,830 of NC_137895.1, read as the reverse complement.
CCAACTGGGCTGCCGGCAATCTGGGGACACAGGTTGATGGAAACGATACCAAGGGAAGCCCTCCCCTGCTCTATTATGGCTGTCCTCCATCACAAGACAGGGGTACCTGTCATTTATTACGTGAGTAAAGGCCAGTGGGATGTTGTAAATGTTTAACCACTGTCAGAAAAGTCGCAGGGATCTGTAGCATTTGCTAATAACCATGGTGTAAATCCTCCCACTCTGGCCAATTTCAGGCAACCCATGTGAGATTCCTGAACATGGAATTAGAAAGATATGAGCACCACTGGCTCTCACAAGCTGGTCCAAGCTGGTTCCAGCACATTACAAGTAAAGCCTGTAAGTTGAAAGCCAGGCAATTAAAGCTGTATATTCAGTAAAGATTTATAGTTGTTTTATCAACCTTCTCATCACCTCCCTTTGCTATCAAATTAAGCTGACCTGGCAAGGTCTTTAACAGTTAATCATTTTTCTTTATTACAAGGCATTTGACAGAAATGTTCCCATCACATAAATTAGGTCATTGGCTTATAGATAGCTTCAACAAATAGCTTTCTTGGTTTCCTATTGAATTATCACCTTGGACCAGAGAAATAGAATTCCCTTCCTGATGGTTCCCATGCATTTGGTAACTGTCTGGAAGGAGGAAGAAAAAATCCACTACTCATATGCTAAATTTAAAATTCAAAACCTTCTATTATGCTTTCATTCTATGTCTCAAGGACTTTATTTCATGCATTGTAAAGGAGAGGTTGAAATAAACACATTCATAAGTTGAATTTGCTTGCTGAAGGGAACTTAAGATAAAATTTTATACAGGAGCAAAAAGATCTGATGGCTCTTGGTCCACTGGATCTTAAAACTTTGTAAGTGATCAATTTCTACTAATTTAAGAATAGTTAGTTTAAACTGAAAATGCAAATGTTGGGAAATATAGATACTTTGGCAGATAGGAGAGGTAATGGAAGTTCAAACATATTTGCCTGAGAACTAATGGAAAGTGACTTCAAGTAGACTGCTAACTGACCACAAAGTATTCCCCTCCCTGGATAGCCATGTCCTTTGCAATATGACTTTGCAACTCCTCCCATCAACAGGTGAGGTTTACTTCTAGCTCTTGAATGTGAGCAGGCCTCATAACTTCTCTAGCCAGTGAGGGGATGTGCGGTGCAAGACCGGACTTTAAGAAGCCTTGCAGGAGTTCCCACTTAAGGAACCTGAAGTCATATGAACAAACCCAGGTTAGCCTTGGAACAGGAGACTGAGTGAGGGAAGACGAATCCCAGGTGAGCCCCCTTCCCTCACCCCAGCCAGACTTCTGCTGACCCCACGCCCAATCACAACTGAGCCCAGCCTGAACTGCCAAACGACAAAATCTTATGCTAAATAAAAAGTGTTTATTTAAGCCACTGAGTTTTGTAGTGATTTCATGGCTGAAACGATTATAATTCCTTCAAGATTAGAGAAATTGCGAAGGCACACACAACAAAATGTAATGTGTGGATCTTTTCTTTTTCAGATACTGATTAAAATCGACTGTAAAAGAACATTACTAAGATAAATGGGGAAAATTAAAATGGAATGACTATTGAGAAATTACGGCCAACATTGTGAGATGCAAGAATGGCGTTGTGCTTAGGTTAAAAAAAAAAAAAATCCTTATCTTTTAGGGATATAAATATACACACATATACACATATACACATATATATGCATAGATACATTTAGGGGTAAAACAGCATTATGCTTGAAATTTGCTTTAACATGTTCTAGCAGCACAGAGAGAGGCAAGACAGGGAATAGACAAAATAAAATGAGCAAAGGTTATAATGATAATGTTTGAAGGTTGATAATAACCTCATGGCAGTTTCTTATACTATCCTCTCAGCCTTTGCATATGTTTGAACATTTCCAAAATAGTTTTTAAAAATATTTCACCTGGGAAGAGGTTCCTAAGATTATTTCTGGGATTTTCCCAAGTACCCAGAAAACAAGCAATCACTGAATAGAATAGACCAGCTACTGGCCCAGGAGCACCTGGGTGGCTCAGTCGGTTGGGCATCTGCCTTTGGCTCAGGTCATGATCTCAGCATCCTGGGATTGAGCCCCACCTTGGGTTCCATTCAGCAGGGAGTCTGCTTCTCCCTCTGCTGCTCCCCCTGCTTGTGCTCTCTCTTTTTCTCAAATAAATAAAATCTTTAAAAAAAATAAATAATCCAACCACAGGCCTGATCTGCTCAGAGAAGTGCTACAGTTCATGACGGCACTATGGAAGCAGAAGGAATCCAGTAATGGACATGGAGATTAGATTCCCTGCAAAGCCATGGTAAAAGTCAGACCCAAGAGAGTAAATCAAATTACAACTGTACACTCAAAACACACTGAATGAAAATTATGAAGTTAACAGGGCAAGGACAAGGAATTTGGATCTTCTGGTTTTAGGTCTGGCATTTTCTGAATGCAATGCTGTCACTCCCTCATTTTATGACATTGAAGGGGCCGAGAGTGGCAAGCAGGGCTCTTGTGGTTACAAGTGAAAAAAAAATGCAACCTAAATTAGCTTAAGCAATGAAAGGTTTATTACTAGATAGGTTAGTTAAGGTATTAATCACTAGCTGCCTAAAAAAGTTAAGCCCCCAAATGTCAGTGTCTTCATACAATGAACATTGATTTTTTACTCATGCCACCATTCAATGGTGGTATCCTAGTCAGATGGCCACAGGACTCACCCTTCCCCAAATCTGCAGCCTCCTACCCAATGAATAGGGACATGAAATGAAAGATTCCTCATGGGACATGTTTATGGGCTAAGCTTGAAAATAAGTTATAAGCGTTTCAGCCACAGTTGGTGAGAACTCCAGGCCATACCCAACTGTGAAGAGGGCTGGGAACCACACACAGTCTGGCTGCGTGAACTAGAGGAAGAAGAAATGGGTTTTGGTGAGCACATTGCAATTTCTGCACAACTGGACTTTAGGCCTGGGAAGGCAGAAGGGCTGCATTAGACACAACTGGGTCCATATCTCCACCATGATGAGAAGTCTCTCTCACACTCTTTTCCTATCTTGTTTCTATCAGGTTCCAACCCAACTCTGCCTTATTCTGTCCGCTGTTTTTTGTTGTTTTGTTTTGCTTTGTTTGTCCCCTGCAGGATGCTCAGGCATCACTTTGCTTATAAATCTAGCTAGCAGGCATGACGTAGATACCGACTTCTCCTGCATAACATGACATTCAGTTCCAGCCATTAGTTGGAACATCGTGGTTTGCGATGGAGACTCAGAGGACAGAAACTGCGGCAGTGGTATGCTAAACACTGTCCCTTAGGAAAAGCTGAAATAACATGGTCCCTCCCTCTTCACGTTCAGTTTTGTAGGCAAAAGGACATATATGTAAACATAAAGAAAATAGGATGAGGTGGATTGGATTGTGCCCTAAGAATCCAGAGGACAGTGCGTGCATGGCCCAGAGTTGGAGGAACTTCTCAGAAGGGTGACTTCACTTTCCTCTACAGAAGGAAGGACATTGAGGGAGAAGAGTCAGTGCAGACAAAAGTACAGATCTGAAAGGCTACATGCATTTGAGGGAGAAAATTAGTGTTTGAAACACAATAGCCCCTGGGTAAGTAAGCAACAACAAAGATATAAGAACATCTAAGTATACTAGGTCTTACCTACCAAGCTCAAGACTGTGAATTTCTTTCCACATAGACTCTCTCTTTGACCAAACTCTAGCCAGGCTCCTCAGAGGCCTCTTCCCTGCTAGGCCTCGATTCAGCCTATGAAAACTCGAAGAAACACTAACATAATCTCTTAACAGCTCAAGGCTGCACCCTGGGATGACCTAGTCCCTCCTAAAGTGCCTGCCTGAGGAAACTCAGCCAACACATTTTTTTCCCAGCCAACACTTGAAGGTAGAGCCCCTCCCTGTCTGTCCTTTAGCCTCCATGGCAGTGGAGGGGCCCAACTCCGATAAGTGCCAGTTAGGGAAACCAGATGGGTTTTACACAAATCAACCCTCTTCCCACTTTCTGTAATGTTTCACTTCCCTGACTCGACTAAGCCCCACCATTTCCTCCCTCTTCCCTACTCCTCCCTTAAAACACCCAGTCACCTCTGTTCAAATCAAAATTGAGTTCAGTTCACCATGAACTCTTTTCCCTGTGGTAGTAATTTAGACTGACTAAAATCTGTCCTCACCGCTTTGCCTAGCATCCAGCTTTGTTTATCTGCTGCCCTTACCATATAAGTAATGGAGACTTTGGATTCAGGAAGGAACCAAATGTGGGGCTGTTTGTCCGCTTTGGGTTTTGTGGCTGTTCTTGTTTTGTATCTAAGGGTGAGTAATCTGAAGGAGTACAGCCGGTGATTTGGAGGGAGAGGACACTAGACCCCTGACGTCCAGAGAGAAGGTGATAGAAACAATGCAGGCAAGAGAAGGTGAAACTTGAGCTAAGTCTTTGTCTGTCAGGAAAGAAACGAGAGTAATTCCTCAGAATTTGCAAGATTCAGCTACTGCCTGGATGAGGCCGATGAGACACAGAGGAGCTAGAAAAATATCTGAAGTTTCCAGATGGAGACGCGGGTGGAGGACCCCATTGATTTGTTGCTTCAAAAATAACTATAATTCGTGTGAGCCGTATTTCCACACGTTCAAGCTATAAGAAGAAAATTACCAAAGAAAATTCTCTGGGAAGAGATTTGTGTATCGGGCGTTTTCAAAGCAATTATAAAACACAAGACAATTTTTAAAATAGCAGGAATTACATCATATAAGGTTTGATTGCTAAATAGTACATATGGTGTTTCCAAACGAGAACCAAGGTCAGAAATCAAAGTCAACAACTTTGACCTTGCTAAATATTCTAAGTTTGGAGAGAAGAACACAAACACACGCACACGTATGCACAGACACAGAATGCTGTACTTTAGAAAAAAAAAATTGTTTCCTTTTTGCATTGGAAATCCAGATTAAAAATTAAGAGAATCTGGAAAATGATGCTGCCTACTACCTGCAGTAGTTTTAGGTTGTAAATGTTTAACAGGAAACAAATCACAAGACTAAACATTTCAACGGAAATTTCTAAATGACATTACCTGGAGTAATGCACAAGAACAGGCTAGTATGTTTTAAGAAACTCATAACAAAAGTTTTAGGGAAAAAGAGCCATTTTTTTCTTAATATTTACTACAAATATTGGAAACTAAAATTGAGAAAAGTGTCCCAAGATACCCTAATCCTTGAAGTCCATTTGAAAAAGGATATAAAATGCCTGATGTTTCCCCAGAGCCAACTAAATGTGGCAAAACTGAGCCGAGGGAAGAGAGTTAGAAACTAGAATACTTCTTTAAGATTACTTAGAAAGGGACACCTGGGTACCTCAGTTGGTTGAGAATCTGACTCTCGGTTTCGGTTCAGGTCATGATCTCAGGGTCCTGAATGGAGCCCCGGGTCAGGGTCCACACTCAGCAGGGAGTCTGCTTGAGATCCTCTCTCTCCCTCTCCCATTGCCCCTCCCCTCCTCTCAAGTGCAGGAGCTCTCTCTCTCTCTCTCTCTCTAAAATAAATAAATAATTTTTAAAAATTATTCAGAAAAAAGTAACTATGTCTCATTTGTTCTGAAAATATTTTGTACACTTTTAGTAGAAACAGCATACTTCCTCCATTAATTGATTTCATTTAATTATCAATTCCAAATGTTGGAAATGTATCACAATCCCCATCTTGGAGAGCTCCCCATTCCCTTGTTGTGGCTACTCCTGTGCTTCCTTCACAGAAGATAAAGGGGAGTAGGAAACACTTTTCCTGCCATAGGCACAGATCAAGGACAGTTGCCTCCAGGGAGCTGCAGGGCAGTGGTGGAAGGCACGGAGGTCCCACGAAAGCACTGAATCTGCCCTTCCAAGACATGGATGGATGGTCTTGCCTTCACTACCTGCTATCCGTGGGACTCAGACCAAGTCACCACACTTCTCAATGACAAATCATTGAAGTTTGTCATTATTAGATCTTTGTTTCTGAGTGCATATTTGAGGATAAAGTGAGCTAATTCATGCAAAAGTGTTTTATAAAATAGGAACGAGGAAAGCAGAATGGATTCTTCTCTTGATGTCATTGTTCTCGTACTATCTATAACATTATAAAGCTTGGAGAGAAGTTGAGAGCGTGCTGTTGAAGCAACTTAACGTCTGCTACTTGAATCTTTGGTAAGTCTCAGAACTACACAGGCCATACCTCTCAGCGTGGTGCACTTACTCAGTTTGCAAGATAAATATCCCCAGAAGATCATTTTAGGATTTCACTTCTTTTCTTCCAAACATGAGTTCCTTTTCTTTTAAGGAATACCAGTTCACGAGTTCTATCACATAAGAATCACAAGGTTTATCCTATAGGCCTGTGTCTGTCATCTCTTGAATGAAGTTGTTAAGAGCATCCGTATTCTCAGTATCCCCTCTCCTGAGAGGCAGGTGGATCTGGTAAAAACAACGAGGTGCTGGATTCAACAATTGTTGCACTGGCCACATGCTAACTGTGTGCCTTGCAACAATGACTTTACAGTCTCTCTGGGTCTCGGTTTCCCTAACTGTAAAATGGGAAGCAGAGGGGAATAATCCTTACCTTGCCAAACTGTGATGAGAAGTAAAGGCAAGGTGTGAAAGGTGCGCATCAGAGAGCTGGCCAGCACACATGTGTTCCTTAAACAGTGACTGTTACTCCTTGTGTCCCCTGACAACAGCCATATTCCTCCTGCATCTACAGAGATTGCTAGTTTGGGGGCATCATGTCAGTTTTCTCTTCAAATGTGGGAGATTCATAATGGTTGGCTTGTCATGGTGACTAATGTGTATATTCCATATACAGTGTATTCATATGACACATGAGAATGAAGTGAGAATAAAAGAAACAGCTCAGGGAGCCCTAAAAATTAGCACACTAAGTTTTAATCATCCAGCTCTGTGAGGAGGGAAAAATCAACAAAAGAACTCATGAAACTTTCTCAAGAATGATCTAAGAGATAAATACATTTGATGACTCCCAGAACATCAGTAATCACTATCATTTTATTAATAAGAGTGTAGTATCTACATAGCATAACCTTCGATTCCTTCCCCTTCCATCTAAATTTGCCTTCATTATATCCTCACATAAATTAAGGGATTTTAATAATTTTTTTAATAGTTGTCACCTTTATAGCTGCAAAAAACAAAGGCTTGTTCATTTGCTTTTCAATAAAGAACATGAACAGGGCATGTGGGAAATGGAATCAACATAGATTTGTAACACCAAATTGTAAGCTTTGTCTCAATCCTAGCTAGGAGACCCCGACTGAAACAGGTAGTGGCAGGGCACCTAGATTTGTGGGTCTTGAATAATGCTATTTACTTGGGATTTCAATGATCAAACATGTGATTCTGAAGACTTTTATTGCTCTATAACAACTCATCAGACATGGCCAAAATAACAATCAAGGGATAATAATAACCTTAGAGATACAATTTTCAATCTCACCTTGTCTATGAGCCTCTCAGATCATTGCCTACCCCCCTCTCGCTTGTTCAGTACCCTCTCAGAGAGGAGGACTTCACCTGCATGCCCAGGCTCTTGTTTTTCCTGTTAAAATCATATGTTCAATCCTCTACCATCTCCCTTCCATCCCTAGATCTCTATCTTTTCTCCCCACAAAATAGGCGAACCGTGAGACTATCAGCTAGCCAGAAACTCCTAGACTGGTCAATTTTGCTCTCTGTGGTTACACATCATTTTGTACCATGGCCCTCCTAGTTGCGTGAGGGTGGCCGCCTTTTCATTGTCCTCCATTCCCAGGCTGACCCTCTGTTTACGTATGATCCAGAGGCAGGGACATGATGGTAGTGACAAGGCTAGAGGGACGGGCTGGTCTGGACCAAAAGGTTGTTCCACTTGAACACTTTCTCCAAACTGATGCCTTTGCAAAAAGTTTTAAGCAAATATGTTGACATAATTATTGTGAAGATGTACTAAGTATCATTACAAGTGGTGCCTGGGTAGCTCAGCAGGTTAAGCCACTACCTTCAGCTCAGGTCATGATCTCAGGGTCCTGGGATCGAGCCCCACATCAGGCTATCTGGTCAGCGGGGAGTCTGCTTCCTCCTCTCTCTCTGCCTGCTGCTCTGCCTACTTGTGATCCCTCTCTCTCTCTCTCTCTCTCTGTCAAATAAATAAATAAAAATCTTAAAAAAAAAAAAAAAAGCATTGTCACAAAAGGAATGTAAGGGGAGAGTTGGAGATGGATGGTAGTTAACCTTCCATCCAAAGGCCATCCCTTTGGGTGCTGGTTTTCCATCACTCATCAGTGGCCATCAACACTGGCCCCACCCTCAAGGCTGAGAGACATGCATTATCTGCATACTTCCTCCACCACTATAGGATCATGCGTCTGCTTGTGTTTGATATTGGAATGAATTTTTAAATTTAAAAAACTCATCAAAATAAGACAAGAAAGGACAGCAATAATCTAATGTGTTTATATGTAATTTGTTGTTCTTGCTCAACTCCTGTTTATCTTTAATACCTGTGTAGTGGGTATATTGTCTCCTTACATTGATGAGGAAACTCAAGCACGTGGTAGTGAAGGAATTTACCTAAAGTCGTACCATCATTAGAATCCCATCCCAGGACGGCAAATCCTGGTCTCTGGCAAGTATAATAAGTTGGCTCCCAACTTATGTTGGGATTAACATAAGTTAATAGGTCTTCAATTATGAACGATATTAAAAGACTCTAAAAGAAACCAGACTAAAGGCAAGTGAATATTTTAGTATCTTTCTATTATTATTTTCATTATTATTAATGACCCCCTGGTGGGATATTTTAGGATATTGATGAGCCTTGACCTTGGATGCCACACCATCGTGCAATTACTAAGTGTCAGAAGAATTGATAGCTTTTAGAAAGTAACAGCAAGGCTGAAATTAACTCCCAGCCAGCATGCAGTTGACAGTGGCTGATGGATGAGAGTGAGTTCAAGGAAGATGTGGTTGCAAAGGAAATCACATGTTCCTGCCCCCTGAATCTACCAAATTAACTTAACTTGGCTCAGCTTAGTGTCTGTGCTTTCCCCACTATCACTTGAACTATGGTGATAGAAGGAGGTAAAGGCCTTCCCTTCTTCTTCCATTGATCACTGAGCTGGAAGATACTGATCCATGGATTCCCTTGGTCAATGTTAAGAACTGTTGAACTTGGAAGAGATTTCACAGACAGCTGGAGCTCAGAAGGCTCCGTTGCCTTCTGGTTTTGTCAACATGATCTGAATGTAAGTCAGAAACAAGTAGTCCAAATAAAAATTTGGAAAGGGAAAATAGAGGGCAGGAAAAAGATGTCCTCTAACACATAGGGATTTTTTTTAAACTCCAGAAGACAAACAATTCCTGGAAGAGTGGGGTTTTTTATATCAAAATTAGCTTTGACCTTTGGCTCGACTGGCATGTTCCTTCTGATGGCTCTTTTCAATGGAACTTCTACCACAGTGGGGTGATTCTGAGCCCCATTCCTTGGATAGAAATCAGAGACTCTAGTCTCTAGCTCTTGGCGCTTGGGCTGGCACTCTATTCCCATCCCTATGGGCAGTTCTCCACTGGACCTAACCTCTTTTGCAAAGCTATAAACCCCAGGGAGATTTTAGGAGAACTTGCAACATCAGTCTTGCAAAGGGCACTGAGGTGCCGTAAGCCCTGGCCAGGCCACAAACAGAACCTGAAGACATTTAGCCAGAAAACCTCAACCACATAATCATGAAGATGATGATAACCTTCCTGGCATGCCACACATTTCTTCTTCTTTGGGGAGATACTGGAAACTGTGGAGGCAGTTAGGTGTGCAGTTGTATGAGGTCTAACTCAAGACAGTGGGGAAGGGGAGACAGGGAGAAGAAGAGCAGGACAAGTTTTCATGTTGGCAGCTCCGTAAGAAAACCATCTTGCTGTTTAGGGATGTGGCTTTTTGCTGAAGTATTAGAAGTGACTGCCAGGCATTAAAGGAGGAAGCAGTGCCCTAAGCCAGACACAAAATAAGAAACAAAAATGGAAAATAATTCCCTTCAAGTACCCAGACTCCTACTTCCCCTCAGGGAGTTGCCATCCCCATTCTCAATGGCTCCTCCTGGGCACTGTGATCAGAATCACAGAGTAGAGAGAAAACCTCTGTATCCTGAGTGGGAAAGTGGGCTTCCAGCAAGCATCCCTGGAGCCTGGGTTGGGGAAACTTGAGAGAGAAACTGGGAGCAGTTCCAGAGCTAGGGAGAAAAACTGCCCATGGGAGGAGTAGTAATAGGAGCTTTCAAGAAGTCTGGTCCTGGGGCGCCTGGGTCGCTCAGTGGGTTGAAGCCTCTGCCTTCGGCTCAGGTCACGATCCCAGGCTCCTGGGATCAAGCCCCGCATCGGGCTCTCTGCTCAACAGGGAGCCTGCTTCCTCCTCTCTCTCTGCCTGCCTCTCTGCCTACTTGTGATCTTTGTCTGTCAAATAAATAAATAAAATCTTTAAAAAAAAGAAGAAGAAGAAGAAGTTTGGTCCTCCTCCACCCTCCACCCAATCCGAACCCCGACTCGAAGCGCTTTCCCCATTCTATCCTTGGCCTTCTTGTTTTCTCCCTTACTTACAACCTCCGCAGACCTTCTTTTTCCCACTTTCCTTTGTCATTCATCCCTTTCCTCTAGTCTGATGATTGGGGACTTGCTGCTTACTGTTTGAAGCTACCCCAAGCCCAATCTTCTAAGCCATAGGAGTAAATAACTAAACACACAAGTAAATAAATAAGCTGGGCCTTAATCTCAACTAGTCTCCAGGCTTTAACTCTCCCTGTGAACGGGACCCCCAAACCTGAGTCCTCAGGCCCAAGACTGTCCCACAGCCAGGTCCGCTGGCGAGGCTCTCTGGTCAACATCTCCGCCTGATTCCCTGTGAGCGAATAGCGTACAGAGCCCAGAGCCCCAGAGAACCATTCTCCACCCATCCATCCAAACTCGCTCTGTGCCTGTGCAACTCCCTCACATGAACACTCTAGCCACCTATGATTCCTCAGTCTCTCCTGCCCCGAAATTTCCTTTAATTGTGGAATACGCTCACCCTGGAATCCATCTCTTCTCTCTCTCTCCGTGAGCCCCCCCATGGTCCCAGAACTCTCTACCCTTCCCTGGGGTCCTGAACAACCACCTTCCCAGTGTGCATCTTTCCCCACTGCCAACACTGCCTGTGTGGGATGAGCATTCCATTTATCATCCAAACCAGGATACTTCTGAGTGAAGAGGGCATTATTCATGATCATGCCAGGACGACAGGTAGAACCAGGTCTATCCTGGATGAACGGTCATGCTGATCCTGCACCCTTCAGACAGACTGACTTCCTAAGGCTGAACTGGGATATCGCACAGCCTGGATGAAAGCCTGCACTAACTCACCAGTGCTTATCAAATAGATTCGGTGCTTCTTCACACAGCACTCAAGAACATAACGTTCAAAGCTCCGACTGCAGGGGAGTCTGGGTGGCTCAGTCAGTGAAGTGTCCAACTCTTGATTTCAGCTCAGGTCATGATCTCAGGGTCCTGGGATCTAGCCCCACATTGGGCTCTGCCCTTAGCAGGGAGTCTGCTTGAGGACTGTCCCTCTTCCTCTCTCTCTGCTCCTCCCCCAACTCGTGCATGCATGCTCTCTCTCTAAAATAAATAAATAAATCTTTAAAGGGGGGGGGCCTCTGGCCCCAGTCCTCCATCCTTCCATCCCTCCATCCCATGCTTTCTTACTACACTTCTTCCTTCCTGCCACTCCCACCAAACTCAGGAGACTATGCTCTCCTCTCCCCAGTTTTTGGCTTTTGCCTTTACCTTTGATATTCTCCTCTCCCACTTCCCACCCCTCTCCCAATATCCAAATCTTATGTAATTTTCAAGGTCCACCCATAAAGGCCACTCCTTCTGGGAAGCCATTCCTACCACCAACATGGCAGGCTCTGGAATCAAGCTGCCTGGATTACGATGACTGCTCATCCACTTACAAGAAGTATGGCATCAGACAGCTTACTTCTGTCTTGTTCTCCTCATTTGTAAAAGCTCACAGAGGGTGCCTGGGTGGCTCAGTGGGTTAAAGCCTCTGCCTTCAGCTCAGGTCATGATCTCAGGGTCCTGGGATCGAGCCCCGCATTGGGCTCTCTGCTCTGCGGGGAGCCTGCCTCCCCCTCTCTCTCTGCCTGCCTGTCTGCCTACTTGTGATCTCTCTTTCTCTGTTAAATAAATAAATAAAATCTAAAAAAGAAAGCTCATAGAGTTGTTCTGGGGAAACTGAAAGGTGCTTGGGGCAATGACTGACCCATAGAGAGTACCTGATAAATGTGGATGGTTGTGATTGCCTCCAATTATATCTTTCTTATGTATGTGCAGAGCTCTGCTTTTCCTATAGCTCCTGTAGGGCCCTCCCCACATTCTACTCTGAACTTCAGTGTTTTCCAAGATGAAATATTGAGTCTTCCTAATCGTAAATAAAGCAAAAACAACAGAGATGTTATTCCACTGGTCTACCCCATCTGATATGTAGGCCCTCCAGGCAGCCCATATGATTCCCCAAGAGTACTCAGATTTTGGAAGGAGAGTCCCCTCATGGATCTTCCAGTATTGGGAGATGGGGCCATAAGCGAATAACCCAGCGGTGAACACACCTGCCATGAAGTGTCATGAAGGACCAGCACGGTGGTGGCTGGAAATCTAAGAAAGTGACAAAACAGCAGAAGGAAGGTGAGGAGAGGTAACAGGTGAATGTGGGAAAGGACAAGGGAATTCTCCACACCAAGGGAAGCTTGGCCAAAAGTCCTGTGGCAAGAAGGACCACATCAGGTTCAGGTGGCCAGGGAGCGACAGCCCAGAGAGCAACGGTCAATGGGGAGCAGGGTGGCAGCTAGAGAATCAGGGGCCGGGCCACTGGGGCCAAGCCTCATGCGCCATGTTGAAGAGATTTCACCTCATCCTGAGAGCAAGGAGGAGTCACCGAAGGGCTCTGAGCAGGGACGCTGTGGTACATTTGTCTTTGGAAGCGGTCCCTCTAGCAACAGCATGGAGAATGGAGGATCTGTCTAGAAAATGGCTTTAAGCAAAGGGAATCTGCTTCTTTCTCCTGAGACTTCTCAAAGGCTATAAAATTGAATGCACATGGTAAATCTCCAGCAAGAGGGAGCAGTTAAGATGCAGATTTCCACAAACCTGACCATGGAACTCTGTTGCTTCAAGCCATCTACTGTCGTCACCTAAAACGCCGTTCCCTGGAACACCGCTTTAGGAAACCCAGACTAGGCTTACACCAGCATCCAGGCGGCTCGGGTGTGTGGCTGTACGTGAGGCTGAGGCTCTTTCAGGGCAGGCCGATTCACTGACTTTCCCCGCAGCCCTCAGGAGGCTGCTTCCCTTGGCACATTCGTAAATGAAGGTCCTATCCATGGCATGAGGATGGCCGTTATCGTTACTTTTACTCTGAGTGACCATCCACTGAGAACTTGCTAGACGTGCTTGATACTACGTGTCCCACCTATTTTACCTCATTCTTTCCTCATAGAGTCCCTCTGAAGTTAGTGGGTCTTTAGCAGGTGAAAATACATTTCCACGTGGTTTTAGCAAAGATGTAGTGAAGCCACCCAACGATAATCTTAAATTCTTCGTAATTAATTGCACGGATTTTATTTTCCTTTCTGGTTTTGCTTTCTTCTTTTTCAGGGTGGGGGGGGATGGGGTGGTGGTGGTGGCATTTTCGAGCCATCAGCAAAAGCTCTCTGCGGTATCCTCTGCCCCTGTCAGGTGTGGCTTTTTAGTGATGCTGTAATTATAATTATGGCAAACTTGAATGGCTAATTTTAGAAAATGTTTTTCCACAAAGCAGGAGTGAAATGACAGCCTGCTTGCAGATGATGAGATGATTCAATAGGAAAAGGACTTTTATTTGAGAACCGGGAGCTAGAAGATGTAATGACCAGGTACTAAAATCCCTTTTGGCCACCTGCCCAGCAGACTCCTCCTGGAGTTCAAGTCCACAGCAATCAGGGGGGCTGCTCCCCCTCAGGCCTGGGAGGAGGGGAGGGCTGTGCAAGTCCCCGGGACTTGCAGTAACACCATCTGCCTTCAGGAGTCAGACCCGCTCCATACACTACAAACAGAACCAGAGAAAAGCACCACGGATCATATAATCCCCAAATCTGGCCTGAATCTCCCCCACAAAGGGGCAAGGGGTCTCCTGAGGAACAGAAAAAGATGGAGTTTGTTCCAAATAAATGGATGTTGTCACCTTCATTTTTACCTTCACAAATGCCTGGGCTGGTTCTTGCCGCTGACTGAACGATAATCGTGGTAATTGTCAGGGGTGGGAGGGTGAGGGGACTTGAGAAGTGACACTACTTCTATCTGTGTGAAATTAGTTTAAAAATGCAGACAGATAAAGATCAAACTAGCAGGTTTATTACTGATAACAGCTGGATGAAAGAATGGGACAATGGGCTTCCTGAAAATCCCCCTCTGTGAAGAACTGACCACCCCAGAACAGTACAGCTCCCCACTAACAGGACAGAATCTGCCTAGATGAGCTTTCAGTAGAGTAACAAGCAAGTGGAAAAAAATACTCTGTCTGCAGAGGGAGCTGAGCATGCGCGCTTTCCTCTCCCCCCCCCCACCCCCCGCCCCCATCTCCAGTCAGAGAAGCAGCCATTCCTCTTCTTCTAGAAGGGTAGAAGCGTAGGGACAGAGAAAAGGCAGAAGTCTTGCTGGTATTTTTATTTCTGGGGATTAGGATAAAAATCCCAGTCCCTCTACCAAACCATAAGGTGAGGAATATCCATTTTTCACTGACATCATCAGCATTTGAATCACAGCAATAAGGGCTAACCGTTTCTGTAGATTATCACCAAGGACAGAGCTCACATCAACCCCAGGAGGGCAGTGCTAATGCCAGTCCCCATTTTACAGGTGATTTGGGGAGATCAGTTGACTTATTATTTACGCAGTTAATAGGCCAGCACTCACATTCAACTCTGACCCAGGAAACCATTTTCAACCTCTTTGCTCTACTGCCCTAAAATTGTGCCATTAAGTAAATCCAAAGCTCTGATCTCCATAAGGATTAGTCAGTTCTAAAAGAAATACTTTTTGTCTGCAATGATCAACTATAAGAAAAGTTATGTACAATTTAGTGCTTCTGACTCCCGGGAGCCAAGAAAGCCCTTCAGTGCCTTAGGCCTGTGTTAGGAGACTTCGCAAAGTTGTGTGGCTGGTTTCCCACCTGCTTCCAGCGACAATGCAACACATCCGTGCCTGACAACCTGCTATGTCAGCTGTCCCTCACCTCCAAGGACATGGCCTTCAGAACTGGAACAAGAGCCAAGGGCTGGAGACATCACTTGCAGCAGCTAGATGCGAATCCCATGTTTGCTTCATGTGGAACATCCCAGAACCCAATACAATGAGGAGCCCACAAAACTGGAAACCATCTGGGCGCTGTTCCCTCCCTGAGCTCCCCTTCCATATGATTTGGGGGAGACCGACTCCCCATCTCATCACAGAAAGCAAGAGGTGCACTCATCGGTGTAGCAGGCAGCCTCTGTGATGGTCCTCACAGAACCCCACCTCCTAGCACTCCTGCCCTGGGGTAATTATCACCTCCTCTTGAGTGTGTGCTGAACCTAGCAACTCACTTCTAAGAAAGAAATACAGCAAAAGTGGTGAGGTCCCACATCCAAGATTAGGTTACAAAAGACTCTGACCTCTGTCTTGGACACTTACCCCACCCCCACCCCCGTCCTTGCTCACTCTCTAAGTGGAGCCAGATGCTATGTTTGAGCTGCCCTAGGGAAAGGCCCACTTAGCAGGAGCTGATGTCTTTAGCAAACAGCCAGGAAGGAGTTGAGGCCACCAGCAACTTTGTGAGGGAGGGTAGCAGCAGACCCTCTCCCACTGGATCCTCAAGGTAATCACAGCCCCAGCCAACACTTTGCTTGCAGCCTCTCAAGAGGCCTGAGTCAGAGGCTCCCTGCTAGGCTGCCGCTGGAGCACTGACCCACAGAAACTGTGAGAGAATAAACATGTGTTTGTTTAAGATTTCTTTATTCATTTGAGAGAGAGAGCACACACATGGGCAAGCAGGGGTGGGGAGGGGCAGAGGGAGAGAGAATCTCCAACAGACTCCCTGCTGAGTGCAGAGCCTGATGCAGGGGTTGGTCTCACAACCCTGAGATCATGACCTGAACTGACATGAACTGACATGAAGAGTCACTTGCTCAGCTAACTGAGCCACCCAGGTGCCACATTTGTTTTAAATTACTAAACTGTGGGATAATTTGATCTACAATCAGGAGACAAATCCATGGTTGAACATGAAACAGTGACCCCAAATTCTTCTAACAGGCTCATTTTTAATGCCCTTCTTCCTATAATTACCTGTGAGGGAACAGTATAACTTTTGTGGGTCCCTGCCATGGTGGTGAGTGGGGCTTGCTGAGCTAAGCACTTGAGAGTTCAAGTATAAAAAGCCTTCGTTGCCCTTATATGCCCCCCCCCACCGCTTCTAGAAGAGCAAATCATGTCTCATGTCATCAACTTCCTATCTGAAGACCTCTCCTAAATTATTAAGTATCTTGTTCGTGTGTGTTTCTGCTGTTCTTTAAACCTATCTATATATAAGAATATATATGACATATTTTCTTTATATGTTGACACAAACTGTCAGTTCAACTGTATGAATGAATGAATAGGATTACATTAAAATATCCTGTACACTTAATAAAGACCTGTCTTTATCCCCAGAGAAACTGCAGAGTCATTGTGCTAAATGGTAAGTGCTGTAGCAAAAAAGGAATGAAAACTCCCTTTGCTTTACTAAGTAGCCACTGGCAGATTTGCATCATACATAGTAATTTATCTCCTAACCAAATATGAAAACAGAAATCATTAAGTGTAATTTCATCACCAAATAGTTAATCATTAAGACTTATTTTCAGCAGCTGTCACTTTCCCATTATAACTGCCTCTTCACGAATTTGATTTTCTTCATATAAAGAACTATCTTTTGCAGATGAACAATTCCTCTCTCCCATTTGTTCAAACTCAACTCTCAAACTCTGAAAAACTCATGACCACATTTGGCACTGGAAAAGAGAGAATAAGGATCCTCTACAAATTAACCCTACTCTAAAAAAGGCTACTGACTGGTCTCCCACGGTGGGTCAGAGGGGTGATGGCCACTATGAATAAACAGTAAGATATTCCTGTTCTCATATGCATAGACACGTACGTGCACATGCACACACACACACACACACACACACTCAATCTCTTCCCCCACAGCAACTATACTTTTCCCAATTAGTATTTGAACAGCAATAAGAATTTAGATCTCAGGGTGTAATTGATGACTATGGTGATGGTTAAGATCTTCTGAAGAACAAATTATTTTCCAAAGCTTGATAGTCTTTCTAAGGCCAAGGGTAAAACATTAACTTCCCAAGAGGAGAAAGCAGGTCTAATACCCAGATTCATAAGGCAAATGAGGCACTGACTTTCATGCTTTAGGGATCACACTGGTACATTCCAGAAAACAAGCACTATGCACAAAACTGTCACCAGATTGACCCTTTCCTCATAATGTTTCCACGTCATGCAATTTTAATCTCATTAGAGCCATCTATGCAAATAAGATGGAACAACAGACAGCCAGGTTACCATTAACAACGAGGTGCCCCAGCATGGTTGCGGGTCCTGCTTGCTCACACACAGCTGCTGGGGGTGGGGCCAGGGCCAGGTGATGCTCTGGTTTCCTTAGCCATCAGTCCCGCAGTTCCACTGCACATAGAAGGCACTCCATAAATACTTGTGGAGGGAACAACTAAATCTGATTTTCACATCAAGCTGGAATTAGAGCTAATGTTTTTCCATTTTGCAGATGGAGGAAATCAGAGATTCATAGAAAAAAATGCCTCAAGTGACATAGTTAGGAAATAGAAAACCCGAAATCAAATCTAGGTCTTTTCACTGTTGAGTTCCTGCCTCTTTCTCTCCTTGAGTTAGAGTGCCCTGTAGATGGCATTTCCTGTGTTTACAAGGTGTCCACAATGATGCCATAGTACCATTGCTCTCATTATTTTATCATCATAGCTAATACTGCATCGTGAGATCTTTTAGATGAATAAAAGGTCTATGAGCTTTGCCTTCCAGGAGGATATCATTTAAGAATTAAATAAGACAAGTATGTAAATAACTATTTGCTGCAACCTAAATGAGGTTGGCTTGAGCCAATCTCCAAGGCTCAACGCCGGTCCCAAGATTTCTGCCGGTTCCCGTGTGTGAGGTCACATCCAGGCTCTGGCTCTGCTGCCCACACTGGCTCAGTTTGGTCCCACACTGCAGTAGACAGACAGACACACTCACAACCACACACCAAAAAACTTCTGGTTGTAGTTGAATTTCCTGAAGTTTGCAAAGGTAAGGTTAGCATCTGGTGGTGCATTCCATTAAACCATAGGTGCAGGTTTCTCTGTCCCCCCATAGTAACTATATTTTCCCCAATTAATATGTGAACAGCAATAAGAATTTAGATCTCAGGGTGTAATTGACGACTATAGTGATGCTTAAGATCTTCTGAAATACAAGTGATTTTCTGAAGCTCAATAGACTGTTCTCAAGTTGCTTTTTTTTTTTTTTCAAGTTGCCTTTTACCCAACCAGGAATCTGGGCCGCTTCACCCCTGAGGACCCCAACCCCAGTGCTTAGCTGGCTGTCTTTTTACTACCTGCACACACATATCCCTCTCACTTCTCTGTCCTCCCTCTCCTTCCATTCATCTTTTCCAAAGCATAAGGCATTCATCTCATTATCTCCCCTATAGGATTATTAAGCATCACCTTTGTTCTCTGGGCTCCTGCTGAAGGCAGCCCCATCTTTTCCTGCAAGTACCTTAGCAGAGCATCAGTGCTTTTTCCTCCTGAAGAGTTATTCCAGGTCCAGCTGCGAAAATAACCCACTAAATTCCTGGCTCTAACTGTATTATTCCAAGGTTGATCTGAGAAGCTTAAGAAGATAAAACAAAATATTTAGATCGAAACAAAAGGATCACTTCCAACTACAGATACTGCAATCAGATGTGAGGAGACTGGATTGCAGAAGGGCATCCCAGGCAAAGGGGACAGCATAGGCAAAGAAGAGGCACATTTATTCCTGGGAAAGATACTCGTTCCAGTACCTGGGATCAAAGGGAGACTGATGGGGAAAAAGATGGGGAAGGCACTCTGGAGCCAGAGTGGGGAGGGGTTTGAAGAGATGTCAGTTTCATTCTATAGGAAGTGGGAAGCTATTTTTGAGCAGGGAATCATTTACAATCTCAGTGTAGAGATGAGAAATAGAGAAGATCATTCATCAGCACAGAAATAACTTTCCACCATAGCAAAGAGATGTGCATGAGGAGTGAAGGAAGACCAGACAGAGCTCGAGTTCAAGATTTCTCCACACCGTCTCCTTGACTCTTTAGGAAGCTCCTTACCTGTGATGACCAGATGGCGAGCACTCTCTCATGTCCGCCACTGCTGTCATGTGATCATCTCCTAATTAAGATTTTGCCTCTGACAGTTTTCCTCCAATGTAGAATAGAGCAAGGATCTCACCCCTGTGACAGTCCTCCTAACTGTGAATGGACTTTGACCAGGAGCAGTCGGTTGTGAAGGTGTCTAAAAGCAGAATACCAGGAGGGAACGTAATCTATCTGTACGCAAACAATTTGTACATAGAGTTAGATGGATTTGAGATTAGACCTAATTCTTCTCTTTACCAGCCGTGTGACCATGAGCAGGTCAATTAACTTCTTGATGAAGACAAGAGACAGCTGTAGCCTCTGTCAAACGGATTCAGAGAGACAATGTATGAAAATTGTCTGGCAGACAGGAAATGCTCCCTAAGTAAAAGCTATCATCATCATCATTATCATCATCTTACTCTTCTTACTCCGAGAAGCTAGGGGTCTATGCCCTGTCTGGGTCTCCCCTACTCTCCCTTCCCAGGGAATCAGGATCCCCACATACATCCCTTTAGGATGCTCCCTCATCCTGGCCTTGCCAGTGACAACAGATGGCTGACCCCAGCTCTGTTGTGCTTTCTGACTCAGCAAAGCCTTCTGTCCAGCCACCACATCATGCCCACCTCCTTCCTCCTGTCCATACTCAAACCCAGGTTGTATGGGAAAACCTCCCACCTATTCTGTGCTTGGCCAAACCCCGAGGCTGTTGCACAAAGGACCTGGGCCAGGTGCAGGGAGGAACACTAAGATAAACAGGGCCCAGGTGCGCCCTCAGGGAGCCTGCCAATTAGCAAAAATTGTGTCTTCTTCATCATTCTGCCTCTGAATCCTGGCACAAAGTACCAGTTCTATGGTTGTTGTCGTCGCTATTGTTGTTATCACTTTTGTTCATATTTAAATGCTTGCTAGACACAAGTAGTAAAGTGGTATCTACTTGACTTCCACTTTGGACCTCTTTCATCACATGGGAGCATAATTAAAAGGCAAAGTATAAGCTGAACATGTTTTCAAATAGTCTTTCACTGGTATATTTTAGGAGCACAGTTTGACCAGGAAGTACTGTAGTTAATAAACCAAATCTGAGGGGCGCGTGGGTGGCTCAGTGGGTTAAATCCTCTGCCTTCAGCTCAGGTCATGATCCCAGGGTCCTGGGATCAAGTCCCGCATCGGGCTCTCTGCTCAGCAGGGAGCCTGTTTCCCTTCCGCTCTCTCTGCCTGCCTCTCTACCTACTTGTGATCTCTGTCTTTCAAATAAATAAGTAAAATCTTTTAAAAAATAAAAAATAAATAAATAAATAAACCAAATCTGATTGTAGAATCATCAATGGTAAGTTTACTGGAGCTTAGTCTCCAAGGTAGTGACAGAAGTGGGCGAGCACAGCCAAATGGAAAGTGATCAAAGAAACCCATAAAATAAATAATAAATATTAATAATAAAGATCTAATACATAAATCCATAAAATAGAGATATTTGATAACCGTATATTCATTTTGCTTCTCTCAAACCAAAAGCCACTGTGTCACCCTATTTCTTTAGCTCAACAGGTGCTGTGGACTTAGTTATGCAAGACTATACCCTAAGACAGTTCTTTAATTCTGATGAGGATGACCCCTCTTTTGGTGCCCAGACCTCCACAAGTTGGAAAAATCTTTTAAGATTTTATTTATTTATTTGAGAGAGGGAGAGAGAGAGAGCACAGTGGGAGAGGGAGAAGCAGACTCCCTGCTGAGAAGGGAGCTCAATGTGGGGCTCAATCCCAGGACTCTGAAATCGTGACCTCAGCTGAAGGCAGATGCTTAACTGACTGAGCCACCCAGGTGCCCAGGATAGAAAATTCTTAAAAAAGAGTCAAAGACAAAGCTGTCAGAATAAGTTTTGCCATTAAGTTCTTTGTTTTCACAGATAATGTTTATAAGACCCTTAGACGTGTTGGCTTACCTGAAAAAAGTAAAAATGAGGATTCCTGAAATGCTACTTGATGAAGGAAAAAGTCATAACACATGTATGGTGGTATCATCCTCCTCAGCGATGGCTCAGTGGCTTTATAACAAGGGCTTGGCCGGTGACAGGCTTTGGTGAGACCCCTGACCCAGGAGTCAGGATTCCTGGGTTTTAATGCCAGCAACACACCAGAAGCTAAATCATCTTGGGAAAATCATTTGATCTCACTGGGCTGTCTCTCCATGACTGAATAACAAAGGAGTTTTTGACTGGGGTCTCTGTACCTTCCTCCCAGTTTTTGATTCTCTGCTATCTGTGGGGCCTAAGAAGTTAATTCCCCTGAGAAGCCGGTGCCAGAAAGAGCAGCTGTTGTCACCATCCATATTTTTTGCGACTTTCTCTTTGTTCTCAGCCAGTTGGAAACTTCTGAGACTGATTTTGCTGCCTGTAGAAACCACAGGAAAGGAAGTACATGTGGGAGTTTTGACCAAGGACATCTAGAAGCTAAAAAATAAAGTGTGAGAAAAAATAGATATAATGAGCCAGGATAGCACAGCCGTGGACCTTCTAATGAGACAACTGTGTCTGAAAAACAGTGAAGTAAAACCACATTCAGAACCAAGGAAAACATGTAGGAACAATGAGTGGAGGGTCCTTCCCTTCCCCTAATCTCTGGGCAATGCCAATATCAAGAGAGAATAGTTAGAGCCAAAACTTAGCCAAACCTGGCAAAGCTAGCCTTGCTCTATGGATCCACTGAATTAAAATTACTTGTGTATCTTTCAACAAACTCAAAAATACTTAGTTTTGCTGATGAGAAAATTGGATGAGCAGCAAATTGGTGCTTAAATATTGATCCTTAAACATTTTGAAACCTAATCATTTAGGAAAATAACAAGAGTTCCCTTGAAATAATCCCAGAAATAAATAATATGAGGGATCTGTCCTGATAAATATCAAGACTCTATTCATATTGTCTTCCCAAATATAGTTTTCAATAAGTATATGTGATAGTCATTCTGGCTCTTCTGCTTTTCAGTGTGACTAGGTTTGTTACACATGACAAAGGTGCCATTATTATGCCTTCTGGCTTACAACGTATGATGGTCTTCTTTTAGCAAATGCTTATAATACAATGATTAAGAAATACAGAAATCAGATGGACTTATATTGGAGTTACAGCTCTGCCTTTCTTCTTTTTTTTTTCTAAGATTTTATTCATTTATTTGACAGACATCACAAGTAGGCAGAGAGGCAAGAAGAGAGAGAGGAGGAAGCAGGCTCCCCGCCGAGCAGAGAGCCCAATGAGGGGCTTGATCCCAGAACCCTGGGACCATGAACCGAGCAGAAGGCAGAGCCTTTAACCCACTGAGCCACCCAGGTGCCCCTGGCTCTGTCTTTCATTAGCTGAAAGCTGAGTGACATTTGGAAAATGCACCTTACTTCTCAGAACTTCAATTTCTACATCTATAAAACAAGGATATAATAATGCCTTCCTCATGGAGTTTTTGAGAAAAGGTTTAGAACACTACCAAAAATATAATAGGTGAACAATAAATTGGTTTTATCTTGTTCTTGTTGTTGTTCTTGTTATGACTTCCATGTGCATGGTCCAGAGCCAAAATCTGCCTGTCTCTAAATCACAACCTAATTCTGGTATGTAGCTATTCAGAACAAGACCATTACCACGCCAACAGTTGTTTAAGTGCAGGAAGGGAGTTCTCGTATACCCCCAGTTGTCTCTTACACAAGCTAAATATCTCCATTTCTGTTGAATAAACCTTACTTCTATATTAATTGGAACTCTTTTGAATATCTGTGATAGAAACCTAACTAACTTTCTCTTTTAAAGGGAGAATTTGTGACATAGCTGGGAAATGTAAGGGATTAGAACTGGTTTCATATATCCATATGTTTTATTTTCCATGAGTTGACTTCACTTTGGGGAAGATGCTCGCAGATGGTAGCAAATATGGCCAGGAACAAAACCCAGCTGATGCCATCTTCGTCGCATATGATTGAAGACCAAGCAACACCTGCTTCTTTGAACCCCAGCAAAAGTCTTCATTGACCTGGATTGTAATGCTTGTCAACTACTAACCAATCACATGTAGCCAGAGTGAAAGTGTTCTGACCAGCCAGTCTTTGTTCTGTGTTGAGCAGAAGAGGGGAGAAAACAACCCCACTCCAAACAAAAGAAAAAAGATAACAACTACCACGAGAAGGGATAGAGGAAAACCACTCTCATCTAACAATGTCCTGCTACCAGTTAGGTGATAGTGATACCAAGAGAGTCATGATTACGTTTTTTAATGTCTGCACCATGGGTTTAAATGTGTGAAATAACAGGAAACACATATACTGGTTTCTGCCCCTGGTTCCTGATACAGAGTTCCTAAAACTCTTATAATTTCCTAAGCAATAGGGGTACTTGGAGCATCTTTTGTTCTAACATTTGGCCTTTGACCCAGGTTCCTGACACAGAATTCCTAAATACCTGGGAATTTCCTAGGTGATAAAATGTCTTTTGTTCTAACAAGGTGACTCTTGGTAGGCTCCAGAATAGCTTCAGGATGATTCAGGTCATGGGAAAGACCAGCCATAATTAGGAGCCTGGAATGTTCAACTCCATCCTCTATCCTCTGACGAGGGAAGAAGGGCCAGATACTGAGTAATAATCTGTCATGCCTACATGATGAAGTCTCCATAGAAATCCCTAAAGTAGAGATATGGAGAGCTGTCAGGTTGGTAAATACATGTATGTGCCAGGAAAACGATGAACCCCAACTCCACAGGGACAGAGCTCACCCTTTCTAGTCTTCATCTGGCCATTCTTGTATTCTCTATCATATTCTTTATTATATAACAAATCAGCAAATGTAAGTAAGGGTCTCCCTGGATTCTGTGATCTGTTCTAGCAAATCACTAAACCCAAGAACCCAAGGGTTGTGGGAATCTCAATTTATAGTCAATTGATCAGAAATGCAGCATGCAACCTAGGACTTGAACTTGGTGTCTGAAGTGAGGAGGGTCTTGTGAGACTGAGAGCTTGACTTGTGGGATCTGCCACTCATCCTAGATGGATCGTGTCAGAACCGCACGCACTGAGTTGCAGGACACCCAGCTGGTGTCAGAGACTTGGTCAGTGTGCAAAAAACTCACACATTTGGGTACAGAGTGTTGGTATGAGTAATACTAATGGTAGCAGAGGGAAAAAATGATATTAATCCCATCCATAAGGGTCATGACCTAATCAATTCCCTGAGTCCTCACCTCCTAATACCATCCTATTTGAGGGTTAGTATTCAACGGATGAACTTGGGGTGGGGGACACATGCAGACTATAGCCAGACTTGACTTTGTCTATAGAACTTTTTCATGGGACAACATGTTTCTGTATTACTGATACACAACCAAACTATATAAATATAAATACGTGTATGAGCACACATACACACACATTCTTTTTGAAAATCTCTAAAACATACCAAAATGCTGCAGTTAGAAAGGGAGTACTTATTTCCTTTTCTATATGATTTTTAAACATTTTTAGTATCTAAAATTAAAATACAATAAAGAAAAACCTAAATCTCTTTCAGTGTATATCCCAGCCATATACAATCTCCTTGGATTTCTGTCCTTATTTCAATCAGTGAGGTGTGTTGTTTTGATCATTGTTCATTTTGTCAGCACCCCATCTAGTATGGGGCATCCACAGATCTGATAAACAGGACTTCTAATCCATCAAGCAAACATTTATAAAAATGCTTATTGACACAGAATCGTGTGGCCCTTCTGAATAGGCTGCTCTCCACACTTTCCATCACGAGTTTTTTCAGGGTACAAGCGATCCCCCTTATCTTACTTGAACTCCAGTGTCGCCTATACTTCCCCATCTTGCCCAAAAAGATAACAGGAAAATCTGTGTTAGATGCCGTGTTAAAATTAAAGTATACTTCATACATATAAAAAAATGTTCCTGGGACGCCTGGGTGGCTCAGTGGGTTAAGCCTCTGCCTTCGGCTCAGGTCATGATCTCGGGGTCCTGGGGTAGAGCCCCGCACCGGGCTCTCTGCTCAGCGGGGAGCCTGCTTCCCCCTCTCTCTCCGCCTGCTCTTCTGTCTATTTGTGATCTCTCTGTCTGTCAAATAAATAAATAAAATAAAAATCTTAAAAAAAAAATGTTCCTTATGTATGAAGGGCAGAAAATAAGAATGTAAAGCATTGTTTCTTCAGACACCGTCACGTCGACCCCTGGAATCTTTCCTGAGTTAGTCTGATTCACCCTGTGACATGAGTTTTTAATGAAGCACCAGGGACACTCTTGGGTAAAACAAAATGGATAGCTGCCAACTACAGTGATCTCTGCTAAAAGAAGTAAGAAGTAAAACCAAGTAATTACAAGTCATCATTTAGCTTTCTAATGGATTATAATCAGCCTTGTATGCTGGCCATTCCCCAATAAATGCACTCACCACACTACTCCATGCGCAGATCAGTTTCTGATCATCATAATCCCTTGAATAAGAACTTGAGAGATATTCCTGCATGCCAAGAAGATAAAAAAGAAAATCGGCTAAAGTGCTCTCAGTCTAAACATTTAAAATTGACTTTATTTTTATAGAATGGCTGCCGGCTGTATCACAACAAGTACCCACATACCGCATTTTGAAAAATGTTTCCACCCATATAGAATGCGACAGTAATACGACCCATCTCACAAAGTCCCTTTGCTTGAGAAAGATTCATGAGTGTCATTTGAGAAAAGTGGGATCCACCTTCTTTCCATTTAGAAATGATTCTGTTTTATGTAACAAACCATGTTTTTTCCCTCCAACCCCCATTTCCTTTGCTGTCCTGGGGAACATTTGCAGAAGATCAGAAGGTTTATGCCTCTCCGTTTCTAGAGTTCCTGCTGCTTCTGCTTATTCACCTCCTAAGGTCTTAATTCTCTGTTTGTAACACCACAATTGGCTACTGCAGAGATAATTTTGACATAATCACACTAGAATTATGACTTGGAGACAGAGAACATAAAGAAGTGGATGAAATCTTAAAAGTGTTCCTAAATCACCACGAAAAACCGAAAACAGGATAATTTTCAACCAAATTACCTGTTCTAGCTTTCCTACATTTAAAAATAAAAATAAAATTCACAGACTCATTTTCCCCCTCTTACTGGGCTTTTAAAACTCATTTCTAGGGTTATTATTACAGTCATTAACTTCTTCACAGCCAGAATTCTGACAAGGGAGGCAAACTCAATCATTGAGGAAAAATGTCATCACTAGAAATTGATTGTGTCAAGCTGGATGAAATGTGTCAGGTAAACCAGGAGCCACTCAGGACTTCAGTACCGGTCAGAAATGAGTATCACACTGAAGTCTCACCTCCACTCCTTCCAAAGTAGGTGATTTGCTGCTTGTTTACTCAACATCAAAGGAAATTCATTCACGTAAGTCTTAGTGTTACTTTAAGCCCCTGTTGAACGTCAAAGAAAGATTCAAAGCAGCCCACACTACAATTACACAGAAGAGACAGACCCCACAGAGCCTCTGTTGGGTGTTGGCAAACACAGATGGGCTGGTACAGAGCCAGGGCCAGAAGGAATAAGGAATTGTGAAATCATAGTTGCGTCTACTTTGTGGGTTTCTATGATGTGTGGTTGCTTGGGTTTATTTCCACTTTTCCACACTAGCTTCTATCCCTCAGAAATACTAAAATCATCCTTCAGACCAGTCTGGTGCGAAAGAGCTAAAGAAAGATATGGGGCAAGAGATTGGGATCATATGTAGGATAGCCACATACCAGTTCTAAAAACATTAAATTACTATTGAAAAGACCGTGGTAGGGGTGCCTGAGTGGCTCAGTGGGTTAAAGCCTCTGCCTTTGGCTCGGGTCATGATCCCAGTGTCTTGGGATGGAGCCTCACATCGGGCTGCCTGCTCCGCAGGGAGCCTGCTTCCTCTTCTCTCTCTCTCTGCCTTGCCTCTCTGCCTACTTGTGATCTGTCTATCAAATAAATAAATAAATAAAAATCTTAAAAAAAAAAAAAGAAAGAAAGAAAAGAAAAGACCGTGGTAGACACAGTCCAATGTGCCTGCCACAAGTCACACTCTTGATTAACCCCCTCAAGAAAGTGGGTGGAACCCATGATTTGCTCCTAATCTATAGAATAGGCAAAGGTAATGGAAGGTCACCACTGTGCTTATGTTACAATAAATCTACAAGATTCCACCTTACCCAACTTACTAGACTGGAGGGAAAGACTGTCCTGCTGGCCTTGAAGAAGTAACAGTGATATAAACACTTGCAGAAAAGAGCACATGGTAGGGAATTGTGGGTGGCTTCTAGGAATGGAGACCCTCCATTCCACAGTTACAATGAACTGAATTCTTGGGTTTTTTAAAGATTTTATTTATTTATTTATTTTAGAAAGAGAATGAGTAGGGGAAGGGACAGAAGAGAAGAGAGAGAATCTCAGACAGACTCCTTGCTGAGCACAGTGCCTAGTACAGAGATCGATCTCATCACCCTAAGATCATGACCTGAGCTGAAATCAAGAGCTAGGTGCTTAACCAACTGAGCCACCCCAGCACCCCCTGAAATCTTTCAATAACCATATGAGATTAGAAGACCATGAACTCCAGAAACCACCTTGACTGTAGCTTTGTGAGACAATGAGAAGATTCAGGTAAGCTGTGCTCAGACTTCTGGCCCACAGTAACTATAAAATAATAAATATGTGTTGTTTTGAACCATTAAATTTATGGCAATTTATTATGCCAATAGAAAACCAATACCATGACCAAAAAACATATTTACATTGGAAAACATCTCATAACCACTGAAATCTAGGGCTGGTGCCGTCTACAGACCAGAAATCTACAGGATTTTATTCTCCAGATACAGTCTAAGCAGTTCTGGATTCAAAAAAACAAAAACAAAACAAACAAACACACACAAAAAAAATAAAATAAAAATAAAAACAAATACAAAAAAATGATGAACTCTGCCCTTTTCCTGAGATTAAGTTCTGGAAATTAGGAAGAGGAATTAATAGCAGCTCAGCTGATACCCCTATACCACTGAAGATCCATTTGTATCCAAACAAAGAAAACATAACTCAAAGTGGCTTATCAATAAAGGAACTTTAATGACTTGGGAAAATGTAAATGTAGAGAAATGTCTGTCTGGAATCCAATGAAGACAAATTCAGCTACTCAATGATGTCACTGAAGCCCAATTTTGTTTTTTGTTTTGTTTTGTTTTTTCTAAGAGCACTCTCTGCCTTGGTGTCAAATATATCCTGAGACTAGTTGCTGCACCCCCACGATCTCAAGATGGCTGTCAACACTTCCTAGTCTGTCATGCCTCCTATTTCACATCCACCAAGAGAAAGAGTCTTTGTCCCACTATCTCAGCAAAATTCCTGAGAGTCACATTAATTGGTCAGGCTTAGCTCACTTGACCATCTCCTAAACAATCCTGGAGCTGGTTGTGGGGTCGAGGGGTTAATATGCATATTTGGCTTAGCCAAGGTCATGTCCTCCACTTCTCAAGTTGGTCATGGAATAAGCATGATAGAAACACATAAAACCTAGAAAAAAAAGAAAAAAAAAATGCCTACTAAAACCCCAACTCAAAATGGTGAGGTTGGTACCGTCCTGAGACTCAAAGTGGAGGACAGCATTGAGAACTCATTGGGAAGCCCAGTGCTTAGGACCCTCTCCTCTCGGCCTATAAATAGCACTAGGGCTGCATGTGGGAAGGCCTCAGACTTTGTTCCTGGGAAGAAGTCTCAGCAAGCAGAGGGTTGGGCATATGGGGAGCTATTCTGCTCTGTGTTTCTGCAATGGCACAAAGCCTAAGTGTTGGCTGTGAGTGCAGCTGTGGCTGTAGATCCTTCTCCACTCCTCCTAGTCTTCAAAATCAGCGAGCAAGCAATCTGATGATTTAACTGTATATCATTCCTTCCTTCAAAACAAATTCGATTTGAGATATTTTGGCCTAGATCCACACATTATCAGAACATAGTTCAACTCTTAAATCAATGGCCATAAATCAATGGCAAACAAGTAGGTATTTCCCTCATAGGAGCAGCAAATAGAAAAACTACAGAACCCAGTAAAATAGTCCGCAGATTGTAAGAATAAAGGAAAAAATTCTAAGATGACTCAGTAGAGCTACCTTCCTCTGAAATAGAGTTATTTCATGAAATAGGACAATTAGAAATTATCTGATTCGTGATTCTTTGACTTTAATTTTTAGACCACCAGTGTACAGTTGAGTCCACCATATGCCTCAGTTCAGGAAACACTGAATAATTTGTATTTCTTTTCTTTTTTTTTTATGATTTTATTTATTTATTTATTTGACAGAAAGAGAGAGAGCACAAGCAGGGGGAGCAGAAGGCAGAGGCAGAAGCAAACTCCTGCTGAGCAAAGAGCCCAATGTGGAACTCAACCCCAGGACCCTGGGATCATGACCTGAGTCAAAGGCAGATGCTTAACTGACTGAGCCACCCAGGTGCCCCAATAATTTATATTTCAGCGTGATTCAAGAACCTAGAGTCTGCCACCATGAAAATGGAAATATTTTGGGGGGGAAAAAAAGAATTGTACTAGAAATAGTCTTACGTATCTTAAAAGTAAAATTAATGTCAAAGCCATTATAGAAGTAGTGAAAAGCAATTTAGACTCTGCAGAAAATGGAATAAGCAAAATCGTAAATGATGTCAAGAAATTCTCCCTGACTACAAGGCAAAAGTTAAAAGCAATGAAAATAATGTGCAGAGAAGATGAAATATCACAGTCAAGAGACAATAGATTTCCCTCAAAGAAAGAAAATGAATGGATAAGAAATAATTGTCAAACAATACAGGAAGTATTTCTTATTTGGGAAAAGCTTTTTAACTAATTGAGAGTACACACCAGATCCCAGGCAAAACTGAACCCACTTTGATATATTCTGACTAAACATTTGCAACTTCAAATATAAAGAATCAATTTTTAAGAAAGAAAAGCATATAGAAATGAATCTAACAGTTTAAAAAAAAAAAAAACTCAAGCAAATTTAAGAACAAAAAAAGTGTAAAATACCCACCAAAGAGCCAATATTCCATTGACCTCCTAGTTCAAATACTAATGACCTTAAGTCATGTAAAAATGTCTCCAGACCTTTAGAAGAAAATACTGTGTGCAAGAATTCCATATCCTGCATTCATATGTGATGGCAAAATTAAAAAAAAAATTTCTGATATGAAGCAGCTTGGAATGTGTACTGCCTAGAAAAGTTTCTTCAGTAAGTAACTCAGAGAGGTTGAGATACATCTAAGGGCATTGAGATTAATAATTTTAAACATGGTTGCATTGAAGTTTTATAACCCTGAAGACTACAAGAAAACCCAAATAAAAATTTTAACCTCTTTTCAAACATGAGCAAAAATTTTTTTTAGAAATTGGCTAATTCGAAGATGCATATTAAGCCAGTTAGTCATATAACGAGTAAGTAAACCGGGATATGATCAGTCTGCCCAGACATACTTTTTTAGGGACACTGTTGACCAAGGAGAGCATACATAAGATAAGAAAAATGCACATCGCTCCAGTGAACGGTTCCCCACAGAGACAACCCACCCAGGCACCAGCACGTAGATCAGGAAATTGAATATACAGGCATCCCAAAAGCCACACTCCAGCCTCTCCCCATGGATAAGAGCTACCATCCTAATTCATAACACCCTAGATGAACTTTGCCCACTCTTGTTCATATAAATGGAATCATATCATCTGGCTTCTTTCATTGAATGGTATGTTTGGGACTAGAGCAACGCCTTTATTTTCGTAGGTGACTATATCCCTGTACCTGTCTGCTGATGATGGACATCTTATTGAGGTGGACATGGGTTTTTTCCGGTTTGGGGCCATCATTTGTAGAGTTGTCAGAAGAAGTAAAACTACACCCACAGTGATGAAGAGGAACCAACAGTAGTCCCAGGGACACGGTGGGGACTGGCAGAGAATGTGGCCACCTCGATAATGTTTGTCACATTGGAAACAGAAAACGTGTCCTCGGACCTACTCCTCTTATATAGATAAGGAAGTGTTCATTATGGACATAATGTTGCCAATAGGTTCATAAAAATATATTTTTTTAAAGCTTGCGATCCAACCTTTTCTGTAAAATCTCTTCATTTTTAATGTTGGATTCTTTTTTTTTTTTTTTTTAAAGCTAGAGGACCAATCGGAATGCCAGGTAGGTTGCCAGGTTTTAGACTTTCCATGGGGCACATCCCAGGTGAGCCAAGATTTATCCCGATCAAATTAGCCAGGTGGGAGGAATCCATGTCCAAAGTCGCCCCCTCAGTAGTGTCGGGCTGAGACAGAAAGGGCCTTCTCCGCTTTCAAGGCAACTTCCCCTGGGGGTCTTGAAGGAGAAACCCACCTAAGGATTGCCTGTCCTGCAGGATATCCCCTCCTCTTCTCAAATTCCTCCCTGTTGCCCTTCTCCTTAGAGATTGAGCTTTTTTGGGGGGTGGGGGGCTGGTAATAACTTTGTGAGCTTTCTGTAGTCTCTTAATTTTCTTATTTAAGTTACAACCAGAGGTTGGAAATTTTTGGATGGAGATCAAATATTCCATTATCCTATTCCCCGGGGAGAAATAGTTTTACAATCACACATGCGTGAGGAGACCAGTAGATAGAGTACTACCTTCGTGCCACGAACCAAAAGCTGGGGGACACTCTATTCATTTTTATTTCTTCCTAAGAAAGAACAATGTAAGAACAAATGTAAGAATCACCGAGGAAAGCATGTGGAAACACGGACTTCCGACCCCACCCAGAGTTTCCAGTTCAAGAGGCGAGGGAAGAGCGAGAATTTGCCTTTCAAACCAGTTCCTAAGCGACGCTGACGCTGCTGATCCAGGGACCCCACTCTGAGAACTACAGACTTCCAGAAACCTCCACAATAAACACTTGTAAAGTTGATATCCCAAAGAGAAATAGAAAGACTTTGAAAGCCAGCTTCGCCAGAAATACAAGTGTCGCTGGGTGACTAAAATTAACAGGACAGGGAACAACAGATGCTGGCGAGGATGTGGAGAAAGGGGAGCCCTCTTCCACTGTTGGTAGGAATGCAAGCTGGTACAGCCACTCTGGAAAACAGTATGGAGTTTCCTCAAGATGTTGAGAATAGAGCTGCCCTATGATCCAGTAATAGCACTACTGTGTATTTACCCCAAAGACACAGATGTAGTGGAAAGAAGGGACACCTGCACCCCAATATTCATAGCAACAATGTCCACAAGAGCCAAACAGCAGAAGGAGCTGAGATGTCCTTCAACCAGATGAATGGATAAAGAAGATGTGGTCCATATATACAATGGAATATTCCTCAGCCATCAGAAAGGGTGAATACCCACCATTTGCACTGACATGGACGGAACTGGAGGAGATTATGCTAAGTGAAATAAGTCAGGCAGATAAAGACAATTATCATATGGTTTCCCTCACACATGTAATATAAGGAATAGAGGGGAGCACCATAGGGGAAGAGAGGGATACAAACCATGAGAGACTCTGGACTCTGGAAAACAAACTGAGGGCTGTGGAGAGGGAAGTGGGTGGAGGGTGGGATAACTGGGGGATGAACATCAAAGAGGGCACGTGGTGTGATGAACACTGTGTATTATACTCAACTAATGAATCATTGAACATTATATCGAAACTAATGATGTACTGTATGTTGGCTAATTGAATTTCAATTTAAAAATGATATGTACCTGTAAAAAGTCTAAACAATGAAAAGTTCAGTAAATTAGAATTAATTAGAGTTTGTTTGAATTTTTTAATAAAGATTTTGCAGAAATATTTCTTAGTATTGCCTGCATTCTTGGGGATTGCTCAAATGAGAAGGCTGGTAGACACAAAGGTTTTTCCATCCCCATTTTAATTCTTTGAAAATTAAAGCTCACAAATTTGTTCCCAGGTATAATGATCATTTCCTCTATTATTCACTGCTTATCAAAACAGTCCATTCATTAAACAGATGCACACAAAATGTTTTAAGAGGGGAGCAAACTCAGGCTGAAAGGAATGGTTCTCACAACTTTAGAGAAAATAAATGGACTAGAACCGCCTCCCAGAACTATCAGTGACTATTACTGAACACCTGAAGGTAAGTAAAAAGCCACATTTGCATCATTTCTGAATTGGATTATCCATTGTTCAACAAAAACAAATCGTTTTTTTAGGCAGTTGCAGATTCTGAACTTTCTTCCTTGAGGCTTTTTCAGAAACGAAGAATAGAAAAGTCTCTGGGGGTAGGGGGGCAGTTCCCCATTTCGATGGCCTCCAGTCCGCCTGCACTTGGCTGGGAAAGTCCACTGTTACGGGTGTGGAATCTGTTTCTCCAAACCTTCGCCTGGCAGCTCACTCTGGATCTGGGGACTCCCTTGTTGGGACCCACCTGGACAAGGCAGACCAGCCCCTGGGTATCAAAGGCAACAGTCGGGGGCTGGCTGGGTTTCCCTCTCACACTCTGTTTATTTAGATCCTGTTCCTACCAGCATCTCCGTTCTGTCTTGCTGGTCTCTCCAAGTCTGAGAAGAATGGGCGAAACATTAGTCTGTGTGGTTTTTAATTTCAAGGACACTGAGCTCACCTCCCCAACCGTGTGGCTGGTATTTGCTTGGGAGGTCAAAGGCTGATAAATCTTCTTTTTAATGATCATTTACTGAGTTTGTCTTTTAGAGAACATACAGAAGAGTTTGCCTTACCTTTTCGGTTAACTTTTGACTCCTTATGAAATCTGTGCAGGTCATCATTTAGGGACGGCCTCCCCGGAACCTGGGTGTTATCCATTTTATGCCCACCACTACCCAGTGGGGGAGGGAGGTGCTCCGAAGCCCTTCCCTAAATGCAGCCTAGAGACTGCCAGAGGGGAGAGCCTTGCCCTTGTCACCGGCCAGTTGGTGGTGAGATGGGGACCCCCAGCAGGTGGGTGACTCAGGAGACTGGGCTCTCCCCTTCTCTGCAAACTGCCTTCCAGAGACCCTCTGTATATAAAGCTTTTCCAGTTCTACAGTGAGTCAGGCCAGCAGTTACTACTGCTTTAGTCAATTTAGTCAATCAATAATATTTAGTCAATTTAGTCAATTTAGCAGTTACTACTGCTTTAGTCAATTTAGTCAATCAATAATATTTAGTCAATTTAGTCAATTTAGTCAATCAATAATATTTAATGACCTTTAAGTCATTAAATTAATTTAAATTAAATTAATTTAACTGTTTGGGTAGATTAAATTAAATTAAGTTATCTCGGGCATAATGACTTCCTACTGGCCACTATGGCCAGAAAGGAAATCCGAAGCATTGTCCTAACCCCTCAAAGAGGAGAAAGAAGTCACAAGAACCAAGGGGGAAACCCAAGTACTAAGCATTCTGATCAAACTCTCCTGCAAGTACCTAGGGAATCATACTAAATTCCTTCAATGGTGTTGCTGCTTAGATTTGGACTTGGCTATCGAGGAGAAAATAATTAACCTTTCCTGGGCATATATGTGTGTGAAAATACCTGTAACTCCAGCCCTCAACTCGGTCCTTTGTCTCTTGGGAGAAATGAAGAAATGGCCCCTCCCGTTCAGGCCCTGGAAAGAGACATGATATCTCTGTGTTCATCAAAGGTCAGAATGGGCCTCTTCATTCTCCTCTAGCAAAGCTGGTGTCAGCCTTTCAAGCAGCAGCCAGAAATTATCAACCTAGAAGCAGAATCAGTTCAGCCCCGCCTTGGCTAAAATGTGGGTTTCTTAGCTCTTCCCTCGCCCCACAAAGAAGAGTACATCATGCATTTCTGTTGTACATGTGAAGTTCTGTACCACTTGAGACATCAGCTCAAAATATTAAAGCAACCCAGTATTAAGGATTGTAGATTTCTTTTGTAAGTAAGAGTTGAAGTGACTTTAATTCATATCTAAGTAGCTCCTTGAACAACTCTCCAGTCTAAAATCTAGTATCTGTTAGTTTCATTTGGCCTTAAACCAGATGAGAATCAGGGAGCAAAGAGAAGAGAACACAGAGTCCCCAAAATCAATGTCACAGTATTCTCATGACAATGTCATAATGTTGCAGTCCTACTCTTTATTGATGAAAGTAAACCTCAGATCCTATGAGTCCTCTCTCCATAGGGTTTTTGGACTTCCATGCCTGAAACAGACTGTAAGAAACACAAGGGAAAGAGGCTGCCACAGGCAAGTACCCAAACTGTAATGAGAAATAATGAGTAAGAATTCAGGAATGCATCAGTGGGGGGCCATTTAGTATGGGGTAAATAATTATAGGCTATAAAAATCTGTAACAATTATTGTATTCTCCATAAAACTGCAGTAAACACAGTAACAATCACTGCATGTCAACCAGTCCTATGAGTGATAATCAACCAGGCCAGGTCATCAAGAAAAAATTTACTGCTATGCAGTATTCTCTGTTATCAAGTTGAGGGAATAAATAATGCACTGTAGAAATAGGTCTACTGAACAGTTGTCATTGCAATTAAAATCATAGAGCACTACAAGAAAAATTATTAGCTATCCTCAAAGTGGGGCCATCCGAATATGTTCATTCCCAAAGCATTTCAGATCGCTGAGTTTTTGCTTTAGAATTACAGACTTGCTGAAATTATTACTGGAGATCTCAGAATATGCGGTCAACTACTCATGTTGCAATCTGTAAACAAGCCAAACGCAGTCTGAAACCACTTTCCACGTTGCCCATGGCAAGAGAGGATGGGTATTTACAGACCCCACACCAGGTCTGTAAATAATGAAGAGTTCACATTTATGCACTAGTTTGCAGAACAGGTGAGGATCAACACCTTCCTATACAAAACTACTTTCTTCGTAGGGGAAATTACAAAATAAAGGAATTGTAGTAAGTCATTTCCGTGTTGCCATGGATCAAGTTGTCAAATGGTAGAAGCAGCTTACCTTGAGCATGAGAAGAGCTTAATTGAGAGGTAATTCTGCATTAGTGAATCCTAGAAACCACTTCTAATCATGAGAAGTAAGGCATTTGGTTGACACCTGGGCTTTTCTTTTCAAATTTGCAAATTATTTTTTCCAAAACAAGAGGATAGATAAAACCCAGAATGTCTTTTGCCAAGCACTTTACAGCAATATCTTTGAAACCATGTCTTTCTTATTCTGTAATTGAAACCTTGAGGAAGGGGCTTTGTTCTTTTTGTTCTTATATCCTTATTTCCCTGGAATACACCAAAGCACTGTAATAAATACATACATACATACATACATACATACATACATACATACAGAATGTAAGAAAATGGTAATGTATATTTAATTGTCTTAAGGAATAATCAGTGTGCCTGGGTAGCTCAGGTCATGATACCAGGGTCCTGGGATCAAATCCCACATGGGGACCCTTCTGTCTGTGTCGCCCTTTCTCTCTTTATCTCTCATGAATAAGTAAATAAAATCTTTAAAAAAAAAAAAAAAGGAATAAGCAAAAGGTGATGAGCTTTATGGATTCCAAAATGCCTCATAGGTAACTAAGGTTTTTTTGTTTTTTTGTTTTTTTTTTTGCTTGTTTTGTTTTTTGGATTTTTTTAAATAAAGACTTATTTTAGACAGAGAGAGCACATGTGCACCAGCAGAGGGGAGAAGGGCAGAGAGAGAGGGAGAGAGAGAATCCCAAGCAGACTCACCATTAAGCACAGAGCCCAACCTGGGGCTCAATCCCACAACCCCGTGATCATGACCTGAGCTGAAATCAAGAGTTGGACGCTTAACTGACTGAGCCGCCCAGGCACCCCATCACTAAGGTTTTAAAATATTGTTTGTTTCAACCTGGAAGGCATAATAATTAAACAATAAACAAATTTCAACATATAAACTATTCAGATGGGAAGGCTGAAATCACTTATGGTAAGTATCTGCAAAACATAAAGGACGCTAATGATAACTGCTCTCTACCTACCTCCTGTGACAAAGTAGCAGTTTTCAGGTGAAAATTAAATGTGTTTTTTCTCAAGTCAGTCTCCCTCATTTGCAACAGACTGCACACTCTGCTCTTCCCTAAAACCCAACAGCCTGCATGTAACTATCCTCTGGGGAAAAACAAAGGCAGAGCAGAGGAAAAGCAGCACTTGAATTCAGAAACTGAACAACCCCAGTATGGTCCAGAGAAAGCAAGTCCAACTGTGTCCCCTGGAAGCTTCCAGCAATGGGACCTCTTAGCTGCATAGGGAAGATGGAGTCATCCTGCCCAGAGGTGCAGACCCCAGAGGTGGGGCCTCTCCTCAGCTCTCCCTGAGGAGTCTCTCGAAGAAGCACGGTGAGAACCAGGGGAGTCTTCTCTACTTTAACCAGCAAGCCCCAAGCCCCATCTCTACCTCTCCCACTTTGAGGAGATTAAGGGGCAATGGCTGTGGGACTTCACGCTCACTGTCTCAGCAAGAGACCTTGGCAATGCCCACTGGGAAGGAACCCGGGAGCTGGAAGGAGCCTGCAGGCTCTCCAAGAGTCTACACGGAAGCCCAGAGAATTCTTCACACTCCTTGTAAGGACCTATTTAGCCAGCGCGACTCCATCTTGGTTAAAAGCCATTTTGTTGTTTGTGCCGTAAAACTTAAACGGACCCTGCCCCCCCCGCCCCCCCAGAGAAACTTACTTAGAAGCAAGTCTGGGAAACCAGTAAAATATGGTCAGCTAGTTCCTAATAACAGAGCCCAGAATACAAGGCCAGATCGGCCAGGTCTTGATAACAGAGCCCAGAATACAAGGACGAGTCGGGCCAGGTGGAGACATCCAATCAGTAAGAAACACACATACTTTTTCCCTAACCACCAAAGAATGTAAACCCCGCCATTTGGGCGCCAACCTTGAGCACCAATTCTGACCAGAGTAATAGGTTAGGTCAAACAGCTACTATAGGGTAAACTGTAATTCAATGGGCCACCTGCGTGTGACCTAACATGACTACAATCTCATTGGCCACCTATGTGTGGCCAGACTTTTGCTCTATAAAAGGTGGTCTGTAAGATGAAGAGGGGTCGCCCTCTTCGGAGGCGGCCCTGACTGGTCAGTCAGTCAATTCTTGAGCCTGTAAGCTGGGGGTGGTCGCTCTCTTCAGAGATGGCCCTGACCGGTCAGTCTGACTTCTAATGCTTAGCATAGAATAGAGCTTTGCATAACTTTCACCTTGTCTCAGTCTCGTTCCCCTGACCAATCAGTCTAACTTCTAATACTTATCATAAAATAAAGCTTTAAATAACTTTCACTTTGTCTCGGTCTCGTTTCGTTTAATAACTGACCTAACACTCCCTATTGCCCTCGAGAATCAAGAATGCCTCCAGACCCCAAAAGGGCCCTCAACACAGCTGACTTGTTTGAACCCCATTCTGCGCTTCAGTCCATCAGTGAGGGGGTCTCTTCCTCGGGCCCCTCTTCCAGAAAAAGGAGGCCCCTCATGGCCCAGCCCTGCCACATGGCCTCCTGGTCCTCAGGTAACACAGCTCCAAGACTCCTGTGCTCATTCACTGGACTGGACAGCAAAATAGGTCTCCGGGTTGCCATATTACCCCAAAGGCCAGGGCGTCCTACAATGGGAGACAGCTCAGGAAGTCACTCCCGAGGGGACACATAGTTTTCAGGACATCTTGGTTCCCAAGTAAAAGGGTCCAGTAGTTCGGGAAGTCTAACTCACTTTCTTCTAGAGCAGGTCAGTTAGCGAAGGTCTGTCAGGCTTTGGACAGCAAAGGTGGCTCTCTTGCAAACCCATGCCCATTGAGAACAGCCTGTTAGGGCTATTTTAAAAGCAGAGAGAGAACAAAGCGTTCAAACTCCTAACCTTCTCCCCCATCTCCCCACCAAAACGAAAATACCCAAAACATTTCAGCTAGGAAACTGAATTGCCTCTCCTTTCCAGATGTCTGCTCGGGAATTTGGGGTGGATCGGAGCAAAGCTGAAAGGTCTATTTTTAGACCTGATTTCTGGGAAAAGCACTGCAGCCCTCCAGGTGTGTAGGTCTTTGTCAGCTCTAGTGCCATGAAACGGGCTCATTATTTACTTTTCCATCGCTGTTTCTATTCGGACAGCGCAAGCCTGAGGTCATGTTAATGAGGGCACTTTGTTTCAAAGCCCCCGGGTCGCTTAACATTTCTGGGTGAGAGTCTTAATTTCAAGGGTCTCCTTGAAGAGCACAGCATTTTGCTGTGGCTTTTCAGGGGCGACGTATGACAGCCCCATGCGGTCACGGTTTTCGTTTTGAATTACCAATGACTTGGCCCCGTGGCTTCATTAACATCCATTTAGTAATGGGTTTTGTCTGCTCAAGAGAATATAAAGGCCAGAAACATTCAACAGATTTTCAAAGAGAACTTCAGAGGACACGGATTTAAAAAAAAAAGAACAAGATGTGCTGTTCCAATCTAGGACGACCTTTAAAAGCTGCCTCAGACTGATGGCGCCTTTCCTTAGGAAATAGGTAGACAGTGTCATTTCCGAAACCAGCCCTGAATTTTCGGCTTGGTCCTCAGCTTTAGGGCAGCGGACTTCCCATCTCTCCCAGGGATGAAAAGCCTATGTGGTGGCAAGGGATATATCCGTGCTCAATTTTGTCCACCCCAATGGCAGGATTGGCAGGAAGGCCCTAGTTTCATCAGGAAAGTCACAGAGAAATTCTCAGGAATTAGGCATTCACTGCCTTATGACGGGACCTCAATTCTCAAGCACAGGTTTGCTGTTCAGAGGAGGAAGAATGAGATCATCGACATAGTCTTTGTTGATTTTAACCCTAGTTGACTTAAAGCCATGAACAAAGGCTGAAGGTATTAACAAAGCCACGGGAAAATACACATCACTGTGTTAGTGTCTCAATGAGCTCTTGTACAGGATAAACCACCCCAAATGTCAGTGGCTTAAAACAACAACCAGTTATTACTTCGTATATGTCCGTGTGTTGACAGAGTGTGAGTTAGTGGAGGCTGGTTGCAGCTGGGTAGTTCCACTCTGCGGTCTCCTCATCCTTTTCATGGAGACAAAGGGCTCCCCGGGGCATGTTCTTATTGTGGTGAAGGGAGAGGTTCCAAGGACAAGGAAGCATGCATGGCCCCTTGCAGCCTGGGGTCAGTATCTCACCTAATTCTATTGGCCAGAGCAGGTCACATGACTGAACCCAGGCGCCGGAAATTCTGCACCATCAGCAGTGGGAGAGCACGGAGGTGTTACTGGCAAAGGGTGTGAATACAAGAGTTGATGGAGAATGGAATCATGAATACAATATTACACATGCAGACCAGAATAAAGCTCCAAAAGGATACCTAATTCAGATGTGTCTGAAAAGGAGGAAAAGAGAGTAGTCTCAGAGAAAGATGGTGATGCTGGTTAGAGTAGATGTCTAACAGGAAGTTCAAGGGTTTTGTTCCATATCCTTAGAGCAGTTTGAAACCTCTAAATGGACAGATATGATCAGATGGATACAGGAGGGACATGACATTTGGGTGAGAGCAGACTCTGTCAGAACAATTAGAATGTCCCGATAGAAGTTAGTAGGTTAGGCTCTGATGAATGCACTGGAGTTAGAAAAAGTATCTCAGTTGATGGGGTATTTAAGAGATAGAATCACCTAGACTCTGTATAGCAGACCATTACTATAGTAGACCATTACTTTGAATAGTAAACCATGAGGGATGCAGGGAAGGAAGTCACCACTGGGTGGGAAATAGTCCCATTCACTGATTTAAGTAGCCTTGTGTGGGAGGGTGGGGGAGGGGAAGGAGAGTGGGTGCGGGACAAGTCTTGACTTCAAGTTTGAGCATATTAAATTTGGCAGATCATCTGCGTGGAGGTTTTGAGCACGTAGTTGACTAGAGAGGCCATCAGGGATAGAGATATGTATCTGAGAGTTTTTCATAAAGCAGTGCTTCCTAGAGCACATAAAGTCTGTGTCCAGCTCTGATTATAAGATGGAGTTAGCAGACCTATGGTTTAAGTGATGGGATGCATGAAGCCATTTGCCAAAGATGGTATGCAGGTAATTGTTACTGACAGGCAGGATCTTCGTACGACAATAACAGAACCAGTCTTGGTGAATGCAAAGGCACAACTTGGTCCAAGGGCTTTGCGGCTTTAAAAAAAACTCTGTGGAGTTCAATGTACCATAATCACATATTACCAAATAGCAGAGGGTTACCGAAAATCACAATAGGAAACTAGATGGGAGGTAATTTGGACATCTTGGTGTCCAGGGATGACCCTGATTTGTTCAATATTGTTTCTTCGGGACTTAGGCCAATGCTTGGCACGCAATAAGCAATGTTTGTGAATGAATAAATGAAGGCCTAAGTAACTATAATCTCCGAATTAACGTGTTAAATAAACATTTATATATTACCACTGAAAAGAAGCAGTTTCTCATCAGTCACAGACCACTCACTGTATACCTTTTTAAGCATGAATCTTTGGTATCCAGCTAAGCTTCTGCAGCACGAAGATCCTGCCTTATTTATTTATTTATTTGTTTATTTTAATTTCAGATGTAGAATTTAGTGATTCATCAGTTGCAAATAATGGCCAGTGCTCATTATATCAGGTGCCTTCCTTAATGTCCATCACTCTTTACCCTCCCCCCACCTCCCTCCCCTCCAGCCACCCTCAGTCTGTTTCCTATAGTTAAGAGTCTCTTATGGTTTTTCTCCCTCTCTGGTTTCATCTTATTTTATTTTTTCCTCTCTTCCCCAATGATCCTCTGTTTTGTGTCTTAAATTCCACATATCAGTGAGATCATATGATAACTGGCTTTCTCTGATTGACTTATTTCACGTAACATAATCCTCTCTTGGTTCCATCCATGTTGTTGCAAATGGCAAGATTTCATCTTTTTGATGACTAAGTAATATTCCTCTGTGTGTGTGTGTGTGTGTGTGTGTGTGTGTGTGTGTGTGTGTATTATATATATGCCATATCTTCTTTATTCATTCATCTGGTGGACATTTGGGCTCTTTCCATAGTTTGGCTATTGTGGACTTTGCTGCTATGAACATTCAGTCGCACTTGCCCCTTCAGATCACTATGTTTGTATCCTTTGGGGTAAATACCCAGTAGTACAATCGCTGGGTTGTAGGAAACCTCTATTTTTAAGTTTTTGAGAAAACTCCATACCGTTTCCCAGAGTGGCTGCACCAGCTTGCATTCCCACCAACAGTGTAGGAGGGTTCCCCTTTCTCTGCATCTTCGCCAACACCTGTCATTTCCTGACTTGTTAATTTTAGCCATTTTCATTGTGGTTTTGATTTGCATTTCTCTGGTGTCAAGTAATGTGGAGCATTTTTCATGTGTCTATTATCCATTTGTATGTCTTCTTGGGAGAAATGTCTGTTCATGTCTTCTGTCCATTTCTTGATTGGATTATTTGTTCTCTGGCCGTTGAGTTGATTAATTTTTCATAGATTTTGGATACTAGCCCTTTAACTGATAAGACATTTGCAAATATCTTCTTCCACTCCATAGGTTGCCTTTAGTTTTGCTGTCTGCCTGCCTTCTGCACCCTTCCTCTCTTCTTCCTGCGCTGCAGGCTTTTCAAAAAGGGCTGCTTCCTTCAGGTGGATGGTTCCGTCCCTGGTTGTGCAGTCATCTCACACAGGGAACACGCTCTGCAGGAGACCCTGTGGTCCATCCAGTCCTCACCTCAAAAAATGTGTTTAAACTTTATGTAAGTCTTACTTGTCCTTAATGGAGGCCTTTAATTTGTCTATTACAGGGTATAAACCGGGAGCCAGCAGACTATGCCCTATGGGAATTCAGCCCACCACCTGTTTTTGTAAATAGTTTCCTTGGAATTCAGCCACACCCATTCATTTGAATCCTGTCCTTGGGGGCTGTGGGAGAACCTCACCGGAGTCCTTATGAAGACCATGGGGCCTGCAAAGCCTCAAATATTAAGTATCTGGCAGTTGATAGAAAAAGTTTGCAGACCCCTAGTCCATCCAGTGGAGAAGTCCTTGCCTCTGTGCCTACCAGTCAGTCACAACAGCCCAAGAACTTTTTCACCTCACAGAATAGACATGAACCCTTTTGCAAAAATACTGATTCTTCTTTTATTATGGTGTTTTAACACATAGCCTGATAATGGGGCCGGTTCCTATATGTGAGGAGGGCCCAGTCTACTCTGGGACTGAAATCAGCTCAGTGCCATGACCTGGATTACAGGGTCTTCTTTGTGAACTGTTTCCCTTACTGTCATTCCCTCTCTCCCTCTGTAATAGTCCTTTGAACTCACACACACTCCAAACCTTCTCCTTCACCAAAACTTGCCTTCTGGGGGGGGGGGGAGTCTTCATAGTTCATTCTTACTAAAGTGTGAAGGACTTTAGGCTTAAGGAGTATCTGTGGTCATCTTTCCAAGCAGAGCAGTGTGTTCCTCCCTTTATGCTTTCCCTGCACCTTACATCTAAAGCACTATTGCATCCCTTTTAACATTTGCCTGCTTCCAGAGTCAAGACCTTCCCGAGGGCAGAGACCACTTATATATCTTTAAACCTCTAGAATCTGTTATGCAACCAGAGTCTATTTCCAAAAATATTTATTAAAGGAAAAGACAGATGGAAGAAGGAAGATGGGCAGGCTGGCAGGCTGCTTGGCTTGCAATGCCATTTATCAATCCCTGATTTATTTGCATTTTGACAGAGGGCATAACTCGAAACCAAACAATGAACATGCATTGGTGGGATATTAAACATCAGGATTCGAGAAGGGGAGATTTTGCGGATAGGGAGAACTTTCTGGCACCCCCTTAAAATCTATAACAGAAAATTGTCTGTCTCACTTCATTTCTATGTCTGTCCTGAAGCTGAAAAGGGAAATGTACATCCCAGATCTAGGAGAACAAAGACTAGCCTCCTTCGAAATACAGGAAGACTGCTCACCATATTCAAGTTAGCAAATGGGGTAACATCAGCATGAAAACCCAATGAAAGGTATTCGGAAGTCTCTTTAGAAGAAGAAAGGAGACAAAAACATTGAATGTCAGTAAGACATCTCCCCAAGCCCTATTGCAAATAGCACAGAACAGTGCGAGGAGCT
This sequence comes from Martes martes, assembly GCF_963455335.1. Classification (NCBI taxonomy): domain Eukaryota; kingdom Metazoa; phylum Chordata; class Mammalia; order Carnivora; family Mustelidae; genus Martes; species Martes martes. Next base: position 27,531,232 of record NC_137895.1, on the reverse strand, counting down.
CTTGGAGTCCAACTCCCCGGGCTTGAACCCTCTCTCTCCTTCTCGGTGGCTACATGGTCTCAGGTGTGGCTCTTAACAACTCAACACTTTGACGTCTTCATCTGTAAAATGGGGATGCAAATAGTAGCCATCTAATAGGCTTTTGATGTAGTAAATAGAACAACTCAAATATTAGCCTTTTTTTTTTTTAAGAAAGCCTGTACTCATTCATTCATTAAGCACTTCCTGTATGCGAGTCGCCGACTCACTCTTTCTAGGATATTCTTTTTTTTTTTTTTTAAGATTTTATCCATTTATTTGACACACAGAGAGAGATCACAAGCAGGCAGAGAGACAGGCAGAGAGGGAGGAGGAAGCAGGCTCCCTGCTCAGCAGAGAGCCCAACGCGGCACTCAATCCCAGGACCCTGAGATCATGACTCTAGCCAAAGGCAGAGGCTTAACCCACCCCTCTAGGATATTCTGATCCCAGAGTGAAATGATCCAAACATGCAGCTCCTCTAAGTTGTCTGAACATTAGAATCTATACAATACTATATCCTCCACAGACTTCTATTTATTTAAAACCTGTTCCACACCTAGCACTGTCTCTAAACCCTAGGTGACGTCAGAGAGGGAAAACACTCTATATTAACCAGAGACTAACAGATGGCATTATTGGTTGTTGGGTTGGGGGGGGGGGAGTTGGCTTTTTTGAAACATTTCATTCCATAGAACCACATTTTACTGTATTGCTTTCTTTTTTCCTCCCAGTATTAATGAGATATGATTGACATAGAACATGGTATAAGTTTCAGGTGTATAATACAGTGATTTGACATATGTATCTATTACAAAACGATCACGGCAATAAGGTTAGTAATGTCCATCACCTCACATAGTCCCAACTTTTTTCCCTTGTTAGAGGACAGACAGCATTCTGTTAGTCAGTCAGAAGAGGAGACTGTGGTCTCAGGGAGACTGAGCTGGGCATGGAATGTGGAGGGGGTGCTGGCAGCTACCTTTCACAGTGGGAACCATGTGTGATTGCTCCACTAGCATCATAACTTCTAAAATGGACGCTCCACGGAAGCAGGGCTCATGTGAGTTCCATGCATTCCTCTATCCTTAGGGCCTAGAACACAGCCTGGCACATGGTAGACATCCAATACGAGTTGAAGGGGGAAAAAAAAAGAAGTCAATGTGTTAGTTAGTGAGGTTAGGACAAGCCTGGTCGGGGAAAGTGTTTGATCCCCCTTTCGTTTTATATATTTTCTCCTCCAGCTACTTATGTGTCTCCCTCTGGCTCCTTTGAACCTTCCCCACCTTCCCAATCTGATCTGTGTTCATCTCCTCCATGTACCTTGGGTTGGTGCGGATTTGCTCAAGTATTGCTTGATCTCCCTGGGTAGCATTTTGACTCTCATCCAGCAAAGGCATCGCCTACAAGGATGGTGAGAGTAGGCAGTGACCAGTCCTAGTACCCTGAGGCCCGGAACTCATGTATATTTGGTGACTGTTACTCACTGAGCCCTGGATGTCACAACATCCAGTGTGCTCAAGAGGATGAGACTCCATAACCTGTCTCCATTCTGTGTTGAAACTGACTTGCCAGAGACAAGTCTGCTGTTTTGTTCACTTGCATTCATGAAGGGGTCACTATGTAGCAGGTCCCGGGCAGTGACCAACAGGCTCCCCATACTTTCTGCCTTCTCAGTTGGATTCTAGAAAATGGGACATTTGGGAGAGAGTTCAACTGGAAATGACCATCTCACATGCAAAGGAAAGGTTCCCAATAATCTTCTGAGACTCATAATGGAAAAATAGATCCCAGATTTCACCGAGAGAGCTACAGTTCCATAACTGGCAAGGTTGTCATTTCTCTGTTGGTTATTTTAGAAGGGGATTTTTTTTTTTTAAAGACTGTTGCTGGGGAAAAAAAAAAAAAAAGACTGTTGCTGATTCTGAGTTTGCTCGTCTTGTATAATCAACCCATAGTTATAAGCAAGCATTTCAAATCACACTGTATCTTTGCATAGAGTAAAACACTGTGGTTCTTAAAATAGAAGATCTACCTTTTCTAGTCCCACAAATGCTAGAAAGCCACCTGTTGGAAAACGTAGATTTACCGTGAATTTTACTAACAGGCAAGGACTATCATATCCAAAGAATGAGGCCTCGTGATCTTGCCTGGTAAGAAACCACTGGGCAACATTCATACCTGGGGGAAGAATCAGATTATGCCTTATCCAGATTATAACACTTCAATAAGACTTTTCCTCCATTAAGACACACATATCGTTATAGGGCAGTTGCTAACCCCCAGAATCTCTAGCATTGTTCATTATTTTCCTTTAAAACATGCACCCGGGAATTAAAAGCCAACAGTCCTTGGTTTAAGCCCACTGCACAAAAGGCAAATGATGCATTAGTCATATTTCTAAAGGAGGAGCTTTAATTATTCATCTTCAAACATTTCTGCCAAGATAAAGGTCACCGTATAATTATTGCTCCCACCCACTGGCCCCTGGCAGGGAAATCGAGCGCAGTGCTCCTAAATCCTTGATTCATAGATCACCAGAGACGGAAAGGGTCTCGCCAGTTTGTTTTTCACATAAGGAAATTGAGGCCCAGGGAAGTGACGTGCCGAGGTAAAACGTCATGAAGGTCAGAGTTGGGAAGCGGGGTTCTAAGTGGAGTGCCCCTGCCACTGACTCGCACTGCCCCCTTTATTGGTTTCCGATGGCTGCTATAATAAATCACCACCAACCAGGTGGCCCAAAACAACAGCAATATATGCTCTCACAGCTCTGCGGGACCGAAATCCAAAATCAGGGAACTGGCAAAGCTGTGTTCCTTCCAAAGTTTCCAGAGGAAAACCTTCCCTTGCTTCCTCAAGGTCTTCCTTCACTGTGGCTGTGTTTAAGGTGTCCTCTGTCCTCATTTGTCTCTTTCTCACCTGTCTCTTCCTTCCACTCTGTGTCTCTTCCCCACTTGTCTCTTATTAGCCCACGTGTCAATAGATTTGGGGCATATACCCGGAAAATCCAGAATAAACTCATCTCGAGCTCTTCCATTTAGTGACATCTGCAAAGACTTTATCCAGATAAGATCCCATGCACAGGTTCTAGGATTTAGGGCATGAATCTATCTTTCCAGGAGCTTCCATTCAACAGACTCCGTTTCCTCATCTACCTGAAGTAGAAACCATCATTATATCAATTTAAAAAGACAAACAACTTCGTGCTCTAACATGGTTTGCCATATCTTTTCTCTCTATTAGAGTCAGACGTGCGTACTTGAACTTGGAATTCTGACTCCGTCGTTCACTAGCAACGCAACCTTCAGTAAGAAGCAGTTTTCTTGGCTCTAAAAAGAGAACAGTGATTTCCACTTCTTAGGGTGCTTGTGAAAATCTATATGATAATGCATGTTAAAGTACTTAGGTGCTCACTAAGTGCCAGCTGATTTTAAATTAAAATAAACTATTTACCGAGACCAATGTATTCCTTACCACGTATATCCACTTGAGGTCCGTTGGGGGGACACATTTCCACCAGCCAAAAACTACTCTGGCACCAACACAGCAGAGCAACTTCTGTTGAGTGTTGACACACGGGTGTGTAGCCTGTTCAGCAGCTGGGGGAGAATTCTCTAGATTCTCTGAATTGTTGCTGTCCCAGCCCACACCATAGACTTTTGGATCTTCAGCAGCAGACAGAATAAGGAGAAGTTCTGGTACCAGAAAGGAGACAAGATTATTCCAGCAACTATGGGACTAGTCCCCTCGGGATTTGACTGGTCTGGGGCAACACAACTCAGGGTTCGTGTGATTGTGTTTGGGTTTCTGAATGGGGAGTGAGCGTAGAGAGAAAGGAGAGGCGTGGGGAGGCCAGCGAGCCTAAGAGGGCTACAAAGTCTGGGTCAGGTATCCAGTTATACAACCTCCAGGATCCAGAATTTTGTCCTGAAGCAAATAACCAGAATAGCCAAGCATCAAACAAACAGAGAAAAAAATGCATTTCTTTGTTTGTTTCGTTGTGCTTTTCCAAACAAATAAAGGCAGCATGAAGTTATACCATGCATACACAGAAACAGTGGGTTGCCAGCCACACCCCAAACATTTTTTAATTTAGTTAGTCTATCTCCTAGCTTAACCTCCCTCTAAGGAAATTAGGTATCAAAAACTCCTCTCCCCGCCCACCACACAGGATGCCACTACCCCACACACATGCCATTTTGTTTAGGAGGGAGGGAAATAAAAAAATTCTGATTTTATTACAGTAATTGCTTCCAGCAAATAATCAGTCCAGAACTAGACACGACAATCCTCCAGGCATGACATTTTTTTTTTTATAAGAAGCAATTCTTTTAGGAATAGCAAAATAAGACACCAGTTTGGAACCACCAACCCTCCTTCCCAACACTAGACCTGAATTCAAGCTTGTTCTGAATTCATTGCGTTTGGGTCATTAATCCAATGACCTGAATGAGCCTGGCTGACAGACACGGGATTCTTTACAGAGTACCCAGAAATCTGGTCCACTGGCAGGCATGGGGGATTCAGGGGCAGGTTAGCTCTACCAGTGCATGTCTCTTCATGTTACTACATGCAGATGTTCTTTCTCATTGTTCTCCTAGGTCTTCATATCATTACAACTGTAATCCTGGATATTTTTATTAACCCATACCTTCTTCTCATGAACATAAAAATATCATGTCCACAGAGATTCTGTGATGCCCTCCCAAGGGCATGCCCACCGTTCCAGAATGAACATCACTGGGTTTTGAACACCAAGGCAACAAAGCCTAGGTCAAGGCTCAAACCCTGCGCCAGCCAGTTGTCTTCCCTCTGCTCCATGTGTGCAATTTGAACTCCAAAACCTGGCCTAAGTGCTCCCAAATGGATGCCTTATGTCAAAAGCCATCCTGGATAAGGGGAAATGGATAGAGTAATGAGAGAGGAGGGATGGATACTGCACTTTGCTATTGTAAATGCATATGATCATTTATTTATGACATAATGGAAAAGCACATTTATTTGAGAACTGTCTGTATATCATTCTATAGACAAACTTGCCTATTCCTTTAAGAAGCTTATTCGAATACCTGCTCTATGTCAAGCACTGGGTGAGGTGCTTAGATTCTATAATACAGAAGACAAAGTATCAAACTTCAGTGAAATCATTGTAGAGTAAGAAGACAGGGTAGGGGTGGAAGAGGGAGGGAGAGAGAGAGATGGCTCTTCCTGAACGGATCAGAGCGTATTTCTGGAGGAAGAGTGTCCAAGCTGGAATTTAGAGAGGAAGGAGGTTTTGCCAGGCAAAGTGGAGATAGGCAGGCAGATGGGAACTACCCGAGCCGACGAGTGGAGCCATGAAATACGGGGCACATTTAGAGAACAGCGAGCAGCTTGCTCTCACTGGAGTACACGTTCTGCTGGAGTTCGTGGCAGAAATTGACAATGATGACTCTGGGTGGGAGAGGGTTGGTTTACGGTTTCATCTACTCAACAAATGTTTATTGAGTTATGTTATTACTAAACAGAGGGGTGAGGAACAGGAGCTAGGAGCTTAGGGTAAGCGTTGGGGGGGTGTGGAGATAAGACACAAATCTGCAGGTTAAGACACCTTGTAAAGTAAGATAGTTCCCATAAGGAGGACAGTTTCAGAGGAGTATTTCTTTCATTCGTGTGCATCAAAAATGATGGTTTAAATACTAACTGAGCACCCACCACATCAAGAAATAAGACATGTTTCCTCCCCTGGAGGACCTGGCAATCTAGTAGAATAAACAGATACAGAAGTAGAACATTGTATCACAGCATAGTCAATAATCAACACAATAGCCTGTACTGACAGCTTACTAAGTTCCAGACACTGATCTAAGTGCTTTATATTGGTTAATTTCAGTTGCTTCACACAATAGGTAAATATCATTATTGTCAGTATTTCCCAAACAGCAGCAGTCAGGCCCAGAGAGGTTATTAATTTGCTCAATCACAGCTAAGATTAAAATCCAGACAATTTGACTCCACATTCTTAAAACTATAGAAGCATGGGAGATAACCCAGCCTAGATGTGGCTTATCTCAGAACACTAGTCCTTCTAGTCCACCAAGAGATGTACCCTCTCTGAGCTCTCCAGGGAAGATGAAGATAGTTACAGAATCTCAGGAAACTACCAAACGCCTAATACTTACCAGACTGTGAAACATCTAGAGTTCAATCTCAAAGGTAAACCTTTTCCCCAAAGTCCAACTAGGTTATATTCCTCACTCCTGTTGTAATTTTTCCAATCTCCACACAATTCAGGCTCATCTATCCCCTTAAATACCAATTCTGTCATTATATACTTGTAGGATCTTTATCAAGAGAAGGATAAATTTGATGGGGAAGTTGCTAATATTTCTTTTCAGGGGTCCCTTTGTAAGGCTCCCAGTATTTTATACTATCTAATGGTTTTTTAATAGCACTGTAAAAATCCTGACTGGATTTGCATACTGTTCATTTATTAAGTGCCAGTCTCAATATTTTATACCCAATGAAACTGGAATATATTTCCCATTCAAATTACTATAACTTTTCCAACTCCTACCCAATTCATTCATCTCTATCCTCACAACCACCACAAACACTGGGTTGGCAAATAGCGAGGTGGGGAGAGTTATAAGAAATTATAACTTTGGGATGCCTGGGTGGCTCAGTTGGTTAAGCAACTGCCTTTGGCTCAGGTCATGATCCCAGGGTCCTGGGACTGAGTCCTGTGTTGGGCTCCCTGCTCGGTGGAGAGACTGCTTCTCCCTTTTCCACTCTCCCTGCTTGTGCTCTCTCTCTGTCAAATAAATCAATAAAATCTTAAAAAAAAAAAAGAAATTGTAATAAGATCTAATAATCTTATTATGAAACCTCGTCATAAATAGGAGGTAAAGAAATAACAGGATGTTAGAATGCCAAAAGATGACCTTGTTCTCGGAGAAGGAAGTCCAGGATGGGGAGATCTTTGTCAGGATAGCATTTGCCTGCAGGTAACAGCGTTCAACTAGAATGACCTAAATGAATAAAGAGTATTTTTTTTTTTAATTTGAGAGAAAGAGAACAAGGCGGGGTGGGGGGGGGGGGTTTGCTGGCAGAGAGGGGCAGAGGGAAAGGGAGATAGAAAGAATATTAAGCAGGCTCTATGCTCAGCACAGAGCCCAATATGGGGTTTGAGCTCATGACCCTGAAATCACGACCTGAGCCCAAATCAGGAGTCAATTGCTTAACTGACTGAGCCACCCAGGCACCCCATAAAGGGTATTTCTCTTGTGATATAACCAGAGCCCTGGCCAGAGCAGATGTCAGCAACCTGCTGAGCTCCTTCCGTTTTCCTGTTCTGCTGTCATTTTTGCAAGACCCCTGTAGACTTTCAGATATCAAGCCACATTCCAGACAACAGCAGGGGCAAAGATCAAAAAGGAAGAAGCTAGCCAACTCTGACCCCTTTGGAAAAGTGTTTCCAGAAGCCACAGCCCACAACCCCGGTTTCAATCTCATTGCTCTCTGTGAGTCATGGGGCCCCTGCAAGCCCTAGGCAGAGCAAGTCCTGGCCTTAATTCCGCACGTGCTGCCCAAGCAAAGCAGGGTCTTCACGGCAAGAAAAATGGAGCGCGCACACCTTGGGTCAGCAGCTAGCCGTGTCTGCAACATTACACGGAAGTTTTCCAGGGCAAGTAAGAGAGAGAAGAGAAGAGAAAGGGCAAATCAAAACAGGTTTTAAAATTCAAGGGAACACACGTGGGCCAATAAATATCAGCCGAATGTTATCTAAGTATTTTCCCTTTTAAATTACTTAACCCTCCTGTGCCTGGAGCCTGGCGTGGCTGGCAGACACTTCCAGATGCCCAGAGGAGGTCTCAGTGATGACCCTCTCTGCATGCCAACTAGAAGCCCTCTCTGTCCATCTCCGGAGCACAGGTTCTAGGAGCCAGGAGGAGTTCCATGGCACTCGCCTTCCCTGGACTACTTGAGCTGTCCCCTGGGGTCTCCTGGTGTCTGAAGGAGCTGCCCATTCCCTGTGCCACCCACTTCTGCTACTGAACTCGGGTCCCCTTCGCTCAGCCTCCTTTCATCGTGTGCCTGCTGTGGGAGAGCCATCGTAACGACTAGTGGAGGAGGTTTTCAAAATATTTCAAAACTAGTAAGACACGTACCCTAACTGCTTAGAACTGACGTCTCACCAGTTAGGACAGGCACCTGCCGTGAACTACTAGACCCGGCTGAATACCAGTCTTGGAACTGGGCACTAACTTCCAGAGATGGGCAAGGTATGGGCCTTATCTCAAAAACTCCTCTTGTCAAATAATTTACCCCGGAGCTAGGACCTAGAACAGGTCCACCAGAGACGGGCACCGTCGTGGGGCAGAAGGCTCTCTCTGCGTTGGCGGGGGCAGCTTCGCAGCTTGGCTGGAAGGCCACCCACACCCCACTCCTGTGGCCCTTCAGCATGGCACCACCGTCTTCCCTCCAGAGTGGTGGCACGTGGAGTCAGAGGTCCGGGTGACAACAGACCACTGTTAGAGCAGATGAGAGAGAGGAAGCCTGAGGGCAAAATCTTCCCCATCTTCATTCACCTCAATGGTGAGAGAAAAAAAAATAGCTGTGCTGTTCTGGATACATTCTCCGTGATTCTGAGGGGGAACTTTGAATGCTAAATAAAGATCGTCTTTCTGGTAGTGTTTTTTAACGACGTTTTAAAAAGATTTATGGATTGATTTGAGATCGAGGGAGCAGAGGGAGGGGCAGAGGGAGAGAGAGGAGAGAAGCAGACTCCCTGCTGCGTGGGAGGCCAGACTCCACGGGATGCCCCCCTGAGATCATGACCCAAGTCGAAATCAAGATTCCAATGCTTAACCCACTGGGCCGCCCTGGTGGCCCCTTCCTAGTAGTTTTTAAGCTGGTTCTGTTTTTAGTGGAGCCGTTTTTCACAAAAGCCACCTTGTTTGGAAATCCAATCTGGGTGCATTCCCACAGGCTTACCTTCAAGGTGTCCCCAGAAGCCACGGACTCCAGGCAGCCTGTCTGGAAAACCACCAAGCTCATTCTTTATCCACAAAGAGGGAAAGTGGGACTCAGAAAGAAGTGACCTAGCCCTGGTTTCATCTGGTTCGAGTCAGACACACGGAGTCTAGGCTTTTGACTGCTAGTCAACCCCCACCCCCCAACCTCCGGCTTGCATCAGCCTCCGTCTGTAACGAGTGCAGCCCCAGCTTCTGTGTATGGACCCGGAAGCCACGAGTGAATCAACCACAACTAACATTTGTTCCCTCCTCAGTCTTTGGGGATCCCTTTCACTTCTACCACCTCATATGATGCAACAACCCAACGAACACCCACTGTCTCACAGGACGTAGCAACCCACACGAACCAAGCCGAAGGGGTTAGGTGATCTGCTCAAGGACAGACCCCTAGAAATGAGGGCTAGTTCTAAAGACAGCATCCCCCTTAATCGAAGTTGGTTGGTAAGTGTTTAGAGCAAAGGCTCTAAATAGGTTCACACCTAGAGTTGTGTCTCTAGAAGTTGGCGGTCCCAGCCTGGGAGCTTCCGTAGTAACCTGGGAACTTGTCAGCAATGCAGATGCTAAGGCCCTGCCCAAACCTTTTAAATTAAAAACTTTGGGGGTGGAACCCCTCAAAGAGCAATCTGTTGTTTTTAACAAGCCCTCCAAGTGATTCTGATGACAACGGAAGTTTGAGAACCCCCGTGCTAAGGCACAAAGTCCTATTTCTATCTCCCATCCAGCCCTGCTCGGAAGAGCAGGTGAGAGATGCCCTTTCCCATAGGACCGCAGACCTGAGCGGGGCCTGGCTCTGCCTGCATTTATGTCCGGAAGGAGCCCAGGAAAGTTTGCACCACGCACAGTGCTTTGAAATCATATTAATTATTCTTTGTCGCGTGCTTAGCCTCATAGTAAATACCACATAGTAAAAGATACGCAACATCCTCCACCATACCCGTCTCTACCCCCTTCTCGAGGAGTTTAGAATAGAGTCCCAAAGTCCCCAAATCAGGGGGAATGCGGTGCTTCTCAAGCTTTGATGTGCAAATGTGTCACCTAAAGACATTGTTGAAATAGAGATTCTGATTCGGCAAGACTTAATATTTAATACAGATAATAAGATTGTGGATTCTATAAAGACTTGAAATCTCCTTCTGAATACTCATGAATCTTTCCCGAGGCCCCCAAATTATCCCCAAAGTTAGAAAAGCAGAGAGAAATTGCTAAGACCAGAGACCCCAATTACCGTAGTTCAAATTGGACATAAAAATTTACCACCAGGCCTCTGAGGGCTGAGAGTAGTGAAGTTGTTTGTCCCCGAGGGACATTCCACCTAATCTCCCCTTTAAAGAAATCAATAAGGTGGTCAGAATGAGTGAGATAATCAGCTAGACAGGCTGCTTTCAGGGTTCCAGGAAAGAAGGTCCCTCAAGCACATCCTTTGTAGTAAAATGCTGCTTGGGTAATTGCTTTCGTTGGATGGAAATGTTATGCAGAGTCTCCCGATGAATTTAACAGAAAGGAGATCGACCCAGAAGACAACCATTTCATATATGAAGCCAGGAGAACCTTTCTCCTTTCTCCCAAACCTAAGAGACAGTTGCCAGGTTTTTCTGAGGACCATGACACGTTGATGCAGATGACATAAGAAAATCAAGAGACCAGAATCTAAACTCTACTTTCTGATAATCACAAAAATGTGTTATGTGTTCTTGGATGACGACTTTCTTTGCAACTTGAAGAAACTCCTAAGGACTATTTTGGGTGATGGCCAACAGCGACAAAAAGCCCCGGAATAAAGATGGGTAACATGTATTGATGGCCCCCTATTTCGGGCGTCTTCCTGATCACGCCTGGGGATTATCAGGTCAACGCAATCTCTGAGTATCACGTTTGGTCAGGCCACTGAATGTGCATATGCTGCATCATTTATGGAAGCACAGCGTAAACATGACATTCTGTCTTAAAGGAAATTACCGAACATCTTTATTACATTTTCTCTCTCTTTAATTGATAGGGGAGAGAAAGCTAAAAAATACTCTAGTTAAAAATTAGAACAGTATCACCTCAAGATAGCAATAGGATGCCAACTTTACAGTGGCGACATTGCTTGATTTGCTCATCTGCATAAATATAAATATTCATTCTGTGACTCTCAAGGGGAGAATTAAAGCAGGGGAAATTCTGTTGGGCTCATTTGAAAAAGCAGGCTTTGTAAAGCACTGAACTGATAGGTCACCAGTTCCTTGAAGTACTAATATATTTTCTTTAATTTCACTCAGCAGAATCCAGAAAGCCAAGATGGCCTTTCTCCAAGAGAGGAGTGGTGCCGTGTTGCACATTGTCATTTTTGTTGTAATTAAGCCTCTCTGTAGCTAAGAAACTAAGGGACGGCTGAAGAGCTCCTTCATCCTACTTTATCTTTGCGTGATAGCAGATGGCACGTGGAGTTTAAATGATATAGTCACATCCACGGTACTGGCTGCAGAACATGCCAAATGATGCCATTTTGTGCAGCGAAAGATGCTAATTGCCAGTGGCTAATGAGCTCTGTGGAAAAAAACAGCAGTCCTAATATTGTGATGCTTTCCAACTCCCAATTTATCACTTGATACCACTTTGGAAACAGCTCGCATGTTGAAGCCGACTTGCACAAGCGTAAGCCCCAGGTTGCGATCAGCGCCACACACGTTGCGAACGCTGAAAAATTAATGAGATGTTACAGAAGCAAATTCCACAGTTTATGCGTCTATTTCTGGGAAAGCCAGCTGGATGAGTCCTAGTAGGTTTTTAAAATTCATTCTTGGTTCCATCAATTATTGAAAAGTTACAAATCAAAATCAGTGATCCCTGATTCTTCATTACCTAGGACAAGGGTTGGCCACCATCCAGCCTCTCCTTCAGACCCCTTCATCACAGTGTCTACACACCTGCCGTGTGTAGAGCAATAGGGCCATATGGGTAGTGGCCGTGTCTCATTCCATTAAAAATATCTGGGGGCACCTGGGTGGCTCAGTAAATGAAGTTGCTGCCCTCTGCTCAGGTCATGATCCCAGGTCCTGGGATTGAGCCCCATGTTGGGCTCTCCACTCAGCAGGGAACCTGCTTCTCCCTCTGCCTCTGCTGCCCACTCCCCCCGCCCCCACGTTTGTGCTCTCTTTCTCTATCTCAAAATAAATAAATAAATAAAATATATTTTTTAAAGATTTCATTTATTTATTTGACAGAGATCACAGGTAGGCAGAGAGGCAGACAGAGAGTGGTGGGGGGAGGGAAGCAGGCTCCCTGCTGAGCAGACAGCCCGATGCAGGGCTCGATCCCAGGACCCTGAGATCATCACCTGAGCTGAAGACAGAGGCTTTAACCCACTGAGCCACTCAGGTGCCCCTAAATAAAATCTTTTTTAAAAAATCTGTCCACATGGCCTCCAATCACTTTGTCATCTGTGGACACAGACACACTGATATTTTTTTTTTTTAAGTCCTGGGGTTAAGTCAGAAGTCCTCCGGGGTTCCAGGCGATACTGCTCCAATTACTGCTCTGTGACCTTGACCAAATGAGTCACCCTCCCTCAGCTTCAGGTCCTTCTCTGTAAAAGGGGTTGTGGGAATAAAGCCAGCCTCAGAAGGGGGTCATGATGAGTGAATCCAATAATGTTTGGGGAGCTTTACCCCAGAACAGGCCATGTGGCAAACCCTCAATCAGTAACTGGCCATATTATTGGTAGCATGATTTTCATTGGAATTTGGAAAACCATCTGTTCTCATAACTGAATGTATGAGTGACTTTCACATGATTCTTTCAAGCATAAAAAATTTGTGTGAGTGTCTTCATCAGCTTGGACTGCTACAACAAACTACCACAGACTGGGTAGCCCAAACAACAAATACTCCTCTCTCACAGTTCTGGGGGCTGGGAAGTCCAAGGTCAGGGTGCCAGCGTTGCTGGGTTAGGGGGAGGGCTTTCTTCCTGGCTTGGAGGTGGCCACCTTCTCACTGCACCCTCACCTGGCTGACAGAGAGCAGGTGTCTCTTCCTCTTACCATAAGGGCCCAGGGCCCATCATAGGGGCCCTACAGCCATGACCTCATCTGAACCAAATTACCTCCCAGAGGACCCAGTCCAAAGACTGTCACATTTGGGGGTTAGGACTTTAATATATGAAATTTGAGAGTACACCAGCATTCAGTTTGTAGAGACACAGCCTAACTACCAGTAAAAATCTGTTACCAGGGCTGTTGCTCATCAGTTTTGCCCCTATTTAGGGACACAATTTGACTGTTCTCCTGGCAGATCTGAGGCTGCCTTTCCAGGGCTCCTTCCTCATATAAATGGAGGCAGGGCTGGTTACGAGTCAAGGGTGGTTACTTGGTGACTCCAAGTTCCAGGAGAAGGGGCATCTCTCCCCAGCTCTCCTCCAGAGCAGGAAAGCTCTAAGAGCTGCCTGGGAAAGAGAAGGGAGAAACCTACATAAGGAAGGGATCCTCCTACATGTGTACTCCTCTAAGATGACCAATTTTTAGATTTAATAGTTCTATTCTTCCCCCTAAAGAAGCAACATGTTCCACACATGCTGGGTAACCGTATGGGCCAAGCACTGGGCTAGATAACTAATGCACCAAGATGCCCGTCACCAACTTGCAATTGAGAAAGTGGGAATGACATGTAAATTAGGGAAAAAATATGCTCAACGGCTTGCACGGTGTTGGAGGTAGGTAGGCAGCAGTGGAAATCCACAAAGAGAATAATTAGTGGAATGAAAAAACACTTCAGCAAATGTTCTCTGTAATGAAGGCAAATCATTCCTCGAAGCCTCGTTTTCAAAAGGATACATTATTTCCTCCCTTTAAAATCAGCCTATCTACTTGCTTCTTTATCGTTTGAGCCTTATTTATCAAGGAATTCGTATCTCTAGAAATGATAATCCACAGGAATCTAATAAACGCCCTACTTTACTGTCCCCATTTGCAAACAGGTAAGCCGAGGTTCGGAGAACTTGAATAGCTTGCTTGAGGTCACATCGCTCTTCAGTGGTGAGGTGGGAACTGACCCCTAGTGGTCCCAGAATGTCTGGCTCTGAGTCTGTTTCCATCCTGATGTTGCCTTGCTTCTTCAAATGCGGGGCTCCACAGCCAGACCTAGACAGTCTTCTCTCCTTTCTCTCATCAGAGCTCTCAAAAATCTTCCTGTTCTCACCAGTTCAATACCGTCTTTGTCAACCATTCCAAAATGTATCCACCCACCTCTGTCCATTTTGCTCCAGTTCTGTGACCCCAGTGGCCACTGCAAATGCATCCCATCTTCCTCTTAGTCATCAAGTATGAGACCCCAGAACTAACTTTGGCTTATTCCTCTTCTTTGTCCTATATCTCCTTTCAAATACACTTCAAATGCTTCTCATGGCCTCTCCTAGCCCATGCAGTCATAGCAGAAACAACAAGGCCCCCAACAATGGGTGTCTTACTCTAAAGAGTTAATGTGGCCTCTAGGAGGTCCCCTCCCTTCTCGCTGGTGTGTCAGCCCAGCACTCTGGTCAGGAGGCTGGTCAGACCCATGGAAAGTAACAGTGAGTGCCCCTCAAGATAGAGGGCTGGCGCCCACTTTCCCACAGTCCCAACACTGTTTCTATTGTCCTGGTTTCTTTATTTTCCAACTGGCTGCTGAGTTTTTAAATTTCCACAACATGCAGTCGCTATGGTTTCAGACATCAACAAAAGGCATATGTCCCAATTGCTGTAGGAGTTCTCCAGCTGGCTGTAAGATTCCTTTGCTACTGTGGAAGTTAATGAGCCTCTAACAGATTTCTTTCTCCAGTGCCTAACCCTACCAGAAAAACCAGCCTTGAGCACATTCTAGAACTATTACAGGTCTCCTTTCAGATACACCGAGAGGAGCCATCTAACCACAGGACCAGATAATCCATGCCTTCTCTTGCTCACAACCCATCAAACCGTGTAACTTCCACCAAATTGCTTAGATCCACAATCAAGCACCAAGCATCATGCCTGACACTATAGAACATGTTAAAAAATTATCTCTGATAAACACTTATATTGAATGCAGCAACGTTGACTTTAGAAAACCTTCCACATTGTTATGAGAGGTTCCTCCTGGTTTAGCTGGCAAAATGGACTTAAGTGGGCAATTCATGATTTTGCAACAGAATACGGAATAAGTCAAAAGAAAATGTACAATGGCCAAATGTATGAAGTTTAAAAACCAAGTTACAAAAGGATGTGTAAATATGACACCATTAAAATTACTTACAAATATGATCAGAAAAAAGGTTTTCAGCAGTTATTTAGGCATAGAGATTATGGGTAACTTCAATCTTGTGTGTTTGTCTTTGTTTCTCAAATTTTTGGCAATAAACTTTGTAATCAGATTTTTTTAACTAATATTATTGAGAAATAAAAACTATCACAAAAATAAGTGGGTGGAGGGAGGAGTCAAGATGGCAGAGGAGTAGCAGACTGAGATGATACCAGGCCTCAGGAGTTCAGCTAGATAGTTATCAAACCATTCTGAACACCTACAAACCCAAGAGGAGATTGAAGAGAAAAAGAGCAGCAATTCTAGAAACAGAAAATCGACCACTTTCTGAAAGGTAGGTCATGCAGAGAATGAATGCGAAGCAACGGGAAGATAGACCGTGGGGACAGGGGCCAGCTCCCAGCAAGTGGTGGAGCAACAGAGCACAAAATCCAAACTTTTAAAAGTCTGCTCCACTGAGGGACATCACTTCAGAGGCTAAGCAGGGTGGAGACCTCGTGGGGACAGCATAGTCTCAGGTCCCGTGGGGTCACTGAACTATCAGGGGCATCTGAGTGTAGCAGAGTTCAAAAGTATCAGAGCAGGGAAGCTGGCTACAGAGACGGAGCCAAGGACTGAGCTCTCAGCTCAGGGTTACCTTAAACTGTGATCCATGGCACAGTCAGACCACTGCTCTTTGAGCAGGGACCCCACAAGTGACAGATCTGGGGAGACTCACCTTCCTTCTCTGGAGGCAGGAATCTGCTGGGTTTGGAGACTCCAAATGGGGCTGTGCACCAGAGACAGAAACACTCAGTCATAGGTTGAGTGAGCTTGGAGCACGGCCAGAGACCAGGGAGACAGGAGTGACTGGGTGCTTTTCCACGAGGGCACACTGAGGAGTGGGGTCCTGAGCTCTTGGCTCCTCTGGGCCAGAGATTGGGAGGCCATCATTTTCATTCCCATCCTCCAGAGCTCTACGGAAAGTGTTCAGAGAACAAAAGCTCCCGAGAGCGAACCTGAGCAGGTTACTTAGCCCAGCCCCTTGCAAGGGCAGATCAATTCCACCTCTGGGGGAAGACATTTGATAATCACTACAACAGGCTCCTCCCCCAGAAGATCAGCAAGAACATCCAGCCAAAATCAAGCTCACTGATCCAGGAGAACAGCGGAACTCCAGAGAAGTGGAAAGCAAAGCATGGAATTCATGGCTTTCTCCCCATGATTCTTTAGTCTTGCAAAGTTAATTAAATTTTTTAATTTTATTTTTTCTTATTCTGATTTTTTAAACCTTTCCTCTTTCCTCTTTTAATGTTTTTTAACTAGTTTATCTTAACAATACCTTTCTTAAAAAATCTTTTTAAATCTTCATTATTATAGTCATATTTTATCCTTCATTGTATCATTGTAACATATAGGGTTTTTTCTTCCAAAAATTTTTGGATACAATTTCTTCTAATAGATCAAAATATAGCCTAAATCAAGCACAGGGCTAGTCTCCAGCCTGAGCAAATACTCTCCACTTTCTTTTTCTTTCTTTTTCCAATCAACTTATCTTATCAATCCTTTTTTAGAATTTTTTTTTTAATTTTCATCTTTACAGTTTTATTCCAACCCTTCATCATGTTTACCCTTATTTTTGTATATATATAATTTTTTCTTTCTTAAAAATTTTGGGAGATAGTGAGGTAGTTTCTTTTAAGAAACCAAAATAAACCCAAAAATCAAGTGGGTGGCTCTGTTCTATTCACCAGTCTAATTTTTTTTTAATTTTTTTTTAAATTTCTCTTTACCCCTGTTTTCCTCCCCATGATTTGGGGTCTCTTCTGATTTGGTTAACACACATTTTTCTGGGGTCTTTGCCACCCTTTTAGTATTTTATTCTCTCGTCCATATATTCTTTTTTTTTTAAAGATTTTATTTATTTATTTGAGAGAGAATGAGTGTGAGAGAGCATGAGAGAGGAGAAGGTCAGAGGGAGAAGCAGACTCCCCAAGGAGCTGGGAGCCCAATGTGGGACTTGATCCTGGAAGTCAGGGATCATGACCTGAGCCAAAGGCAGTCGCTCAACCAACTGAGCCACCCAGGCGCCCTCATTCATATATTTTTATCTGAATAAAAGAACAAGGTGGAAAAACTCACCACAAAAAAAAAAAAAAAAAAAGAACAAGAGGCAGTACCTAAGGCTAGGGACCTAATCAATATGGACATTGGTAATATGTCAGATCTAAAGTTCAGAATGACAATTCTCAAGGTGCTAGCTGGGCTTGAAAAAGTCATGGAAGATATTAGAGAAACCCTGTCTGGAGAAATAAAACCCCTTTCTGGAGAAATAAAAGAACTAAACAAACTACTAACGAGGTGCAATAAAAAATGAAGGCTCTTACTGCTAGGATAAATGAGGCAGAAGAGAGAATTAGTGATATAGAAGGCCAAATGATGGAGAATAAAGAAGCTGAGCAAAAGAGAGACAAACAACTACTGGACCACGAGGGGAGAATTTGAGAGATAAGTGATACCATAAGACAAAATACTATCAGATTAATTGGGATTCCAGAAGAAGAAAGAGAGAGGGGGGCAGAAAGTATATTGGAGCGAATTATAGTATAGAATTTCCCTAATATGGCAAAGGGAACAAACATCAAAATCCAGAAGGCACAGAGAAACCCCCCCAAATCAATAAAAATAGGTCCACACCCATCATCTAATAGTAAAACTTACAAGTCTTAGTGACAAAGAGAAAATCCTGAAAGCAGCTCGGGACAAGAAGTCTGTAACATACAATGGTAAAAATATTAGACTGGCAGCAGACTTATCCAAAGAGACCTGGCAGGCCAGAAAGAACTGGCATGATATATTCAGAGCACTAAAGGAGAAAAACATGCAGCCAAGAATACTATATCCAGCTAGGCTATCATTGAAAATAGAAGGAGAGATAAAAAGCTTCCAGGACAAACAAAAACTCAAAGAATTTGTTAACACCAAGCCAGCCCTACAGGAAATATTGAAAGGGGTCCTCTAACCAAAGAGAGAGCCTAAAAGTAGTAAACCAGGAAGGAACAGAGACAATACACAGTAACAGTCACCTTACGGGCAATACAATGGCACTAAATTCATATCTCTCAATAGTTACCCTGAATGTAAATGGGCTAAATGCCCCAATCAAAAGACACAGGTGATTAGAATGGATAAAAAACCAAAACCCATCAATATTCTATCTGCAAGAAACTCATTTTAGAGCCAAAGACACCTCCAGATTTAAAGTGAGGGGGTGGAAAATAATTTACTATGCTAATGGACATCAAAAGAAAGCTGGGGTGGCAATCCTTATATCAGATAAATTAGATTTTAAGCCAAAGACTATAATAAGAGATGAGGAAGGACACTATATCATACTCAAAGGGTCTATCCAACAAGAAGATATAACAAGTTTAAATATCTATGCCCCAAACATGGAGCAGCCAACAATATAAGCCAATTAATAACAAAATCAAAGAAACACATCAACAATAATACAATAATAGTAGACGACTTCAACACACCCCCTCACTGAAATGGACAGATCATCCAAGCAAAAGATCAACAGGGAAATAAAGGCCTTAAATGACACACTGGACCAGATGGACCTCACAGATACATTCAGAACATTCCATCCCAAAGCAACAGAATACACATTCTTCTCTAGTGCACATGGAACATTCTCCAGCATAGATCCCATCCTGGGTCACAAATCAGGTCTCAACCGGTACCAAAAGATTGGGATCATTCCCTGCATATTTTCAGACCACAATGCTCTGAAACTAGAACTCAATCCCAAGAGGAAAGTTGGAAAGAACTCAAATACATGGAGGCTAAAGAGCATCCTACTAAAGAATGAATGGGTCAACCAGGAAACTAAAGAAGAATTGAAAAAATTCATGGAAACAAATGATAATGAAAACACAACTGTTCAAAATCTGTGGGACACAGCAAAGGCAGTCCTGATAGGAAAGTATATAGTGATACAAGCCTTTCTCAAGAAACAGGAAAGGTCTCAAGTACATAACCTAAGCCTATACCTAAAGGATCTGGAGAAAGAACATCAAAGAAAGCCTAAACCCAGCAGGAGAAGAGAAATAATAAAGATCAGAGCAGAAATCAATGAAATAGAAACCAAAAAGACAGTAGAACTAATCAACAAAACTAGGAGCTGGTTCTTTGAAAAAATTAATAAGATTAATAAACCCCTGACCAGACTTATCAAAAAAAAAAAGAGAAAGGACCAAAATAAAATCATGAATGAAAGAGGAGAGATCACAACCAACACCAAAGAAATGCAAACAGTTAAAAGAACACATTAGGAGTAACTACACACCAGCAAATTTGACAATCTGGAAGAAATGGATGCATTCCTAGAGACCTATAAAACTACCAAAACTGAACCAGGAAGAAATACAAAATCTGAACAGACCCATAAACAGTAAGGAGATTGAAGCAGTCATCAAAAATCTCCCAACAAAAAAGAGCCCAGGACCAGACAGTTTCCCGGGGGAATTCTACCAAACATTTAAAGAATTAATACCTATTCTCCTGAAACTGTTCCAAAACATAGAAAGGGAAGGAAAGCTGCCAAATTCATCTTACGAGGCCAGCATTACCTTGATCCCAAAATCAGACAAAGACCCCATTAAAAAAGAGAATTACAGACCAATATCCTTGATGAACACAGATACAAAAATTCTCACCAAAATACTAGCCAATAGGAACCAACAGTACATTAAAAGGATTATTCACCACAACAAAGTGGGATTTATTCCAGGGTTGCAAGGCTGGTTCAACATCCACAAATCAATCAATGTGATACAACACATTAATAAAAGAAAGAACAAGAACCATATGATACTCTCAATAGATGCTGAAAAAACATTTGACAAAGTACAGCATCCTTTCTTGATCAAAACTCTTCAAAGTGTAGGGATAGAGGGTACATACCTCAATATCGTCAAAGCCATCATCAAAGCCATCTATGAAAAACATACAGTGAATATCATTCTCAATGGAGAAAGACTGAGAGCTTTTCTGCTAAGGTCAGGAACATGACAGGGATGTCAATTATCATCACTGCTATTCAACATAGTACTAGAAGTCCTAGCCTCAGCAATAGGACAACAAAAAGAAATTAAAGGCATCTAAATTGGCAAAGAAGAAGTCAAACTATCACTCTTTGCAGATAATATGATACTTTACGTGGAAAACCCAAAAGACTCCACTCCAAATCTGCTAGAACTTGTACAGGAATTCAGTAAAGTGCCAGGATATAAAATCAATGCACAGAAATCAGTTGCATTTCTATACACCAACAAGAGAGAAGAAAGAGAAATTAAGGAGTTGATCCCATTTATAATTGCACCCAAAGCCATAAGATACCTAGGAATAAACCTAACCAAAGAGGCAAAGAATCGGTATGCAGAAAACTATAGAGTACTCATGAAAGAATGAGGAAGATACAAAGAAATGGAAAAATGTTCCATGCTCATGGATTGGAAGAACAAATATTGTGAAAATGTCTACGCTACCTAAAGCAATCTACACGTTTAATGCAATCCCTATCAAAATACCATCAATTTTTTTTCAAAGAAATGGAACAAATAATCCTAAAATTTATATGGAACCAGAAAAGACCTTGAATAGCCAGAGGAATGTTGAAAAAGAGAGCCAAAGTTGGTGGCATCACAATTCCAGACTTCAAGCTCTATTACAAAGCTGTCATCATCAAGACAGTATGGTGCTTGCAGAAAAACAGACATATAGATCAATGAAACAGAATAGAGAGCCCAGAAATAGGCCGTCAACTCTATGGTCAACTAATCTTTGACAAAGCAGGAAAGAACGTCCAATGGAAAAAAGACAGTCTCTTCAACAAATGGTGTTGGGAAAATTGTACAGCCACATGCAGAAAAATGAAACTGGACCATTTCCTTATACCACACACAAAAATAGACTCCAAATGGATGAAAGACCTCAATGTGAGAAAGGAATCCATCAAAATCTTTGAGGAGAACACAGCCAGCAACCTCTTCGACCTCAGCCACAGCAACTTCTTCCCAGAGACATTGCCAAAGACAAGGGAAGCAAGAGCAAAAATGATCTATTGGGACTTTGTCAAGATCAAAAGCTTTTGCACAGCAAAGGAAATAGTCAACAAAACCAAAAGACAACTGACAGAATGGGAGAAGATATTTGTAAATGACATATCAGATAAAGGGCTAGTATCCAAAATCTATAAAGAACATATCAAACTAAACACCAAAAGAACAAATAATCCAATCAAGAAATGAGCAGAGAACATGAACAGACATTTCTGAAAAGAAGACATCCAGATGGCCAACAGACACATAACCCCACCACCCTCTCCCTACCCCCTTACCCCCGGCACCCCCCAGTTTGTTTTGTCCATAAGAGACTCTTAATCTCACAAAACAAACTGAGGGTTGCCGGGGAGAGGGAGGTATGGAGAGGGTGGGTGGGTTATGGACATTGGCGAAGGTATGTGCTATGGCGAGTGCTGTGAAGTGTGTAAGCCTGACGATTCACAGACCTGTACCCCTGGGGCAAATAATACATTATATGTTAATTTTAAAAAATAAATAAAAATAAATAAATAATTTGAAAAAAATAAGTGGGTGATTCCATTCTAAGGAAACTCTAGTTTCCTTATTCTTCCTTATTCTGGTATTCTCTAGCAGAGAATTATCATGTTGGGCCGTACCTTTAACAGTCTGGGCTTTATTTAGTCATCTGCTAAATGAAGAGTTGAACTAATGTCTGAAGCACTTCTGGTGCTAAGGGGCTGTGATCCAGTATTTGGAGTTAGGACTGGGAAGGAAGGTCCATCACCCACAAGGCGGCACTAGACTGAAGTTTATGCTTATTCTATGACTGTCCTGAGCCTTGGATGTTAGTCTCTTCACAAGTAAAACAAGACATTTGGACTAGACATCCTCACTGGCTTCTGTCCTCCGGGTCTGACATTCTGTGGTCCTGTGGGTCAGATCCTGGTTCAGAAATGGCTTTTCACCTGTTAGTAGCTCACAGACAAAATGTGCAGTCTGTTCTCATGTATATTAGAGAATGAATGGGAGACACTGAGGCTACTAAGTTTGTGTCCTTAAAGAATTCATGCTTGAAAGTCCCGTTTCTAACGATATTTAAGCAAAGCAAAAACAAACACAAGCACCTCTCCTATCTGGAAAGCTGCCTGTCCTCTGTGAAAATTACAGACTTCGGAGCCTGTGAACCCCCCGCCTCTGGGTAGCTCTGAACTTGTTGGCTGCCATGATGAGGCGTTTTCTGGTTCTTGTGGTAGTCATTATTTTAAGTTGTCAGATTATTGCCTTGTTTATAGCACCAGCAGAGCACAGGAGACAGCCCCTTGGCTGGGCAGAACACAGTCTGAAACCCAGGGAAGCAATTTTATCTTAACAAAGATAATGGCTAGAAGACCATTTGCAGACCAGAAAGCCCAGGACAAATGTCAAAAGCTGTTACCATGAGTCACCTGTCTGGGTCTTCTTCAATAAGGCAACTTCTAAAGGTCTCTTTAAATGTTAAAACTCTTATTTCACGATTCTTCAATAGTTAATTTCAACAAGCATTGCCAGTGGAACCTGGATCAGACTGCCCAGTTCTGGGTTTGGGATTCTTTGAGGGTTTTAAGGGTTCTTTAAATTTTTAAAAATTTTTTGCTATTTTATTTTATTTTTTGCAATAAACTGAAAAAGTCTCAAGAAATTCTGAAGTATAACTCAAAACAACATCGATTTGAATTTCTTCTCCTCTTAAACCAAAAACAATATATGTATGCTGTGCAGCGCATTGGTTTGCATCGGGAGGAAATGGCATCTCAGAGTCACACAGAGAGAAGAAACTTATTTCTAACTTATATGTAAGTTCTACGCTTTAAGTAGTTTGAGGGGCCACTAGCAAGAGGGATGCCAAGGGCCTGTAACGGGAACCGTGGTTTTGGAAACTGCCTGTTCTTGCTGTGCGTCAAGTCAGCTCACTGAGGTGGAAAGTTTTGTTCTCTCTTTTCTCCCAAGTACAGGATAAAACCTGGAATGAAGTCATGGAAACACATCAGAAACTTCCCACCGACCAATTAGACTTGAAAAAGCAGCAAGAGGCTATGTGGGAACTCTTCACAAGTGAATGCACTTATTTCTTGGACCATTTATTAGTTCTTAAGATGGTAATGCTGGCCTTCAGTTTGTAGCAGATGGAAAATATTAATTTGATTCTCTGGACACTTGTTTTCTCCCACCGTGCTAAAAAAAAAAAAAAAAAGAAAGAAAGGAAAAAAGGAAGTTGAAGAGAGGGTCCCTTCTTTCAGGGGATTTTAAGAAAATTACACTTGCTTTTTTTGTTTATCTGTTGCTGAGTTGTCTCTTTGTTCGCTTTTAAAAACATGACCTCTCAGGTTTGGGTAAGATCTTCTAAGTAAACTAGTCCAGCTCCCCATTTGATGTCTGAATCCTCTTCTGCCTTATCCTCACCTGTGTTCACACACTACTAGGGTCAAGGAGCTCACACACATCCTCAAAACATCAGTCCCACTTTTGGTCAGCTCCCTTTTTTGGAGCTCTCATTCCCTCATGAACAATGCCAAGAAAAGGCTTTTTGTTGTTGTTGTTGTTGTTGTTTTGCTTGCTTGCTTGCTTCCTTTCTTTTCTTTTCTTTTTTTTTTTTTTTTGATATTTTATTTATTGGACAAAGAGAGAGTACAAGCAAGGAGAGGGGCACGCAGAGGGAGACAGAGAAGCAGGCTCCCCACGGAGCTGGATCCTAGGACCCTGGGATCACAACCTGAGCCAAAGGCTGATGCTTAACCACCCAGGTGCCTCACAAATGCTAATTCTTATCAGCCATCGGGCCGCCCTCACAGATGTCTGGGACAACCATTCCCACGTCATATAGTGGGGTTGGCTTACACAGCATATTCGTGATGTCTGCCAGGGAAATGCCCGGGGAAGTGCCCCTGAGGTAGTGCAGTTCCGAGCAGAGAATTCCTTACCCAAGAACCATGGGGCAAAGAATGGGAAGGGAGCAGCCGCCTTCCAAGATCACAGGGAGGAAGAGGCACATCGCTCAAGGCTGCCTCTGCCCATAAGGCATTCGAACTCTGGCTACTCTCTCACACAGGAAAAATGCTGGATTGGGAGACTTGGGTTCAAGGTCTGAATCTGCCTCTGACTTTGGCCTTGGGAAAGTCTAGTCCTCCATTTCCTAAACCAGGGTTTGGCAGACATTTCCATAAAGGTCCAGACTGTAAATATTTTAGGCTTTGCAGGCCATGTGGTCCTCCTTATTGTAACTACTCAGCTCTTCTGCTGTAGCACCAAAGAAGCTATAGATAATTTGTGATAAAAAGAGAGAGAGAAATAATGTGGTACATTGGCAAATTACAATAAAACATTATTTGGGTAGCAGGCCTGGTTGATCCCACAAGCTGTCATTTAACAATTCCTGCGCTAAGCTATAAAACAGAGATGACAACACCATCTCCAGCTCTCTCATACCATCTCATCACTGCAATAATCAGATCCGTTTTCTTTGAAATCTATCAGGTGCTATGCACATGTCAATTAATATCTTCTGTAAGTAATATTGATTGTATCGGTCACAATGTTCGGTACTTTACCAGCAAAATTAAAACCACAAAGACTCAGGAAATTGAGAATTAGAGACGATATGTATTAGGATGCAGAAAATGAGTTTAAGTGATGCAGGATTTTAGTGGGCAATGTGGCTGTGGAGTCCACAGGTGGGAGGAACTTCATGGTTGGCTCCATCAAAGGACTCAACACTGAGGACAACATTTTTTTTCCATATTTTACCCCTGCCTTCCATGGCATCAGCCCCAATCCTATGGTGGGCTTCTGTTGTAGTCACAGGATGGCTGATGTCCTTGAGGCCAGAGAGAGAGAGAAGATCACTTCTCAGCACTCATAGCCAATGTCATGATGTTCATATTCATTGCACTGGCTTCAGTCACATGCCCTCCCCTGCACCAACTACTCTAATAAGGAAGGAAAGTGCTAATTGGTTTAAGGCAATCAAGACCCATCTCTACAAGTAAGGACACCTTGGCTCACAGCACATGCAAGGCATGGGGAAGAGTAGATATCGAGGGGAAAAGCAGAAGATATTATGGAAGGGGAAGACTGAAGTTGGGTGGTATCCAATAGATGTTCACAACGGAACACTAACCCCCTGGCCTGTACTACCTCCCCTGCCCGATTAAACAGCATAAGAATTTTCAAATCCCACTGTAAGCTGTACAAGCTTTTTAAGCTAGCATTTTCTGTTTTGTTTTGTTTTTTTAGAAAAGCCAATTCAAGTTTATTGATTTTCAAGTGTCACTGTGTATGTACAGTATTATATATCAGTCTTCATACAATCAATGCAAGTTTCCCAAAGTTGGTTATATTTTGTAAGTCAAGCAGTAAAATAAATAAACCAGAGGACTGGGTATCTTTTAAAATGGAAAGATTTTCTACAGAGCAAAAAATCTTATAACAAAAACAGTATTTCTTCTAAATTTTCCCTACTTATCTGTAGCCATGACTTCCAATTCTTTTTTTTTTAAGATTTTATTTATTTATTTGACAGACAGAGATCACAAGTAGGCAGAGAGGCAGGTTGGGGCGGGGGGAGCAGGCTCCCTACTGAGCAGAGAAACCGATGTGGGCTCAATCTTAGGACCCTGAGATCATGACTTGAGCCGAAGGCAGAGGCTTAACCCACTGAGCCACCCAGGTGCCCCAGCCATGACTTCCAATTCTTACAATGATGTTGTTTAAATATTTGGATATTGCCAGATTTCCAGACAACCAGTGCCCCAGGCAAACCTCAGAGAGATTGTGGACTCAGTTCCTGACCTCCACCACAAAGTGAGTATCGCAATAAAGCAGGTCAAATGAATTTTTTGGTTTCCCAGTACATATAAAATAATCTTGACACTATAATATATGTCCATCAAGTGTACAATAGAAGTACATCTAAAAAACAATGGTCATATCTTAATTTCAAAATACTTTATTGCTGAAAAATGCTAACCACCCTCTGAGCTTTCAGTATGTCAGAACCCACTTGCTGGCAGTGGGCCTTGCCTCAGTGTGGATGGCCGCTGACTGACCGGGCTGCTGGGTGCTGAAGGTTGAGGTGACTGTGGCAATTTCTTCAGATAAGACAACAATGAAGTTTGTCACATCGGTTGACTCTTCCTTTCACTTGAACACTTAAAGGCCATTGTAAGAGTATTAATTGGCCTAATTTCAATATTGTCTCAAGGAATAGGGAGGCCTGAGGAGAGGGAGAGAGAGAGATGGGCAATGGCTGGTTAGTGGAGCAGTCAGAAGACACACCCAACATCCATCAGTTAAGTTCAGCATCTTCTATGGGCACTGTTTGCAGAGCCCTACAACAGTTACAATAGTAACATCAAAGATCGTTGATCATCGATCACCATAACAAATAAATAATAATGAAAAAATCTAAAATATGAGAATTGTGAAAATGTGACACAGAGACATGGAGGGAGTCAACACCCTTGGAAAATGGTACCAAAAGGCTTGCTCGACATGGGGTTGCCACAAACCTTCAATTTGTAAAAACTGGGTATCTGTGAAGTGCAAGAAAATGAGGGATGTCTGTACACGGGATTTGGGGAAGCTCTAAGTCAGTGGTTCTCAGAGTGGGGTCCTTAGACCAGCAGCATCAGGATCACTTGGGAACTTACTAGAAATGCATATTCTCAGGGCATCTTGGTGGCTCCTTCAGTAAAGCATTCAACTCTTGATCTCAGCTCAGGTCTTTATCTTGGGTCATGAGTTCAAGCCCTGCAGTGGGCTCCATGCTGGGCATGAGCCTACTTAAAAAAAAAAAAAAAAAAGGAAAGAAAGAAAAAAAGAGAAAAAAGAACATTCTCAGACCCTATCAGAGACCTATGAGTCAGAAATTTAGGGGATTGGCTCTAATCTTTCACTTAACAAGGTCTCTAGGTAGTTCTGATGCAAGTTCTAGAAACATTCACTGCATTAACATATGGAAACGGAAACTAGAGAAGATTGGTGGTCTAAAGTCCAGCTTTTTTACACCTAAACTCCTTGAAATAATTGGTCCCTTTGAATGTTCATCGTATTTCTACAAAGCAGGCCTGTTTCAAAAAATTGATCTCTAGTTTATAGAATGAGGGCAAGTTATCTGTGAGAATTATAGTTCCTTCTTGACTTGCTGCAGTTTTTCCTGTTGTATAAAGGAATCAGATCAAGTAATAAAAACATAAAGATTCCTTTAATGTTTCACCAATATTTAATGCCTCTATCCAAATCTAAACATCTTCCCAGTTATCAGATACTAGCTCATTAGTTGTCTATTTTTAATTTCTTGAGCATACAAGATATTTGGGTCTTGTGCAGAGGAGGAAGTAAATGAGAACTCATGAATGTTGTTTTGGTCTCAAGTTAGTGCCATTGGCAAGAAGAGAACCCTTGAGATTTCTTTGGCCCTGGGAAGCTGAGAAAGCCCATTTGAACAGATTATGTCCAACAAGCATCTGTGAGGGCTCACACAAGCAACAGCGACTTTGTACAGAACAGCTCATTTCCCATTTGTCCTATGGGGCTTAAATGTCATCATTTGTATTTAGGAAAATTTTTAAACCTTGAAAATACTGATTTCTACATTGTCTTGTAAAGTTATATTCAGGAGGTTGATGTTTAATGTTCTTGCAAAGGGCAAGTTTCAAAATTAGAAAATAGAAAGTAATTGCATTTTTTTTAAAGATCTTCATGAATATATTAAAATATCTACAAACTCATGAATACCTCCTGGATGTGGCTGTATGGAGACTTTTTGCAAACCTAGGGGAGTTGAGTCAGATGAGTCACAGTGGGTAGAATCCAGTAGCCATGTTTTCAAATTCACCAGAGGATCATAAAAATGTACACTTATTCTATTCCTGTGGCTTCTGTTCTATATTCCATCCCCATATAATATCATGATCAGGAGTTCGGATTAATAAGCAGGAAATCTAAATGTCCATTGGCATCTTTCCGATAGATTGTCGATATTACAGGGCCTTCAGTAACATTTTCCATCTTTCTGGGGCCATTTAAGAAGCAAACACAGTGTTTGCTTCAGCGGCACACATACTAAAATTAGAACCATGCAGAAAAGACTAGCATGGCCCCGGCACGAAGATAACACACAAATCTGTGAAGCGTTCCATATTTTTTCTACGATACAAGCTCTGGAACATCTTCTACAATCTATTCAGGAACCTACCCAGTTCAGTGCTGTATTCAGAAGACCTAAAACAGTGCCTGGTGGGCCTGGGAGGGCTCAAGAAGCAATGTGGAATATATGAATTTCCTCAATAAGTAATGCAGAATACAAAAAAAAAAAAAAAAAGTTAAACACATTCTTAAGATCTCCATCATCAGGGTGCCCGGGCGGCTCAGTGGGTTAAGCCTCTGCCTTCGGCTCAGGTCATGATCTCAGGGTCCTAAGATCCAGCCCCACACTGGGCTCTCTGCTCAGCAGGGAGCCTGCTTCCCCTTCTCTCTCTGCCTGCCTCTCTGCCTACTTGTGATCTCTCTCTGTGTCAAATAAATAAAATCTTTTTTTAAAAAAATCTCCATCATCTTCATAAATACTTATTTTCAAATAAATGTCCTCTTCTCACATATGTTATAAATAAATAATATATTTCTTCTAAAAAGGAAGAGAGATACCAACAATAATTTATATGTAAGATACACTGATAAGAAAATATATATTGGAGAGTGGAGAAAAAGAAGTCTTTGAGTTTTGCCAGGAGATAAGTTCGAAATGGAAAACATCTCTAAGAGCGATACCCAAAGCTCATCAATTTTTGATTCCTTACCCTTGGAAGGGTGACTACTCTCGTTTTCTTTCTCCCTGGCCCTTAGAAAAGCTTTGGTTTTGTGAACAGTCTTTTCAGTATCATCAAGGACTAGGCCAAGCCTTTGGAGACTTCACCGCTGATGGATTTCATTTCCAAGCTCACAAAGGTAAGATCCTTCTGGGATGACCCAGCTTCGTTGCATAAATTCACCCACCTCCCAGAAGAGTTGGGTATGGCTCCCTGATTTGTGCGCATGTGCTATTGTGCCCAAGAATGTTCCATGAATACCCTCCCATGAAAGAGACATCCTTTCCTCTGCCAGTCAACATCTTCCAAAATAACTTGTGGCTCCTGTTTGCCACTGTCACCCCTCCTGCGTGGGTTTTATGAACACAAAATTCTGCATGCATGGAAACGCCATTTCCAAGTCTGTTTTGTAAAATTACTTCAACTTAAAGCAATATTCATGGCAACAGTTTGTGTAGGCTAATTACATGGTTCAGTTATTCTTCTAACGAAGTGCCAGGCTCTCAGAAAAGAACAAAATAAACCTTCACATCTATCAACACCCTTAGTAAGACTTCTGTGTGAAGGAGAAGAGAAGAGAACCTACACCTTTGGTTTGAGAGATACTATTTATTTCCTGAGTAAATATTTGGACCTCCTCCCCCACTTTTTTACTTCGACCTTTTAAACCCAGCCCCTCCTCATGGAGCAAGATTTTAATTTTTACAACCATTCAAAAAAACCCCGTAGATTGAGATTTACTGAGCACTTACTAAGTGCCTAGGTGTGGGGCTGAGACCCTGTACACGCTAATCTGTAGAATTAGACGCTGTCCCTAGTTTGGGGGAGTTTTCAGTCCAGTGGGGGAGAAACGGATGTGATAATGATGCCAATGATATCATCCAATTGAGATAAATGCCGAGGAGAAAGGAGCATAGATATCATGAAAGAAGGCTTCTAAGTTGGGGCAGATGGCAAGATTTTACAGATAGGAGATTCTTTGCAATGATGCTCAAGGTGAGAGATGAAGGAGTATTTAATACAGTGAAACAAGCATGAAGTTAGGTGAAAGTAACGAGATCTTTGGTCACCTCTGAGAACAGATTTGAGTAAGAAATGCTTTGAAAAACAAGGGAAAGAATGTAGTGCTGGGAATTAGATAAACATCTCAGGATCTCTCAATCCTTCAGAACATGTTTGAATTCAGTTTTTAGTAAATAGTCTGGAGAAACATCCACTTCTCCTCAAAACACATAAGTTATATTCGTCTGCTGGGGCGGCTATAACAAACTGTCATAGAGTGGGCAGCTTTTAAACAACAGAAATGTATTTCTCATCGTTCCAGAAGGTGGAAGTCCGAGACCTGGTCGCCAGCATGGTCAAGAGAGGGTCCTCTTCTGGGTTGCAGACTTCCCATTGTATCCTCACATGGCAGAAGGAGCCAGAGATCTCTCTGGAGCATCTTTTAGAAAGGCACTGAACCCATTCACAAGGGCTCCATGCTCATGACCTGGTCTCCCAAGGGCCCACCTCTGAATACAGTCACACTAGGGCTTAGTATTTCACATG
This sequence comes from Martes martes, assembly GCF_963455335.1. Taxonomy (NCBI): domain Eukaryota; kingdom Metazoa; phylum Chordata; class Mammalia; order Carnivora; family Mustelidae; genus Martes; species Martes martes. Next base: position 27,500,486 of record NC_137895.1, on the reverse strand, counting down.
TGAATTTGAAAGGACACAAATATTCAGACCATAGCATAAGAGCACTTGTAGCCTACCAAAGCATGGGGCATCAATAGACTTTTTTTTTTTTAAAGATTTTATTTATTTATTTGACAGACAGAGATCACAAGTAGACAGAGAGGTGGGCAGAGAGAGAGGAGGAAGCAGGCCCCCCGCCAAGCAGAGAGCCCAATGCGGGGCTCAACCCCAGGACCCTGAGATCATGACCTGAACTGAAGACAGAAGCTTTAATCCACTGAGCCACCCAGGCGCCCCCCATTACTCATTATTTTAATCAATAAATCTATCAAGGAGCACATAGGTATAGCAACATGGCAGGCGCTATGGAATTCCAAGGAGAGTGTCTCCCAGTAAGGAGGCAGAAGCTTTGGCTTTGAAGGAAGAGTAACCCTCTTTCCTAAGAACCCCTTCCCTGAGTCAGTGGCCTGTCCAGTGTGTGCTCAGTTTGACCCTTACCTATGTAAGCATATACGTACAGATTGCCATCTGCCTTATTTGAAAATAAACTTGTGTTGGCTTACCCGTGTGAAGTCACTGTAGCAGGTTTAAGACCCGACCAAAGTTCTATAAGATTAAAGTAACAACATTGAACTCTTCATCAGATTTTCTACAAGAACAGTGAGGTGCCCCAAATTTAATGATGTATTTTTAGGAGCCAGCAGGTGAATTAAGTTTGTGGGTAATTGGGAGGACTATCGGATGAAGAGTTCAATGTTATTTCTTTAATCACGTACGACTGACGCCAGTTTAACATCAACCAACACGAGCACGGAAATCCAAGGTGATGTTGGTGGTTGGGACCCATGCAGATGCGTAGGTCTCAACAAAGCATAAACGGAAGTCAAGGGTGAATTAAACTAAGATGTTTTACATAGAATTTCCTTTAAGTATGAGGGGTTGGGAGGAGCTAGTTTATTGAGGAGTTACCTGCTGATGATGGGAATACCATTTTTCGTTTAAAAAGTGTTCATCCGGAAGACAACCTGTTTCCATCCACAGGGTCATAGCTCCTGCTGATCCCGGAGTTCCTCAGTCGCTGTCTTTTGAGAGCCTGAGGCAGAGAGATAACTTTGGAATTTATTTGAAAGTAAAGCACCATTTTCTTTTATATTTTTCCTAGGACTCTTTGGATGTAATGGGTACTAGGAATTATTACACCTAATTAAATGGGAAAGAAGAAAAATAAATGATCAACAATACATTTTAACTACAAATCTGCTTTCCCCATAAATGCATGATCCACTACCCACTTAGGAATTTTACATGGTGCATATCTGGAAACATTAGCTCATCATTCCTGAAATTTGGGCAGGGCTTCAAAATGCTTGATTTGTTCATTGTTTTGGGTTTTGGGTTTTTTGGGGTTATTTTTTTTTTTGCTGAAGAAATTGGCACATTGTAAGGACAAAATGGACCAAGAATCAAGCTTTGTTTGTGAACAGAAGTTAGGCTTTCATAGGATTTGGTCCTAGGAAAATCCTACTGCACAAAAGCCCAGAGCCCTGTTTGCACTGTAGTCTATGGGAATGGCTGCCCCCGGAGCACATCATGGAGCACAAAGTAAATGTTGCCCCTGGGGTTGGACAACATGGCGACTATGGGTTCCAAAGCATCAGAACAACAAGGAATTTCTGCTGGGGAATGTAAGCATTTGCTTATAAGAAAAACTGAAACGAATTTTCCCTGACTTCCCTGGTTCCTTTGACCCCCCCCCCACCTCCAACTTTTGATATTTCTTTAGCCTTGAGCTGTAACTTTTCAGCATCATGCCGGAGCCCTTCTGTGGGATCCAGAGAAGATGGTCCCAGCCTTTCCAGAAAACCAGCTCTGCCCTGCAGCTGCAAGAAGCGCCCCCCCGCCCCCACCCCAGAGCATCTCCTCAGAGGCATGGGAGGCAAAGCTATGGCTGTTCCCAAACCCTTTACCAGGAATCAGTGTGCCTTTGCCATGGCCCGGAGGTGCCAGAAAGCCTGGGTATGGTGGGGCCAAGAAAAGAGGAAAGATCTTTGGGAACAAACTTGGCTCCCCATTTTTGTAGCTTCAGCCTTTTGGCCTGTTTCATTTGCTGCTCAAACTGAAAGCTCATTAGAGTTCCAAATGAATGAATAATGCTGTTGCAAAAGTTTTCCCTGGAAGCTGACGGATTGGACTCCTGGCCAGGTCCCCAAACTGGGGAGGATCCAGGTCCGCTGCTCTCCCTTCCAAGCTAAGGCAGAGATGAATTTAACCAGGCTCAGCCACTGCTTTCAAGTAACTATGCAACACCCCGTATCAACTGGTTTACATTTACTTGTGAATAACGTATAGCACTGGAGATATTTAGGGAAAAGAACTAGGGGGTGCCATGTTGTAGTGACAACGTAGAATATTTTTACAACACGTGATGCTTTACCAGGCACTTGCTCAAACATCTCTTTTACTCCTTAGCACAAAGCTATGAAGGTGATTACATTGTCCCCATATGTCCCTGAGGCTCAGAAAGATTGTGTCACTTTACAAGGTCACATGGCCAGTAGGTGGCCAAAAAGGACCTGGATAAATGTCTTCAAGCAAAAAGAAAAAAAAACAATGGTCTTCATACCAGAACTATTTCTAAGACTTCAGGGCAATTTCCTGTTGCTGGGGCGCTGTTAGCTTCATAAGACAAAGCTGAGGAATCAGGGGAGGCTTTGGAGGAATAAGAGGTGCACCTGCCCTCCACAGCCCCATAGTACAGAACAAAAGCATCATCACCTATAGTTAATTTTATATATTATAACATAATATAATATATAATACACATTATATATTATATATAATAGAGTGTATACTATATAATAATATATAATATATAATTAAAATAGAGTATATTATTAAAATATACAAAAAATACAATTATACACATGTTTATAATATGTAATAAATACAGAATAACATAATAATTATAATATATGTAATTAAAATACATAGTAATAACATGTAATACAATAATAATAAAAAATAAAATATAATACATAATAATAATGGTAATACATAATAGTAGTAATCAAAGTGAAAAGGTGACTCCTTCTGGAGCCCGTGCGATGGCCAGGCCCTGTGCTGCCTGCTGGTCATCTATGATCTCTTTGTCTATACAACCCCCCTGTGAGATCTGACATGATCCCCATTTTTCAGGAGTTTAGACGAATGAGGCAACTTGCTGGAAGCTATGGTCATTCTGGGCAGAGGCAGGAGGGATTCGAGCTCAGTGCCGTCGGAAGCTGACTCTGCCCTGATCTAAGCAGTGGGGCTGGAGAACTGGACTCTGTCATGCTAGGGGCTGCCTGGAACGGGGCGGTGAAGGCGCTGGGATGAATTTACCCTCCGAACCACATGGGGCCGGGATTGAAAAGGGTCTGTATGTACTGGAGGAGAACACTGATGGGAGTCGAATTCTCTCTGCTCTTTCCTAGATGGTTGGGATGGAACAGGGACAGACTGGGTGCTTACTGTGAGGCCTATTTGTGTGCTTCAACTGAACAAGAGCTAAGGGCTCTGCCTGCTGTAGACTGAGTGTTCAAGAAATGCCAACTCCTGTTCTGGGCATTTTTTTTTTTAAGATTTTATTTATTTATTTGACAGACAGAGATCACAAGTAGGCAGCGAGGCAGGCAGAGAGAGAGGAGGAAGCAGGCTCCCCGCTGAGCAGAGAGCCCGATGCAGGGCTCGATCCCAGGACCCTGAGATCATGACCTGAGCCGAAGGCAGAGGCTTTAACCCACGGAGCCACCCAGGCGCCCCGCGTTCTAGGCATTCTGTGTAGATTAACTCATCAAAACTCCTCAGCAACCTGACAAGGTCGTCGCTCTTGTTCTCCGCATTTCACAGATGAGGCTGAAGGAGCTTCTGTAAATTTCCCAAGATTCCATGGACGCTGGCTGCTCAGCCCAATGCTACCTCCCCACAGACAGATTTATGAGAAGAATGTTTTCATCTGAGGCCCTGAATTCCTTTCACCGTCCCCCTAAACACACTGGATACTTTTCATAAAACAAAAGCAGGCTCCATTGATCTATATACTCTTCCATGAAAAGGCCTTTTATGTCCCATCTTCCTTGGCAGACATTGTTCTTTTCTTCCCTAATGCGCCTAAAAAAATAAAGCCAATAGGGAGATAAAAGTAAAACTTAGAGCTACTTTTAGAATCATCAAATATCTTTCTTCTCTTCTCTGAAGCCTTTCAAAACTCTAAAATCTTCCAATTATCCCTGCCTGGATCTTTGACTCAATTGTTCACCACTGATGCTTCTTGCCTGATCGTTATGTGGTGGGGGGGGGGGGGATTGGATGTTTTTATACTTACCTGAATACCAGTGGGTGCTGGCAGCCCGCACTGTCCCCTGAGGTGTGAAAATCTGGGGCAATGACCCAGGGCTGTGCTTTGAGGAAATCCGTTACTGGAGCTCGCAGGCACCCCAGCTGGAACGCGGCTGCCAGTAAGTCCGCACGCAAGTCAGCCCCGAAGGCCAGGGGGGAAGGACCCACCCCACCCCCACCATGCCGTGCGCCTCTTCTCTCCACTGGTTCTACCCCCAGCCTTCCGCCCCTGCAGTTCCTGCTTCCTTCTCCTTCCTTACACCCTTGATCAGAATCACAGTTGTTTTGAGCTGGATGAGAACTTGGAAGTGATCTAGTACCTTCCACCATTTTCCAAAAGAGGAATCTGGGATACCGAGAAGAGAAGGTAGTCCCGCGGCAAGCCTTGAAGCCTGGCTCCACCCACCCCGCCCCACCCCCCACCACCGTGTACTCACTTTCATGACCTGCCATCTGTCTGGGGGGAAGTGAAAAGACCAGGTCTGGCAGAATGCCTGTGAGGAAAGAGCCCGGAATGTTTTCAGAAGAAACAACTTTGATAAAGCTGCTAGTGTGGGCGGACAAGAGCCCCATGGATGGGGTCAAACTTGGAAAGACAGGCGCAGGGCCGCGTGGGTGGCTCAGTGGGTTAAAGCCTCTGCCTTCGGCTCGGGTCATGATCCCAGGGTCCTGGGATTGAGCCCCGCATCGGGCTCTCTGCTCAGCAGGGAGCCTGTTTCCTCCTTTCTCTGCCTGCCTCTCCACCTATTTGTGATCTTGTGATCTCTGTCTGTCAGATAGATGAATAAAATCTTTAAAAAAAAAAAAAAAAAAGAAAGAAAGACAGGCGCAAATTGCTAAGCCTGAGGCTGGTAGAGAAAAGGCAAATTCAGGGGTAAGAGAGAGAAAGAGCTCTCTTTTCAGAGAAGAGATTGGAACCAGAAAAATGGTGGCGGGGAGGCTGTGGGGTGTGTCTTCGATCCCCTCCCCCAACCCAAAATCTTCAGTGAAATTAAACGTTAAATAATAATTCATAACTCAAAAAGTGTTTGGCATGAGTGGGTTTACACTGGAAACCAACACGGGAAACCAACCAAAGATCTTAACTCGGCGTTTGGCCCATGATGCTCAAGAAAGAAATAGTGTGGGGACAACAGGATTTCAGAAGCCAGAGAAAGCCGTTGGAACTCAGGATCTGCAGGAGGGCTTTGGACTTCCTTGGGCCATGGAGCCCATTGTATCCCGATCTCCAAAATGCAAAGGCTGACATCTGGGCATGAAGATGGACACGGCTGTCTTTGGGGAAGCAGGGGCAGCCTCTACGGTATGCCTTGGTCCACTTGGTCCTCACTTCAGGGCCATGAGACAAAGAATTTAACCTGGACCTAGGCTGATCATGAAAGTGGGAAGAGGTAATAGCCTACAGCAGGAAAGATATGTCATTAAGGGTAGGACCCTTTTACACCTCAACGCAGGTGTGAGTGGGTGGGAGAAGGGAAGAGGAAGAGGAAGATGGCACCTGTGTGTACAGTAGCCAGAGACTTGGCTCAGTGCCATGTGTCACCAAAGGCCAGGGCCCCTCGAGACAGTGCCACATTCAGAGAAACAGTCCAGCCTATGAAACAGATGAAGGAGCTATTCTCATGTATACTTGTATTTCTCAAATCTTTTTATGGCAATCCGGGTACGACCCACAGCAGTACTTACTAAGATTCCTTTTCCTGTCTTCCCAGTTGCCCGCACATCCAGCAAAGGCTTCCTGATCCAATCTCTCGCTATTGAAAATGGTCTTTGTCTTTATCCCTCCCCTCCCAGCTCTCTGCTCTGTATCCTGGAGATCAGTTCAGCCTCTTTGACTCGTGTTTTCATTTTCTCTTCTTTATCCTGATTCTCAGCAACAACGGAGACTCAAGAAACTGCCCCAACGAGCAAAAAGTCCTTCCTTTCCTTTCCACCCTCTGGTGGGCATCCTCAGCTTTTCCGTAAATCACAATGAGGATGGGAGCAGAGCTGGTGAAGCCAGAACTCTCCCCCAAGGGCCCGGGAAGAAGGAAGAAGCCAATGAGCAAAACTAAACTCAAGTGAGAAGAGTGAATGAAGCTGGGGCACGTGTGTTAATACATCTCATCACCGCACTGATGGCGCACGCATTCTCTAGGAGAATGAAATCACAGATTTCAAACTTCTCCTGTGCCTCAGAATCCTGACATTTCCCTGTTTAGGAGGATTGGGTGGTGGTGTCACGTGGAGGCCTGAGGACCGCTGCCTTTGTCACCACTGCTGGGAAGGCAAGCAGCTGAACGAGGATTCTTCCATTTCTTTAATTGGAGAGTAACAGGGTCAGTCTGTAATATTCGATAATACTTGTTAATCACGTTTAAGGACTCCATTTCCAACCCTGAATTTGGCGCTGGTAGGTAGCTATTTGCTGAAGACAGCTGACTATGGAATTTGCAAAACCAAAGTGTAGGCCACGGCTTATAACCTTTCCCAGCAAACTCACAAGTATGTTATGTAACTACTGAATAAAGTAAGAGTTTCCTGGCTTTTTTTTAAAGACTTTATTTCTCTGAGAGAGAGCGAGCGCATAAGTGGGGGCAGGGGCAGAGGGAGAGGGAGAAGCAGGCTCCTCGATGAGCAGGGAGCCTGATCCCGGGCTCGGTCCCAGGACCTGGGATCATGACCTGAGCCAAAGGCAGATGCTTAACCAACTGAACCCCCAGACAGCCCTGTAAGAGTTTCTGGAGTCCAGGCTTCTCAATGCCTCGATCGGAGAAGCCATATTCTGATACATCTGCTTTTGTCTTCCGCCGTGGTGTGAGCAAAATGAACAGTGAGGACGGCTGCTCTTGCCTTCAGTTGCGAGTGGGCCCCACTGCACAGGCTGACTTGGTACCCCTTGTTACTGAAGAATGTCTGGAAACAGAGTAAAGACTCAACAGAGGAAATCATGACCCACGCCATCAAGGAACAGGTGACGTCACTCAGTAAGTCCCTGAGGTAGGTGACCCAGAGCTCCAGTGTAGAGATGGGAGGCGGGGGGTCCTGTGACTGCTGGGAACCACTGGAGCTTCCATCCTGGAAGGTAATTCCATTAACATGAGGTCATGGCTCTCAAAAACCTGGATTCGAGTTTGAGTGCAGTGCAAATCAAACACGCGAAAGAATGGGCTCCAGTCACTTCCTGGCCGACCTTACGAGAACTCTAACAGCAAGTGTGTGAGGATGTGGCTCTGTCTCCAAGGCGTTCAGAAGTGAGTTCAGGCAGGAAAAGACCTACTTCCCAGATGATTGAAGGCACTTTGTTTTTAACAGCCATTCAGAACCCACGCACAAAGCAAATGGGGGTAAACACCACAGGGAGACTTTCCGGAGGATAAATTACCATTCATCATTTTTTTTTAAGGTCGCTGAAATCCAGGGCCAATGTCAAATTATGCCAATTGCAATCTCAAGAACTGAAATTTGGGACTAGGAACTAAGCGAGCCCTATGATGACTTAATTCGTGGAGATGTGTATAATAATTTAATTATTTGAATTTACAAATAAACCCTTGACATAGGCCTATAAACCAAGATTTTCTGGGAAGCATCCAAAGAGAACCACTCAAATTGATTATCAGTTGCACAGATATATATTTTTTTTTATTTTTTTTTTTGCAATTTCAGAAGTAAAATGACCATTCAGTTGGGAGTTTCTTTCCTCTTTTTAAATTTTTTGTTCAAATTCTAAAATGACCCAAGGAACTAGAATTGAGCTTATTAACGAGCAAAACAGAAAGTCAATTAAACACAGACTTTTCAAAGCTTTGAATGTCATTTTGGAGATTATGACTCATTTTGATAGGTGTGTGAGAAGACAACAGCATTTCTTCCGGAGGCTTCTCAATAAAATATGGATCCTTGTCATTGAGGGAAGACATTCCTGTGGGCCTCCTGTAAGTCTATGAGCTTAAAGACGACAAATTCTCAAGAATCCCGCCCACCATGTGATGCTATGGGTCTATGACTTGTCCTTCATATTCCCAAAAATTATTTCAAAACCTCAATAGTAGTAAGTTATTTTTAAATGTTAGAAAATTAATACAAATCTTCAGAAGAGAAAATGAGTTCTTCTCAAAAAACAGTAGTCATTCTTATCATGAAGTGGATGTAGGTTTTACAATTAGTAAAAAACAAGATATGTTTGTCCTTGTTCATATGATTTGTTCCCCCACTAATTAAATGCCATATGGTTCAGGGATATGATAAAGCTACCAAAGGCTTTATTAGTATTTTTGAAATAAAAATGCACAATACATTTCCAACTTACTGAGTTACATTAGTTAAGCTTCGTTTTTCTCTGCAAGAGGCTGATTTCAAATGAGTTTTTCTAAGACATCTAAGCAGCAAGCAGTATGTTAAATGAATGTAAGATACGGTTTGGCTCCAAGGGCAGTCAATATCTCTAAATGATTACTGTGGATCTTGGTTAAATTTTATGCTATAATGTCACATGCATTTAAGACTTTATTAATTGTGGGGCGCCTGGATGGCTCAGTGGTTCAAGTCTCTGCCTTCGGCTCAGGCCAAGATCTCAAGGTCCTGGGATCGAGCCCCACATCCGACTTTCTGCTCAGCGGGGAGCCTGCTTCCCCCTCTCTCTCTGCCTGCCTCTCTGCCTACTTGTGATTTCTCTCTCTGTCAAATAAATAAATAAAATCTTGGGAAAAAAAAAAGACTTATTGATTGTGTCTTGTTTTTCAGGGGATCTTGAGTGAAAAGTGGAGTGGCTTGACAATTTCCCAAAAATGTAGACGTCTATAGGAGATTATAATGTGGCCTCCATTATGGGGTAGTGATAAAATATTCTTCATTCCAGAAGTACACAAAGGATCAGTTGGGTCTTACGTCCTTTTCCAGAAGTTTGGCATTTAGGTGGAAATTAACACACTAGCCTTAGAAAGTCCCCAGCTGTCCACTTTAATAAGAAATCTAATTTTATGGACAAGAAGTGAAGCCTTCATCCACGTGGCATTATATGTGGGAGGCAGACATCCTCAGCCATTCTCGGGGATGGCCCTTCTGAGTGGTTTTCCATTCTGTCCCATTCCCGTGTCTGTCTTCCAGCATTTTCAAATGTCTCAAACCTTCTAGACAGAATGCATTGCCCCAGCTACTGCAGTATGTTCTCTTTCCATCCATAACAGTATCTCTGTGATTTTCTCCCTTGTTTTCCAAGGGCTTGGAACATATTTTTAAAGAACACACAGCAGAAAACATCTTGTCACTAACCAACAGACCCCTTCTCCATGAAGAAAAATTAAAAAAACAATTTTTAATTACTCTTTTTTTTAATTTTTTTTTAAATTACTCTTGCAGGTAAATTACTGCTTCCTTTAAAAACTCAACATCTTTGCTACCTTGTAACTTGTCCGATCATTGCAAAGGGCAGTGTGGGAGGAATCGTATTTGCCTCTCTATGGCCAACGCAAAGCGATCTGTGATTCAGAGCCTCCTAGGGACTCGCCCAGACTCTACAGAACTAGCCACATGTCCTCCATTTTCTCTTTGTGAGGTGAGATAACCATGTCTATCTCATAAGGTTGTTGGTCAAATGAAACAATAGACATGAAGAGTTAGCACGTGGTCTGAAGTAGACTAGACACTTGACGTGCCCTGTTGTCATCATGGCTTTACTCCTCCAGTGGGCAGGGCTACCATCCCATCAGTGGCTTGGGACACTGTTATGTAATACACATTGTGCTAGGTGGGTACCATTGGAGGCTACAAAGTACTTGTTCTGCAGAATCCTTTCTTTCCCTCTAGTTGGGGAGCTCTGCCATGGTGAGCAGACCTGCAGTGTAAATCCAGAAAAGCAAAGAGTCTCTGAAGTTGGAGGAACTGAGCAAGGCATTGTGTGGTCCATGAGGCTGCAGGTGAACTTGAAGGGGGAGGGGTAGAAAGGATGGAGGTCCCTGCAAGGACAGGAGGGATGACCTCTCAGATGAAGAGCCTAGAGGGAGAAAGGCTTGGAGGCAGAAGCCACCCAAGAGTGTAAATTCTGGTAGTGTGGAGGTTCAGAGGGCAAACCTCCCCCCACCCCACCCCCTCCTGAGGGCCAGGCCCACTTCCTAGCTCAGCCAGCTCTGCCTGTGTGACCGTAGGCCCCTTACAGCAATCGTGCCACACTGCCATTTCCTTCCTTTGTCGTGCGGATTCAGTGAGCTGACAGATGGATGGCTACTTGAAGAATGGCTGGCACTGAGTCAGTCAGTGCCCAATAAATACCATCATGGTCAGACAGGCTGAAATAAGATCTGCAGTCAGTCACTCGTCTCTGCACAAACTCTGAGTGGGTCACCCGCTATGTGGGAAGCTGTGCAGGACATGGGGTGGCCTATTCATGGTAGCGTGGTCCCATGGGGCAGTGCTGGGCAAGAATGCCTTATTGAACACACATTGCTAAGAATCCGCCATATTGCAGGTCTCGCGTAAGAGAGCAGGTTGGGACCCAACACGCACCTGGCAACTGCTGACAAGGAAGGATAGACGCGCCCAGCATTTACACCCACGGGCTGCTTCCCGCATGTTCTCCTTTCAGTAAATTATGCAGAGAAGTTACACTGAATCCCATTGTATAGGTGAGGAATCTGGGGCTCAGGGAGGTTCAGCAATCGTGCTCAAGTTCACTTGGCACATTAAACGGCAGAGACCAGACCCATGCCAGGCCACCGCAGCCAAGGAGGCTTCCAGAATCAGAGCCACTGGCTTGGAATCCAAGCAGAGGGACCCAGCCGGGAAACTGCTGGCAACGAGAAGTCATTGAGCTCTTAGACAGGAATGTGATGGGTTTCAAATACAGCTGAAGAAAGAGATATCAGAAGCAAAGCACAAAATGGTGCAGGGGAGGGGACCAAAGTCAAGAGACCAGCCGGAAGCTTCTCAGGGAAGCAGGGTGAGGTGAGACGAGCAGGGGCCTGGGTTTCGCAACTGTTCTTAATCAGGAGGCCACACCCTGCCCACTTCCATTTGAAAAGATGATGATTTTAATTTTCTTTGATGTTAGTCACCACTTCAAAAATAATTATACATGACAAAACCAAGTCAAAGTAATGAAATAAAACAACTCCTCACGCAAACTGCCTTTCCCTCCAAAATCGACCCTCACCTGGAATTATCAGAGATTTTGATTTGCACCCTCCCTCTATTCACCAACTTCCCAGCACTGTGAGGTGCACTGACCTACCCTAAAATGTTAGGTACTTGCATAAATAGAAAAAGATAAATGTGAGAGGTGTTTCAAAGGCAAAGGCAGGAGGACTTGAGGATTGTTAAAGTGGGTAGAGGAAATGAGTCGAAGACACCCTCGGGTGCCCTCATCTATGTGCCCGAAAGGTTGGTTGAGCAACACTGCAGGCAAAGGGAGTGAGTCGGGTGGTCAATTTTAGGGTTCAGGTGTGGGCATGATAGGTCATGTGGAAGCTGGATGAACACGCCCATGGCCATCTCTCGGCGGAAAGCCTTGTCAGATGTGCACTCATGCAGCACACGGGATCGGGGTGCTTGTCACAGAAGCATGGGTGGGAGACTGGCTCTGCCATCCCTGGGGAATTGCTTCTTCCGCATGGTCCAAGATGAGTCACCAATCAGTGTGTCTCCATGCAAGCAGGTGGGAAAGCGAAGAGGGAACAGATCAGAGCCCTGCTGTTTAAGGACAGGACCCAGAAGCTGCACACTTTTGTTTCTATCCACTGGTCAGATTTCGTCACTTGGTCATATTTAGCTACAAGGGAAGCTGGGAGATGGAGTACTTGCTGGAAGGTGGACACGGAGCCACTAAAACTCAGCAATTCTATTACAACAAAGGAGGGGGGAATGGTTTTTAAGGGACAACCAGCAAGCAGTCTTTGGGGCAGCCTGATTTGCACAAAGTTTCTAATAGTAATGGAATACAATTTAAAAAAATTTTTTTCAAGGACAATTCAAGATTGAATAAAATATGTGGTATCTTGGCCATGCAAATATAGAATCTTTCCTCTAAACTTAAAAGAGGGGAGAAAATAGAAATGAGTCCTTACTATTTTATCTATTGACTTAACCTTAGCCACACAGTTTCCTGCATGTGAGAAAGAACTTCTAGAAAAATATTAATCAATTTTTCTGATTTTTCTTGTATTTACTTTAAACTTCTGTCTCAACTGCCTCCGAACAGACTGCCTATTCCTCTAAAATCATTTCCATTTAACCACGTCCATTTCTAATTTCTAAGGGATAGAGTAGAATAGGGAGGGGATTCCTGATTCTACTGTTTGATTTCTCTCCTCCTACTATCCCCTTCTTAAGGAGAAGTATAAAAGCCCATTTGCCTTAAGTAATGCAAAAAGTGATATCAGAAAAGTTTGTAAATATAAAGCTACATGATGAATATTTAAATATGTACAGACACATTGCACAACTCAGGAAAAAATTCACTTTAATGACTATCTTAATCAGCTAGAGCTGTCATGAAAACATACCACAGACTGGGCCACTTAAAGAACAGAATGTTATTTCTCACAGTTCCAGAAGTCCACAACCAAGTTGCCCGTTGATGAGGTTTCTGGTGAGGGCTCTCTTCTCAGCTTGCAGACGGCCTCCTTCTGTGTCCCCACGTGGCAGAGAGAGAGGGCGTATGCTCTAATGATGGCACTAATCCTACTGGATCAGGGTTCCACTCTTGTGCCTTCATTTAATCTTACTCACCCACTCCTAACATAGCCACATTGGAGGTTAGGGCTTCGGACACAGGAGCTTGGGGGGTGGGGGTGGAGGGGATACATAATTCCGTTCACAGCAATAACAACATGCCTTTTTCCTAGCCACATGTATCTTTGCCAGTGACTGCCCAGATGAGTCAAAAGGCAAAAATAAAGCAAGTTCCATTAGTTGATAGATGTGTCCTAGGCTTTGCTGAAACCACTGCAAACACCATCCGAGCTATCTTAACTCCACAAGAAATGCATCACAAATACCATGTCTTTAAAGCTGGAAGCATGGGCTCCCATCGAGTCTCTGCTTCAGGGAGAAATCAATTCAACAGTAATGCAGTTTTCTGATGCACATGATTGGAGCTTCCTAAGGTGTAAGCCTGGTTTGCCCTGACACCCACCCTGTCTTGTTTTCTAAGGGATTCTTTGATTTGAAAAACACCTTCTCCTTACTATTTCCAGCCCCCATTTCACCTTCTTTTTTCCCTCAGAAAGCACCAGATTCCTACATGTTTATCTGTTACTCTTTGTTATGAAAACTGAGCACAACAAAAAGGTAAAATGCTGTTATTTCTAAATAAGTCTGCTAAATAAGGTTAGAAATATTCCCAGGTAAATTGTGTTAAAAATATAAAGGATGGCTAAACATCAGATTGGATTTCACCCTCTAAAAAATGGAGGCATTAAGAAATGCGGCTTTTTTTATAGTCCTCTAGCTCTAAACTGAAAAACAGTGCCAAAAGCAAGTTACATTTCTTTTCTTTTCTTTTTTTTTTTTTTTTTTTTGGCAAGTTACATTTCTTAAGGATGTCGAAGAATGTATACATTCTTAGAATGACTTAGTCTGTATATTTGTGAGGTGAGTGTGAAAAGCCTGGACTTTTGGCTTGACCTGTCCAAGCAAATGAAACCAAACTACTTTCATCCACGTTGGCCTTTGTTCATCAGCCATGGCAGTGTCACTGGTGTCGTGGTGAGCATCCCTGGCTTCCAGATTGCCCACCACAGCCAAAGCAGCCAGTGCATGGGGGGCTCTCTAAACCGTCTGCTGTCATGTGCTGAGGTGATCGCCACCCCTCCTCTAATTTGAAAGCTCACATGGTTCCTGAGAAATGATGATTTGGGAGCCCTGAGCTCTCAGTGTCCACCAAGAATGGCAGAAGACAACTGTGGAGAGCTGGCATCACAGACAAAATGAGCCAACTGGGGACTCAAGCCACAAAATCTCTTCTGAGAAGAGGGATTTTTCCCACTACTTAAGTATTAATGGTTCCATCATGGTGGTTGTTACCACACCTCAAGCCATGGGGTCTCGTGGTCCAGTCAAGGCTTTCTGTCTGATCTTCCGAGTCACAGTGTGCTCCCTGAGTGACATGTGCGAGTGGTAGCAGGAGGGGGACTCCCCAGGGCTCTCGGGCACATGCCCTCAGAGCGGGGAGGAGGAGCTGCAGTGTGTCTTAGGTCCTCAGAGAGAGCTCACGTTGTTTCATTCCACTTCTTTACCCAAGAACTCAGCCCTACAGAGACGTCAGATCGTGAACTAGGTAGTTCACATCTCTTAATAACGGAAGCTGCTAGATGGCATGTTGGTTAGTTGAGCTAAGTAATTTAAGGATCTTTAAGCAATAAAATAAGATACCCATTAATCCATCTGTGAAGAGTTGATCAGTGGGTGGGAAGGGCATGGGTGCTGCAGAATATTAAGTCACAGCTTTGAAAGTTGGATGGCCTCCTATTTTAAGCTACCCAGACAAGCGTGTCTGAACAAGTCAAGCTCTGGAAAATTACCATCCCCTTCAAAAACCGTGATGCTAACACAGTTTGCCTCCACTTCAAATAGCAGCACAAATCAGAGCACGAGAATTAAGGCAGCTCATAGTAACCATATTATCAGGTAATATGATGGTTTCATGTTTCACAACTTGATTCCAAAATAAGTAATGTTATCTGTTTTAAATTCCTTTCTATTTTGTTTCCTCTTTGCTATTTGAGGCACATGATATGTCATGCAAATCATAATCTTTGACACTTTTTTAAAACATTGAGCATCTTGGGGTACCTGGGTGTCTCAGTGGGTTAAAGCCTCTGCCTTCGGCTCAGGTCATGATCCCGGAGTCCTGAAATCAAGCCCCGCATCGGGCTCTCTGCTCAGCGGGGAGCCTGCTTCCTCCTCTCTCTCTCTGCCTACTTGTGATCTCTGTCTGTCAAATAAATAAAATCTTTAAAAAAAAAATTGAGCATCTTATATTCAGCATCTAAAATCATTCAGTTATTTGTAAATTATAGGCATGGAATTGATTTAGACTTAGTGTTAGATTCCATGGACAGAGCTGGCCAGAACAAGGCTCCCCTTTCTTTTTTCTTTTTTTTTTTTTTTAAAGATTTTATTTATTTCATTTTCCACTTTCACCAAGATTTGCTGAAATGTGACGTGGTCAGGCTGAAAGGCTGCGTATCTGAATTGGTTGGAACTGCTTGCAGTCTTTATAGACCAAAGTGTGCCTAAGCCAGAGGACGTTTCTAGAGAAATCCTAAATAGGGGCATCTCAGGGGAGCAAAGCCATTGCCTTGCAAGTGCACCCCCAGCCTTGTCCCTGTGGGAGCCTCCACCCTGCTCAGTGGATGGCAGAGCAGTGTAGACAGGCAGAGACTCAGTATGTGAGGCTTGGATGCACTTTTGTTTGCTTAGATTACTTTTTCACGGGGAGAAACATCATTAGCAGAGGCTATCCTAGGGCATGAATTTTCTTCTCTCACTACAGTGGCCATAGTTAGAAGATGATAAATGGACTTGAGGGGAGGAAGCTGTCAGAACCGCAGGGGAAGAGCAGAAGCAGCTGGGGCTTCGGGCTCAGGTTAGCGATGGCCCCGTCACCTTTAAAAACTCGACTTCCTGGGAGATCTCACATCACTGGATCACCTTGGGAAATACATGCTTTTTCTCCTCTAGTCTTTTTTTTTTTTTTTTAAATAAAAACAGTATTTTTTTAAAGCTATACATGCACCATTTTTTTGTTATTTTCTGATTTGTTACTACCAACTTGTTTTATATACACGTATTTTTTCCTTCTTCATTCTCCTCATCTAATTGTTTTGACTGTTGAGGTTAACAGTGCATGAACCAAAATAGCTATAGAATGGGAAAGAATAAAGGGTGAAAAAAGAAGAGATAGTGCTTTGGAGTGATTGACAACCCCGTCTCAAATCCTGGCTAAATCATTTACAAGCTGGGTGACCTTGGAAAAACTAAATCTGTTTCCTCATTCCTAAGTAAGAACTAGAGGACTTAGTCGGTTGCTGTGTGGTTTAAATGATACCCCCCACCCCCAAAAAGGAAAAAACAGCACAGTGCCCAGTACATAGTAAGGGCTTAATAAATGGTGTCAGTTATTATAATTATTATATTAGAATGTCAGGCAAGAAAAAGGGCAATTCTTGACCATATTATTTTCTCTCCTCATTTTGTTTTACACGCCTAGCTTGACCAATTCTTTTTGCTTATGAAGTCCCTTGTACCCATATACAAATCAAACAGATGAGGGATGCCTTGAAGAATTGAGAACTGCAGTTGCAGTTTTTGAGGAAAATGAATTCCAAAATCCAGCCAAGAACAACAACCTGGTCTGTAAAGCCTGACTTGCTACAGGGAATTTATAAGAAAAAAAATCAGGGAGTAAAACAAACCCAAGAGGTTTTTTCCAGAAAGTCATTTTAATAGTCCCTTCATCGCAGAGAAGCTGGACAGAATTTCATGACCTTAACAGACGTCACTGTGGCAGAATTTAGGCATTAGGAGGTTTAGACTACTATGAGTATTACCTGTGATGCTACAATGGCTCCTGCAGTTAAGAAAATAATAGTCTCGTATTTGCTTTGATTCTGAAATAAGGCCCAACCTCGATGAGTCAGAGTTAAACCCACACATTTCATCAAATACAAATAATGACAGCAGACAAGCATCAGTGTAAGGATCAGCCATGAATAAGAGTCTGTGCCTCCTCCTCCACCCTTAGGTTCTACCTAGTATGACCAGAAGACGAGCCTGGTTTGGCTGTTTGTTCCTAGATATGATTAACTATATAGGCTGCAGAATTTTACTCCCTATGTGGAATAAATAATTCAAGGGAGAAGATTTCCATTTAAAAGCTCCTGCTACATTTAGAAAAGAGGGGTGTGGTGGTGCCTGGGTGGCTCAGACAGTTAAGCTTCTGGCTTCAGCTCAGGTCACGATCCCAGGGTGCTGGGATCGAGCCCTGCATCTGGCTCCCTGCTCAGCGGGGAGCCTGCTTCTCCCAATCCCTCTGCCTGCTGCTCCCTGCTTGTGCTCGCTCCAAGGGATAAATAAAATTTTAGGGGAAAAAAAAAAGGAACTGCTTTCCCAGTATCTCCTGTCTTTTCTTTAAAAGACCAGCTAGGAAATGACAGAACAGACTGCTTTTTTTCAAGTGCAGAAACCTCACCAACACTTCTTTTTGTTTCACATCTTGCATAGTTTGGTAGAGGATGAACTTTGAGTCAATTTTTTGGCTGTTGTGAAGTGCTCAGATTCGGTATTTTTGTTACATCTTAATTTGTTTATAACCCTTGTTTTGCTATGATTTCACTTTAAATACAAAAGTAACATTTTAAAAAGGAGTGGTGGAAGCCAAAGAAACAATAGTTATTCTTTTCCATGTTTTATTGTCTGTATTTTACATACATACTATCCATCTAACATGCTAAATTTGTTCTAGAAGGTGCCTATTTTCCATCAGGTAAGCCATAATTGCATTTCATCAAGTCCCACTAATCTTTAGGTAAGGAAAAAAGGGTTTTCATATTAAGTGGGCTCTATTTGGACACAGCAGTGAAGTCTTGGTCTTGAAATCTTTTTCTTTTTTTGTAATCTACATAAACCTCCCATATTCATTGAAACAAACAAATACTCTAGGTTCTTGTACTGAGAATCTGGATTTCATATTAACGGATTTCTTTCATCTTTGTAATCTCTTTCCAGCATTCAGGACGAGAAATGCTTTCCTTGTACAACATGAAAACAGGTATGGACAGTGTATAGCACCATTCTTATTACAAGCCCAAACGGAAAACATCAAAGTATCTATTCGATTTTATAGGGTTGGATTCTTCAGACTTGATATAAGAGGGAGAAAAATCTCACTCCAACCCCCGTAAGTAATGGGAAATGGGAAATTTTGTATATTTCCTTTACCAGCTCTGAGAGACAGAAGTTAAGAGGGGAAGGATGTGGACATAAAGTCCATGTCATGCTGAGAAAGCTCAGGAGTTGTCGCTTCCTTACACTCTCACAGTTGACACAGCCCCCTTCATTTTCTCCTGGACCAGAAGCTCAAGGGCTGCCTCTAAGTTCTGCAGCTTATAGAACACAATGGGGGAAAGAACTGCTTTTGGATTGCATGACTGACTTCTAAGGTATTCCAATCAATTTTCAAGTGAAATGCAAGTGATGTGATGTCAGCTTAAATGAAGGGCTACTGCAATAATGAACCACCTCTGAAAATATGCCAGTGTTCAAAAAGAGAAAGGAAAATACACCAATGTTGATACAGCTATGGAGGGGGAAAGCGGTTGCCTGACTCTGGTTTCTCTATCTTAGCTGTTTCCATTTTTGTCTCTCCCCAGGAAGGTTTTCATCATAGCAGCAACACGGCCTGACAATTAATGCAGTATTTGCATTATTCTTAATAACTCAACTTCCTGCGTCACCTCCTCAGTCTGTTTTCCAAAGTACGCCACTATTTCCATACAAAATGGAAATTCAAGAAATTGAACTTTCAAACTATTTATACTCTCGGTGCTCATTTTTCTAATTAGTCATCATTGACTATTATGGTTCCTTGATTACTCATAACTGTTTTTCCAACTTCTTCCATACCATACTCATTTAATCCATTTGCACCTTCATGCATGATTACAGCTATTTTATGATATATTAGATTTAAGAAAGAAAATGGGAAATATGCAATGTTTCATTAGTCTTCAGTTTTAAAGAGCAAGTCAATAAATAAAAGGAAAATATTAGTCCAAATATGTGAAAAATTATCAACATTCTCCCTCTTCCCCCCCAATATATATTTTAAACAGGAAACATGGACGGCACAAATAACAGCAGCGGTCTCTTGCTTCACCAATAATCAGGAAACCAAGAATATATCTTTACATTGCCTGCAGAATCCTCTGACATTTAGGGACCTAAAACAAGTGGTGCATCTTTTTAGACATTAGGAATTAAGATATTCTTTCATTCAAACTTTTGTAATACTTAGTGATGAGCTAGAAGGAAATATGTATTTTAAAGGAGGTCCAGAATTTGAGAATTTGAGCCAAGAAAATCCTCACTATGGAGGAATAATGACTGCAACAAATCTGAACTCTGAGGAATTTTTTGGCAGGTACATAGTGTTATCTGGACTACCTTGTAATGTCTTGGTAGGACTTGGAAGATGTGTGAGTGAAGGATGATGCTATTAGAATTTGTAAAGGGTAAAAGGTCAGATGAATGGAGTGTCAGGAGGAAAGCAATGTCCCCTGCTTGTGCTCAATGTGAGTTCTAGCGTCTCACTTCGATTATGTAAATAATGAATACAAATTTCCTACATGGTTTGTAAATCAGTCTTATTGCTTTAGAGTCCTACCTCATATGCAATTCTAACTCGGATATAAACTTTGCTCTTCTAACAGATTAAGCAATAAGTCTATATTTAATAGTTTTTAAATTCTTATTTGCCAACAGTTTGCTTATCTCAGATATATTTTAAAATAACCTAACTTAGAAGTAGAAAATCCCAAAGACTAAATTTCCTTTTTTTAAGAAAAAAAAAAAAGAGTATTTGTTCCAGTTTCACTGGTTAACAGTTTTACATAGGAGATTTTCATAGAAATAGCTAAGATTTCATAGAAATAGTCTTTCTCTGAACCTCATTTTTGGAAGAATGTGTCATAAAACCACTTTCTGGTTTTGAGTGGTGTGTGCGTGTGTGTGTGCATGCGTGCACGTGTGTTAGCACAGTACAGTCAAGTTTATTTGGCAGGAAGGACTTGAAACATCATTGGAATTTTTACAAAGAAAGGCAATTTGAATTATTATATTGTCATGGTAGAATATACTATTAACTGCATTTTAAAAACTAGTTCTTATAGTCAGAATATATCAAAAGGAAATCCACAAATTTCAATTTAGGATTGGTAACTTTTGCAATTTCCAAAATGGAAGTATTAAATCAATCAATCTGGGCTTTAAGATAAGTGAGACATTAACTGATCTCCTTAAGTTGGAGGTTGGGATAGAGAGGATGATGCCTGAAAAAGCCATGTGCACAGTTAATTCTCTGAGAAAAACACAGACTTCACCAGTAAACCAGGCAGGACAGACAAGTACAGCATAAAGGCTCTTCTACAAGAACCAAGCACTATTAGAAAGGAGGGTCACAGTCTCTGTATAATAATCTCAGATATTTATCAAGAACAGGTAGAAATAAGAGGAAAATCTGGGAAAAAAATTACTGTTAATGTCTAAGGATAAATGAGAAAAAAAAAATGAGCAGGGAACAGGGACTAGACTTCAAGTAAGCTCCTAGAGATGGCACCCAGATGGGATTGAAAGCAATTATGTCCAGAAGAAGACAATACAGATTTATGTAAGAGAAGACTTAGAAATTTCAGGCCAAAAAATAATATATATTTTTTAGAAAAAAATAACAATCCTCTTGCAGGAATTTTTAGCTATAAACCAAGCCAAGAGGAGGGCAATGGACTGGAACTAGGCAATCTCTTGGGATTCCTTTTTTAAAGTCCCATGGGTCCAGTAAATATTTATATGTATAATGAACTAATTTTACCCTGAAATCTCATTTGAGGGAGAGAAAGACTGAGTAAATTAGCATCAAGATTTAAAACAGATTAAGAATACTCTATGTACAAAGAAATATTAACACTCCTATGTCTATCACAGCACTATTTACGAGAGCGAAGAAGTGGAAGAAACCTTAATGTCCATCAGAGGATGGACAGATAAAGAAAATGTAGTACATACATACAATGGAATACTGTTTCAAACTTAAAAAGAAGGAAATTCTGCAACTTGCAATGATATAGATGAACCTTGGACATTATGCTAAGGGAAATAAGCCAGTCACAGAAAGACAAGTACTGTGTGATTCCACAGACATGAGGTATCAAAAGTAATCAAATTCACAGAATCAGAGTAGAACGTGGTTTCCAAGAGAGGGGGAAATGGGGAGTTACCAATCAATGGTATAAAATTTCAGCTAAATGAGATGAGGAAGCTTTAGAGGTCTGCTGTACTATACACTGAAAAAGCTGTCAAAGAGGGTAGATCTTACATTAGGCATTCTTACCACAATAGAATTTTAAAAAGAATACACTATATAGGGGCGACTGGGTGGCTCAGTGGGTTAAAGCCTCTGCCTTTGGCTCAGGTCATGATCCCGGAGTCCTGGGATCAAGCCCCACATCGGGCTCTCTGCTCCGTGGGGAGCCTGCTTCCTCCTCTCTCTCTGCCTGCCTCTCTGCCTACTTGTGATCTCTGTTTGTCAAATAAATAAATAAAATCTTTAAAAAAAAAAGAATACGCTATATATTTAAACTGAAATTCTATAAATCTCATAAAAGAACATATCTAATATATAATCTAGTAAGTCCTTAAGAATATATTTATTAAACTCTTTAGAGGCAAGCACACATTAGAGTAAAATGAAAAAACACTTCAGGAACTTTGGTTCCCAGGAAAAACAGTAAAAAATGATGGCTTACTGAGCCCTAAGAAAAGACTCTTTAAATGGTCACCTGGGTACTAAACTTAGATAAACAATGAAAGAAGGAATTACTTCAATATTGTTTAATATTTCCTTGTAGCT
Organism: Martes martes; assembly: GCF_963455335.1. Lineage (NCBI taxonomy): Eukaryota > Metazoa > Chordata > Mammalia > Carnivora > Mustelidae > Martes > Martes martes. The sequence continues at coordinate 27,478,528 of NC_137895.1, read as the reverse complement.
TATTAATTTTCCACAATAATGAATGGAATGAAAAGAGAATGTCCTAAGCAAAATGGCTTTAGTAATTTCTCTTCAAGTTATGAACTTATTACTCTAAGTTGAACATCAAAGCTTACCCCCTGACTCCATCCAAGTAGAAAGTTCTAACATTCTGTAAATATATACAAAATGGTTACCGTTTTGTACTCTTTTTTAAATAGGCAAAATAATTTACAGTCACAGAATACAGCTACTAGAAAGAAACGGTTTTTTAATATCATCTTTAACAAATTAAAAAAACAAAAGCAACAATTCAATAAGGATCCTTCCATTGTTCTCTATACAGATTTAAATGCTGTTGTGTAATTTATCAGTTACATTTATAATCAATAACCTTCCACTCACTGAGTTTAGAAATTACAGTATTTACTGAGCTAAACTCTCTCACAAAAATAAGGCACAACTACATGATCACAAGTAGTAAACACAATACAAATAATGAATTGAAAACCTAAATGAGAAAATATTCATGCACAAGTTTCTATAGAAACTATGAATATATGATCCAGTTCAAGGAAGTACACAATGTCATATATATAACTGCATCATGTTACAATAAATTCATTACTTCTACACAGAAAGAACTTAGCTATTTCCAATTCTACTTTATACAATTTTACATAAATTTAGTAAGTTTATGCACAATATTCACATCTGCAACAATAACAAATTGATCATTAAAATTCAGGCAAAGGGCAATTAAGACACCATAATGTGTGGCACATTATAATTACAGAATACCATTCATCAAGCTCATGTCTAGGAATACTAAATTGATGGCACATTTAAATCTTACGGAGCAAATCATCCATGGTTTTATAGCCAAAGTGCATTAAAAAAAAATTGCTATAGTCAAATAGGTCATGAATATCAAAATATATGATCATAATTTGCTCTCCACTTAAAAGCTAAACATTTTTATGCAAATGCAAAGTTAAAAAAAAGTGGCTTCAAAATTCTCAAAACTATAAAATAATCTTAAAGCCTTCCTAAGAGAGATGGGAAACTAACAAATTTGGCAGTTACTATTTAACATTACGGTGAGGAAACTATTAAACTAGCTAATTCCACATTAAGAGGTAGTTGAACAAAATGTTGTTTGTACACTGCATTGAGGTCTTTGTGTTTGTTTCCCTCTTTTTTCTTCAAAATGAACTAATCCTATACCAGCAGCTTTCTCTTCTTCCTATTAAAGAAAATCTGTAGGTATAGTTTATTGTACACTAACCCAGCAAAACTTGATTTTAATTCACATTTCTGTGCTGGGGTTTGGAATTTACTAACAAGTGATGCCAAAAGACTTTGCATTAGAGCCAACAGCTCAGACATGTGAGTTCTAACTCACTGACAAATAGTACCAGCAAACATCTAAAATGTAGAGCCAATAAGAACTCAGAAGATGACTTTAATTAAAAGAAAAAGAAAATCCTGTTTCTAAAATATCTTAAATTAGTGAAAGTTAATAACAACAAAGAAAAGGTTTCATTTCCAATATTATTAGTATAGTAGCCTGTGGTAAATTATTCAGAATCTATGAAATGAGATTAGCTAGATGAAAACTAGAAAATGACTCAAACACATATGATTTTATTTGTTGTCCTCCCCACAATTTGGGGGGGAATATGTGGGTGGGGGGACAAGACAGGGAAAAGGCCTTCAGTGCACCCAATTAGGAGACGAAATGAACAAATATTTGAATCTATAATCCTCATGAAGTTTTATGATCTTAAAACAAAAACAAAAACAAACAAAAAATGGTGCTATGAGTATCCATTTTTCCAAAGCAGAAAGTTCCTAAGCTTCATACTGTTTCTTATGTGTTAAAGTATAGAATTAAGACTATTTGAAAGGATTTATAAGTATATGAAAAGGCTCAAATAATTTTAGCTCCATTTATATTATCCAATTATTATTTTTAATAAAGAGTCATTGTATTTCTTCTTTATATAAGCTCAAGGATATATGTTTATACAAACTGAGGGCCTCAACCAGGGTCCTTAATAGCTACTGACAGCAAGACTTATTTAAATGGATTTTTTAAAATAATTAAATGATTATATGACAATCTTTTTTAGTTTTTAGATGTTACAGGTAAAGCATAAACACAACTTTATTTCAGCATGATATTTGAAAGCAAGTGCATATGGTAAACCACTGCAAATGAAATATTAAGTCCCATCCTTCCCTGATATTATTACCAAATGATTACATTGCACAAACGGATAACTTTGTATTTTTTTCTCTAAAAAGAATAAGCCAATATTAATGACCTCTCTACAGATTTTTTCCAATTTTCCAAATGAGTAAGACCATAATAAATTAAAATTCAATTCCATTGTTTACCATACAAATAAGCTAACTTTTAATTATCCTTAATTAGCCATTCTGTTTCAGTTCTGATTATAACTTTGGGATTCCCACATACATTTGTTTTTGGTGATACTCTCCTCTCCAGCTGTTATTTCGAAGTAATTTCATAGTAATATTTTTCAAAATTAAAAGACTGGCCAGCTGATATGGAACCCCAAATTCAGAATCATTTTAAATTAAAGTCAAGTTCACAACTTTCAAAAATGTTTCCCTATTAGGTAAGAAGAAAATTTAAAGTAGAATATTTAATATCTCCTTACCATTTGTATTCATTTATGCAGATAAGACTAGAGCATTATCAGTTACTGGCTTTAAGATGCAAGATTATAAAACAATAGTGAAGCTGAGCTATGCTTAGAAAGGTTAAACCAAATAAAAGGAAAACAAAGATCCATTAAAAAAGCAAACTCAGATTCCCAAAGATGCAGGAGAGACAATATGAGGGTATAATATAAAGGCTAATCTCAGAAAACTTTCCTCTTACAAGAAACTGAGAATAGAACCATTATACAATTTCTATTATTCATCCTCCAACTGGGGGGTGAGGGTGAGAGGTTTTCTAGAATTCCTAATTGAGAATATGTGAGAGTTTAAAAGTTAGATAGAAAAAGACAAAGAAAAAGAAAAATTAACCCTAATCTTTAAAATACAACCCACCCCAAGATAACCATAAAGTAAGCAAACTGATTTTACAGAGGTTTTCATAAAATCTACCCAAGAGAATTTAATCAATATTGTTAAAACAAAAACCATGTTCAAATTCATGGTTAATACATATTTCAACATAAACTGTATTTAGAATACTTGAGTAGTAAATTTATAACATAATAATGCAACTGAGCTATGAACCTATATATAAGAAAAAAAAGAAAGTTTTATAGTTCTGTGCATGACTTCACAAAGAGTATTTGATATAATTAATGTGCTATTGTGCAACATATATCACCCATGTACATTTTTGTATCCTAAATTTGGGAGAAAGAAGTAAGCTATGGAAATGTATTCATGTCACTTGTGAACAATGAAATTATATTTAAAAAAATACATTGCTATTTTCTGTCCAAAGTTTATTTACATTTCATTAGCTAATTCTAAACTTGGCGTGAAAGCTGTTCCAGGGGTTAAATGGAAAAAAGTAATGAAAGATGAGCCCAAGTCTCACAAAAATAGAAGAGTTTTACTTGATATTGATAACATTCCAAAATATATGAATTCTAATTTGGTCTAATATTGCAACCACTGTCCAAATCAAATAGTAGTCCAAGACCTCTATTAAGTGCATTTATTAAAAATCTAATGTTAGTGTAATACTACTCTGACATTGTGATAACCCATTATCCTTGCAAGTCATTGAAACATGCATCACAGACACGAACAGGCTTCTTGGAAGAAGGAGTTAAGGCATTTTTGGCTGAACACTCAGCACAGAAGATATTTCCACACTGTCTGCAGTGATGCTGTAAATGACAAAAATTAAACAATTTCAAGCATAAAAACTATACCAAAAGCATTATGAAACTACAATACTACTGCAGACTGTACTGTGAAGATATATTAATTTTCAAGTGATTAGTATATTATTTAATAATATACAATTTCAGTATGTCAATTTAATCCCTTAGTTAATCTGAATGTTTCCTCCTTACCAGATACTATGCTAAACATTTTATATGGCATTTATCATGGAATTCTCAAAAGAACTTTAAGAGGCATCTAAAAAGTGATAATAAAGAATCTCATCCTACCAGGTGAAAACCATTCCTATTTACCAAGTGTTTTAGGCATAATTTCATCAATAAGAATATAAACCTGAAACATAACATGGTATTATTTAGAAAAAAAGTTTTTTTAATCTCTGCTTTTTCTTTAAAAGAACCCAATGATGACTAAAACATATGAGTTTAATCCTGGCCCACTGGTTCAGAAAATGATTATTCCAGAGAGTAACTCAATAGAAAGGCAATGACTAAATTTAAAACCGGAATTGAAACACATATGCTGATCAGAAACTATACTGCATAAAATTTAATGATTCTATATAGCTGTAAAGTTAATCAACAAATAGAAAATGTTTTTAATCTGTCAAATGCAAGATTATGCTGATGGTTAAAACATTAATTGATACTGAGAAATAAATTCAGAACCATAGCAATATGAATAAAATAATTTACCCGTCTCACTGTTACTGAAAAGCCTTTCCCACAGGCCATACAGTTTTGTACTTCGTTGTCTTCAGCCCATTTTCTATTTAATGCTTGTGTGTGTTTGATCTATTAAAACAAACAAACAAACAAACAAAAACAAGTGCCTGTACATATAACATTCAGCATTTTGAAGAATGATGCATAATTTCTAATTTGGTGCCCAAGTTTTATAAAATTTTGACTTATAGGCACCATGGGATAAAATTTTAAATATCCAAAATACTTTGACCATTTTCCATCGTCAAAAGTTGCTAAATTCTTAAGTCTGAATGACAAAAAAAAATAAATAAAGTAAGTCCTCAAAGGCACTGGTAATTTCTAATCCTTAGTGATTTCCCATCCATTCTAACCTTAATGATCAATCCTTTCTGGGCACCAAGCCCACCACTTCTTTATCAAATAATGACTCAACTATTCCTTGATGTTTCTGAATTTTCCCAGTACTGACAATTCATGACAAGGCTTTCTCACTAATCCCAGGGTTCTCTCAGACAAATTCTTTATTCCTTTTATTTAACTATCCATAACACACACAATACCGCTACAAAGAAAGTAACCATTCAAAAGTATTTACTAAATATCGGACATTTCTTTTAAAGACTGAAAATGTGCTTTTCCCTAAGAGTTAATTCTAGACTGAAAAACAGCCTCACGTTACCAGATGACTTACTTGAAGGGACTGATTTTCTCTGCCCAGCTCCTGCACTGCTGCAGTGGTATTATCCAGCTTTCTCTGCAATTCTAGGACTTTGGTTTGAAGCTTTTCTATTTCACCTTCTCCTTTAAGGCATCTAGAATAGATTGCAAAGAGATCATTAAATTTTTTTAATGATAAAGATCCTTCTAGAACATACATAATAAACTACTTTAGTAACTTCAAATATAATACATGAATTTCAACTATCTGATTGCTTTAAGGGTTAGTTTTTAAATGGCTACATAAATACCTACAGGACCCATGCATTTTTCTCAAGACTTGTATTTTTTAAAATGTGGAAAAAGACCATCTTTCTGTCACTTAGAATGGAAATAAACTAATTTGACTAGACATCAATCACCTTTCTAGTAGTGCTCTCCTTTCATCTTGATTATTCTGAACTGTGGCTTCTAACACTGCAATTTCACCCCGTAAGTCGTCCGTCTGTTTCTCGAGCTCACTGACTCTCCGTTGACTGGACTGCCACTCCTTCTTTACAGTGCCTAAGTTTTCATTTAATGCTGTAATCTGCATGGTAAGTTTAGCTTCATTTTCTTCATGCTTCTTCATTCCTATTTCTTTTTCTTTTATTTCAGAATGCTGAAAAAGGAAGAAGAGTGAGAAAAAAACCTATTACAAAAGTAATGCAAAATAAATTTAATTAGCTATTGAATTTAAAATATTGGCAACATAAATAATATTACTTCTTCAGGAAAGAAGGCAGGAGAATGTATTTCATTTTACACTAATAAAACTAATTCCAAAAACATCTGTGTAATCTGAACTGGCTCAAGGCCATTATGCTGAAATGATGGTCAGCAAGCTTCTTATAACACCAATGAACATAAAGCAATTTGAGATATTTTCCTTTTCTCACTAGCGCAGAGGAAGAACACATAGTTAAGGATAGCAAAGGGCCCTGGACGCAAAGCTGGCATTATCCATCTCAAATTCCACATGCATCTTTTTGTCTATCAACTTGCCAAAAACCAAACCAAACAAAACAAAAACAAAAACAAAAAAACAAACAAAAAAAATACAAACCCTTCAGATCACTGTGTGAACTTGAAATTGCAAACCTTCAACTAAAACATTCAGCATTCAAGTTATGTGGGGATATCTGGACTTAATTCAATAGAGGAAAGCCAGATGCTTCCCATTTTGGCATGCACAATTTAGGGAAGGAAAAGTAGACTTTGGTCATCAAAATTCCAAACTGAAGTTTCCGTTCTCCCTTATCAACTCAACGTTCACTTGGACTAAACAAATGAGTTTAACATCATTAGCAATCCATGCCATTTACCTCAACCTACACAATTGTGGATGTGTTTGTTTTTCTGGCACTGAAAGGTTTTCATTTTTTTGAATTACGTTTTATTGAATTTTTATTTATATAAACCAAAATATAATTACAGACTAAAATATTTCCAAATACATGCCGGCTCTTTAAACAAATCAGATCTCTTTTCTCAATCAAAAATTAAAATGCTAGGTTAAGAGCATTTAAATCCTAATTTCTAAGTAGAAAAATCCTCTGTTATTGGATTGACTTACAAAATCAATCTCAAAACACACTCCCCACCATAAAACTACTGACCAGTTTAGCTTCCTTCTCAGTAAATTCTTTCTTCAGTTCCTCTTCTTCCTTTTTCACCTGTTCTTTTAGAATTTGCTGGTTTCTCTTCTCCTGCTCAAGGGTTGCCTTCAAGGAATCTACTTTCCCTTGAAGCTCTAATTTCTGCTGAATCAAAAGCTGCTTGGCATCCTTGAGATTTGTTACCTCCTATTGAAAAAGGCCAAAAATAAATCATCCTTTATGGTAAATGTTTCCAAATATACCTGAAATTTAGACAAGTTATCATAACAATACATACAATATGAGTTCTAACCTCTCCTCTTAGGAGATCCTTAAAGTTCACTATTTGAAACAATTGGTTTAAAAGATGAAAGATTATTTCCTTCCTGCTCAATAACCATTTAGATTCAAGTAATAACTTTACATGCATATTTTGATTCAATTATGGAAAAACTCCTATCCCCTATTTTCCCTTTCTTCACTTAGCCAGCATTCATTGGTCACCGCTTAGGCATCACACACTGTGTTAGTTTTTAAGAAGACATATAGAGATGAATTATATACATTACCTGCTTTACGGAAGTCATAGTATATAAGAATATAATGATATAAAGAGATAATTAATTATAAACCAAAATGGTAAGTATATTGGTAGACATAAAAGGTAGTGAGAGCACTTAAGAGAGAATTTAACCTTTCTCTAAGAAATTTAATAATTTTTTATAAAGCAAATTATAGACAATTGGTTTTTTCAACTGATACCCTATTATTCCTATGACAGGAAAAATGTTCAGAACAGATTATTAAAAATTTTAGGAGAGAAAAACAATTGAAAAAACACAATCCCATAAAAATCTTAGTTTTAGACTCTATTTTTTAGCTTACTATCTATAAACATCATTTTCTTTTTTTTTTTTTTAAGATTTTCTATTTATTTGACAGACAGAGATCACAAGTAGGCAAAGAGGCAGGCAGAGAGAGAGGAAGGGAAGCAGGCTCCCTGCTGGGCAGAGAGCCCGATGTGGGGCTCAATCCCAGGACCCTGGGATCATGACCCGGGCCGAAGGCAGAGGCTTTAACCCACTGAGCCACCCAGGCACCCCTAGACATCATTTTCTAAATCAATAGCTCTTCTTTTTTATTTTTTGAAGTAGGCTCCATGCCCATCATAGAACCCAAGGCGGGGCCCAAACACGTGACCCTGAGATCAAGACCTAAGCTGACACCAAGAGTGGGAAGCTTAACCAACTGAGCCACCCAGGTGCCCCCCCCTACTTTTAAAAAAATTTATTTATTTAATTAGGCTCTACAACCCAGTGTGGAGCCCAACAGAGGGCTTGAATTCACAACCCTGAGATCAAGACCTGAGCTGAAATCAAGAGTAGGACACTTAACCAACTAAGCCATCCAGGTACCCCTAAATCAATAGCTCTCTTGATTATCATCTCAACAAATCTAAACTTTTAGAGTTACTTTGCTTTATTCAGTAAGCTGAAAACATAAGTAACATAGTTTCAATATATGTATATAGATACTATTCAACACAACAGTGAGAGCATTTGTCAAAATGACGAAACAACACGTCTGGCACATAGCAGGTTTTCAATAATATATGTATTTTTTAATTTACATGACAATAATACAGTACAGAGGGAAGAACAATTATTATTTTAACATACCTTTATGCTTTCTTGCTTGTGGGACTTGAGTTCTTCACTCAACTTAACAATTTCTTTTTCCTGTCTACACTTAATTTCCTCTATCTCTGCCAATTTAGATTTTTCATTTACTAGTTCTTTCTCTTTCAGTGACTGTAGAAAAATAATTTATTAAAAAGTAATTTTAAAATACTTAACTGAAAATCAATATAATAAAATAACTACAACTATTTATGACACTGTCTCTGCCCCTTTCTACCTAAGTTAACTTGAGCAAACTACTTACCTTCACTTGCCTCTGTGTCATTATTTATACAATGTGAACAACAGTAAGATCTTTATAAGCATTAGTTAATGTTAATACCATAAAATGAAGTGTCTGGCCAAAGTAAGAACACTATAAAATTTAGCCAAAACTACCATTCTTTAATGCTGTTATTGTTACTATTATTACCAGAAATATCTTTATTTAAGGCACCTAGGTAGTGATATTACATATTATCTAATTTGATATTTATAATAAATAGCTCTTTTTAATCCTCATTTGATAATAAAGGAACAAAGGTTCAGAGAAGTTAAATAAGCTATTAGTGGTGCAGTCAAAACTGTAACAAAGTCTGACTGATCCAAAGCCCTTGCAACTAAAGGCCTATATGCTATAGTTGTCTCAAAATTTTCTAAACTTCGGGCACAAATCATGAATATAATGTCAGCTTCAAACTCCCACCCCAACAAAAACATCCCCCAATTTTTTAAATTAAAGAGACTTTCAAGAATTGCACAATTAAGATATACCAATGAACTTCTGGAATTGTAAACTTCAGAATGATATCCTATCAGCTGATAGAAATAATGTGATTTCAACTATGAAGCCAGAAATAAAATGCTTCCTAGAATCCAAATTTCTCTTTCATATAGTACTTTAACTGACTTTTAAATGTATTGGTCACATAATAGAAGGCTTTCAACTCTATAATTTAGCACCATTTATGTAAAATATACTCTAACTTCCCTTAGAAAGACCTGGCTCTGAATTCTAAGAATTATAAGCTAAGAATTACTTCTAGACCTTTTTCTCTCATTCACACACTAGAAAGTGTTATATGAGATAGTTGTGGAGCTATAACACCTGTTTTTAAATAACCAGAGGTCTCTGGTATCAAAAAGATTTGTAAAACTAAAAAGAGCAAAAAGAAAAATGAGTAGAAATGATAAAGGAGCTATTAAGAGTACTTCATAGCATCAAAAATCCAATTATCACAAGTATTGTATCAGAAACCAGAAGTCCATCTAAGGAGAGCTGCTGAAGATAAAGGTGATGCCTGTATCAGGTAAGAGATTTGACTAGATGATTTCTAAAGCCATGGTACCTCTCAGATTCTAGATTTAGTCAGAAAATGAAATACCTTTTCTTTCTGGACATCTTGTAGTGTTTTACACTGCTCCTTCAACTGCTGTTCTTTCTTTGCTGATTCCTGCTCCAATGTAGCCTTGGCAGTTTTGAGTTCTTGAATCAACTTATTTTGGTTTCCAATTTGATTTCTGTTTGAAATCAAGTCCTCCTGTGCTAGAGAAAGCTTCTCTTCTACAGACTTATAAAAACAATTTCCCCAAATTATTATATGTCTTTTTTTGATTTTAGCAAATTTCAACAGAAACAACAGTTAGCATAAGCACAGTAGAAAGCAATATACTATAAAAAGATAGCTTGTTATGCCTTTCAGTAACATCAGGTAAAAAAGAAAGAACACTAGACAACTCTCTTAACTCTCCTGCCTATGGAGAACAGTTTAGTGTAAAATATTTAATAAAACTGAAGCAATTCCAAAACCTTTAGAAATCGTCTATAAGTATTACTGCTAAGTGGTATTAAGGAATATTATACAAGAAGGGATCGTATTAAACACATTCAGAATATATGTATGTATGTATGTGTATGTATATATATATGTTTATGTGTATTTATATTTATGTGTGTGTGTGTATATATATATATAATTAGAAGATACGGGGAGACATGAAAAAAAGATATTTAAAAAGAGATGTAGTTAAATGCTACATTACATATACATGTCTTACAGGACCTACGATGTCCCGTGACATGCTGAAATTTTAGTAAACAGAAAGGGTTTTTGTCATGGAGTGAAAAAAACTGTATTTCACATCTGCTAACCTGACCAAGTGAATCAAAAGAATAAACTCTACCAGACATCTGGGGCTCTATTTCTGACAAGGATATTAGCCCAGCCTCTTAACTTCCCATCTACGTGGTAGTAGTAGTGTTGTTGGTCAACACTGCCCATAGTTACTGACTGTTCTAAAGCCCAAATGTTTTGTGAAGACAAAACTAGTGAAAAGGGAAAACTTTTTGACCTATTAGGTTTCATTTGGGGGTAGATATGGCAACAGGTAGGTAATGGAAAATGGCAGGAATCTTGACACTCTCAGTTGCAACTACAAAATATCAGCAGAGAAGAAAAGGAATTCTAAGATGCTCTCCCACCATCTGGAAGAAGTTCATCTTTCTTATTCTGGAGATACAGTTCCTTTGAACAGGAGGCAGAAGATATAATCTAGCAAAGATCCCTGCGGTCAAGGCTCAGCTATAGTAAGCATTCAATGAAAAAAAAAATGGATGAAAAATTTTAAAATGAAGACCTTATTTAAGGAGTTCTCAAGCTTCCTGAAAGAGAAAGTTTATTCCTTACAAATAAATCCAGTTCAGAAGTCTTTCAGATATAAATGAAATTTCAATTTCCAATGGCTTCTAGTGAACACTAAAAACTCTAAGGCTCCTTTTTCAAAAATCTTAAAGTCATGGGTCCTTCACTAACCAAGCAGCTAACCATTAATTGAGTGTACTCCTAGACAGGGAGGTAAAAGATAGTGCTTAACTTAAAGAAGTTGACTCTGTATCCTGAAAAGCAGAACCAGTATGTAAAATGGAAGCTGTAAGTGCTAGGAGAGCATTTGCCATGTATCAAATGAACAGGAAAACAATGAACTCCCCCTAGAATGTGTTTACAGAAGGCTCCATGGTACATGTGGGAACTGGCATAAGCATCACAAAGGGATTTCAAGTAAAAATAACAAAATTTGACAAAGCCTAGCCCATACAGTTTATAGCAATTGTCAGCTAACAGAGGTCCTGATCTAACACTAAAGAATACCGAGGCTCGCTAGAGCCTGTAGTTAACAATCTCTACCCAAAAGAATTCCAAAGTGCCCATGGTATAAATAACATCCAATAAAATTTTAAATTCCCAAAAACCCAGTGACTAAATGTTTAAAATCAAGCTCAAAATTTTCACTATTCTTTTCAGAAGATGCTGAGACATGTTGCTCTGTCTTGTCTCTGAATATTCATCTCTGCCATTCAGTGATAATACTGCCATGCATTTATCTTTCTTGTTGAAGGCCACGTTATTTTCATCTGTTCAGCATCTCTTCCCTTAGGGAACTCCTCCTCCCACTGAATGGTTTTGTGGGCCTATCATTAAGCCACCTACTCCCACAAATCCCTGACTAGATCAACTACCAACCTTCACTCTGAATACCACACTCACATTACAGTAGTGTAGCTGAAAAGGAATTTCTGCAGTGTTCTGTGGCAGCTACTGTTCTTGTCTGCCCAACAATTTTTCCTTTCTGCTTTCAAAATAAAACTTAAAATTTTATTACTTCTTCTTGATCCCTGATTAAATGACATAAGGAATGGTATAGGCTAAAAGTTTATATATTTTTTTAAAGATTTTATTTATTTATTTGACAGACAGAGATCACAAGTAGGCAGAGAGGCAGGCAGAGAGAGAAGAGGAAGCAGGCTCCCTGCTGAGCAAAGAGCCCGACGCGGGGCTCGATCCCAGGACCCTGAGATCATGACCTGAGCCGAAGGCAGAGGCTTTAACCCACTGAGCCACCCAGGCGCCCCTAAAAGTTTATATTTAATTCTAAACTTATTACCCTATAATTTTTGCTTCACTTGGGATACAAAATTTAAATTAAATTCCCCTTCTACCTTCCTTCAACAGTAAAGACTAGCACACAGCATAGCCAATTAATTTGAAATATCCAGTCAACAAACGTAAGTATTTCACAAACAATCCAGCAGATGGGGCTAAAGGCATAGATCAGGCAGCCTGTCTTCCATTCTACTGGTGTCTTGAAGTACACAATCAACCCACAGATGGCAGCCTTGACTCAGATAGGTGTCATGTTACAAAGTTCTCAACCTCTCCCTTCTCACTTCTATGCAGTAAGATCATATAACATTCTTGAAGCAAAAAAATAATAATAAATAAATAAATAATGGCTAATAACCATCTCTTATTCTGGTCCATAAGTATCATTTGAAGTTCTCTAGGAATTTTTTTTTTAAACTTCCTAAGTAATTCAAATACTTTGGGAAAGCACGAATAATAGAATTAAGCAATATTCTATTTTATATTTAAAAATCCTAGTGAAATAATGATAAAAGAGTAAAGGGCTATGAATCAGAAGAACTGATATTTAATCCTGGGTCTGTTATTGGGCAGCTCTAGGACTGTCACAAACCACACCAGACCTCAGTCTCATCTGCAAAATGATGCTTTGGAATAGAGGATCTATCCATGCCTCATAACAGTTGAAAAACTCAGCAGCCTTATCCCTATGCCTTTCTCTTCTTGTCCAAACATTTGAATTTTTCTTTCAACATATAAAATTATTAGTAGCTGACGTAATTTTCAAGCATAAGAAAAACAGCTGTTAGTTTAGTTAAAGAATATTGACCTAAGAGAGCTAAGTCCTGTCACCATGTCATGCTTTTGGGTAAATAATATTATCTGCCTGGGGGGGCAAAAAAAAGTGATTTCTATAGGACTTACGCAATCAATCCTTAAGCTTCATCTCCTTGATCAGCTGAACATCCTCCTAATTCATCCACATTCTCATCCATACTGTTACTGCCCAGGCCACCATCATATGTACCTGGACTTTGCCAAGTATCCTCTCCACTCCCCACACCCCACACTCAGCCCTGCTGCTCCACAATGCATTCCTTATCCTCCACCAGTCACTGGCCTAACCTACAGATCCAAGCATAGCTTTTCTGTGGTCCCTACTGCCTTTAGGATAAAGTCCAAACTCTTCCACAGACCTTCCCTGACTTTCAATAATGTTACAAAGAAAAAAAATACCAATAATATAAAGCTACTTAGAGAGTACAGCAAGTTAAGACTTTCTAAACATCAGATGGTATTTTTTTCTTGTAACAACTCAGCACTAGGAAAATTCTTTGACCCAAGTTTCCTATTTCTTTGTCAAATCATTAATTACCACTGGTTCCTTCAGTTCCCTTGTGGCCTGTCTGTATTCAGCCCTCTGGTTTCACCCAGTCTCCCTCATTCATCTTTTCTGCTCCATCCTCTTGAATTTTAAGCCCAGTCTAATCAATTAACACCTTGATTAATGGAATTTATGGAGAAAGGGAGATAGCCTCTTAATTAATCTCCCTACCTAATTTACCCAGAACCAATCCAAGCTGACTATAAACCTCTTTCAGGTTAAGTTGTCCAAAATACTATTTTCTTCATTTTATTCCTTTGCTTGTACTCTGCATTTCCACCCCCCTCCCAAATATAAAGTCCAATCATCCTTGCTAGGCATCTAAGATACTTCATGATTTGATCCCAATCTTTTTTAACTCAACCTCCAAACCCACAACAGCATGCTAGCCTCCTGGCTCTGCTCATTTCCACTGCAGCACCTTTTCTCAAATGTGCCAGAGTTAAATAACCTTTCTTAGGACTCTATATATTCAAATACTACATAACCTTGAGAACCTGTTCAAATTTTGCCTCCTTCTTAAAGCCTTCCCTATAACAGCATATGGTAACATATAGACATACTATATTTATACATATTATATATAAATATCCTGTGATTGTCAACGTTTTTCAATAATGTACTTTAAATTAAACAAAAAAACTAAACAGGAAAAAAAGAAAAAGCATAGTATTTCACCATGACAAAAAGAGAAAGAAAGAGAAAGACAACTAGCTGGATCATCTGGGAGATGTTCCATTTACCTTGGAGAACTCGTACCTTAATGCTACATAAAAATTATCCTTTTCCCACATCCTTCATTTTAATAAACACGATACTTTAATCAAATAGTACTGTCAAGAACAAGGTTTCCATATATGTTTAGGTTATTAAGTTTACTTTGAGCTAAAATCTCCTAATTTTAATCATTAGACATTCTGGTAGTCTTGGGAAGTTGACCAATATATAAAGCTAAAGTCAATATTGCCTGATAACCAACAGTAAAATTGCTTGCATTTTCAAAAATCCTTAGATTTTCCTAATAAAGTCCTTTTTATTTTTTTTATATTTTTTAAATTAAATTAACATATAATATACTATTGGTATATCCTTAGATTTTTCTAATTGAGTCCTTTTTATTTTTTTTATATTTTTTAAATTAAATTAATTAGCATATAATATACTATTGGTTGCAGAGGTACAGGTCTGTGATTCATCAGTCTTATATGATATCTAGTGCTCATTAAATCACATGCCCTTCTTGATGTCCATCATCCAGTTACCCCATCCCTCCAACCTCCTCCCCTTCAGCAACCCTCGGTTTGTTTCCTATGATTAAGTCTCTTATGGTATGTCTCCCACTCTGGTTTCATCTTATTTTATTTTTTCCTCTCTTCCCCTATGACTGTTTTGTTTCTTCAATTCCATATATCAGTGAGATCATAGGTAACTGGCTCTCCCTGTTTGGCTTATTTCACTTAGCATAATACCCTCTAGTTCCATCCACGGTATTATAAATGTCAAGATTTCATTTTCTGATGGCTGAGTAGTATTCCATTGTATATATATACCACATCTTCTTTATCCATTCATCTGTTGATGGACATCTGGGCTCTTTCCATAGTTCGGCTATTGTGGGCATTGCTGCTATACACGCTGGGGTGCAGGTGCCCCTTCAAATCACATTTGTATCTTTGGGGTAAATACTCAGTAGTGCAATTGCTGGGTCATGGGGTAGCTCTATTTTCAACTTTTTGAGGAACCTCCATACTGTTTTCCAGAGTGGCTGCACCACTTGCATTCCCACCAACAGTGTAAGAGGGTTCACCTTTCTCCACATCCTCACCGACCATCAAACAGCAGTCCTTCTTAAAAATTACCTTTTTACGTAAAGACAGCAAAGTCTTTAGATAAGCTTAAAATATAGCAGTTAACATATTTCCAAATTATTTTACTGTTACAGATGTTATTTTTAAATTGCCTATATTTACATATATATGTTGTAATAACATAAAACAATTTAATTTTTAAAAAGCATGTGACTCCAAAAATAATAATTTAATAGAAAACAATCATGATATTCCATAAATACTAACATTCCCTTGCCATCTGGACTCAATCAGTCATTTAATGAATGTCTATAAACAACTTACTCCATTTTTGTAATATATTTTACTATACCTTAAGATCTTGCCTGGTGGCAAGAAGCTCAGATTCCTTCCCATAGAAATCAGACTGAAGCTGTTTTAGATTTTCCTGACTTTTTTCATAGGTATTTTGTAACAATGACATTTTCTCTTTCTCTGCTGCAAGTTCCCGGGCTGCTTGTGTTGACTGTTGCTGTAGTTTACTCTCAAGCTCTGTCTGAAACATACAATAGTCATTTAGAACAGTTGCATATAGAAAACCAGTTGCAAATATAAAATGAAATCTACACAACTAAGAAGATTCCCGAGAACAAGTTTAGTAGTATTTATGCCTGAAAATTCTTCTTTAATAAAGAGTAACTCACTTATCTTATAGTTACAAACTTAAAGACGTACAAAATACAAAATCCAGCAAGTCTCAATTTAAAAACCAAAAAATAAAAAAGCATTAAGTACAGAAAAAAAGCATTTCACTGGGAAGTATCAATATCTCAGGAGACTGAGAGTAACAGCCACATTCTGACGGAAAATGCAGTGCTAGATGCTTTAGAAGACATAATTTAAGGTTGAACTAATGGAAATTTCTACATGAAAGAAACAAAAAAGTCCTCATTGTATTAAAGTACATCATATCTACTCCTTGAAATTCCAGAATAACTTGGGAAATTTCTAAAGGTCATCTTTATTAACAGCAAGGCAGAAAAAGGAAATCTTTGCAAAGGTCTGACTCCTCCAAACTCTAAACTTGTCTTTAGTCTTTAAGAAGATTCAGGAGATATGTACAAATTTTGACATAATTAAGATATATGTGTGTACAGTATGAAAATAAGCACTTGGCTTTTAAAATAAATACACAACTTTAATGCAACTTCTGTTGAAATGCCCAATGACCCCTTGCTCCAAAACCCAACATTCATGTCCTTGTGCACATCTTACTTAACCTCCCAGAAGTACTTGAAATAGCTGATATGTTCCCTCCTAGAAACATTTTTCAACCTGGTTTCCAGGGCACCTCGTATTTTAGGTTCTCCACCTATCTCATTGGTCATTCCTTCTTTAAATCTTTCACTAGCTCCTCTTCTTTTGTTTGATCTTTCAATATTCTAGGACCCCAGGATTCTGTCCTGTCCTCCTTTTATTCTATAAACAGTCTCTTTCTAGAAGATCTCAACTACACTAATGGCTTTAAATATCATTTATTTACAGTTGACTCCTGAACTATGTCTCTAACCCCAACCTCTCTGCCTGAACTCTGGGTTCAGGTTATGATCAAGTACTTCCCTGACATCTCTACTTCAATGACTGAAAGACATCTATCTCAAGCAGAACTCTGGATTCCTGACACTGCTCATCAAAAAGCTGCTACTTTCCCCCCATAAATATGATCATCTATCCACCTGCACAAGCCACAAACATAGAATTATTCTTGATTCCTCTTTCCATCGTCTCTCATCATCTAATTTATCAGCAAGCCCCGATGACTCAGCTTCCAAAATATATTCCCAACCATCTACTCCTAAAACTTTACTTCATGCTATCACCATGTACTACTGCCAACAGTCTTTCATTGCCTTCTCTGCTTGCTCCTTTATCTCCCCATAATCAGACTGCACCAGTCTCTGCTCAAAATTCCCCAACCGATTCTATCCTTAGAACAAAGTATATCATTCTCTACTGTCTTATAATCTATATATTTGCATTATATGCTTTGGCCCTGTCTACTTCTCTGAGCTCATTTCACATTCTTCTTCTTCTTCTCTCCCTCTATACTTAATCTATGTTGGTCTTCTGTTTTTGGAAAATACCAAGCTAGCTCTCTAGTTTACGGTCTTCGTACTAGTTGTCTCCTTGGACCTTTGTACAGATAGCTCTTGACTTTCATGTATCAACTCAAATCTCTTCAGAGAGGTTTCTTTGATCACCCAGCCTTTAGTAGGACTCTTTCCTATCACTGGCTTTCACATCACCCTGTTTAATTTCTTCCCCAAGAAAGTGTAAGCTCCACGAGAACAGGTTCCTTGTCTGTTCTTGGCTATATCTCCAACATCCAAAATTGTGCCACGGCATAGAACAGGTGTCTAGTAATACTTCTTAAATGAATGAATGACAAACAGATTGGAGGTGGAAAAGCCTGGGATGACTATTAATAAGCTATTGTAATAGCCTGGATAGGAGAATAAAATAGCCTGGACTAAGACCGTGGCCCTAGGAAATGAGAAAAGGGGATGCATTCAAGAGAGCCAGGAGGCAGACTGACAGGAGGTCGTGCTAATACCTATGGAGGAAATGGGGTTTGACCTCCCTATATGTTATCTCATAACATCCCATGTCACCTCCTTTTCATTTCCTCTAGTTTAGATTCTTCATGATGAAGAATTCCTGGACATCTTTTTTAACCTTGAAGACTATACTGGTCTTACATATTTCCTTTTATAGAATACTACTTCTTTGCTTTAACATTTTCCCCCCAAAATCTAGTTTTCTTTCTCTTTAATCACCTTCATGGCTCTCAACTAAGCCCTCTGCAAAGTCTCAATAATGACCATAAAGGCCTTTGGGTTCATATTTGGGCCTTCATTATCTTTACTCTGATGGACTGATTGATTCATTCGTTTATAACAATTATTGGCTGGCTTATTTGTCAAAAGACACAGTTCTCCAACTTTGAGGAACTCAAATATATTAGTGGGGAATTAAAAAAAAAAAGGATCAATGCAACAGTTTGATAATTGCTTTAATAGAAGTAAACCCAAATGTCCAAAGGAGAATACAGGAGGGTCAGTCATTTACAATTCACCCTTCACAAACTGACCAGTTTTTGCTCTAAAATGGGTCTGACCACATTCTTCCCTTCTTAAAAATCTTTAATACTCCAATATTAAAATTTTAAAGTGGAAACAATGATACAATATCTACTGTAATCTGACTGCATCCAGTTCTGTTGCCTTCTCCCTCCCCTCACTTCTCCATTTACCATGCACTCCAACAGCTAATGTTCTATAACAATATTTTCTAAGTCTTGGAAACATTGCTAATATTGTTTTAGCTCCCTGAAATGTCTAATTTACTTTTTTAAACTTTCAAAATTATAATCATCTCCAAAAGCCCGATTAAAATGCTAACTCCCTAGAAAGCCAGTCAAAATTTCCATTAAGTTCTATTATTTCATATTTCTGTTTAAGTTATTTCATTCTCCCTTATACATTATTTTTCTTCTTTATATACCTACATCCTCATTAAATTATAAGCTCCTTGAGAGTTGGGGGCCCTATCCTTTTCATTCTGTATTCCCACAATAGATTTCAAATAAAGTTGGTACAGGGGCCATTGACTTACTTGCAAGATCCTACTTGCAGGATTCTTGATCAGCGGCTCCCAAACAATCATATATATCCAAAATATGTGTGTGTGTGTTATATAAGTGCATACACATATGTATCTATATCCATTTAAACATTATGTTTGTTTTTCCTGTTTCATTGTGGGCCAGTGACTGTCACAGACCATCACTGAAGAGTTGACCATGCACATCAACAAACTTAGATCATAGTTTGCTATACTTCCATATAATAGCCAACAAGTATTTTGCTTCTATATTGCACTGAGCACAGTACTGCATATTTTAAATCTATTTTCTCAATCTTTACAACAACTCTACAACTCCATTTTATTTAGCTCAGAAAGATGATTCCCCCATGACCATAAACCTAATTTGTATCACATGAAATTTAAATTCAGATCTGCCTACCTCCAAAATTTATCCTGCTTTCCATGTTACAGTGCTCCTCAACAAAACCAAATTATACTTGCCTTTCAATGATTCTCTACTTACTCTAAATTCAAAATCTAATTTACATAGTATCTGGGAGGCTTAGTCGGTTAAGCGTCTGCCTTTGGCTGAGGTTATTATCCCAAGGTCCTGGGATCAAGCCCTGAATCAGGCTCCCTACTTAGTGGAGAGTGTGCTTCTGCCTCTGCCCCTCCCCGCCACTCAGGTTCTCTCTCTGGCTCTCGCTCTCTCTAATAAATAAAATATTTTTTTAAAAATGTAATTTATAGCAACTGGTTATCCACCAACATTCCCCAAAATGCTATCCTTCCCAATTTTAAAAAGTGTGCTCCTTATTTTAGCATCCATATACTAACATAAATTAAGTACAGCCATTTCTGAATGTTTGTGCCCCCCTCAAAAGTCCATGTTGAAGCCTAAATCCACAATGTGATGGTATTTAGAGGTGGGACCTTTAGGAAGCCATTAGGTCATGGGGGTACAGCCCTCATGAATTAATAATTAGGGATTAGTATCCATAGAAGAAGAAACATAAGAGATGTAATCTCTCTCTCAGCCATATGAAGATACAGCAAAAAAGCATCTGTCTAGGGGCGCCTGGGTGGCTCAGTGGGTTAAGCCTCTGCCTTTAGCTCAGGTCATAATCTCAGGGTCCTGGGATCGACCCCCACATCGGGCTCTCTGCTCAGCAGGGAAGCCTGCTTCCCCCTCTCTCTCTGCCTACCTCTCTGCCTACTTGTGATCTTTCTCTCTGTGTCAAATAAATATATAAATAAAATCTTTTTAAAAAAAGAAGTTATATTTTAAAAAAAAAAGAAAGAAGAAAGCATCTGTCTATAAGCCAGGAAATGGATCCTTACCAGACACCGAATATGCCAGTGTCTTTATTTTTTATTTATTTTTTTGTCTTTAATGGACTTCCCAGCCTACAGAACTGTGAGAAATAAACAGTTACTGTTTAAGCCACCAAGTCTATGGTATTTTTGTTATAGCAATCCAAACTAAGACAACTACCAATAAAAACATTTCCTTTAAACTCTCATAATTCTTTTAAGATCTCATAATTCTTTTTTTTAAAGATCTCATAATTCTTAAGGTGTCTAATAAATTCATGCAAAGCATGGTCAATATACATTAATCATAAATCTAAAATAAATCCTACTGTAACTAATAATTAAGAAGAAAATATGCTAAAATAGTTGGGCTTTATTTTTTTTTAATTTATGAAACTATTATGCTATAAAAAGGAAGATCTGGGGAATACCTGGATATGAGGACAATAAATTTTGGGGAAAATAATTACCTCAAGATATCAAAGCATACAACAAAATATGTTTTGTGATAATTACATCCTGCCTTATGATTATATATAACACCAAAAATGCAAATTTGTCTACTCTTGAGTTATTAGAAAATTACTCTTTTGTAAAGTGACACAGTTATAGTTATACAGTGGTCAACATAAAATACCTATTTGCAAGGTTAAATTTTTTTCTCTAGTAATATGATAACTAACTCTTAATGACATATTTTGATTGTTCTACATAAAAGAGATTTCACTTCTCAGGACATCTGGGTGGCTCGATCAGTTAAGCACCTGACTCTTAATTCTGGCTCAGGTCATGCTCTCAGTGTTGTGAAACAGGGTGATGTGATGGAGTCCACAGCAGGCTCCACGCTCAGTGGGGAGTCTGCTTAAGATTCTTTCCTTCTGCCCCTCTCCCGAACACCCCCACCCCACCCCACTCTTGCACACACACACACACACACACACACACACACTCTCTCTCTCTCCAGTAAATAAGTAAATCTTTAAAAAAAAAAAGATTTCACTTCTCTCTTCTCTGTTGACCAAATGACATGCAAAAGTAGTGAAAGTTCTTTTTGTTCAAATATTAAGTACAATCCATTTGTCAACCTGTACAGACAAGTACTAAAATATATTTAAGAATAAAAAATAGATGCTTAATAATAAATTAGGATCATTTAGAAATGAAAGCCATTAAGATGTAACTTAGAATATCAAACAATTATAACTATATGAAACCTACACTCCTGAATTTTTTTAATACATACCATTTTGTGTTTTTTGTTATCTTCCCTTAATATGGATCATTTATTTTTAAAATCCTTTAAAATTTTCTAATGCCCTAGAAATGTATAAATTATTCCCATAACATTAAGTGTTAATTATATTATTGTATAAAAAGGTAATTTTATGTCTATCAGATGATTAATTTTAAGTAAAGATTATCTAAAAACATGGTTAGTGAATGGAAATCCAGACTTATATATTTAATTACATAATTAAAATACTTAGAAAAATTACTTAGAAGAATTCTGAGCATATAAATTTTTGTTTGTTGCAACTCATCTGTGTTATCACATTATCTTAACTGCAAAGATTTTCTTCCCGTAAAAAGTAAACAAATACCATATTACTACCTTCTGTGAAATAGCAATTTTAACTTCTCCTTGGAGTGCATCAATTTGTTTTTTCTTCTGTTCAGTCAATTGCTTTAGCTCATTTATGTTCCCCTGAAGTTGCTGTTCTTCTTTTTCCTTTTGTTTTAAAGTATTCTGGGCCTGTACAACTTGTCCCTGCATTGAATTGAGTTCCACTTTCAACTGATGAGAAGTCTAAAAGAAAATAAAATCTGTTAAGCATTCATCATTCAAGCAAGACACATTTACTGGGTACCTTCTACATGCCAGGCACAACTCTAGGTAGAAAGTACTAAATCTGATGGCCACAGGTGATAAGTAGTAAACAAAAATAAATAAATAAATAAATAAATAATAAAAATGAAAACAAAAGTCCCTGCCATCAAACAGAGTTCATAACTGATGCTACTCACTATTAGATAACATGCTGAATTAATCTTTAATATTTGTTTAATCTTACCTTCCTCTCTATCTCATAAGTATGTGTTTGGATAAAGCTTGTAAATGAGCTAGACTAGTATTATTTTGTATCACAGAAAATAGGAATATTAATATCAATCTTTGGACTGCTGGAACATCTACTGTCTTTCAAGAATAGTCTCAAAATGCTAACTTGGCCCATTGGCCATGGTTAATCAGAAAGAATAGCTCCATATATACTCTGATAAAACTAAAATCATTTTTGGCAAATATGTTTAGGATCTGTCTGATGACATTAAACTATCCCATGCAATAGTTTCCTCATTTAGAGATCTGGGGTATGTTGTGCTACTACCATGTTTTTTTTAATCTACTAGGATATATTTCTGTTCAAAATATAGAAGTCACACTGAGGTTCTTCTGTGGCCAATGTGAACTACAATGATCTCTCGTCCTTCCAGCCAAAGTCATGTTTTCATGTTTTATGCATATTTCATTATGAACCTAACTTGAGCATTTGACCATATTCAAAGTTACTTCTGAAAAGTTTCACCACTACATATCACTACATATCAACTCATATCAGCTTATCTCCAACTTTTATGCAAAATAGGAGTTAGGCAGTGTAACAATGATGATGATTATAATATGATAACCAATGATAAAGTGATAGCTAACATCTGAGCATTTATTTTATTCTGTTATTATGGTTCCAAGCACTTTGAAATATATTAACCCAATTTTCTCCTAACATAATCCTACAGCATAGATTCTCTTATTAGCCCCATTTTACTGCTGAGGAAATGGGAGCATGGAGAGATTAAGTAATCTGCCTAAAACAAGACAAGACAGCATACCTAGCAAATAGCACAGTCAGGATATAAATCTGGACAATGGATTCAGAGCTTGAGCACTAAGCCACCATAATTTTGTCACTTAATGACTGGCATCTAAAACACAAGTGGTCTCCTTTCAAGCAACAACCAGACTACAATCACATTTAGAACTTCTCAGGACTAGATTTTGCTGCTTTATCAAATCAGATCTCTACAGAAAAACTACATGCCTGGACTGCTAGAGGTAGCTCTTCAGAGAATAACAACTATATATTATACCCATTTATTTACTCATTTGCTTTTATTTTAGATGGAGAGCAATAAAAGCATTAACCACAGAAAATCTGTTGTTATACAATGTTAACATACCATTAAATATAAATGTCCATGAAATAAAGAGCTGTTAAAATATTATTCTATGGAAAGCCTGTCAAGGTATTTTTCTTAAGCATAATAATGTTCCTTAATCTAAATTATCTAGTTATAACTCTATAGTAAGTTAGCTCAATGAACTTTATTAATTGTAATCCTTTATTTTGGGTCTTTTATTATAAACTAGCTTAAATCTTTTTAGCAGCAGGTAGAACATAAATGACAATTTTAAACTACTTTTTTGTGATCCATTACATTTCAGAGACATAAACCTCCTTCGACTTAAGTATTGGTGTGAAATTTTGAAAATACAGACCTTATTATTCTTCACATATTTTACATTACAGAAAAAAAAATCTTACCTGCTTCTCTTTTTCGAGTGACTTTTTCAGTTCACTCTGTTCCTTAAGTGCGTTCTCCATCTGTACTTGAAGCTGATGCTTTAATTCTTTGCAAGTTTTTTCCTAAAAAATATCAGAACTACATTATACAGAAGATATCTGTAGTAAGTTTAAGAAGTTTGATTTATATGCTTAGTAAGATCCACAGAAATACACTAGAATCATTGATGGGTTAGCATGGGATAGAATCATCCATTTGAGTTATAAAACAGCCAAATATTAGAGCAATAAAGGTAGACAGATGGAAAAGGTTAAAAGCTTCTATGATCAACCAGCAGGTGAACACTTTGGAAATCACATTTTTAGGTCACACAATTAATTACAATTAATTAACTTGTCATGCCATTTTAAAAGTAGAATAACAGAATAGGTGCCTGGCTGGTTCAGCTGGCAGAGCCTGCGACTCCTGATCTCAGGGTCCTGAGTTTGAGCCCCATGTTGGGCGTGGAGTTACTTTTTTAAAAAAGCTCGTAAAAGCAGAATGACAATCGTCAAGAAAATGGAAAAAAGGAAATTTTTGTAAAAGAATGTATTAAAACAATAAAGAATAATCACATATTTATATATATATGATTTATATTACATATATATTTTTATATGCCATATATAAATATATTTAAATTCATATAAATAAAGAATAATCACAACTTAAGAGGGAAGATATACAGATAGGAGATGTTTTCTCCAAACAGAAAGGAACATAAAAGTAACATGCTAATATATATTTTTTGTGCTACTGGACATTTTCACTGACCTTCATATTGTTACATGCTGTAACATGTAACATGCTGTTACTCTGTTATTCTGGGTTAAAATATTTCTTTCTTTTTTTTTTTTTTTTGGCAGATTTATTTATTTATATGAGAGAGAGAGAAAGAGTAAGCATGAGCAGGGGAAAGGGCAGAGGGAGAGAAACTCAAGCAGACTCCACACTGAGCCGGACATAGGGCTTGATTCCAGGACCTTGAGATCATGACCTGAGCCAAAATCAGGAATCAGATGCTTAACCAACTAAGCCACCCAGGCATCCTACGGGTTAAAATATTTCTGCGAATACATTCCCCATTTAGCATTTCCTGAAACTGTGTGACTTTTATTTCATATAGTTTAAATATGTTTTATGGTAACTCTAAGATATGACATTATCTAGAGTTTTAGAACATTAAGAACATTTAGAACAACTTGGAAAGTTTATAATACCAGATTAAAAGTCATCAAGATCCTCTGATTTTTTTTCTGTTTTTTCAGGCAAGAGAATAATGCTTGAACCAGCAGCTACATTCTCTATGAAAATGTCTCTGAGGACAAACAGGCAGCACTCTCTCCCAAACCCAACATCATACCAACAATAGACCAAAACTGTATATTCAACTAAAAGTTTCCTGGGCCTCTGGAAATTTTACACAAAAACACCAATATCTTTTTCTCAGGTTAAGAAATCCCAATTCCTTTTCTCATAAGAATTATTTGAAATCATTTAAATGTAGGATAAAAAGTCAACAGTGGGTTAAGCAGAAAAACCAGTACATTTTAGATAAAAATTACTTCTACCTAAGTAAACATAAACAACTAACCAAATCTAATATAGCAGCTTTTCCTTTCTGATTTTCCTTTTCAAATTCACTTTTGGAATTCTTCAAAGAATCAGAAACTTTTGATAGATTCTCTTTTGTTGCAGAAAGCTCTGCCATTAGAGTTTCTTTCTCCATCTTCACTTTTTGTAGTTCTGCTGCTGCTGTTTGAATTTTGTTATTTAATTCCTTGTGCTGCATCTTTGTATCCTGACTTAAGTTTTCAATTTCTTGTTTAAGGATTTTTTTTTCTTCCTCTTGCTTGGTAAGCGTTTGTTTAATATTTTCAAGAGCTTCAGATTTTTTCTGAAGATCCAACTTCGTACTGGATACTCTAAATATTTAAGAAACAAATTTTTTAATTAATGCATAATTTATAATTCCTAATTTAGCATTAAAAATTAATAATTACTATTTTTAATTAATTGAGTTTTAAAACTTTCTTGTGTAGCTCAGAAGTAAAAATAATAATTTAATGTCATAAAACAACACAACTGAAAACACCTTAAATCTGATCTGATCCTTTGACAGATAAAGATGATTTTCTTTAAGTCAAATCCAGTCTCATCTATTGCAATGGATGTCCCCCAAAACTGTACATATATCTGACCCTCAAGTCTACAACAGCCAGAAAAGGTTTTCCATGTACCTTAAAGAATTTATTCATTGTGTTAACCCCCATGTATACAGAGCACTTTGCCGCTTACCTTGAAAACATAAAACACGTTATGTATTTTCTAGATATTAAACTTTAAAATATGATTAATGTAGGAAAAAATAAAGTAAAAAAAGAAATATTTCACTTCAAACAGAAAGAAAGACAAAAGATTTAATTCTAGACCCTAGCAGATTATACAAGAGACTTGTTATCATTTGTGCCTTAAATGTAAGTTTTCTACACCTAAATGAATAAGCTACAAGAATAAAGAAATGAAGATACAGCTTTAAGAAAGTTAAAAACTTCTACTGTTTGATAAAATGAAATTATGCACCAAAAAAACCCCCACATATTAAAGATCAACCATTTTTAAAGTGAAAATAAAACCAAATGCAAAGTTACATTTCTTGAATGCATACTATTTCTGATGTACTTTATAATCAGTATAAATTTAATAATATGTTAAAGAGAGGTTGTTAAAAGATGTACTAGCCATATATTTGAAGTTGGGTATTTATATAATACCAGAATTATATTTAAATTTTGAAATTTTTCAACTTTTAGTCCCAGAAATTTACTTTTACTTTCTAAAAGTGGCTTGAAAAGTGCATTCATAGGATACTGTACCTCACTGATTTTTAAAGGTCTAAATAGAAAGGTCATTATCTTTTTCTTATAGTTACAATTCCTATCAAGCAACCCTAAAATTAGGACTTGATATATATCTCTATGCTACTTAACTTTCCCATAAATAATTATTATAAAATCGTAAGATTATGTGACTCAAAGAAGGAAAAACAGAAATAAAGTCTTTCATTGTCACATAAACTAATTTTAAAAAGGGCACTAAAGGAAGTAATAAATAAATCTTCAATCATAGTTGGAAACAACACCTTTTTCTCAGAATTGGCAAAACAACCAGAGGTCGGGGGAAGGCAAGGATATAGAAGGTTAAACATTATCGGGAATGAATATATCAAGAGAACAAAAAGTATAGAATAAGAAACCTACTCAATCGTATTGTAACAGAGTTGTCTGGTGACAGATGGTAGCTACCATTGTGGTGAGCATAGCAGAAAATATAGAGGTCTTGAATCACTTTGTTGTACAGCTGAAACTAAAGTAACACTGTGTATCAACCATATTCAAACAAACACCAAAAAAAACCTATTTCTTAAAACACTATCAACCACCTTGACTAACTAAAACTTATAGATAGAGCACTTACCAACAGAGAATAAACCTATGTACACATGGAAAATTAACCAAGGTAAACCATACACTGGGCAATAAATAAGACTTTTTTTTTTAAAGATTTTATTTATTTATTTGACAGTCAGAGATCACAAGTAGGCAGAGAGGCAGGCAGAGAGAGGGGGGAAGCAGACTCCCCGCTGAGCAGAGACTGATGCGGGGCTTGATCTCAGGACCCTGAGATCATGACCTGAGCCGAAGGCAGAGGCTTAACCCACTGAGCCACCCAGGTGCCCCAAGACAGTTTTAAAAGTCCAAATTTTACAGAGCATGTTCTCTGTTCACAATGGAATTAAATTAAAAGTTAGTAACAACTATCTAGAAAAGCTCCAAATATCTGGGAAGTAAACAACATACTTCTAAATACTCCATGTATCAGGCTCCTGGGTGGCTCAGTTGGTCAAGCAACTGCCTTCACTTCGGGTCATGATCCTGGAGTCCTGGGTCCCACATCGGGCTCCCTGCTCAGGAGGGAGTCTGCTTCTCCCTCTGACCTCTCCCCTCTCATGCTCTCTCTCTCTCAAATAAATAAAATAAAATAAATCTTTAAAATAAATTTATAAATAAAGAGGGGTTCCTGGGTGGCTCAGTGGGTTAAAGCCTCTGCCTTTGGCTCAGGTCATGATCCCAGGGTCCTGGGATAGAGCCCCACATCGGGCTCTGTGCTCAGCAGGGAGTCTGCTTCCCCCTCTCTCTCTCTGCCTCCCTGTCTACTTGTGATCTCTCTCTATCAAATAAATAAATAAAATCTCTAAAAAAATAAAATAAATTTATAAATAAAGAAATAAAGAAATACTCCTTGTATCAAAGAAAAAGATCACAAAGGATATTACAGTAATGAAAATACATTGTAAGATGAGAGTTGGAAGGAGAGCTGGATGCAAAGATGTAAGAGGGCCTTGAAAAAGGGGAAACCTTGCCCTGTTTTTTGGGCTGAGCCCTGGAATCAGGGGTAAGGTTTAGTAAAACGCTGGATGTGTTTACCCAGCCCTTTTTTCATAGATGGTACAGTAGAAATGCAAGATATTACTTTAAAAAGTTTCCATAAAGTATAAAAGCAAAAAAAGACTTTAGTATTAAAAGGTTTCCCTACTTCAATATGATATAGAAACCTCTGCATGAATTCTGAACCATGAGATTAGAACATAGAGTAGAAATGGGCCCATTTACTTTGAACCCATTAGAAATGGAAAGAACCTTTGTGCCCACAGGGGCCTTGGGAAGAAGAACAAGAACCAGCTCAGAGGTGATCTTCATGGGCTGACGCCTGGGTTCCAAAAGTGACAAATTACTCAGTGGGTGATATATGATGTTAACAGTGAGAAGGAATACCACTTAAGGTATATAATGCACCTCTATACCCTCAAATTCAAAGTATCGGGACTTACTTCACTATATGTGAAAACAAGAAATTTTCCTCATCACTCCCAAACAAGGGCAAAATCATGAAGGTGTCAAACATCTTAATTATCATCAATCTGATGGGTTTTATTTCATTTCCCTGAGGGGTACCTCTCCAGGCTCTCAGTTTCCATCTTTATTACTGAGAGTCAAAAAACCTTCATACCCTTGACACAGATCAAGTCTGTCAACTCAGTCACAGAGTTCTATTTGGCATTTAAAGGAAAAGTCTACTGAAATGTGACCAGTCACAAGCCCTCCTTTGAAAAAATCCAGATAAATGGAGTGGAACTGATTTTTTCCATCAAAATTCTGTGTGTCCACTGAAGATTTTATGGTAAGACCCAATGGAAGCATCAACATCAAGAACAAGCTAAGAAAGAGACTAATTCTACCTTAGAAGTGAACAAAAGATGCCCCATCTCAGCACTTTTATGAATATATGGGGTATGTCTGGAGGCAGATACCCCCTCTGCCACTAAGGACATCTGAAACTTCTTATATCAATTCATCTTTTAGATCCTAATATCTTCTAAACTAATTCACCCTTATACTCAGACCTATCATAAATAAGCCCATTAAGCACTTAGTACAAATGGGAAAAGACAATCTTCCTCAAGGTAATTTATTCCATCTGTTAAAAATTGTCATATTAAACTGATTTTACTGAACTATGACATGTAATTACCATCTGCAGAAACCTGGCAAAATACGAAGAGGATGAGTAACTATGAAAATGAAAGAGATACTACAAAAGGTGGACAACCACAGGGAAGCTTCCACATTAAAAAGCTATAAAAAAAAAAAAAAAGGAAACTAAACCCAAAGTCTAAGGGAGAAAACACTAAAGAGAAGACGAGAAATAAATGAAATGGAAAATTGACAAAATCAGGGACGCCTGCCAGGCTCAGTCAGTAGAGCATGTGACTCTTGATTTAGGGTTGTGAGTTTGAGCCCCACATTGGGCATACAGCCTACTTAAAATAAAAGAAAATAATTTTAAAAAATAAAGTCCAAATAAATAAATAAACTTCTAATCTTAAAAAAAAAATTGACAAAATCAAAAGTTTTTTTATAAAACCGATAAACCCCAAATTAGATTAATCAAGAAAAAGAGAATATAAATTAGCACTATTAAGAATAATAAGACATCAGGGGCACCTGGGTGGCTCAGTGGGTTGAGCCTCTGCCTTCGGCTCGGGTCATGATCTCAGGGTCCTGGGATCAAGCCCCACATCGGGCTCTCTGCTCGGCGGGGAGCCTGCTTTCCTCTCTCTGCCTGCCTCTCTGCCTACTTGCGATCTCTATCTCTCTGTCAAATAAATAAATAAATAAATAAATCTTAAAAAAAAGAAAAGCAAAGCATTTGATCACAACAACCACCAGTCACTCTTGATTCTAAGGAAGTTATAAGATGGGTAAGAGAGGTGTTATAACCCCAATTTTAAAAAAAATAATAATAATAATAAGACATCACTACAGAGTCTACAGACCTTAAAAGTATAATGATATTGTGAACATTATACCAATAAATTTGAAGTTTAGATTAAATGGAAAAATTCCTTCAAAGACACAAATTACCAAAACTGACTCAAGTAAAATATTAGAAAAAAATACTAGCCCTGTATCTATTAAATAAATTGAACTCTAAATTAAGAAGCAATCCATAGAGAACTTCAGGTCAGCTGGTTCATTGGTGGATTCAATAAAACATTTAAGAAATAAATAATACCCCTCACAAACCCTTTTAGAAAGGAGAGGAAGAAAGAAAACTGTCAATTTTTTTTTAAGATTTTATTTATTTATTGACACAGAGAGAGAGAGAGAGATCACAAGTAGGCAGAGAGACAGGCAGAGAGAGAGGGGAAGCAGGCTCCCCGCTGAGCAGAGAGCCCGATGCGGGACTCGATCCCAGAACCCTGAGATCATGACCTGAGCCGAAGGCAGAGGCTTAACCCACTGAGCCACCCAGGTGCCCAGAAAACTGTCAATTTATTTTTAAAATCAACATATCCATAATTCCAAAACGACAATGATATTAAAGAACAACCAGACCAACAGTCCCCATGAATGCATATAAAATTCTAACCAGAGTATTATCAACGCAAAAACAGCAATATATGAAAAGAATAATACAGGATAATCAAGGGGGATTTATCCAAGGAAAGCAAAGTTGGTTTACTATTTAAAAAAGCAATCAATACAATTCACCATATTAACAGAATAAAGAAGGAAAAACCACATGATCATTATCATTAGATGCAGAAAAAGAAGTTGATAAAAAAAATTTTAAGAAAACTAGTATAGATAGGAATGCTCTCAATCTGATAAAAGAATCTAGGGGGAAAAAAAACCCCACAGCTAACCTCAAAATTAATGATTAAATATTTCATGTTTCCAACCCAAGGCTGGAACAATGCAGGGATATCCACTATCTTTTTATTCAAAAGTTCACTGGAGATGTCAACTAACAGTAAATCATGAAAAGAAAAAAAAAAAAAACCATAAAAGGCCTACAGAATGAAAAAAATTAAATAAAATAAAACTGTTTCTAATTAACAAATATGAAGATTTTCCACTGAGAATATTCTAAAAACTCTACAAAACCAAAATGTGAATTTAGCAAGGCTAGAAGGTAGTAAGCCAATATATAAGACTCAATTGTATTTTTATACTAGCCACACACAATCAGAAAATTTAAAAAACTGGAAAACATCAAATATTTAGGATTAAATTTAGGAAGAGATATTTAAGATTCCTATTTTAAAAACAAAATGTTAATCAGAGATACTAAAGAAGACATAAATATTAGAGAAATACTACAATCATGGATTAGAAGACTCAGTATTCTTTTTTTTTTTTAATTTTTAATTTATTTATTTGACACAGAGAGAGAGATCACAAGTAGGCAGAGAGGGAGGGGGAAGCAGGCTCCCCGCCGAGCAGAGAGCCAGATGCGGGGCTCGATCCCAGGACCCTGAGATCATGACCTGAGCCAAAGGCAGAGGCTTAACCCACTGAGCCACCCAGGTGCCCCTAGAAGACTCGGTATTCTTAAAACATTAATGCTCCCCAAATTGAACTGCAGATTCATTGTCATTCCAATCAAAACCCAATAGTTTGATTTATAGAAATGGATAAGTTAATATTAAAATTTATATGGAAAAGGAATAAACTTAAAAGCAACAAGACAATCTTGAAAAAGAATTAAATTGGAGGGCTGATACAACCTGATAACAAGACCTATGCCACAAAGTTACAAAAATCAACACAGGATGGTACTGGTGTCAGAATACCATATAGACATAAAGACCAAGAGAACAGAATCGAGTCCACAAATGAACCCACATATATTAAAATAACTGCTTTGACAAAGGCACGAAAGGCCACTGATTGGGAGAAAAAGGTTTTATCAAAAAATGGTACTAGAATAACTTAATGACGTACAGGAAAAAAGATAATCCTGGACCTCCATCTCATACCTCTCACAAAAATGAGTTCAAGGTAGATCCTAGACCTAAATGTAAAAACTAAAACTATAAAATTTCCAGAAGAAAACATAAGAGAATTCTTTATAAACTCTGAGGATAGCCAGAAGTTTCTTAGAAAAGACACAAAACATAAAATTTTTAAAAAATGACAAATTGAATTCAACCAAAATTTAAAACTTTTCACTGAAAGACACCACCCAAAAAGTGAAACAAATCTGCAAAGTCTTGAAAATCTATTTGTCTGTCTGCTTAGCTATCTGGCAAAGGATTAGTACTTTCAATATACAAAGAACTCCTACAAATCAATAATAAAAAGATTCAATGGGAAAAAATTTTAATAGGCAAAATAATTTGACACTTCACAAGTGAAGAAATGCAAATTAAGCTCACAATAAGATACCATTTCATAGTCAATAAGTAGCTAAAATTAAAGGACCAACAACACCAAATACTGGCAAGGATGTGAAGCAACTGAAACACTGCCAGTAGGAGTATAAAATGGTACAGCCAGGGGTGCCTGGGTGGCTCAGTGGGTTAAAGCCTCTGCCTTCGACTCTGGTCATGATCCCAGGGTCCTGGGATTGAGGCCTGCATCCAGCTCCCTGCTCCCCCGCCCCGCCCCCGCCTGCCTTTCTGCCTACTTGTGATCTCTGTCTGTCAAATAAATAAATAAAATCTTTTTTAAAAAAAAAAGGTACAGCCATTTTGGGAAAAGGTTTGGCAGTTTTTCATACAGTTAAACATATATCTACCCCACCATGACCCTGAACTTTCACAAAAATGCTTATTTAAGAATACTGATAGCATCTTTATTCTTAACAGGTAAAAACTGCAAACAACCAAAAAAATGCCACCCAAAAAAGATAAACAAATAATAATATAGTCATTCAGTGGAACAATATTTATTCAACTACATGGATGAATTTAAAAAATAGTATGCTAAGTGAAAAAAAGGCAGTTATTAAAAAAAAACATACTGCATAATTTCATATCAAAAACACATAACAGCAATTTATGGAGACTGAAATTGGAATTGTGGTGTCTACAAGCTATTGACTAGGACACCTGAGAAAACTCCATGGGTAATAAAAATATTGTGGGGGAAGAGGGTGCGTTTTATTACACAGAGTATATACTTACTAAAACTCAAATTGTACATGTGAGATCTGTGCATTTAATGGTATGTAAATTTTACTTCAATAATTTTTAAAAAGGTACACTGATTCTAGGGTTTCCCTTGTGCTCATTAATACAATTTGTTAAGATACATCACAAAGCTAAAACAGATCATTTCTTATAAGAAAGTATAGATTCCCTACTTGATATAGTCTCTCAAAGTAGAAGCCCAATTGCTTCTTGGCTGATATTAGAAATACTCCTCTATTTGTTACTTTTACATTTATTTATTCAAATCAGTGAACAACTCAAAACAATTGCTTTAACTCAGATAAATGAGTACCATACTACTGTTGAAAAGAGACTGGATGACCCAGATTTTCAGTCCTTTCTAGTGAAGGTAAATTTAACCCTATTATGATGGCTTTTTTATTCATTGATATAAACATCAGAGTTTATAGAATCAACATAAACATTAAATAAATCTTTGAGCCCTGCAATAGCAAAATTGAAACCATAATATTTTAATAGTTTATAATCTCTCCCTTAAAGTAGTTTAGCTTACATTTCTTTCTCCATTTCAAGTTGTTTACTCAATTCTGTGGCTCTAAGCTCTAAATCTGTATTCAGCTGTCTTTGCAGTTGTAGATCCTGCAAAGCTTGTTCCTTGCTTCCTTTGACTTCAAGAGTATCCACTTCTAGTTTCTATGGAAGAAATATGATACAGTAACCATTTTAACGTCAATAATTATCCATCTATTATTAAATATAACATTTTTGTTTATACTCAAATTGATGTTGACATAACACACAATAATAACCATAAAATATTTATGTTATAATAAAGAATATTTTCCATTCTGAAGTCATTACTGAATAAAGAAACTATTTATTTTGGAATCTTTCAAAGGAACTACCACAGGCTTTATAAATGACAGGCAGTCACTAAGTATCTACTTTTAAAAATTAACTCTAAAAAAGAGAATAAACTTAAAATAATTATGTCTATTACTTGAAAAAAAGTTTTAACTCAAGTGTGAAAAGACAAGATAACAGGTTCATATGTGGGTCCACTTAAAATATATTACCCTTTATAGGCAGTGAACAATACCAATGTAATTGTAAATACTCATTCAAAACTAAAATGGAGTTATTACATCATCCTTCTTGTTACATTTGTTGACCCTAAATATAAAGTCAATTGAATTCTTGGTTTTGCATCTTTAAATTCTTGGTTTAAAGATTCCTGTTCTTTATAGCATAGTTTCTGTCCCATACACATACATATCGTACATATAACTGTGTATACTTTTACAAATTTACAAAATCAAGCTGTTGAGTGTAAAAAGTTTAAGTATCAATGAGCAATGCATTTTCTTATATAGTTGTAATAATTTTGTACCCTAAGTATTTTATAAACCAATCTAGGTACTGTGGCTCTTATTCAACACTTACACTGGATATTGGATGTAACTGTAAAATTCTGTAACAAATAACTAAATAAAACACATGGAATACTTCCTAAAATAACTACCAAATGTTAAAGATCTGATAATCACAACAGACACTACTGGTTCTAAGTAACTATTTGTAAAAGATACCAAAGAGAATTCTCATTAGATGCTTTTCAATAAAATGGTCTCTCTGTTCTTTTCAAACATTACAAAAAGTAATTTGTCATTATTATTATCACTGGCCATAATAAAAAGAAAAAGAAACCCATAAACAATTTGTATACATACAACATTCTTCCATGTTGTATCGGTGTTGATATACACATATATATTCAATAGGTCTACAGAAGTGTTTCATCTGATTGTGAAGGTATAGTGTGTGTGTGTGTGTGTGTGTGTGTGTGTATACACATACACATATATATATACATATACATACATACATAAATTTGAGAAATATTTGTTTAATTGATAGTAGATCCCATTTAAAGGACAAAAACTCACGTCAAATCCTCTTCTGATAGGTCTAGTCATTTAACCTCTTTAGTAAATCAACATTTTCACTTGGAATTGTGCTAAAGTAAGAAGCAATTTACTACAGAATAAACTTATTATCAAACTAAAAACAAAATGCAAAGGGTATAAATGTAAAGTTTAAAGAAGGAAGAAGTCTGGTCATATGTATATATATTGGAATAAGGAAGTAAGGAGATAAGAATAATGGAACAGAAGAGGCTTCATAACAACAACAGAATGATAAGTTCCTTATAATTACAGAGTAGATTCCTGGTTCATTGTTTCTTTGAAATAGTTACACATTACAAAGGAACCACTATACATGTTAAAACTGCCATTTGTAAAAGCCACCCATTAATGAAGAAATAAAATTAAAGATGGAATTCAAAATTAAGACCTGAAAAATTACATGTAATTTCAAGTTTTATATGACAACTTCACCCTTGTTTGCAAACTTAAGATCCTCAATTCCTTCTATGTTATCAGTTTCCATTACTACAGCAGAAAATACAGGTTCATTCAGTATTTTTATACTAACCTTAATTTGACCTTCTAATTCTTCATTTTTTTGTTCTAAAGAGAGGTGTTTCTCTTTATATTCTTTAAGGTGACTTTCCAGCTGACTGCAATGATCTTGCTTATCCTGCAACTTTGCAGTGACCTGATCCAACTGAGTAGTGATCTTACTTAACTCCTATAAGAAAAGTACAATTGAAGAAAACTTTGTAAGGTTTACTATATTGTATGCCTAAATGTTTCACCAAAGTAAAATTGAAAACTCTAATTTTATTTAAGAAACTACTGCAGTAAGACTAGATAAAAGTCTAATGATGAAGCAGAGGTTATATTTACCAGTACGAAGACCTGAACTGAGACTGTACACAGCATGAGATACTAAGTTTATATGCAAATTCACTCAATAACTTTTTCTAGGAAGAGTTATTTTAGGAGCCAAAAGATACAACAGAATATTAAATAGGCCAATTATAAAATAACACTTTTATATTATAATTGTTTTCAATGTTCAAGATGCCATTTCAAAAAATAACATTTAAAAACAGTGACCACATCTATGAACTTGTTCATTTGTAGATTCTAAAAGCACTGAAAGAACAAAATACAAATTACTAGTAAATCCACCACCCACAAATAACCACTATTAATGTTTTGATAAGTTTCCTTTTAATCTTTTCTGTGTATATCAATCTTTTGATTTATACTTTTAAAATAGGAAGAGAACCTCACTTTACATACTGTTTTATTATAATCTTTAACATAACAATGCATCATCAAATTGTGGTATTATTTTCTAAAATACTGTATTTGCATAAATTTCCATTTTGTTCAATCTAGACCACTTTTTAGCCAAATGTCCTATTTTAGATTCTTAGATTGCTACTAAGGTTTTCTGCATTTTATTAACAGAAATGCAAATAGCATCCTAAAAACTATGATTATTCCCTTAGGATAAAGAACTAAAAGTGAGCTAAAAAATGAATCCCAAAGTTCTTGAAATATATTGCCAAACAGCTTTCCCTATGACCGTTAAAAGGTTGAACTAGCATATACAATCACCAGCAATGTATAAAGGTGGCTTATTCTTCTACACCATCTCCAAACCTTCCAGTGTTACAACACACACATCCTACCTCGATACGGTCATATTCTGTTACTGTCTTAATTTACAATTGATTCTTAATGAACCTCAACATTTGCTAACATACTTTTGATCATTTACTTTTTTGTAGGTTCTGAACTCAGGGAGAAATCAAAGGGAATAAGCAAGTTGATCATGACATTAATAAAACTGAGTATCATTTTTATACATGTTTGCAATTAATTCATCTACCAAAACATTAGGTTATCGAATGAAACTGCATCAGGTTCACTTACCTGCTGTTTATCTTGTAATGCATTTTGGGCTGTATCCAAATGATTCTGAAGATCTGCTCTCTGAGCAGTTTTTGCTGCTTCTGCTGATAGCAGTAATTCAGTCTTCGCTTTAATCTGTAGCAAAATCGACCAGTCATTTAATTTGTAGTTAGTTCTCGATTTCCCAGTGCTTGAACATACATGGCTTTTGTCACTAAATTATTTTTAAAATTAAGTCCTTCGGCAAAAAACATAAGGATTAAGGCATTGAAAAGTAAGTATATGATTATCCCCCAAACAGGAACATGTAGGAGAAAAGACTCCTAATAATGTTTGGATAAACGATGAAGTTTATCATGATACACATGATGATATATATGTCCCTACATGACACCAAAATACTTCTCCCTCTCTCAAACTGGACATCCAAATATTGGGTTATCACATAACTCATATAACAAATAATTATATTTTGAATATGAAGAAATATGTATCCTCTTCCTCCAAGTTAATAACTATCCCTGTTGAACTATTCTATATTGCTTATTTTCAATAGAATTATTTTCCTAAAATAAAGAAAATCAAGGTTTAGAAATATTTCGATTACTTTCTTTCTATAGTATAGGATAAGAAACCAACAATGAGAATGGAAAAAGAAATCTGTTTTAATTACCATCCCATCATTAATTCATTGAACAGGCATCTATATTGGCCTCTGAAAGAATGTATACGAAAAATACATAACGCTACATACATAAAAGTATTTTTTTAAATCAAACCTTTAAAGTAAAATCTAAAAAATCAAAGTCAAGAAGTATTTAACATAGAAATCTAATGGTATAATATCAAATGACTTTGAACTTCAGAAACAACAATAAGGATTTCATAGAAAAAAAGAAAAGCAAAAAAATCTAGCAGTTTCAGAAGGTAGGGTTTGCCAGAATAAAGGAAAAAAAAGGCAAACATGAAAGCTCAATAAACTGTCTAGATACAACCTTTATTCAATTCATATTCCTACTGTTTTTCCATTAATAAACAAGGTAGAGAGAGGCAGAGAGTGGTGGGGGATAGGGGGAGACAGAAAGAGAGATTCAAGGAGAAAGAAACAGAATTTATAACATTTGATGGTCTAAAATAGGTGTTTTATTCAGACAAACTCACATTAAATTGCATAATTCAATATTACCTGTATATCAAGCTGGGAAACCTTCTCCTTGCTCTCATTTAATTGACTAGTCAATTCACTGACACTAGTTTCTAAGGAAAGAACATGGTCTTGTGCAGCTCTAAGATGTGCCTTCTGCTCTTGCACTTGGTCGTGCAAATTCTCCTGGGCTTGTTTATGGCTTTCTGACTGATTCTTCAGCTTCTCTGTGAGTTGAGTTACCTATCATACAAGCAAGACTCTAATTATGAAGATGACAAATGATATAATAAGAACTAAAAAAAAATTTTTTTAAGGCCCATGAGAATATTAAAGTGCTCTACGATAGGTTATCTCATATTTTCTTCAAGAAAATTTATTCACATCTTTCCAAAAATAAGCAATCTCTCAAAACTATAAGAAAACAACAATTAATTCAGATTCCTATTATTTTTAAAACCATCTCTACTGAGCTATAATTTACACGAAATAAAATTCACCCAATTTAATTGCACAGCTTGAGGTTTGATAAATTACACACTCATTTAACCACTGCCACAATCAGATGGAGAACATTTCAATTACCCCAAAAGCTTTACTCATGCCCCTTTGCAGTCCGTACCCTCCACTCATCTCTAGCCCCAGACAATCACTGGTCTAAGTAATAAGAGTTCCTTATATATTCTGAATATTTCTGAATTGTCAGATATATGTACTGCAAATATTTTCTCCCAGTCTGTGCCTCGGCTTTTATTTTTGTAATGGCACCTTTTGAAAAGCTAACATTTCAATTTAGATGAAATCCAATTCATCTGATGTTTCTTTGGTGTACTTTGCTTAGAGTTCACTGAGGTTTTTGAATCTATGGATTCATATTTTTAATCAATCTGAAATTTGTTTCAGCCATTATTTCAATAACTATTTTCTCCTCCCCACCCTGTCACATCAATTACATGTATGCTAGATTACATGATACTGTCCCACAGTCACTAAAACAGAGTTTTTTGGTTTTTGGTTTTTTGAGGTTTTTTTTTTTAGCCCAGCCTTTTTTTCTCTCTCTGGTTCATTTTGGACAGTTTCAATTGCCTTGTCTTAATGTTCACTAACTGCACTTTCTACTTGGTTAATTTATTAAGCCCATATATGTGTGTGTATATATTTATATTTATATATGGAACTAATAAACATATGAAGTTCCACTTAATTCTTTATCATTTTCACTTCTATTTCCATTATTATAGTTTTTCCTTTATAGTAATAAGCATATTTTAAGAGTCATACATGTTTTCTTCTTTGAATGTCTAGTAATTGTTTTATATTTATGATAACAAGTCTTGGTTTTGTTGTCTTCTTTCAGAAATGTTTAGTTTTGTTCCAGCAGGCAGTTAACATACCTGTGATCCAGCTGGATCATTCTGAGGCTTCTTTTTATGCTTTGTTAGATCAGGTGTACACTAGCTTTTACCCTAGGGCTAGTTTAGCTTTATCCTAAGATCTGACATTCCCAGGGTTTCTACTAAATGTCCCCAAAGCATTGAACCACATCTTTATTCTCTTTCTGGATTTGAACATCTCCTAGCCCTGATCATTTTTCCGTTTGCAGCCTCCTAATGATTGGTCACTGCCTGGCCTCATGAAGCTCCACCACATGAATGCTAAGTTGAGCGGTCAGCTAAAGGCTCAAGTGGATCCCGTATACAGATTTCTGGGGCTGCTTCTCTCCACTGTTCCCCCCTCTCGGATATTCTGCCCCACAAGTGTCAGGTGCCTCAACTTTTCTGAACTTCAGTATCTCACTCCTTAGTTCAGTGAGACCACTGTGCTTTACTTGGATTCCCCGAACCTGTGCCTCTGTCTGGAAGATGTCTCCCGGTCAAAAGCTGGAATGATCGAAAGGTTCACTTCCCTTGCTTCTCTTCTCTCAGGAATCAAAGCCCTGCACTGATTGTTATACAATATCTGAAAACAGTGGTTTTACACATTTTTTTTCTACTGTTCTAGTCATTTATGGTGAAAGGACTAAAGACATATCAGTTACTCCAACATGATAGGAAGCAAAGTACATAGATTTATTTTTATTTATTCTTTTAAAAAGAACTAGAAAAGTGGCATTACCTATTGAGATTTTATTTTACTGTTTTCTCATTTAGATAATTATAACTCTCTTATTGGACTTTTCTTCAAAAAAAGCAATTATAAATTCTATATAAGCAACTTATCAAAATTATCATTAGCTCCGTATTCCAAAGACATATAATGACCAAAATATAAGTAACTAGTAAGTCCACATATTAGCTAATAGTAACAACTAACTTGATTAGTACTTTCAGTTTATAAATATATTTTATAATAAATATGTTCAGTTTATAAATACTCATTCTTTTTTTAAAACATCACAAAATATCATGAAGCAAGAATGCATTATTAATAACATCTCTACTTTTCTAATGAGCTGACAAGGTAAAATGATTTACTTGTGGTCACACAGGTAATAAGTTTTGTGCTGGAACATGAAATGAGATTTTCTTTGTCAAAGTATGCTAACTTACTTTTACTATAATAGCAACCCATCTCTAAGGTAAATGAGATGGTAGTTGTCAAAAGAACATAATATTTTAAAAGTACTAATAATAACCAGAATGAAGAGTCATTTAAATAAAGCACTTAGTAAGATTTAGAAAGATAAAAATCAGTTTTAGAAATAGAATACATTGGACATGCTTACTTGCTCCTGTAAGGTATGGTTTTTTTCTTGTAATTGGTTAAGAACAGCAGTCTCTCCTTCACCAGCCTGAATTTTTGCATAAAGATCTTCTCTTTCTTTTTCTAGTAAGGAAATATTTTCTTTACTTTTCTGTAATAAGGCTTCAAGGTTCTGGATCTTTTGGTCCTTATCACCAATTTGACGTAGTACTTGTTCTAAATCATTCTGTAAAGAAGTGAAAACTACTAACTTAAGGATAGAGAACTTAAAAAGTTATTCTTCAAACAAAATGATTGATAATACATTTTGCAACTCAAACTCTTAGTCTTAACATTTTTTAACTACTTATTACATTTAACATGGTAAACTTAAACAACTAGAACTATATATTCAATAATATAAACCTATATTATTGATAATAAATTAGAATTTAATTCCTAAAAACAACCTTCAATTAATCACATTATTATTCTAACACTTGAACCTCACTGCCCACACTACTCCTCCTCTTCTTTAATCCACGGCAGACTCATGGGACTCTCCTTATTGCTTATCACACCAGGCACACCCACTGTAGGGCCTTTGCACTGTTTTTTCTGTCTAGAATACCTTTCCCACAAAATCACATGGCTCATTTCCTCTCCTTCAAACGTTTGTTCAAATGTCACCTACTCCATCATGCCTACCCTAACCATTACATTTAAAATTGCAGCCTTTAGGGGCACGTGGGTGGCTCAGTTGGTTGAGCATCGGACTCCTGATTCTGGCTGAGACCAGATCTCAGGGTCATGAAACTCAGCCCAGCATTAATAATCTGCCTCAGCAGGCAGTCTGTCTCTTTCCCTCACCCTCTACCCCTCC
Source organism: Martes martes (assembly GCF_963455335.1). NCBI lineage: Eukaryota > Metazoa > Chordata > Mammalia > Carnivora > Mustelidae > Martes > Martes martes. The sequence goes on along the minus strand of NC_137895.1, from coordinate 27,436,227 downwards.
TCCTACTCATGAGTACCCTCTCTGTTAGTAAAATAAATAAATCTTTTAAAAAATTAAAATATAAAATAAAATTGCAGCCACTCCAATACTCCTTCTCTTGAATGTTTTTTTTCCCTTTCCATAGCACTTAACTTTTAACACACTAAGTAAATTACTTACTTTTCATGTTTATCAGTTTCCCTCCACCCCCTCACTAGAATGTACACTCCACAAAGGTAAGGATTTTTGTCTGTTTTACTCACTGATGTATGCAAGCTCTCTAAGATATTTGTTGAATGAACAGAACAATAAAGGATTGCACTCTAACACACGTATACTCATGTGTGTGAAGGCTTACTTCAATACTCCAGTAGGACTCTTATATTGATATACATCAAGGGATTCCTCTTCTTTTACTTTACCAAGGGCCTAGTGTTACACAGAGCAGGGTGCATCAGCCCACATCCAGAACAATGCCCATTAATATTCTGGAGCTATCTAACCCACAGCCTTTGGCTCTGCCTCCATCATTCTAATACAGCCAGAGAGAACTTCTCCCTAAACCAGGCCCTAACCTGGCCCTCTGCAAACCTTACAGTACCCCACACTACCGTGCTCAGATCGAGTCAGCAACCACCTGGTACTCTCAACAATTTGCACCAATACTGCACTATTTGAGATCACTTTCAAACATGTTTCTCCTCTAAGTTTTAATCACAAAATGATGAAAGGCAACCTAACCCATCTGATCTCATTCTCTACTTCTGCCACTAATGACCCCTCTCTCCACATCCCACTCATCTTCTGGAACCACAGCTCCAGGACTAAGCTTTTTTCCAGAATAGTCACTCTATTTCCAAGTCAGAAGTGAAATTTGGTTCACCCTTTACAGAGGCTGATTCCCCCTCAACACTCAGATATGTAAGAGCCATTCTGCTGGGCAAGCAAGGGAGGCTGACTCCTTCCTGGTGTTTCACCCCATAACTCTCCCCATCATGTAAAAGCTTCATGCTGCTTTGGGGAGTATGTTATTCATGTATTCTATACTCTATTCTGTTTTGCTCTCATCTATAATTCCCTACCTCATCCACTGAAGACTTGAGACCTGATTTAGTTTTTCTCTCAATCCCAATTTCTGCCAATTTCTGGGAAATACAAAATATACAAAGAATTAAGAGCACAGCCTCAACATTCATATCATCTTAATCCCTGTACCCTTACTCATTTTATTCAATCACTCACATGTAGGATCTTATAACCACTTGAAATTGTTCCAGATGAAAATTTCAACTGTCCAACTACTCTGTGACCACAACTTCCTGACCATCTTCCAATTTCATGACCTCATTCCTATTTTTCAATGCCGAACAGACACTGACCTCAACTTTCTTCTAGCATATGTAGCTTATGCTTCATTTCTCTTCCTGAATCTAATATACAGATATGAACTAACCTTAACTATTCTCTCAACTATTCAACATTCTCCTGTTCCTTTCACCTTCAAATTCCCAACAGAGCCACCGGAAAAAAAGCCCAATCCTAGATCAATGTTGCAAACTGCTGACTCCACATCTACATTTCTAAGCACTGTGAGAACAAAATCCTAAACCTTCATAGACTATTGCCACTACAGAGTTCTAGAGTCCAACCTCCATCACATACTCAGAAGCATCTTACCAATCCTTTCACTTGATTAAGGTTCTTACCCTCAAATATCTGCCTCAACAACTACTTAAAAGCTTCAGTATTCTCTCCAAATTCTTAATATCTGCCTGCCTTTCATTCAACTATTGCCATCTCCAACTTTATCCAAAAAAAGGGGGGGAGGGGGTAAATCTTCTGGGATGATGCACCTTGATTTTCCATCCCCATATCTATAAAGACAGATACTTTCTTTCCTCAAGCTTCAAAGAATATTCTTCAGGGGAGGGTAAGTTCAAATTTACCACCACCCATTTTATCTGTTATCTCATAGCTTTTCAATAACTTATTATTTCTGTAACCTCTCCTTCAGTATCCTCAATTATTCCCTTTCTACTAGTCCCTTTGTCGTAGACTATAAACATGTTCAGGCATCTTTTGTTTTCAAAAACAATTCCCAGAACAAGCCCAACTCATCTCTGCCCAGTCTTTATACAATTCATTTTTAAATTCTAAAAAAGTAATTCAAGGGGCATCTGAATGGCTCAGTGGTTAAGCGTCTGCCTCCAGCTCAGGTCATGATCCTAGGGTCCTGGGGTCAGCCTGGCCTGCATTGGGCTCCCTGCTCAGCAGGAAGCCTGCTTCTTCCTCTCCCTCTCCCCCTGCTTGTGTTCCTACTCTCACTGCCTCTCTCTCTGTCTCTGTCAGATAAATAAATAAATAAATAAATAAATGATCTCTTTAAAAAAATTAATTCAAATTTACTTTTCCAACTCCCTCATCACTCATTTACTCATCAAAACTCAGCCATCTCTATCATTTTATTGAAATTATGTTTAATAAGGTCACTAATTTATTCTTAAAATATACTTAAGAATATATATTTATAATATGTAATTATAGTTTAATATAATGGACATTTTTCACTTATCATACTTGGCATCCCTACTACATGTCCACATTTGAAGTTACTGATTACTTCCAACTCTTGACTCTCCCCAATCTTTTGGATTCTACTCTGCAGGTTCTCCTTAATTACTTTGATTGTTCTCTTTCTTTGGGCTGCTCTTCCTCCACTCGATGCCATTAAGTGCTAGTGTTTCCCAGAAGTCCTATGTTAGCAGTTATCTGTTCTCCTCACTACACTCCCTCCCTGGTAATTGCATTTACCCCATATATAGTGATGTTTCTCACAGCTAATATATATAGCCTGGTCTCCTCCTCTAAGCTTTAAATAAATATATCCTATAGGTGCCTCAGCAATGTCCAAAACTGAACTCATCATACAGCCTGATGAAATGTCCATTTGTCTCAGGCTGACTCACATATTTGATGACACCTCCATCTACCGTGTACCCAGTGTTATCAATCTGGAAGTCATCCTCTTTCTCTCTCATTCCCTACAACTATTAAGTCCTACTTATTTTACTGCCCAAGTATTAATCATATTTGCTCTTTCAACAATTGCTTGAACTAAGGCATTATTATTTTCATCTAAACTATTGCATATTATTAGTCTTTTAACTGAACTCCTGCTTCAGAATATTCCCTCTGAAATCCACCTTTCACAAAACTACAACAATGACCTACTTAAAAACCCAATCTGGCCACAGGAGTTCTATCTCAAGACCTCCTATACCTTTCTATCTTCAAAGATAAATGTCACACAAGACCTTCTATAAACTTAACTCATGTCTAATGCTCTGGCCTCCTCTCTAACTAAACTCTAAATTATTCTTTAAGCTCTAGCAAAACCTAACAGTATAGTTCATATCAGCTTCAGTATCCTTGTCCTTTTAATTTCTACTTGGAATATACTTACTATAATCATCTTCACAAACACAGAAACATCTACATATCCTTTGCAACTCAAATTGTCACTTTTAATAAGTTTCCAATGACTGTTCTTTTCCAGACTCTTGAGTTAGATAATTGCCCTTTGTGATGCCATAATAATTTTATATACGTATCTACACCTAGAATGACACTGATTACACTTCCTTTTTAGGGGTTTTAAGGACTTTTCATGTTTCTGTAAGTAGAGACTGACTGGCTTCTTCAACATCCTTTTCTTCTTCTTCCCCAGGGAATGAAAATTTAACTGGAAGTTTAGAATAAGGAACTAAAGCATGTTCAACTCAGCCCCTTGCTCTACCTTCAGGCCAAGAGACAACCTGCCTCTAAGAAGTTGAATGACTCATTTCCAGCTGTGACTGGATGAATAAATTTAATTCTGGGATACACTATAAAAAAGCACATTTGGCTGCAGACCCATGCTAAATTCTTTACCTCAGTCTTACTACTCTATTTCTTTGCTACTCTTTACAGTAAAACTCCTAGAGTTATCTATATTCATTGTATCAAACTCTCTCTTTCCATTTTCTCTTGAACACTTTCCATCAGGCTTTCATACCTCCTCTATCCAAGTTGCTTTTATCAATGTCATCAATGACCTCCATGTTGCCAAGCCCAATAGGACTCTCAGTCTTCATCTTGTTTGACCTCCATCCTAACTACCCAGGCCAAACTTCTTGGAATCATCCACTTCTCTCTATATATCCCACATCAATCTATCATAGAGGCTATCATACATATGATAGAGGCTATCATACATAGCCTCTAACCAGTTCTCACTACCTGTGCTGCTTCCACTCTGATCCAAGCCATGTATCATTTCTTATCTGGATCACCGTAGTAGTCTCTTAGCTAATTTCTTCGCTTATACTCATGTGTCCCCACAGTGTACTCTCAGAACCCTTCAATGATTTCTCACATCACTCACAAGTAAAATCCTTAAATGATCTATGAAGCCTTACATGTTCTCATTCTTTGTGGTCTCCATGACTCTGTGCCCCTCTTACCCTTCTCACCATTCATACCACTCCAGCCACTGGCTTCCTGTTATTTCTTAGACATGCTCCTGCTTCAGGGCCTTTTAATGTACTGATGCACTCTTTGATATCCACATGCCTCACATTCTCCTCTCCTTCTAGTCTTTCATCTTCTCAAAGAGGCCCTCACTGCCAATCCTATCTAATACTGCAGTCCCACCTCCAGCCCCCCCAGATCTTTCCTACTCCCTGTTCTTTTTCATCTCCATAGCACTTAACCGTGAGAGCAGAAAGCTTTGTCTATTTCATTTGCTGCCACAGCCACAAAATCACTTCCTTGGCTTAGAGTAGACATTAAAACACATTTGTTGACTGGATAAACAAAAAAAAACAAGTAAATGAGTACAATATTTTTATCTCTATCCACCTAACTCCCACCCCATTCTCCAAACTCAGAATGGTAAGAGACGTATTCCTTACAGCCTCCTTTAAATTCCAACATTGTTTCTATGTGCACATCATTAGATTGCCATTTTCTAGAAGGCAGGCACTGTGTCTTACTCATCTCTTTATTTTCAGTGTTTACCACAGTGCCTGACATATAGTGCTCAATAATATTCAATGAATTAATCAAAGATTGAAGAAATAAATGAATGTCAAAGTCAAATTCATTTCATTTCAAATTCATTTCAAACACTTGGGCACCCTCTTCCCCTCACTGTAACAAAACAAAAATTTTACTCCTTTCAATCTTTTAAGCTATACTATAGAATCTGTATAAATGTAACCCAATGACTTATATTTTTTATACCTACAATTCCAGTGTTCACATGATAGCTCGGAAGTAGGGAAAGACATGACCAAAAATTATTAATGTCTACTGTAAATACAAAATATTCTTTTTAACTGGGCTAAATTAGGAAATTTTATTTGCATTTTTAAAGTTTTTTAAATAAAGTACTTTTAAAAATAATAAGCAATAAATAATTTATTTTGTATATATAATTTAATAAATATATTTTATTTAAATAGGTCAATTTAGTAAAGAAATTTAATAAAATTTAAATGTTTTATACAAGTCTACTTATAATAATAAATCTAGTTATGATAATTTTAAAATAGAAAATTTCAACATAGCAATTAAAAGGAAAAGATTTTCTGATCATCCAGACACTAAAAATTATCAAAGCCCTTCATAATCAAGTTTTTCACATTATCTCGTTTTATAACAGAAGAATAATGATTTGGTTAATTTCTATTTAAAAGGCTAATATTTCACATACTAATATTTACCTGAGCTTCTCGAAGTTTTGCTGTAGTGCTTTGCTGAAGAGCTTGTTGTTCTTGATGCTGTTGCTTCGTTTTATCTAATTGATGCTGCAATTCTGTAGAATTTGTTACTTTTTCCTTCAACTTAAAAAAAAATTGTAGATTGTCACCTCACAATTTAAAGGCATAATGCTATCATTCATAAGTATCTGGCATTACACTCTGGAAGACAGTATGGAGGTTCCTCAAAAAGTTGGAAATAGAGCTACCCTACAAGCCAGCAATTGCACTTCTGGGTATTTATCCCAAAGATACAAATGTAGTGATCCAAAGGGGCACCTGCACCCCAAGGTTTATAGCAGCAATGTCCACAATAGCCAAACTATGGAAAGAGCCCAGATGTCCATCAACAGATGAATGGATAAAGAAGATATGGTGTGTGTGTGTGTGTGTGTGTGTGTGTGTGTGTGTGTATATATATATATATATATATATATATATGAATATTACTCAGCTATCAAAAAATGAAATCTTGCCATTTGCAACAACATGGATGGAATAGAGGGTATTATGCTAAGTGAAATAAATCAATCTAGAGAAAGCCAGTTATCATATGGTCTCACTGACATGTGGAATTTAAGAAACAAAACAGAGGATCATAGGGGAAGAGAGGAAAAAATAAAACAAGACGAAACCAGAGAGGGAGAAACCAGAGAGAGAGGAAACTGTAAGAGACTCTTAATCATAGGAAACAAACTGAGGCTTGCTGGAGGGGAGGTGGGTGGAGGGATGGGGTAGCTGGGTGATGGACATTAAGGAGGGCATGTGATGTAATAAGCTCTGGGTACTATTGAATCACAGACCTGTACCTCTGAAACCAATAATACATTATATGTCGTTAATAAAAAAAAAATCTGGCATTACTTCAATTCTCAAAATTCTCAAGTCTGAAGAAAAAATCTAAATTCAGACAATATATAAAATCAACTTTAAAAGCAGTATCTCATTCCTTATGGAATCTTAATCTCATGATTATAAAACTATTCCCTAGGAATAGACTCTAATCCTAAGAACACAATTCTTTCCCTAGGTTGGCATTTAGTTTATTACTGCTTTTTTGTATAGTAGTAAGATCAAGGAATTGATTACATACAGATTATTTGTAACAATAATCTAAACCACAGTATCAGTATTTGTTTTTTTTTTTTCCTATAATATACTTATTTACTTACTGGAAAAGAATGGGTTATCTATCATCTCTAAGATTCTAGATCTAGAAGAAAACCAGTTGATGAAGTTATAGATTTTACCTCTCAGTGTTTGTTCAATTCTAGTGGAAGGCATAATTTAATTATAACTTCTACTTTAACCAAATAATAGTCACTATTTTTGACAACTGCATCTTTAATTACCATAGCATTCAATCATATGCTTAAATTGCAAAAGTGAAAATCTTTAAATGCCAACTCAAAGTTTATATGCACCAAATATGTGTCATTAAAGATCCTCACCAACTGTGTTCATGTTTCACTGTTTTACTGGGAAATTGTCCTTCCTGGGCAGGAAGACTCCTCCCCTTCAGCAGCCTAATAAAGGTTCACCCCCAGAGTCTTTCTTGCCTCAAGCTAAAAGAGTAGTCTTCTCAACACATTTTAATTGAGACTTTAGAGAATACAGTCACAACAAAATGACCTAATTTGGTTAATAATAAGTAGGATGTTTTTAGTGGGGAGAAATAAATGTCACAATTTAAAGTAAAAATGTCTAATTAAAGCTCTTAACAATTAAAAAATTGGACCATAAATCTACTTAAGATGCCTCAAATCTATCAATAAACTTGCTATTATAAAGTAACTTGAAATGTTAGCTTACCTGTTCTTCTAAACGAGAAAGTTTGAGCTGTAGATCAGCCACTTGTTGTTCTTTATCCATCAACTTTTCACTTGAAAGTTGTCTCTGTTCCTTTAGCCTACCATGAGCTTCACCTAGCTGGCGCTCTGTCTCCAGAAGTTTGGTATGTAACTTTAAAAAAGAAAAAAGAAAAGTTTGTGTAGTACATATGCGAGAACCTACACACACTGATCACCACCATGACCTACCTACTTTCTAAACAATGTTTTCTTTTTTACCAATATAAGTATAAATCTTAATTTTCATGTATTTGGGAGGAACCTAAGATTCAGCTGAATTTTAATCACATAAATTATGATGGCTCACATAAAACTGAATAAACATCACAATTTTGGGGCTTTTTGTTCTCTTAAACAAACACAGACAAAAATACAGTGGACCAAAGGCTCTTGTTTGGACTTGAGTGTCAGAATCACTTGAGGAGCTTAAAACAGTAAAATAAAATTTAAAAATCTGGATGCTCAAGGCAGGTAGGTGGCTTAGTCAGTTAAGCTTCTGACTCTGGATCTCAGCACAGGTCTTAATCTCAGGGTCATGAGTCCAATTAAAAAAGAAAAAAATGAAGACAGTCAAGGTACACACTCAGACCTATTCCACAGTATTTTTTTTTTTAATTTCATAGTGATTCTTGTTTTTTTCATAATTACAAACCACTACAATTAACTTATTATATTTGGATATTGAATAGAGCACAAAGCATTCCCAAATTCTCGAATTAGCACATAATTTCTAAATAAAAGAGAAGAAAGAGTATTTTTGTTTAAATATTAGGTGTCCCTCATTCATTAACTTTAAAATTCCTACCCAGTTAAAACTAAAGGTGAGATTTCCCCTGAAACTAAGAACTATCACTCTCTTAAATTCTTTATTTTCTTTAATACTACCAGAAACAGTAGTCAGTTTCTCTTGGGGGAGGGGAAATTCCCATAAAAAAAGAAAAAACTTTGTATTAATTTCAGAAGAATAACTGCACAAGTGCTGGGAATATGAACAAAAATGAGCTATATGATATTTTTAAAAAGTTGCAAGACATTTGGCAAGGTTTACACACTAAGAGTGTTCCTAAACACCAGTCTCATAATACATGCAAATGCAAGTACCTCAGCAAAATTAAAAATTAATAACAAACATTCTGTACAATTGTTTTCAATCAAAACTATTCATTTTAAATGCAAAAATATTAACAACCTATAGTCTCTGTGTCATATTTATACTTATATATACTACACTTACATTTTTTTTCCATAAAAATTCATAGTTGGTCAGGATAAAGCAAAGTTCTTTTATTTTTTTTTTAAAGATTTTATTTATTTATTTGTCGGAGAGAAAGAGCACAAGCATGGGGATCAGCAGGCAGAGGGAGAAGCAGGCTCCCCACTGAGCAGTAGCCCAACACAGACCTCTATCCCAGAACCCTGAGATCATGACCCGAGCCGAAGGCAGACGTTTAACTGACTGAGCCACCCAGGCGTCCTAGGATAAAACAAAGTTCTATCAGAAAAGTGGACACCCACTATTTTCTTATGCTATGAAACAATCTGTGGCTATTAGAATACACTCTATCTTTAATAAAGAAAACCAAAGTTAATTTTTAAAGTAAAAAACATGTTTCCATCTAACTAAAACAAGAATTGGTACCAGTTAAAAAGAAAGCATTTATTTTATTCTTGTCCTTAGCCAGCACTCTAACATCTTTCTATTTTTTTAATTTATTTTTCTTTTTATTCCTCTTCTTTTTTTTTTTTTTAAAGATTCATTTATTTATTTATTTGACAGAGAGAGAGAGAGCCCAAGTAGGCAGAAAGGCAGGCGTGGGGTGGGGGGAGCAGGCCCCTGCCGAGCAGAGAGCCCTATGCGGGGCTCTATCCCAGGACCCTGAGACCATGACCTGAGCCGAAGGCAGAGGCTTAACCCACTGAGCCACCGAGGTGCCCCTTTATTCCTCTTCTTAATACGTAGTGGATTAGCTCTACAAAGTAAATCCCAAACCTTCTCCTTCATACTACAATAATTAGGCACAATCTTGATATGTAAAAGCAAATGAGGCCTTCAAGATTAATTCGTATTTCAAACACCCAAATTGCATGATCTCTTACAAACAGGCATCATCCATGTCTAGTTCTTAAACTTGCTGGATAAGAATCTCCGGCTTATGAAGAGACACAAACTCCAGTTATAAAATAAGTCACAGAGATGAAGAGTATAGCAAAGCAAATGCGGTTAATAATACTGTAATAACAAGGCAGAGTGACAAATGGTGACTATACTCACTATGATAAGCATTCAGTAATGTACAGAATTGTCAAATCACTAGTTGTACATACAATAGAAGAATCTCCTGGTATCACTGTTAATGCACATATAATCAGACTCCTTCCATGTAAGTTTAGATTTAATACATTTTTTCTAAATCCCAGAAACCCATGTTTTCCTAATAAGAATCAGGTGATGTTCAGCTTCAGAAAACCTTAGAAATCACTTGCCAAAAAGTAACACTTCAAAGAGCAGCAGTTTTCAAATTCAGCTGCATAATATAATTACAGGGAAAACATTTGAATATGCCAGTGCCCAGGACTATGTCAGAGATTATGATTTAATTGGACCAAGGGTGAGGCCTTCATACTGTTAATTTTTTTAATTTAAATTAAATTTAAATTAATCTCCCCAGGTGATTCTAATGTGCAGACAGAACTGAGAACCAAGCAAATTAAAGAGAACTATTGTTCTGAAGTGTAGATTTACCAAAGGGGTAAGAAAAAGGGATGTGTACTATAAATAACTTTGTCATTCAATACTATACAATTCCTGATAAATCCCTGATCTTTGATTTAAAAAAAAGAATCTCAAAAAAGGGTGTCTAAGGTTGGGTGCAGGCCAAAATTACTTAAAACAATGATGTCTATACCATTTTAGAGTAAACATGTTGAAGAAAAAGAGGTTAAATCAAGAGTAAAAATAGTAAACGCTGGAATTATTAATAGAATGGTCTACCCTAAAATCACAATCATTTTGAGATATATAGTATATACTCTAGAGTAAATTCAGTTTGCACACCTATATACATAATTCTTTACTCATTACACTTCTAACGATACTTACTAAGCGCCAAGCCCTACTCTAAATCAAAATATTAACTAATTTAATTCTTTTTTTTTTTTTAATTTTTTTTAAATTTATTTATTTGTTAGAGAGAGAGAGCAAGCACAGGCAGACAGAGTGGTAGGCAGAGGCAGAGGGAGAAGCAGGCTCCCCGCCGAGCAAGGAGCCCGATGTGGGACTCGATCCCAGGACGCTGGGATCATGACCTGAGCCGAAGGCAGCCGCTTAACCAACTGAGCCACCCAGGCGTCCCTTAACTAATTTAATTCTTATATGTACAGCCCTATGAATAAGATTCCATTATTACCCATATTAGAGATAAGCAAACAAGCTCAGGTTAAATACTGTGCCTGAGATCACACAGCTTGTAAGCCACAGAACTGGAACTCAGGCAGCGGGTTTCTAAATCCAATATGCTGGGGCGCCTGGGGGGCTCAATCAGTTAAGTGTCTGCCTTGGGCTCAGGTCAGGATCCAGGGGGCCCAGGATTAAGTACTGAGTCAGGCTCCTTGCTCCATGGGGAGTCTACTTCTCCCTCTCTCTCTGCCCCTCCCCCTCGCTTGTGCTTTTTCTTTTCTCTTGCAAATAAATAAAATCTTTAAAATAAATAATTAAATCCACTGTGCTATTCAAGATGTATGTTAAATAAATTTTTAAAAATTAAAATGATGACACCCAATCTTTTCATTATGTAACATTATTATCTACACATCTGTGGCTATTTTAGAACTGCTCATAAACACAAATATGAAGAATATACACTGCTGGGGCACCTGGGTGGCTCAGTGGGTTAAAGCCTCTGCCTTCAGCTCAGGTCATGATCCCAGGGTCCTGGGATCGAGCCCCACATCAGGCTCTCTGTTCCGCAGGGAGCTTGCTTTCTCCTCTCTCTCTGCCTGCCTCTCTGCCTACTTGTGATCTCTGTCAAATACATAAATAAAATATTTTTTAAAAAAAAGAATAAACACTGCTTTGTCTTTAAGTCCTTTGTTGACAGTTGCCACCATCTACTTTTGTCATACCAAAACGGGTGCTAAGGATACAATGGAGAGCAAAACGAAACCAGTTCATGCCTATACTCTTTAAGGTTAGGAAAAAAAGGTGAGATTCACTTCCATCCTTCCAATAAATATTTGCTGAAAGGGATGCCGGGGTGCCTCAGTTGATTAAGCGTCTGCCTTTGGCTCAGGTCATGATCCCAGGGTCCTGTTATTGAGTCCCACATTGAGCTCCTTGCTCATTGGGGAGCCTGCTGCTCCCTCTGCTTGTGCACTCACTCGCTCACTCTCTCTGACAAATATATAAATAGAATCTTTTTAAAAAATATTTGTTGAAAGTCCTAAGTATAGACACTGACAGAGTATAAAATAAAACCATTTTATGACAAATTTCTCACACTAAGGAGCTCACAGTCCAATGGGAATGGTAGACAATATGCAAGTAAGAAAAAACTAATTAGGGGTGCCTGGGTAGCTCAGTGGGTTAAAGCCTCTGCCTTCAGCTAAGGTCATGATCTCAGGGTCCTGGAATCGAGCCCTACATGGGGCTCTCTGCTCAGCAGGGAGCCTGCTTCCCCTCCTCTCTCTCTGCCCGCCTCTCTGCCTACTTGTGATCTCTGGCTGTCAAATAAATAAATAAAATCTTTAAAAAAAAATGAGTAAGACATGGTCCTTTGCACCCAAAGAGTTCAGAATCTATGAAGAAAGACACATAAGTTATATGATAATATACTATACTGTGACAAGTAAAACAATCAAAATATGTAAGTGCTTAAGCCACCTTTGGGGGGTCAGGAAGGGAGAAATGGCAATGGTCAGCAAACGATTACTAGAGAAGTGACAAGTGAAGTAATCAGTGCATTCATCAAAGAGAAGAGAAATAGGAAGAATATAACAAGCCAAGAAGACAGAAGGACTGATGCCATAAAAGCAAGTATCATAACAGCAATGTCCACAATAGCCAAACTGTGGAAGGAGCTGAGATGTCCTTCAACAGCTGAATGGATAAAGATGTGGTCCATATATACAATAGAATATTACTCAGCCATCAGAAAGGATGAATACCAACCATTTGCACTGACATGGATGGAACTGGAGGGGATTAAGCTAAGTGAAATAAGTCAGGCAGAAAAAGAAAATTATCATATGGTTTCACTCATACGTGGAACACGAGGACATGGGTCATAAGGAATACAGCAGAGGACCATAGGGGAAGGGAGGAAAAACTGAATGTGAAGAAACCAGAAAGGGAGAGAAGCCATGAGAGACTCTGGACTCCAGAAAACAAACCGAGGGTTACAGAGGGGAGGGAGGTGGGGCCATGGGGTAACCAGGTGATGGGTATTAAGGAGGGCACGTGTGGTGATGAGCACTGGGTGTTAAAGACAACTAATGAATCATTGAACACTACGCCAAAAATTTATGATATACTATATGCTGGCCAACTGAACATTTAAAAAAAAAGTGTCAGTATCATTTAAGTGAAAATAGTGGAATATTATCAAAAAAGTGACTAAAGAATTTAATATCCCCCAAATTTCCATTTTTTCAACCAATTTATAATGTTACCTATAAAAAATAAGAACACAGAACTTAATTTAAGTTAGATATTATTATAAAAATAGTTGTATGACTAATTTGGTTTTTTCTTTTAAAATACAGATATTTTTATATTATTGGTTTAACTATAATTATATTTGGAAAATTAAGTAACAAAAAATAAAAGAGAAAAGATAAGAATTTCTAAAGAAGATCAACAATTTAAATTAATTACAATTAACATATGTTAATTACAATTAATATATGTTGAATGCCTACCATTTGCCAGGTATCATCCTAAGCAATTTATAGGTATTAATTTATAAACACTTCACAACAATATTATATGATAGGTGCTAACACCTCTTTCTCATTAAGGAAAATTGAAATGAAATTAAAGGAACTGAAATCTGCTCAAATTTGCCAATTATGAAAATTAAGAGTTAATTCTTTTAAATGACAATATTTTTTTAATGAACTATATTATGATCAAGTAACTATCAAGCACACTAAGAAACCATAGGAGGAATTATAATAAATAAAAGTAACATCTCTTACTTGATTGATTTCACTTTGGAGTTGTAACCCGTGCTGGTCTTTTTCTTCTCTCTGCTGTTGGAGCTGTTTAAACTCAGCCTTCAGATGCTGGTATTTGGTCTCCACTTCAGATAGTTCTTCTTTGAGCTTTTGTGTAGTTTCCCCCTTTTCACCTAGTTCTGCCTGTATTCTCTGCAGGGAGGTTTCAGATGCAGATAATCTTGACTGAAGCTGCTGACAATCTAAGTCTTTTTGATGAAGGCTTGCTTGTATATTCTTTTTACTCACACATTCTTCATTATGTTTCTCCTCTAACTGAGTAAACTCCAGTTCTTTCTTCAGCAACTTTTCAGACAAGTTCTGAAATATCAATGTAAAAATTTCCTTTGCTAATATTTATAATTATTCTAATTATTTAACCTTTATAGTAGTATCAACAAAATTAGTCAAAATTGCAATATAAAAACAGTGAAAATACTCTAGCCCAAAAAGATTAAATTATTACATCCTAACTTATTTTATTATTGGCCCACTTCACTAAGTTCTACAAATGTAACTTAAGAATTACCAACAAAATTTTGACATAAAATGAAACAATGAAATCTAGTAGATTCTTCAGGGTATGGAAGATATTTATATTCTCCCATCTGAGTTGAATACTAAAACTACCTTCTATCATCAAAAGTTATTTTGAGTAACAAAATACAATGGCAATTCTGATTTGGAGTGTTGTAATTTCATAGTTGATAAGAGCTTTAGCATAACAATACTATTCACTGCTTTAGTATGCAGATTCATGATTCTTTATTTTTGTTCTTCTTAATAAAGACCATTTTTAAGAGTCATAAGTTTAAGATTAACTCGAATTTCTTTCTACCTGTGTAAAAACAGTGATTTAAAAATAATTTACCTGCCTTATATTTTGTTATTTTACTCAATATTATCAAGTACAAAATATAAAAATGACACCTCCAATCAAAGATCTAGATCTACCAGCCTAATCAAATGTCAAAATCTGGTTTCAGTAAATTGTTTCATACACATAACACATGGATCAGAACTCTGACTCAATTCTATAAGAAAGATAGCTAGGATAGGAAGCCATTATAAGCATCTGATGACTTAATCTGTGGACATTATATTCAATTTTTATATGCAGAGTGCTGGAAGGGGATAATACAGTACAATCAAAGCCTCCGGTCTTTAAACAGATTATAATCTAAATGAAACACACATTTAAAAAAAAACGTTTCTAAGAGGAAGTTAAAACATAATGAGCAAAATGAAGCAAAATTCATTTTTCAAGCAAAAATGAATTAATACAAAAACTCTCAGATTTAAGTGTATAATTTTTTAAAAAATAGAGCAAAGTCAGGTGGGGCTTACAATGACTTAAAAAGAAGTTTGAACTTAGTAAAGTGGTGAGAGGAGTTAAATAATATGTATGCATGAATCATGCCATGTCATTCAAAAGACACAAAAATATAAAGACACAAGGGAATGGAAAAACAAGCTGCACACAGGGAAGAGCAAACACTATTACCTCAAAGGAAGTAATAAGTCTAGCTGCCAAAGTGGGAAAGTTAGCCATAAAGGTTCTTGAACATTTGTCTGAGAAAAGGTACATTATTATAGGTTATCAAGCACAAATATACTATCCTGAAAGAGACTTTAAGTACATGTAAGAGAGACACTCAGAGCTGTCCTGCAACTTTTTAAAGAATATTCTAAGTTACTGAATTTCATGAATGCCACCATGCTCAAATACACTAAGAACTAGGCAGGCTACAATTTTAAAACATGCTGCAAAAACTTAAGGCTAGTAATGAGTTAATGAGTCTTCTTTTCCACAGGCTTAGAATGTGACCAAGTATCCCCATCAGTTTACACACAGATAACCCCCCAGACAGCTTCAACCTTTAAGAAATAAGGTATATAACAACTGCAGATTATTTAAAATTTCCTTGTCCTAAAAAATGAATCAAAATTTCCCTGGCTTTATGGCACAAATGAGAAATAATTAAATTTTCTTTAAAAGAACCTAAACCACTTTCTTTCTCTTTAAAAGACTTAATCCACTCACACTACATGCAGAAGGCTAACTGTATTTAGTATTATAAATTTTCATTCTTATTATGGTCTTCCCATGAAATCTGAAGCAAAATAGTATAGTGAATACATGGTGTTTTGAAGACTGACTTAAGGACAGTTAGAGTCACCACAAAAAATAATAATTGTGTTTTCACTTTTCCATAATAATTCTTACAACAAAATAGGAAATACATTATCATCCCATTCTCTGGATGAAGAAGCAAAAGCCTGAAAGAACCTGACATGACTTGGCCAAATGGCAGAGTCATGTATTATGATTCCAAGTCCAATAAATTTTCACAACACAATTTAGAAACAGTGAGTCAATTCATGCTCCCCCAAAAATACCTTATTCAAGTTTAAATTCTAAAATGATTGTGAGGGGACATTTGAGTGGCTCAGTCAGTTCAGGGTCCAACCATTGGTTTTGGCTCACATCATGATCTCAGGGTTGTGGAATCAAGCCCTGTGTCAAGCTCTGTGCTGGGCATGGAGCCTGCTTAAGATTCTCTCCCTCCCTCTCTCTCTGTCCCTCCCCTTCTCTCTCTCTCTCAAAAATAAATTAATTAATTTTTTTAATTATTGTTAAGCCTAACTCGTAACATAATTATCATTTGGGTAAGCAAAATTCCTTCCTTCCAAATGTCCAGTCCTCTTGATTTCCTCACCCATTGTTCGTTCAACAGTAATCTTACGGAGACAATTTCCCTGTATCAGAATCCATTTTTCACTTGTTACTTGCCCAGGTAATGAGAATGAATGCAAAAAGATAGCATTTTTTTAATGCTCGTTGGCTTACGAAGTAGTTTCAGGGCTCTCATCTTATTTATTCTTCAAAAGAGCTTGGTGGGAAAGAACAAACTCAACTACTTACTATAGCTTTCCAACATCTCATATTCTTTTGTGCTCTCACATGTTCCCATGCCTTTTGCATATCTAGCTCTCAAAATGAATTGCCATTAACCCCGCTGCCATATGAAATGTTTCTTAGCATCCCTGAAAACTAAGCTAAAAAGTTATGTCTTCTACAAAAGTCTTTCCTGATTTACTAAGCAGTAAGTTAGGAAAACTTCCACCTTGACCTTGACCCAACCCTGTGTCACACTTAGCAAATAAAAACAAAAACAACAAACATTGACTGAGGTACTTACGAAAATCTAGTAATTTATTTAAGATACACATCACTCCTAAGAGGCAAATGGGCCTAACCCTAAAGAGGCAAGTATCTCTTAGCAGAAGAGGAAAAAAACTTTGGAGAAGCTGTCACAGTCAGTCAGTGGCAAAGCTGGGACTTCAACATGACTTTGACCACTGTACTACACTGTTCCTCAGTATGCCACTTTGCAATAGTGATAATACACAGCAACAGAACTGCTAGCCTATCTGGCTCTTGCTTTGGACTGTGAGCACCTTAACACTAGCACTGTTGGAAAGGGAAAAGTAATAAAGGATGGAAAAGGGGTGAGAGGTGAAATCCAAAAAATAACTCAGTCTCTTATAATGACCTATATTAGTAGCTTTAAATAAACAATTGATCTGCTCAGAATTTATATAAAAATAGTTAATTAAACTGAGTTGCAGAATTGTGTTTAGAGTACGATTCTTATTAGAAGCTAAGAAGGAAGTTCCTTCAATATCCCCCTTTTAATTTTTCAAAAAACAGTAATTACAAAACACTGATCAAATGCTGAAGATTTTGACATTAGCACAAAAGCAATTATTTTTGCCATTCATTATATATTAAAATATTATCTATCCACCTTGATGCTGCCGTGACCCACAAAAATTGCCCAAGGCATTTTATGTAATGGCCTTCATAAGACCATATGCAAAGATTTCCAAATTCAAAACACATGGATATCACCACTATCAACAATTATGGTTTGCCAAGGACATGGGGTGAGGAGAGGTGGGAGAGGCAGACAGCAAGGATAAGAAAAGGATGCATGTCTGTGCTTACTTTAACTGGTAAGAAAATCCTAAACAAGAAAACATTTTGGAAAAAAAAAAAGTGAAGTCTTACACTCATGTAAGGATTATTAAGATTAGTGGAAGATTCTATTATTCCCTAATCAATTATATTCCAGTCTTACCACACTAAATCATCTTGATTCTATATATTATTCATCAAATAACCATAATACTTCCTCTAATAATGTGTGTGTGTACATATATACAATCTGTGCTTCATTAACTGACTATACATTTCAGGCTATCCATGTCAAATCATGCCCTTTATTAATCATTTAATGTTTTAAAATTACATAATAAATAACACTGATCATAAACATCCACATCATGTACATATCCTGGTCAGTTTCCAAAAAGTAGAATGTCACCCCTGATCTCAAAGAAATTAAATATCACACTGAGGGACAAAGAAAAAACTATACTGTATGTAAATGTCTTCTACATTATAGCTTGACAGGAGAAAAAAGGTGGAGGGAGGGTAGACAGGTATGTTTCATAAGCCAGAGAAAAAGATCAAGTCAGCATCAAGAACTGACAGAGAGGGGCACCTGGGTGGCTCAGTGGGTTAAACGTCTGCCTTTGGATCAGGTTATGATCCCTGGGTCCTAGGATCGAGTCCCATATCTGGCTCATGGCTCAGGCAGAGAGCATGCTTCTCCCTCCTCCCTGCTACCGCTCTCTCTCACTATCTCTGTCTCTCTCTCTCTCAAACAAATAAAATCTTAAAAAAAAAAATTGACAGAAAAATGGACAACGGTGAACAGGTATAAATACTTCAGAAAATTATTTGAGGTAACCTACTAAATTTGAACATGTGTGTAGCCTACAACCCAGCAATTTCACCTGGGAGTATATAACAGAGAAATTCTTGCACAAATGCATGAGATTTGTATGTGAATGTTCATAGCTGCAATATCTGCAATAGCAAGGAGAAATGAAATCTTTGTGAAAGAGTAGGAAGTATGCATAGATGAATTCTGGATACCAAAGAATAATATAATTGTCACACTGAAGAGCATTAATGGTATTGAATTACAAGCTAAGCCAGTTCCTTTTTTTTTGTCATGAAATATCATTTTTACTAGAAAGAAAAACAGACAAACTATGATTATTCAGACTTGGGTAAAAAAAGAACCTGTCACTTAAAAGAAGAGAACTGATACTATTTGTCTCCAATAATGGGGCTTTCAAATGAAGCTTAGACTTTTAGAAAACTTGTATCCATCACCATGAGCTTGGCACTTTCTCATACTCATCTATTCTGAGATTGATGGTGATATTGACAAATGATACTGTTTTTATACTGTACAATGAAATCTGTCAACATTTGGAAGATCTGCACAACCAATATCTTCCACATGATTAATGCATGATGTTATAAAATCATGCACAGGAAAGATCTACTCAAAAGGCAAGAAAAACTAATAAATTTAAAGTTACAAGTATAAAAATAGCACTGATATGGTTTCAGATTCTCCACTGTAACTAACTACTGAGAAACTATGTCTTATCTAGTCTTGTTATAGAATCAAATAAAAATAGCTATAATTATCTGGAAAGGTTAAGATATTCCTCCTTTTTCCAACTACAGATCTGTATGAGACTGAATTTTTTTCATACCCTTCAACCATAAACAACAGATGAAATGTACAAGCACATATCCATCTGTCCTAATATTAAGCTAGACATTAAAGAGGTTTACAAAACATAAAACATCACCACTATTTTTTGTTTTGAAAAAATAGTCATTTTTCATAAGAAATGGTATTTATGTTAATATTTAATAATGTTTTTAAAACAAATACATACATTTTAAAAAAATTTGTTTTAATCTCTGGGGCACGTGGGTGGCTCAGTGGGTTAAAGCCTCTGCCTTCAGCTCAAGTCATGATTCCAGGGTCTTGGGATCCAGCCCCACATCAGGCTCTCTGCTCAGCAGGGAGCCTGCTTCCCTCTCTCTCTCTCTGCGGGCCTCTCTGCCTACTTGTGATCTCTGTCAAATAAAAAAAATCTTTTAAAAAAATTTGTTTTAATCTCTAATATACCTAGTACCCATAGATACAATCCAAAAAAATAAAAACTCTTTGGGGTCCATAACAACTTTGAGAATATATAGCATTTCTGAGAGGAAGAGGTTTGAGAACTATTGACCAATGTCACAAGCAAAAAATACCCTAAAACTTTGTAGGTTAAAATTGTATCTGTTATCTCATACAACTTCTGAAGGTCAGGAATCCAGAAACAGCTTAGCTGGTGGTTCTACCTCAGGGTTTCTCATGACATTGTAGTAAGCCGTGAGCCAGAGCTATAGTCTCTGACGACTACATAAGAACTGGAGGAACTACTCCAAGCTCGTTCACCTGGCTATTGGTAGGAGGCTCGATATTTACAGCCAATTATACTTGTCTCTTTTTCCCCCTCTACCATGTTTTCTTTGGTTTTTCCCATGTTATAGCTCAACAAAATATTAGATTCAACTCATTAAGAAGCAAAGCCAACAAATTCACCATACTGTTCAATAAAAGGGTTTAATGACTCCCTACTCCTCCACCACCAAAAAAGTAAAGACGTGGAAGAAAAGTACTAACAATTACCTACCCTGTCCCCAAAACTAAGGAAAGCTACAGCAGTCCAAACAGTGTAGTACTGGCATAAAGACAGACATACAGACCAATGGTATAAGCACAGAGAGTTCTTAAAAAAAACACTCACACACATGGTCAAATGATTTTTAACAAGGGTGCCAAAGAGCACAGAAAAGAAGAGTCTTTTCAACAAATGGTGCAGGAGAAACTAACCATATGTAAAAGAATGAAACTAAATGCTTACCTTATGCTATTAACTCAAAATGCATCAAAGACCAAAACGTAAGACCTAAAACTATAAAATTATTAGAAGAAAACACAGGGGAAAAGCTTCATGGGATTGGATTTGGCAATGATTTCTTAAATATGACACCAAAAGCAAAAAGAGATAAACTGGATTAAATCAAATCAAAAACTTGGTGCATCAAAAGTATGACTGTAATTTATAATAAAAAATATACATTGGGTTTTCATGCCATTTCTGGAAGAGCTCCAAAAACCCTTGGAATTTCCTAAGTGATAAGAGCAACGAGAATGTCTTTGGCTTATGCATAACAAGCCCCTTTCAATCACCAGTTTATGTTTAGGAGGTGATTTTTTAGAAAGACCCTAAGGATGGGGGCTGGTTGCCATAGCAATCAACCAGGATTAAAGGGTTAGAACTTTCAACCAGATCCCCCATCAACATCTGCCCCCCTCCCCCCACCCACCACCACCACCACCTCGAGAGGAGCTGGAGGTTGAGTTAATCACCAATGGCCAATAATTTATCACTCATGCCTATGTAAGGAGGCCTCCTTAAAAACTCAAAGGATTAAGGTATGGAAAGATTCTAGGTTGGTGAACATATGTAGAAAGCACCCAGAGAGAGCATAAAAGCTCCATGCCTTTTCCCACACAACTTACCCTATGGATCTCTTCCATCTGGCTGCTCTTGAATTATAATCTTTTAAAATAAACCAGTAATCTGGTAAGTAAAATGTTTTCCTGTGTTTTGTGAAACACTCTAGCAAATTAATCAAATCTAAGGTAAAGGTTGTGGGAGCCTCCTATTTATAGTCATTTAGTACAAAGTACAGGTAATAACTGGACTTTTAATTGGTTATGGCGGGGGGGGGGTGTTGGGGGTACAGGAACAGTCTTGTGGGACTAATCCCTTAAACTGTGGGATCTGACACTATCTCCAAGTAAATGGTGTCAGAATTGTTACACTGTATGATACCAGCTGGTGTCACACAACTGTTGATGTGAGGAACATACATCTAGTGTCAGAAGTAAAGGTGTAGTAGGGTATTGAGAGTACAGGAGACACACAGGAGTGTTTTTCCTTCACATACAATAAGTCGGCAGTGAATGGGGAGTTGTTCAGAGTGCAGAGTTTTAGTTCTGCAAGATGAAAGAGTTCTGGAGATTGGTTTCATAACAATGTGAATGTCCTTAAACACTTAAAAACCAGAATAAGTCATGCTATACTCATGCCAATATATATACAACATACACAAGATTAAAATTTAAGATATATAAAATCAATTCACCACTATATATAGTTTTTAAATTCTCACCTGATTTTTTTGTGTTAATTCATTAAGTGAAATTTTGAGTTTTTGTAGTTCCTGTACATATACAGCAACTTCCTGGGGGCCTTTCGCAAGTTCACTCCTTAGCTGGCTTATTGTGGCCTTAAAAAAAGAAAGAAAAAAAAAATTAGAGAAAACTAAAATGGAAAAGGAAATGGGAGTATCCAAAGGTTTTTAAGTTATACAGATTTCTGTCACTGTTGTTGTTAAATTGTAAAAAATACTTAGAAGTTTCAACTTAGCTCTTTTTCCTGCATGTCTGAAAATTAATTTTTAAAATTTATCCACAATGCACAACTTCATTTTGCATGAAATGAAGAGTTGGCATCCAACTTTAAGTGTCTGAGTCAGCATCAAACTATAAACTTGAATTTACTGGCTCTGAAACTCTGTACTTTAATCCTTCTGAACTTAAAGAAGATATGCAGGGTGCCTGGGTGGCTCAGTGGGTTAAGCCTCTGCCTTCAGCTCAGGTTATGATCTCAGGGTCCTGGGATCGAGTTCCGCATCGGATTCTCTGCTCAGCGGGGAGCCTGCTTCCCCCTCTCTGCCTGCCTCCCTGCCTACTTGTGATCTCTCTCTCTGTCAAATACATAAATAAAATTAAAAAAAAATAAAGAAAGAAAGAAGATATGCAAGCTATTACTACATTTTCTCCCAATTTCTAGAGGAAATTTCCTTTTAATTTAAAAACATGTTAAATAAATGCAAACATACAATACAGAATCACCTTGGAAAGGTGGTAAATCATCTTTTTGACTATAATTTTAAGTCTTTGTCCAAAGAAGTTATATAGTTTTATTTGATATAGTTTCATTAAGCTGGGCCACTCTGTGATCAGGTATAACAGCTGGACGTGAATTTGCTTTAATGCGTTTTAACATTTTTTAATGACATTAAGACAATGGTTTCATCATTTAAAATATAAGAGAAAAGTAATCAAAGATCTTGGAAACAGAAACTTCCTACACATGAGAGTTCCAACAACTGGGAAGAGAGAGACTAAGTACTGCTTTTTAAGTATGGTTTCCTGAAAGTGAACTAACAAAGTAACTTTGTATTTCTAATATTGCTTATTGGCTTCACTTTTTACATTCCCAAAGCGACAATCATTTTCATTGTCTATATTCTTTATTAGTAAATAAACTGCCTATGAAAAAGACATAAATTTTTAAAAATTTTTCCTAATAAACCCATTAGTAGTTGTCTATATCCAACATTACAAATAAGTACTTTCATTTTTAAGGGAGAAACCTTACACAGCTATCAATTTATTTTGACAATAATGCCAAGAGATCTTCCACTACTCTTCTTTTGGAAACCCTTCCAGTATGTGTGGCACTTTTTGTTTTTTAAAAAGGATTCTCATTGGTGGTATATATATCTTCATCCATTACAGTGCTTTGGTTTAAAGTTTTGGAAGCCATCTTATAAAGGAGGTTAAGTAATTAAACTGAATGATCAAATACTTGGGCTTATATTATTTTAATAATCATAAGTTAATAAAACTAGTTTTTTGAGTGTTTTCTAAACTGTCTTAAAGTCAGTTAAGACTTTTAAAAACTTTTAAAAACATTTCAAAAATGTTTTTTATGAATGGCAGCATGTCTGAGATATATTCCTGGTCTGACCTTTTAAGGAAAACATTCATGTAAATAAACCAATTCTACTACAATGAAAGGCAATGTGTCATACTGCTTTACAGATACAGCTTATATAGCATGTTTCAATAATAACTGATATGTGCTACTGTATACTTAAAAGAAGGAAATGTTGGGGATTTTCTTGTTTTTAAGTAGGTGTGGAACCCAGTGTGGGGCTTGAACTCATGACCCTGAGATCAAGACCTGAACCAGGATTTAAGAGTCAGACACTTAACTGAGCCACTCTGGTGCCCCAAAGAAGGAAATGTTTAAATATTCGTTTTTTTAACTATAGTCAAGTTAAAGGTATATTCTAATAACTTCTTTCTTAAATTGATCATGTAACCTTTTCTTGATCATGTAACCTTTTTTGATATTGGGAATTTATTTCAAACTGCTATTTCTAACAACTCTGAATCTCAGATCATTTTCTGTTAGTAACATTTTGGATGTTAACAGAAATATTAGGAACAGTTTGGCTATTTTAAATTACTATGTATTAAAGGATTTAGCAGAGTAACACATAATAAACAAAAATAACAGTATATATTAAGATGCAAATTATGAGTATATTTCATTGAAATACCATGATTCTGCATTTAAGTATATTAGATATAGTAAGCCAAGAGTAACATCTATCTATCTTGCAAATTAACTCCAAAATGTAGAAACAACAAGCAAAATATAAAGGAAAAATATACAAAAATATCTTGTTATATTTTACAGTTTTTAGATACATTCATATAAATGATTTTATAATTTTAATACCTTAAGAACTAGATATTAGGTGCATCATTTATCCTTTATACACTAAATATGTACTTTTTAGCAAGTATTTGAAATTTTTTATTTTACTCAAGGGTGGAAAAAGAAAGATGTGGTAAGAATTTATACCAAAAGGTATATTTTAGTCATGGGAAGGGGAGGAGGGGAGTGAATTACAGAAATCACTTTCTTGTTATACTTTATGAATCACTATAATCTTTTCAATGATCATGTATTATGGTTTGTATAGGGGAAAAAATAAAAATTGTAAAAAGCCAAAATTTGCAAGGAAATAAATAAAACCCTTGTTCAAATATGACTATGGGTGAAATTCAAAACAAATTCAAATTCAATGCCTCTCCACATCGACTTTTCTCACTATTTAACAGGCCAGACTCAGCTGTGCCTTTAGGCTTTAATAGCTGTACTCCCTCTTCCCGGGAATGATTGCTCCCAATTCTTCACACTGATTCTTGCTTACTTCTCACACATATCCTCCTTAAGAAGACGTTCCCTGATCATTCTATCTAAAATTGTCCTACATTATTGCCAGCTCCACCACACTACTGCCCATACATACACCCTGCTTTTTCTTTTTTTTTCCACCCAGTTGCCCTATCCCCCCATCCCCTTTCAGAAACTCTCAGCTTGTTTGTTTCCTATGATTAAGAGTCTCTTGTGGTTTGTCTCCCTCTCTGGTTTCACCTCATTTTTCCCTCCCTTCCCCCATGATCCTGTTTTGTTTCTTAAATTCTACATATGAGTGAGAGCCTATGGTAATTGTCTCTAACTTATTTCGCTTAGCATAACAGCCACGAGTTCCATCCACATTGTTGCAAATGGCAAGATTTCATTCTTTTGATGGCTGAGTAGTATTCCATACATATCACATCTTCTTTACCCATTCATCTACAGATGGACATCTTGGCTCTTTCCACAGTTCGGCTATTGTGGACATTGCTGCTATAAATACTGGGGTGCTGGTGCCCCTTCAGATCACTAAATTTGTGTCTTTGGGGTAAATACCTAGTAGTGCAATTGCTGGGTAGTAGTGTAGCTCTATTTTCAACTTTTTGATGACCTCCATACTGTTTTCCAGAGTGACTTCACCAGCTTGCATTCCCACCAACAGTGTAGGAGGGTTCCCCTTTCTCTGCATCCTTGCCAACATCTGTCATTTCCTGACTTGTTAATTTTCCTGCTTTATTTTTCTTTATAGCACTTAGCATTAACTGACTTTCTATCATGATTTGGTTTACTTACATACTGTCTGGCTTCCACAAAGAAATATAACTGTATGAGAGCAGGCACTCTGTCTTACTCACTGTTGTATTCCCTACACCTAAAATAGTTGATGACCCTAGACATTCAAAAAATACTCACTAAAGAAATGAGTGATTCATCCAAGGAGTTAATAGATTTTTGTTCCCAATATCAGACACAATAAAATAGTCTGCATTTCCTTGAAGCCATGTTAATTGAATTCAACAATGGATTTTTACTAAAAATCTTAAATTAAAAAATAATTAAGGAAAGATAGTATTTAAGGTATTATTTAAGATATAATTAAGGAAAGATACAGCTAATGCTTTAGAATTATAATTACTGTTCTAATACTATATTACTATTAGTAAATAATCATTTAAAGATGGTTATAAATTTGCTTGATTAAAAAAATGAGAGTATCTTTGAAGTTCTGAGATTGCCTTAAAACACAAAATTGCCATATGACAATAGAAGGTGTTATGTATTACTAAAATTAAAAGCCTTCCAAAAAACACATTACCTCAAGTTTAAGCATCTCCATTAGAAAGCAGAAAAAAAATAATAAAATGATGGATGAAAGGTGGAAGACAAGACTGACAAAAGTACACAATGAACATACAAATGTCCAAACATACTGTTAAATCTGATCTCTGATATTTACATACTTTTAAAAGACATTTAAGTATTCTCTTTAATAACTATGCATGAGTATAATCATTTTTATTCCATCTTTATAAATATTTTAGCTTTTAAAATGAGTTTATTTGGAATACATTAAGATTCCTAAAAGATCATTTCCATTAAAGACCACACCAAATATAAGTTGATTACAGCTTTGATATTTTCAATAATGTATTTTTTAAATACTTTTTTAACCCTTAAATCCTCAATTTCTGATCTATAACAGTATTTTCAAATGCTTTAGAATAAGTTATTTTTCTAAAATATCTAGACCAAAAAAAAAAATTGTCAATGAATTCAAAAGGTATATGTAAATGAAAGTAATGGAACATAAGAACATACTTAATATTACATGTTAGATTATGTCTTCAGCCTCAATTAGAAATACCAAATAAATCATTACATTTTTGGCTTCTTTAATTCCTTTTAATGTATTTTGTTTCAGACACAGTATTTAGGTTCTGTGAAGTAGTAATATATAAAATAATTTTTTTCATTAAGTGTTACAATCCACCAACAAATTTGAGAATAAGATTGAATTTTAATAGATCAGTAAAATACATGTCATATATTGAAAAAGTAAGCAAAAGATAAAAACAAATGGAGTTATAAACAAATAAATGAGTGGAATATCTAGACATTAATTTTTTAATATGAAAATGGTATGAGACATAATTCAAAAGTATTTTAAGTTGTATTCAATATAAATATTATAACATACAATACAGCAAAATATAAAAAGTAATAATAGTTGTATTGGGTCAAGATTAACAGCACAGATTTACTTATAAGGCAATTATCAGACCACCCAAAATGAGAGAAAATGATAAGAGAAAGACGGCAGGCTTTGGAGAAGACCTGAGTTCTAGTGCTAGCTTCCTTACATAAAGTGCATGCACTTAAATAATTTATTTACGTTCACTGAGCCTCAGATTCCTTCCATAAAAAGCAAACATAATACTTCATTTATACATTAAAAGAAACAAACAAGACCATATATTTAAAGTACCTGGCACAGTATCAAAAACCGAGTGGTACTCAAAAAGTTAAAAGTTTGTTTCCAATAATAATATTACTTTGACTCTTAGTCTGCCATTTCCTAAAGTTGTTCAAAAGACTTCAGTGTAATGCGAGGTCTCAATCATTGCAAACCTATTTGTTAATTAAGTTGAAGGTAAATATTATCCTTGTTTTAGTAAAAATATGATGAAATGTTAAGTCGCTATTCAGCAAGAATAAATTTCTTTATTTTAAAATTTATTTAAAAACATTTAAAAAGAAGAATTTTATGAAAATGTAAAAGAAAATGTGAAGAATGGATTTCTATGCCATTTTTCTTTTCCAGAAACAGCTTTCTGAGAGAAAAAAATAATCATTGTTTCCCACAATCAACCTTGTTGACAGAGGACAGCACAGGAAGACACTAAATCCTTTTCTCCCAAATCTTATATAATTCTAGTTATGCTTTTTCATCTTAAATGACCTCCTTATAACATATAAAGATAATTTAATCTACATGAATAAAAATGCAAATGTACAAAAATCTTCCATATTACACAAATTATTAAATATTACTCAGAAATATTTTCCCACATATATTTTTCCCAAAATACAAGTAAATAAATTTCTTCTCCCTGTTCAAATTCTACTTGTTTAACAAGTAAATATGTAACTCCATACTTCTCAGCTGGAAAAGGTCAGAGAGGATTGTACTTTAAAATAGATACATCAAAAAAGTGTCATTATTGTGATTCAATTTTAGTCACCCTACTATATTTGTTTGGAAATTTCAAGTAACATTAAAGGAATGTTTTTAATCAAAAAGAGAATATAATTTTTTAAAAATTTGAGAAATACTAGTGGGCAGGCAGATTTAATCAAAAATAATTCTTACTGAAGCATAAAAACAAATGACTCAATTCACCCAAATTCAAGTATTTCTGCTTTCACATTATCTGAATGGGATTTTTCCTCATGAGACTTCTTTGATTCAGCATCTCCTTGATTACATAGCAGAACCGTTTAACTGGTTTCAGTAAGTTCATGAACCCCCTGAAATTGTTTTAAAAACTGTGGAGTTATATGTCACTGGGCTACAAGATCACTTTTAGGAAATCTGCAGCTGAAATTCATAAACTTTAAAGTCTAAAGTACTAATCATCATAAAGCTTCATATGCCTATGCATGTAATACCCATAAACTTTCCTCCCATCAGGAAGAAGAAAGAAAAAGGATGACACGGTTATCTATAATATTTATACTCCATAGCTTACTTAACATAGTATTACTAATTGTGAATAGAGTGGCTTTTAGATCACTAGCTTTAAAATTCCAAGAAAGAAACGCAAACTGAAATGTCATTATAACTCAACTTTTTAAACTGAAAATATGAAAAACAGAGCTCCACATCACATAAGAGAGCTTAAGAACTAAAAATAATTAATAGACTATTAATAGATTTTAAAAATCCTCTATAATACAGTATAAGGGGAAAAGGCTAGCATTTTTAAGCAAATATATTTATTACATATCCTAGAGCTTGTCATATACTGACATAATTATGTATCTCAAAGATGTACAGGCCAAAGTCAAGTCATATAGTAAAAGGAACTGAAAATGTTTATCCTGGAAGAGAAAGAACTCAGTAAATATGAACAGTCTTCAAATATCTCATGTGGAAAAAAGGAACAATTTATTCAGTGTAATTCCTAAGGAGAACTGGACCCAGTGCATGTAAATTACAGGAAAACAAATGTCGACTCAACAGAACAGCTGACCTACAAAGAAATATGCACCTCCTAGAATACCTAACAAGTAAGTATCACTTATCAGATGCTATCTATAGAGGGGAGTCCTGGGTGAAGTGTTAGACTTAGCTGATTTTTAAGATTTCTTTCAACAACATAATTCAATAAATGGTAAGTGAGAAACAAACCTACAAGAAAATAAGTTTTTCCTAAATATTTTTTCTGAACAACACTGGTAATACAATTGTAAAAAATGAAATCATACTTCCTTTACCTCTACCAAGCTGACGTAAACTCAATTACCACTTTTTGACTAGCTTGGATCAAACTTAACTTTAAATATCATCTCCCCACAATATATATCATTTATTAAATAAAACAATACTCTTACACAAACATTCTTCTCTACATGTCTAGCTTCATAAAGCAAAGTTAAATACTGTCTCTCAGATTAGACTGATTATATACAAATATCATCAGAGCAAATGAAAGTCAAATACTGTTTTGATAGATCACTCGGAAAAATCTCAAATGTTGGCTTTATTCAATAGTATACACTAAACAAGTTAACAAAAGTCACATTTAAGCATACTGAACTTATTTACCTCTGAGTTGGCATATTCTGCCTGTAACTTTTTGCACTCATCTTTGAGTTTTTCAGATTCTTTCTCACATTCCAATGTCATGTTGTCCATTAGTGTTTGAACTTGTACCAGTTCTTTCTTTAGCACAGCAACATCTTCTATACCAGGTCTCTGAAGCTGTAGAGCACATTTTCATTAAAAAATAAGGTGAGAAAACTAAAAGAACACACATTTTTATATGGTTTTACTACAAAGACATCAAAATGAAAATAATCTTTGATATCAATTATTGGATTGCAAACAGTGACCACTGATCTTTCTGCCAACAAGCCTCTCCTCTTCCCAAAATATATGTCCTATTTAATAGTATTACCACTCAAGGCACGAAATGGCAAATTCACAATTATTCTAAGTGCTTTATTTGCTTTCTTTTCCTTCACAAACTACACCCAATGGTCATAACAATCACTTGATAAATGTCACATTTTGAAGCATAAATGCCTCATCTTCTATCCTAGAAAACTGGTAATAAAAATAAAGGAGCTGATGTAAGCATAATTAGGGTTTGTTGCAGACTGGATATGGTTGATTTTATTGATACATTTATTGAACCCTAAATAAAGGACAGAAAGGAGTCAAGGGCAGATTCAAGGTTTTTACACCTTGGGAGACTGTTGAAGATGTGTAATACCAATGACAGAAACACAGTTGAGGAGGAAATATGATGACTTGATGTTACATTTGTTGAATTTGAAATGAAAGCTAGAAATGCAATCAGGAGTATCCTAAAAGTAGGTCGATTTATAAAACCAAAGTGCAAAGAAAGGTCAGGATCAGAGATGCAGATAGGAAAGAGCAAAAAGATGGAAAACAATTAAGATAGAAACAGCGAAAATGCTAAGCAAAAAGATAATATTAAGATAGAAACACAAAAATATTAAGATAATAAATTTTGCATCCTAGATTCCACTTCTATGTAAAAAATCCTATTAGTATATGTGCAGAGGATAGAACTATAAGGAATTTTTATTTCTTCCATTTTAGACAAGCTATGCTTTTAAAATTTTTCACCAAAGTATGTATATCATTTTTAATTTAGAAAATTATAAAAGTACATTCCAATAAATGGTTTCTAAATTACCAGTTCAGTCTTCAGATCTTGAATTATAGTTGTTTCTTTGTTTAATTCTTCTGTCAGATGTGCCACTTTTTGGTCAGCAGCTTCTCGAAGACTCCTTTCTTCATCATATTTTGACTTTATATCTAATTTAAAAGAGTTATAAATATTAGTTTTATGACATGAACTCTAGGAAAGGACAGTTTTATGAAGTCCTGTATATTATACAGTTTTATAAATTCCAGCATATTACACAATGCATATCTACATACCATTAATTCAAATTCACATTCCTTACATAACCATAAACACATACAGTAACTTTAACTTCTGATTACATAAAATGATGAACTTAAAATAATCAAACGTTTCTGTCTACATAAATTCCATATAGCACAGCACTGTTATGAATCAGCTTGTTAATGTATCAATATGCTAATTGGTAGCATAACCAAATATTACATCTATATTATTTAATTTCTTCAAAATGTTACCTATTAATCTTTAAGCATACCCCAAAAGAAAATTCACCTTCTCTAAATTTCAAGAATTCTACAGAGAAAATCAGTCCTTTGAAAGGAAGTAAGAGGACAAATTCATTTTATAGCAATTCTACTATTAAATTCTAGTAATCACCACCATAGTATATAACAAATGCACCACATTTGTTATATATACATATATATATATAATATATATACACCACATTCTAGTAATCACCACCATAGTATATAACATGCACCACATAGTATATAACAACATAGTATATAACAAATTCGCACACTAACATATAATTAATGCCTTATTTCTAGGCTCTATAATGGCAAAAAGGTAAAAAGGCTGATATACTAGCTAAAAAAATCTGATTCAATTCACCTGCGATTTCAGTGGCAAGTTGGGCTGCTTTCTGTTCAAATAAGTCTTTCATTTGCTTAATATTAAAATTTTCTGTTTGGGCTTCTTCTAATTGTTGTTCCAAAGACTGTAGTTCTACAAAAAAAGTATCATAGTTATTCAAATACATAATTAATGCTAATTATATTTCCTAAATTGTTATTACTTATATCCTAATCATAGGAAAGATAATCAACATAAAAAAAGACAATCAACATGAGTATATCATCTAATTACAAATAGAATATATCAACATTTCAAGAATTAAGCACATCTAATTCATTTAAGCCACAAGTCATAATTTATAAACATATAAAACAAATGAAAAGAATATTTAGCATCATGCTCAAATAATCCATAAATATTTGTTTCAAGATTATTTTGATTTCACATTCGTTATTTTCCTATGACCATCAACTAACCAAAGTGGAATATATTCTGCCTCTCTAAAATTTATTATAATGAGAAATGAAGTTAGAAATGGTTTAAAATCAAGGTCTTATATAAAATAAAAGAATCAATTAAAATATACAGCCAACTCCTAATAGTTCATTCTCATAAAAAGATTTCAGAGGGAAAGTAAATAGAACAGCTAACCTCAAAATATAATTTTGATTATTCATTGAGCATTCCTCCAGTTAAAGTCAATTACAAAGATGTTAGTTTCATCATTTTATTCCAAGAGAAAAAGAGTACATCACTCTTTAAAATAGTTTTAACTTTTCATTAAACTATATTTATGTAATATTCCAGGAGTTTATTTATAACTACAGAATATAACGAATTAAGAAAACACTAAGATTTTTGTTGGCTGATTAAATTGTGAACTTCAAAGGTAATATTCTAAATCTAAAATATGACTATTATCTTCACTGTTTTAGAGCCAGAAAGTATAACCATAATACAAATTTATGTAGCAGACATCAGAGAAAAGGTAAAAAGTAAAAAAGAAGAATAAGCAAGGAGAAAAAGAAAAATGAAAAAACATCTGCTTTTAAGTAAAGTTACCTGCTGCTGAGTCAGCCACCATTCCATCAGGCTTAGACTCCTCAATGAAAATAAGACATAAACAAATACATTAAAATGAAAAGAAAATACTATTACCATTGCCAATGTGGAAAAAAAAAGTCTCTAAAAGCCACATTCTGTGAGGTAAGTATCAAGATTTTGATAACATTCTGGCCTGTTCACAATCTTCCAGATCTCTAAAGTACCATTAGACAGACTGGCATAATGACCTACTTGCAGTCACCGGTTCTAAGAATTTTTTATGCTAATATAAAGTTATAATGGATCTTGCAAAAGATAGCATCTTAAATTCCATAAATTCAGTAAAAATACTTTTTTTTAATGCAGGCTCCCTGCTGGACTTGAACTCACAACACTGAGATCAAGACCTGAGCTAAGATCAAGAGGTAGATGCTTGACTGAGCCACCCAGACACACCAGTAAAGATTTAAAAAAAAACATAAATTATTATCATTATAAACATAGATTCTAAAGCCAATACTTAAGTCAGCAGATAAGATTCATAATCTCATAGGGGTGCCTGGGTGGCTGTCAGTTCAGCATTAGACTCTTGGTTTTGGCTCAGCTCCTGATCTCAGAGTGTTGGGACAGAGCCCCATGTCAGGCTCCTTGCTCTGTGGGGAGTCTGCTTGAGATTTTCTGTCCCTCCTCCTTAACCGCCACCCACTCTCTCTCTCTCTCTCTCTCTCAAATAATAAATAAACAAATATTTTCCTTTTTAAAAGATTTACTTATCTGACATAGAGAGAGAGAGCACAAGTGGGCAGAGCAGCAGACAGAGGGAGAAGGAAAAGAAGGCTCCCCGCTGAGCAGGGAGCCCAATGTAGGCTCAATCCTGGGACCCTGGGATCATGACCCAAGCCAAAGGCAGACGTCTAACCAACTGAGCCACCCACACATCCAATAAGTAAATCTTTAAAAAAATAAAAAAGATTCAATCCTATAACATATAAAATTTTGCATAAACTAAAATATGCCATGAAGCTATCATTACTAAAAAGTTTGGCATTAAAAGCACAAATTTTTAATTCAGAATTATAAATCATCATTTTAAAAAACAGAAATAAAGAATATATTCCATAAGGTTTAATTTATTATGTGCATTACAAATAAAACACTATATAGCCTAGTCATTATTTTCACATTCTAAAAAATTATACATATCTGAAAGAGTTTAATAAGGCATCTCAATGTACATCTGACTTTTTATTTTCCTGTACATTAGATTTGGACATACTAGTGCTAAAAATCATCAATATTTTAAATACATTGCCTCCAAAAGTAAATTTCCTAAACCAAGGCAATTTCATCTTGCAATGTGGAGAATTTACTTATTAAATGTGAAAAAGTCATCTCAAATGTAGTAAGCAGTTTCCTCTGTTCTCAGGTACAAAAAAATAATACAGCACACGTTTTGTGAATTGTTAATGGCATCTCTGTAAAACATGAGTAAATGAACTGTAAGTATTGTAAATTACTAAAAACTTCTTTCCTACCTCAAATACAGAAGCTGAGAAGTAATAAGACTGATACCTTGCTATTCTTTTATCTGCATTTTTTTTTAATCCAAATGGCAATTTTTGGTGAAAAAACAAAAAGGCAAAAAGAGGGGCACCTGGGTGGTTCAGTCAGTTAAGCGTCTGCCTTGAGCTCAGTTCGTGATCTCAGAGTCCTGAGATGGAGCCCTGCATCAGGTTCCCTGCCCAGTGGAAAGTCTGCTTCTCCCTCTCCCTCTGCTGCTCTTCCTGCTTGTGCTCTTGCTCACGCATTCTCTCTCCCTCAAATAAATAAATAAAATCTTAAAAAAAAAAAAAAAGGCAGTAAGAGTCACAATGTACTAATATGCAAAGGGATCACTAATTACTTAATAAAATGATTAGAACTATTGTTGAAGGGTATCCACTTTATTCTTACAAATAAGAACTGTATTTGGTAAAATTCATTATTCTATGATTCTTTATGTAACTGTAATACAAAAGCCAATATAATTTTATTTTTTAAGATTTTATTTACTTATTTGAGAGAGTGAGAGAGAGATCACAGGTAGGGGAAGGGTTAGAGGGAGAAGCAAACTCCCAGTCGAGCAGGGAGCCTGATGCAGGACTTGGTCCATGACCTAAGCCCAAAGCAGATACTTAATCGACCGAGCCACCCAGGTGTCCCAAAAGCCAATATAATTTTAATATAAAAATCACAATTGGTTAAAACATTTATTTAGAAAATACATTAAACAATATATCAACAGAATCTTACTCCAAAGTAACCACTTTTGATACCAATGATTTGGGGTTTTTTCTATGCATTATTTTTATATAAAGCAGTGTGTATATGGGCGTGTATGTGTGTACATATATATAAAAATATTTTTATTGTTTTTTAAAAATAACACTGGTTTAAAAAAAAACTAAAATTGTTAACACAACCATTCCCCCACATTTTCAAATAATCTGCATAAATGTAAACAAAAAAGTTAATAATAGTTCTTTCCCTACTAATAGACAATTTAGTGATTTCTAATTTGTCACAACACAAATGCTCTGAAGAATTTCACTATTGTCTGAACCTGTATTTTTCAATAATTTAGGTATATTGTCAGAATATTAGAATAATGCAGCCTGGTATAAAAAAAATCCACAGGTAACTGATTCTTAATGGAACATCTTTAAGAAATTACATCTTAGCTTCCCAATTATTTGTTTGCTTTCACTAGAATTACAAAAGATATACACTTAAGGCTATAAATACAGATAAACAAATTAGAAGAAGTTATTTATTACAGGTCACCTGCTAACAAAATGCTTATTTTCAACGATGAAAATAAACAACTAATAAACACACTTTAGGTATTTAAAAGCATTTACTTGCTGCTGCAGCCCTTGAAATTTTTCTAATTCTTTCTTTAATTCTTCTGAGTACCATTTTTCTTCCTAAGGAGAAAAAAGTATATATTCTTATTTAGTAAATTTCAAAAGATTTATTATGTGAAACACTGAAAGTAAACAAATATAATCATTTTTATTGTTACCTTAAGTGAAGCCTGAAGGTCTTGGACCTCTTGTCTAAGTAGTGTTATATCATCTCTAAACATAAATTGGGGGAAAAAAGGAATTAATAGTTAATGTCCTCTAATAACCTGGTCTCTTAATAAATCATGGCTAGTAACTATACATTAATATTCTAGTTTTCTCAATTAAAAAAAAGTTTTAGAATTTTACATATAGAATTTTATGTATACCCCTTAGAAAAATAATTTTATTCTGAAAGATCATTGTTTATGAATGGAAAAACACCTTACCACCGAAATGATATAATCATTAAGTGCCTGAGCCAGAAACAAAATATCTCCCATTAATTTCCCAATAATAAGGATTAATAGCTTCCTATTGCAGTTAGGATAAAATCTGAACTCATTAACAAGGACTATACAATCTGGACAGTATAGTCCCTGCCTTAACACCCTCCCCCTCATTCCCTCAGCTCAGGCAACTCTGGCTTCTTTCTGTTCCTTGAGTCCTATCAAACCTTCTCATGTTCTATTCTCCTTACCTCAGAGTCAGTCTGACAAAGAACAGTGAGCACACTACTTGGGCCCTAACACACAAAACAGATAATATCACATGCTCTCATAACAGCAATCAAAGCGATTGTACTGTACCGCTTCAGAGCAAGAGCCTCTCCTCCATGACTTGAATCATTACCAGCATCATGAACTACCTCATAGTGTTTGAAAAGTTCATCAGCAGATCCAAGGGATTTCATACACTGGGGACATATGAAACCCTGTAGAAAGAGGCAGAAAAAGTTTACAAAATTCTGTTTAATACTGTAAGACAGCAATTTGTATATTATGAAATACAGTCAAATATTACACAAATGGTACCTTTAGTAGACTGTAATTTATGACGTTAAGCCCAAAATCCGGTATTGTGTAAATGTACATCACTGTCTATTCTGGTTGAAGTTTATGAAATATGAAGAAACCCTTAAAACTATCTTTTAGGTTGAATAAATTGATGGCTAGAATACAGAATTCTAATTTGAGAATATAGTTCTAATCTAGAAGACTAGTTGAGAAGATCTACCATCATGTCCTCTCTCTCTCTTTCTAGATATGCCCCTTAGTAAAATAATATCTGCCCTAATCTACTTCATAGGAATGATAACAAAAAAAAACTAAAAACAAAGTAGTATGATCACTAAAGGAAAAAGGTAATATAGTAAATAATTTATAATTACCACAGAATATCTATAATGATTGAGAAGTATTATAGTACTACTATGCTGTAAATTCCTTGCTAACCTAAGATTAACACTGTAAAAGCCTAAAGTTAATAGTCCCATAAAATACTAAACACTTATAAATAATCTCAGAACTATATGACTATGGCACAAGGTCCTGTATGAATATTCCCTCAATGACCTAATCACTCTGATGCCTGGACACCTCTCACTCTGTACAACTCTACTGACATTTTCAACTATTCTGACTTACTTATATTCTCTAAACACACCATGGTATCCCACATTTCTTTGCATATACTGCTTTCGCCCCCCCAGCTCTACGCTTAGTAGCTTGTCAAGTTTCTACTTTCACTAAAATAAACACCACACTGAAGCTTTTCATGCATGTTTCCATAATGGCTAGTGTAGTATTTCTGAACACACTCTGTATTTTCTACACTGAATATTTATTTAATAAAATAAAATAACAACCAGCAAACTCAGCCATTAGAGCATGCGACTCTTCAAGGCTATGAGTTCAAGCCCCAACTGGGTATGGAGCCTACTTTAAACATAAATAAATAAGTAATAAAAATATGAATGAACCTGACAGGGCAGAATTTGGCAAAAAACAAAAACAAAAACAGAAGAGGGGTACCTAGGTAGTTCAGTGGGTTAAGAGTCTACCTTCCACTCAGGTCATGAGCGGATCAAGTCCCACACTGGACTCTCTGTTCAGCAGGAAATCTGCTTCTCCCTCTCCCTCTGCCCTTTCTCCCTGCTGGTTCTCTCTCACACACTCAAATAAATAAAAATCTCTACTAAAAAAGAAAAAAACAGAAGAGCTTTAATACCTTGCCAATTACAAAACTTTCCAAGGGATATAGCCTGAGGAAAATAATAAATACTCTGAACAAGTAAAAACCAAAAAATTAATAAAAACTTCTCCTTCGCTGTGTGCTACACAAACAGCATATCATCATTTCTCATTTATGTATGCTGTGTGGCAGAACCAAGGCTTGTTGTGTACTGGGGATACTGATACATAGACAAATATTACCAGATAATGGTACAATACAAGTAGATATAAAGAACTACAGGAACACAGGAAAAGAGGAATCCAACTCTGCCTGTGGCAGGAGTTACTGCTTTACAAAAAATGCACAGATACTCATATATATTATGTATACGTGTATACACACTAGACACTGGACACTGGAATTAGGTACTAAAGAATGAGTAGGAGTTACTTGTCAGAAATAATAGAAAGGCATTCTAACAAAGGTATGGAAAGAGGTTTGAAACAGTTGTGCTGCATTTGGGAAACAGGTGTGTCCTGATCACAGAGCCAGAGTGAGGGGCAGGGGCACAACAGGTAAATGAACACAATGATCTCTTATGAAACTTCTGAAATGAGCAAGGAGAGTAGTATTAATGATACACCTTAGGACATCTGAATGATGCCCTTAGGCTGCAGAGATATCTGATGCTCAGCACTGTCTTTAAATGAACAAATGTTCCTGGTCTATGTGCTAATCTAGCTGATGTTATGCTCTTTCTTCAAAAACCAACTATTATCTACCATCATGTTTCATAACAGCTCCACATTATGCCTAATTTGTCATTCTTTTAACTTCTACCCAGTAACTGTTGTAATTAACATGCCTTTAGTGCAATAGTACATCAACCTCCATATTATTTAGTCTGTCATTTCTCTTTTGCATCTCAGCTTCTACTAGTAATCGGAAGACAAATTAGAATGTTTCTCGCAGAATCCACATACCAATTACATTATTTAATCTTTATAACTTTGGCTTTTTGAGTACTGTCTCTACTTCCAGATTTTGGCTCTAGATATCTAAGGATTCAAGAAAGCTAATGATCACATTAAGGTATGCCATACCTTCTTAAAGCTTCTAAATATTACCAGGTTAATACTCCAGAAAGAACTGATTTATCCCTAAAGAAAAATTTTAGAAATTCAGTAATATATATTTAATTATAGAAATATCCCACCTAAGTGAATTCTCCATATGATTCACCTAAGTGAATTTCCCATGCTTAAATAACACT
The DNA here is from genome assembly GCF_963455335.1 of Martes martes. Classification (NCBI taxonomy): domain Eukaryota; kingdom Metazoa; phylum Chordata; class Mammalia; order Carnivora; family Mustelidae; genus Martes; species Martes martes. The sequence continues at coordinate 27,397,179 of NC_137895.1, read as the reverse complement.
TTAATTTGGGGACATTTATGGTAAAAATAAATCTTTCTAAAATACATATACTTTCTCATCTTCTTAAATAGATATTAAACTTGTTTGATGTCTCAGAGGTATAAGTATTCATCACTGAATGGGTGGGTGACTTTATTAATTCTAGCCTCTTTTATTTCTGTACCCATATTTTATAGTTTTTTCCTATACCCTGTTTTGACTTTTCACAATCATTTCTTAAAATTATTTTTTTTTTAGATTTTATTTATTTATTTGACAGAGAGAGAGATCAAGTAGGCAGAGAGGCAGGCAGAGAGAGAGTGGGAAGCGGGCTCCCCGCTGAGCAGAGAGCCCGATGCGGGGCTCGATCCCAGGACCCTGGGACCACGACCCGAGCCGAAGGCAGAGGCCTAATCCACTGAGCCACCCAGGCGCCCCATTTCTTAAAATTATTTACATGGTATATCTAATAATGCTAGCCTGATATAGATGGGAAGGATAAAGAAAAAAGTTTATTAAAACCACATCACTCAGGGTGCCTGGGTGGCTCAGTGGGTTAAAGCCTCTGCCTTCGGCTCAGGTCATGATCCCAGGGTCCTGGGATCGAGCCCCGCATCGGGCTCTCTGCTCAGCGGTCAGCGGGAAGCCTGCTTCCTCCTCTCTCTCTCTCTGCCTGCCTTTCTGCCTGCTTGTGATCTCTATCTGTCTAGTAAATAAATAAATAAAATATAAAAAAAAAAAAAACCACATCACTCATTTAAAATGACAGTAACTCAGGCTCCCTGCTCCCTCCCTCCAGCAGGGAGCCTGATTCCCCCTCTCTCTGCCTGCCTCTCTGCCTCCTTGTGATCTTTGTCTGTCAAATAAATAAATAAAATCTTTAAAATGACAGTAACATAAGCTCAGAGTGAGTATCTGAGCGATGTCTCATGAACAGAGTATATGATCTTTAGTTCATGGACCTTGTAATACTAATTCTGGATATTATAAGACTGCTTCTCTATTTTTTCTCAACCACCTTCAAGGGAATTGAAGTTAACTAGATCAATAACTTCCACAGAAATACTGTTAGTAAACAATAAAACACTAAAAACAACCAGCTACGTTTATTTCCTTTGATCATTCCAAACTTCCAAACACACAGACACACAGACACACAGACACAGACACACACACACACACACACAGTGTACTTAAGATTAAAAACAGTAAGTCCCCTACTCTTAAGTTTCAGTTATCTCTAATCCTTTCTCAGATACACTGCGGCTAAGAACTTTCCCTAACTTGATACTTATGGCATCCCTGTTATACTAAGTGTTCTTTCAATTGAAAAGAAAGTTCTTATTTAAGTGACAAGTAGGTGATATTGAGTCTTTTCATTTTGGTTAACCCATAAAGAAGAAAAGCTGACACGGATGTTCTGAAAGGAAGACAACTAGTAAAGTTCTAAGGAGAGCTCTAAGAATCTTTCATGCCTCTTTCTTTGCTCACACCAGTTATCTAGTTTAACTGTTGTCCTCCTATAATGTACCCATTTTCTCCATCACCCTAGAAAATGTCTGGTTTAACTGTTTCCCAATGAAGTTTTTCTGGGTTCCCCTCAACTTGAATCACCACCGCACTCTTTTTGCAAATAATATTCATCAGAGAAATTTCCTGGGATAGAGAGCATAACCTATTTACCTTTTTATCTCCTTTACTTACCAAAATACATGGTACATAAGAAGTACTCTATTAATATGCTAAATACATGAATATTTGGTGAAATCCTTTTCTTATATATATATAACTGCCAGACAGAAATACAAACATCTTTTTTTTTTTTTTTTGGTCTTTCTGGGTACAAAAAGTTTCCTTCTTTTGTAAGATTTGCAAAGGAATGGGGGGGAAAAGCCATGTTTCTTTTTATTTTTAGAATATTGCAGTAATTTTCAAAGGAAACAGATATATCGAGATCACTAAGAGACTTTTTCCAGCCTGCAAATGGACAATAGTTCCCCTCACCGGCTTCCACCCTCAGCCATAGACATACACCAGTCCCACACACGACAGAGAAACGTGTGGGTGATCCAGTATCAATGAGGAGTTTGTGCCACTCTGTCACCTTCCTCAAGTCCAGGGTGTCAAAACAAAGACTGAAACAATGGTAGATCCAAATTCTAATGCCCTACTTGGTATCAAATAAAGACAGTAACAATATGCTAAGTTCTCTTTTTATATAAGAGTAAAAGCAGTTTAAGCTAAAGCATCTTAAAACATTCATTAGCATTAACTAAATAATAAAGATATAACTTATAGATGTTGAAATCAAGTATCATTCACTTTACATTTCAAATTTCACGGCAAAATTTATACAAAAATATTAACTTAAGCTTTTATATTTGTTTACAGATTCACAAAAAGACAGCTGCAGAGAGTAAGAGCAACCAACCCAACTTCCCAAGAGCCTGTTTTCCTTATTGAACCTCTTTGAAGCATGCATAATTAAAGCAATCCATATTCCCTCTGTAGCATAAAAAGTTAAGCAACACCGAGGCAAGGAAAAACAAAACTATTTTGAGCAACCCATAACCAAGCTGCTAAAGCAAAATATACAGGACCCACAGTAACACTGGAGTCATTAAGAAGTTCCTGTCCTCTTGTCTCATTTTCAGCGTGCACTTGCTGGTAATGCTCCGACAAATCAATAGCAGTTATACATCTTTTCATACATAATGGACAGATGAAACCCTGTGAAATAACAACTTTTAGGAGGATGCACATAAAAAGTTATTTATAAATCAAAATACAAAACAACAGGAAAATAATTAATATATCTCTTTTTAGTATATGTAAGGGAAATTTTCATAGTAACTATATACAAAAAGGGAAAGATCTATCCAAAGTAGGATGACTAAAAGTAGCTTCCATCCTTATGCTGGAAATTCCCACTGGTTCAATCTTATTATAATTACCAGTTGCTTTACTTGGAATAGTAATTACTCTTTTTGTTTAGGACACCTTGTCCTTATTTATCTGAGAGCCATTATTGGCAAGTTAGCTTTTATTTTAGATCAAGAAATGACTGACAGTTACAACAAACAGTTTTACATGAGATAATATTCTCAACAAAAAAAGTTCCTAAAATGAAAGCAATTTTTAATCTTCACCATATTCCACTAGCCTAAGATCCCATTTTTGCCCATACCCATAATTCTCAATAGGGGATCCTTCCTTCTAAATTCATAGGCCAAATAAAATCATTTTAAATCAATCTCCCTAATTCCCAACACCTAACAATATCTATATTTTAAAATGTGAGCTACCACACTGATCTACGGTTTAAAGTAAATAAAATAAAGACTGTAGTGAAGGACAATAGGTTATAAACGCCATGAGTTTTTGTGTCAAAAATAGATGTGGATTTGAAATTCAACCAATGCTGACTCTATGACCTTAAGGAAATCACTTTACTTTGCTAAATGCCGATTTCCTCGTCTATCAAATGGGGCTAATGTTAGCACCTATTCCTCTAGAGTTATTATGCAGTACATAAGAGGCTTAGTGGAATGCCTATAAGTGCTCAATAAATATTCTGTCACTAGAAAATGGTTAGAGAGGAAAGAAAATGAAGCCAGGAAAGGCTGAAAGAGCAGAAGAAAAGACAGGAATTAAAAACCTGAAATATTCAGCAAGGCCAGAGAAGTAGTAAGACTATGAGAAAGTTTTTGAGAGGGTAAGTAGTTGTAAGGAATGGGAACATTCAGTTTTAACATCTCAAGTCAAACTATTATGCCCAATAATAAAGTGGAAGGTATTACCATGAACATGAGAAGCTAGAAAAGAATAAAGATCACTAGGATTGCAAACATCAAGAACTGGGAAGTTAGAAGGTTCCTTGAGTCACTAATGCCACTTGGGGTAATACCAAAGGAGACAATGACTATAAAGAAATTCCCAAAGTGGGAGGCAAGGCAGGAAAGCAGTTAAGAGCTAGGCTTGGGCTTGAATCCTCAATTCACACCACTCTTAGTCGCTTATAGGACCTTCAATTTCCTCATCTGTGAAATGTAACAGTAACACCTACTTCATATGGGGGGGGGGTGATCCTGATAATTAAATGAGATAATAGATGCTAAGTGTGTATCATAGCATCTGATACAAATAAAACAATCAATGTTAGTTATCATTAATATCATTATTCCTTTTGTTAACAACCCTAAAAGAGGTTAGCAAGAGGATGAAAGTAAGGAACATGAATTCTTTTTATTTTTTCTTTTTACTGATGAAAGAGTTATGTTCAGGCAACCACAGTCCAGAATGCTGGAACTATAGAATAATTACTTAAAAGACTGCATCATTGCATTTTTTTGCCATGACAGATTTATGTTGCCTCTCACTTTACTGGTTTCTTCACTATAAGCTTCCACATACAATCACTTAATGATTCATTCAAAAAGTATGTACTGAGCGTGATTACTATGTTCTAGCCATTATGCTACGCTGCTGAGAACACAATGGTAAATAAGGCAAAATCCAACCCTCAGGAAGCTTACAGGCTTCTTGAAAAAGTTGCGAAAGAAAATAATTACATTTTATACCCCACTAATCAGAAATCCTATTAGAACTACCTTCAAACCTTTAGAATCCTAGGACCTCACTACTACCACTCTGACCCAAGCCGCTCCCACACCGCACATGGATGACTGCAACAGCCTTCCAACAGCCTCTCTGCTTTTACCCTTACCTCACCAACACTTTATTCTCCGCAGAGCAGCAAGAATGTATCCTATAAAAATGTAAATAAATTTTGTCACTTTCCTTGTCAAAATTCCCCAAGGGCTTCCCATCTCACCAGGAGTAAAAAACCCAAGTCTGTACAAAGACCTAGAAGGCAGGCCTAGAAGGCCCTGCATGAGGTGGGCTTAATTACCTCCCAGACCCAATCTCTCCTCACTCACTGCGCTGGAGACACACTAGCCCCCCCGCTCCTTTTCTGACACACTCGGAAGGCTCCCACCTTGGAGACTTTCTACTTGTTCCAGACAAATAGAACATGGTTGTTCCAGAAACCCACATGACTCATTTCCTCACTTCCTTCAGTTCTTCCTGAGCTATTCCCTTCTCAGAGAAGTCTTCCCTGACAATCCCATTTGAAATTGCAAGCACCCAAAACACTTTCTATGACTCCTTCCCTATTTTATTTTTCTCAATAATACCAATTATTTCCCTCTGTCCACTTCTAGAATGTTTTGGGGTTTTTTGCCTGTTTGCACCTACTAGAATGTAAGTTCTATAATGACAAAAATTCTTGACTATTTTACTCACTGCCGTATCTCCAGCATCCAGAATAGTGTCTGACAATACATACTGGATAGATAAATGAGTCTTGGAATAATAATCATTACCAAAAGGATAGAAAATACAATCCCCCAGAGGCACATGGAAGAAGCATCTATTCCACATGTGGGTCAAGTAAAGTTTACTGAAAAAGTAATTATCTGTAATGAGACCTAAAGGACAATCAGATATTAACCAGGCAAAAAAAAAAAAAAAAGTAAAAGAGCAGGTAAGGCATGGGGATCAGCATGCAGAAGTCCAGACATAAGAACAAACTTGGCACACCTTAAAAGCAGGAGTTCTGTATGCCTGGATCAAAGACCATAAAGAAATACAACCAGACATACAAAGTCAACTGATATCTCACAAAAGGGAAAATTTAATTCAATGGCGAAAGGGAACATTTTCAACTAATCATACTGAAACAACTATATACAGAACTGGTTTCGATATCCATATGAAAAAAACAAACCTCAACCACTATCTCGTATCACATACAATATTTTAAAATAAATCATAGACTTAGACACACACACCAAAATATCAGAGGTTGGCACAGCAGAAAGTCTTTGCAATCTTGGGGTAGGCAAAAAAAAAAAAAAAATTGTAGAAGGGCCCAAAACGCAATAACCATAAGAGAAAAGGCTAACAAACTGGACTTTAAGAAAGTTAAAAACTTCTTCTCTTTGGAAGACACCATTAACAAAATGAAAAGCAAGCCACAGACTGAGAAAAAATATACACACCACATATACACCTCTGATTGAGGTGTAAAGTCGAAAATTATGACCCAATATTACACAGCGCTTTGTTGACCGGTGATGAGAGAGCTTCAAATGCGCTAACTCCAAGTTCCCTTCCCACTCTGCTCCCACAGACAGCATCTTCTACTCAAACAACCAACTTCCTGGAGCGCCTCACTGGCTTGGTCAGTAGAGCGCACAACTCTTGATCTCAGGATTGTGAGTTCAAGCCCCACTTCAGATGTAGATATTTCTTAAAAAATAAAATCTTAAAAAAACAAAAACAAAAAACCCTCCTCTTCACAGAGCCTGCTTATCCTTAAGTAGCAGGTTTCAGTTCCCTGCCAGCCCAGAGAATAATTCCAACAAGCCAGTCATAATCTCCTGCAGGAACCAAGGGGCACCTCAACCTCTTGGTATCATAAACCATGCCTCTCACAGCCCATAGTTGTTCGTTTTGTTCCCAAGTTCAATCCTCATATGGCCCTTCAAGGCATACAGTGTCCTCCTGGGCCATGAGTATATGTAACTAACAAACTGCTGTTGATTTCAACCTGTCCAGTGTCAGGTTAATTTTATGTTCAGCAATCCCTATAAGCCTAAGACAGGAAACCCTCCTTAACCAATAAGATAAATATGAGGCAATCAATATTCTGACAAAGGACTTGTACACAGAATAGATTAAAAAGAAAACAAAGGGGCGCCTGGGTGGCTCAGTGGGTTAAAGCCTCTGCCTTCGGCTCAGGTCATGATCCCAGAGTCCTGGGATCGAGCCCCGCATCGGGCTCTCTGCTCCGTGGAGAGCCTGCTTTTCTCCTCTCTCTGCCTGCCCCTCTGCCTACTTGTGATCTCTGTCTGTCAAATAAATAAATAAAATCTTTAAAAAAAAAAAAAAGAAAACAAAAACAAAAATTCTTACAGTTCAATAATAAAAAGATAAACAATCCAACTTTTAAAATGGTCAGATTTCCTGCTGCAGACAAAATGGAATAGATATGCTTTTCCCAATTTCTCCTGCTAAGTATACCTAACATCCCTAGACATTATATATAAAACAAACATAAGAAAATTCTGAAAGGTAATGAGAAGGGAGACCAGCTAAGCATCTCAGGATCCAAGGACTGACACAGTGATAAATGCTCTGGGTTTTCTTTTGCCTCACATTTTCCAGACTGGGTGCTGGAGAAGCTGGCAACCTAGAAACTTCAATGGACACTTTAAAAAAAGCCTTCCTTCTCGACCCAAAGGACCAGGAAAATTCAGTGGGTACTAAGAATGTAAGGCAGACTAGAAAGGGATAAAGGGTGAACCAAGATGTTTGCTTCTGGCAACACATTATACTAAATAGTCTGAACAACCATCCTAATGATAACAACTGAAGAATATAAAAGCTTGGGGGTGCCTCGGTGGTTCAGTTGGTTAAGTGTCAGACTTTATTTTGGCTCAGGGTGATCTCAGGGTCCTAAGATCCAGCCTCCCACATCAGGCTAAGTGCTCAGAGGGGAGTCTGCATAAAATTCTCTTTCCCCAGAATTCTCCTCTCCGTCTCCCTCTGCCCCTCCCCACACTGTGCTCCCTCTCTCTCTTTCAAATAAATAAATAAATCTTTTTTAAAATATTTTTTCATTATTTAATTTTCTTAGAAAACAAGAGAGAGTGCGAGGTGAGGGGCGGGGGGAAGGAGACGGATAAGCAGACTCTACACTGAGCACAAGGCTTGACATGAAGCTCAATCCCAGGAACCTGAGATCACGACTTGAGACCAAGAGTCATATGCTTAACTGACAGAGCCACCCAGGTGCCCCAACAAATAAATCTTTAAAAAAAAAAAGAATATAAAAAATCATTTTTACATTACATATTATTTGTTTGATATAAACTGAACATGTAACCTCAAAACTCTTATGTTGAAATCCTAACCCCCAGTGTGATAGTATTAGGAGGTGAGGCTTGGGAAGTGATTAGGTCATGAGGGTGGAGCCTTCATGAATGGGATCAGTGCCTTTATAAAAGAAGCCTCAGACAGTTCTCTTGCCCCTTCAGACATTTGAGGACGGCCTTCTATATAAAACCAGAACCAGGCCCTCAACAGACAGAGAATCTGCCTTGATCTTGAACGTCCCAGGCTCCAGACCTCTGAGAAATAAATGTTGGTTGTTTAAGTCACTCAGTCTATAGTATTTTTGTTAGAACAACCCATATTAAGACAATATCATATATATTATTACATATAATAAAATATAACATAAATATGATATAAATAAAGCAAGGTATTGCTTTATTTCTATTTCTTTAAAGTCCTGGAGACCCAGGTGCCAGGGTGGTTCAGTCAGTTAAGTGTCTGACTCTTGATCTCGGCTCAGGTCTTGATCTCAGGGTAATGAGTTCAAGCCCTAAAAAATTAATTAATTAAAAAAAATAAAGTCCTGGAGACTGTATTTCAAATTCCACATAGACAGCCACTAAGGGGACAAAGTTCAGACCTATATGCCAACCTTAAGGTAAAAGGGATACAAATCTTAGAGAGAGACTGACAGACAGACACACAGACATATCATCCAAGACCTTAACAAGTATGTACCCTAGCACTGGGCATATGAACATCTAGAGCAGTATTTGTCTGCCAATAGGAATAATTCATGACATAGGTAAAAACTAAAGTGAGAATAAAGATAAGATAGAAGAGAGAATAAGATAAGAATGTGCAACAGAGTGGAATCCAGAATACAAGAGAAAGGATTGAAATCTGGTAAGAAAAGAAAACTGTCTTCCATGTATTAAAGTAAGAGAATAAAGGTGCAAATAGCTTTGATAACAAAATGAGGACATTCACCTAATAGCTCCTATTTTCCCAATGATATAGAAGGTGCCTGAGGGAAGGTGGGATTGGGTAAGACTTAGGAGAGATCTGAGGATAAAGAAGAGAGTAAAACTATATCAGAGAGTAGGAAAATGACACTAATAAGAAACTATAGCAGGATTACCAGGCACTGCTCACTACCCACTGGAGATTTCTGTTTATTTACTTATTTATTTATTTAGGTCTGACCGAGGTCAACAATTAAACTTGCTCTTAAAATTCAACTGATACTTTTCTCCTCACTCTCATGGTCTTGTTGGATCTCATCATGGTTAATATCCATATACATGAAATCAGATGGCCAGAAAGAGACAAAACAGGGAAATGAATGGATAGAGAGATAAATCCAGAAATACACAAGACAGAAGATAGACTCACCAACCAAGAGGTGCAGAAGTGGGGATCACAGAAATGGGTAGGCAATACACTTGGGCCCAGAAAGGGGCAACTGACAGAAACTGTCAGAGCAGAAAGTGACTACGTCGATGTCTTAGAAACAATATTATTGGTGGGTTTTATGCTCTTCTCTTTCCTTTCCCCTTTTTCTATAATAAGCAAATATTGTTCATTAAAAATAGTAATAATAAAGCAACTACTAAGGCTGATTTCTTCAAAAATTTGAGTTCCTTCTTAGATTTATTTACTTTCCCCATTAATTTTTAATAAACTAAGAAAGATAAAAGTTCTTACAAAGTTGTAAACGAAGATAGCAAATAATGTACAGACTTTATGGATAACCTAATTTTTCATTAGCTCAATAGTTCATGACAGTGCAAACACTAATTAATTGGTAATTTTTATAAACAGATTTAAGATCTTCCATTAAGTTGAGATAACATTAGCACTGAAGACAAATTAACTATATTAATTTTGTCTTAATATACACTTTCTCAGTCTTAAAACTAAACACCAGGATTTTTCTACAAGTGTGATTCAAAAGTCACATTCCAGTTTATAAGATGAGAGACTTTCCTACAAAAGTTTAAATTACTGACCATTACTCCAAATACCTGCTCATTTTCCCTTAAACAGTACCAAATTTTATTGTGAAATTATTATTTCCATACCTCTGAAGAGCTTTCATTATTGACATCCACTGTGTTTATAGGAGCTGCTGATGAATCTAAATCAGAACCTTGAGAGCCAACTCTCCCAGGAGTCTGAAACAAAGAGAGAAGAAAAATTAGATATTAATAATATATTCATAAACTATTTAACAACCTAAACAGTAATCAGGGCTAGCCTTATACATAAAAGTAGATGTCCTCTCAATAAAAATAACAAACAGCACTAGCAGCTATCCTTTACTGAAGACTGTGACTGTATCAAGATCTCTGCCTGCATTCTCTCATTTTTAGTCTTTTTAAATTAATAAAAAGCTTATTTTTATATATAGTGCCTATAGTCTTCAACTCACTTTCACAAAAAAAATCTTATTTAATCATAATGACACCTCCAAGAGAGGCAGGACGCATGCTACCTCTATAGATGAGAAAACAGACTTAAAGTGGCTAAAAGATTTCTCAAGATTATACTGTTAACAAAAATCAGAAAGAACTAAAATGCTGATCTTCTAATTCCCCTTGCATTGCTCTCTCTACCATAACAACTAAACTACAATAATTTGAGGGTAGCTAAAAAGATCAACACAGCCTATTCTTGCAAATCATTAGCAATCTATCTCCAATACTTGATATTTCATCATCAAAAATATATATAGTTTGGATGTTCAAAGGTCTTTTTCTTTTTCTCTTGCAACACTCATCCTCTAACATTATCATTCATTAATACCTAGGTGTTACCTTAAAGGAACTGAAAATCTAGTAAAACACTAGGCAAGAAGAAAGATTCTTAGAACACAACAACTAACTTAATAATCCTTAGCAAAACACATTTATGGTACATACCATCATTATTCTCACTTCACACAAAAGAGAACTGAGGTATGAAAACTTAAGTAATTTGCCCAAAATCACATGGCTAATCAATGGGAGAAAGGTTTTTAATTTGAGTAGTCTGGCTCATAATCACTAAACCATACTACTTTTCTGCCGGACATCTCTGCTGAGATACACCACCTCAAGCACCCAAGACTGAGTACAATTCATTGTACTTGTCTCAACACGCAAACACCCTATTCATCACTATTAAATATTCAACATAAATGCCAAATAAGAAGGAAATGCTACAACTTTGAAATTCATCAAAAAAATGATTACGAAAGCTGCACTGAGGGGCACCTGGGTGGCTCAGTCTGTTAAGCATCTGCCTTCATTCAGCTCAGGTCATGATCTCAGGGTCTCGAGATCCAGCCCTTTGGCAGGCTCCCGCTCAGCAAGAAGTCTGTTTCTCCCTCTTCCTCTGCTGCTCCCCCTACTTGTGCTCTTTCTCTTTCCCTCTGTCAAATAAATAAAATCTTAAAAAAAAAAAAAAGCTGCATAGAAAAGTGACAAAACATACACACTATAACTATGTATAAAAACTATATAAGAGATTCAAAGGATACATATCCCAAAATATAAATGATTTCTGTAGCAAGACACAGTTATGGATATTTTGGATTTAGAATTCTAGATCCATAGTTAAATTACCTTTACACTGAAAATTTTGTTATTAAAAATAAGAAAAGAAAAAAAAGCAGACCTCTCCAAATTGGATGATCCACATTCATGTCATATTTTCCCAAAATGTAACCTTCTAAAACTTTGTAAACTTATCCAGAGTATGACTTGTGTTCATTTAAAATCCATAAAATTCTTATTTTTAACTCTTCTATCAGCTATCCTCTTCTAAAAAACAAAGTAAGATTCTTTCCTGAAATGGTATGCTTGAGACATGAAATTTATAAATAAATAAATAAAAGCCATCTAGATTTGATGATACTCATGCATCTGGCAAAAAGGTAGCTCAGTGGTGAAAAGACCCTTTAAATTATATACTTAATATAAAGAATTATATAAAACTAGGAATTCATTTTTGACCCATCAACATTTCAATAGCTTCACACCATAATGGTTTGTAAAACTACTGACTCCATCCTCAAAAGCACTGGAAACTAAAGCTGTGTCTCCCAAGAATTTATATTTTCCCCATTTCTGTATCATTTACTTTTCCAAAGTACAGGTGACTTTTCATCTGAGATTTACCTTCCCTGTAAGCAATTCAAAGATATTATCTACACAATCCTATTAATGCCACTCAAAATATTTTTTCTTAAATTTGCGTAAAGTAGTCCTAATAAACAGACCTAAGTAAGCCCAAGAGGCATGGGAAGTAAAAGGAAAAACAAGAGAAACTATTGACGCTTTTTCATACCCATATTTTAAACACATTCCGCCTAATTGTTGCCAAACTGTCTAATAACTTCTTGCTCTGCTCTTAGGTTGCCAAAATCCCATTATTTTAATGAGAAGTCCAATTACAGTAATGATGATCCTGAAGAAACAATATGAAGTATTCTAATTTTTCTACTTCTGAAAGTTTTACTTTGTGAAAAACAACAGGATAAGAATAATTTCTATTAGGGATGCCTGAGTGGCTCAGTCAGTTAAGCATCTATCTTCAGCTCAGATCATGATCCCAGGGTCCTGGGATGGAGCCTGTCCCTCAGTGGTGTTAGGCTGAGCCTGCTTCTTCCTCTCCCTCTGCCACTCCTCCTGGCTTGTGCTCTCTTACACACACACACACACACACACACACACTCTCTCTCTCTCTATCAAATGAAATCTTTTTTTTTTAAAGGAAAAATTTATGCTAAAAATTTAAAGTAAGAGGGAGATAAATATATTCCAAATTATGCTTTTATAGAAAAATATTACCTAAATTTAGGTATCTTTTACAGTAACCAAAAAGTATGTAACACATCTATTCCTCTCCCATGAAGCATCCAGCATTCTGGACGGCTCTGGATGTCAAAAGGAATGGGGACAGCATAAGAGAAACAAGGACCATGCCCTGGGGTAGACTACATCCTGGCTGGAGAAACAAAACTAATGTAAACAAAAAGAGGTAGGAAAAAACTTGAAAAAAATTAAATGCTAAATGGAAGAGCTGTGAACGCAAGTAGAGTTCTGAGAAAAAAATAGATCAATGCTAGTCCTGATATCTGGAAAAAAAAAAATTTAATTCCTTGAAGGAAAAGTTAAATTTACTTAAGTGACAATCATTCCAACTAGACAAAATTTAAAAATACACAAAAGCAGAGAATACAGAAAAAAGAACACTGATTTTTTAAAAGATTTATTTATTTTAGAGAAAGAGAGAAGGGAGGGGAAGGGACAGGGACAGAGAATCTCCTGCAGACTCCCTGCTGAGCAAGGAGCCCGCCAAAGGGGCTCGATCTCACAACCCTAAGATCATGACCTGAGCTGAAATCAAGTGTTGGACACTCAAATGATTGAGCCACCCTTGCACCTCAATAAGAACACTGATTTAAGAAAAGTAAATAGGGGCGCCTGGGTGGCTCAGTGGGTTAAAGCCTCTGCCTTCAGCTCGGGTCATGATCCTGGGGTCCTGGGGTCCTGGGATCGAGCCCCGCATCGGGCTCTCTGCTCAGCAGGGGGCCTGCTTCCTCCTCTCTCCTCTCTCTGCCTGCCTCTCTGCCTACTTGTGATCTGTCAAATAAATAAATAAAATCTTAAAAAAAAAAGTAAATAAATGTGTTGGACAGAAAATTATACACATACACACACACATATACAGGTATTAAATAGGTTAGACTGATAATACAGAATGGGTAGGAGATATAAAACACTGAAATACATCATGGTAAACAGAGAATGGCCACAACTCCGGTCCAGATAGCACCTGCAGTTAACAAAGACACCAAGCTGCCTCAGTTCCAAAGATCAATAACAGATAAAGAATTTTTAAGTATTAAAGAGGTAGAACCATGTTCAAAAACAAGCATCTCAGTAGACCAAAAAATAAAACAGAAATACACTGAGTATAGAGTATAGAGTTCTGGGACCTAAAATAGGTAGAGGCAACCAAATTCTTACAGGATAATAGGGACCAAAATGCCCCACATCTGTTAGGCATCAAGAAGCCTGGCCCACTATGGGAACTCAGAAAGTGGAACACAGCTACGGCCCTTGCCATGAACAGAAAAAAATTTTAAAGGTATAAATTCCATCAAGCCCTATATCTGGGCTTGAGGTCTGATCGAAACTTTTTTTCTTAAGATTTTATTTATTATTTATTTATTTATTTATGTTATTTATTATTTATTTATTATTTATTTATTATTTATTTGACAGACAGAGATCACAAGTAGGCAGGAGACGGAGAGAGAGAGGAAGGGAAGCAGGCTCCCCACTGAGCAGAGAGCACAACAGGGTGCTCGATCCCAGAACCTTGGGATCATGACCTGAGCCGAAGGCAGAGGCTTTAACCCACTGAGCCACCCAGGCGCCCCTGATCAAAACTTTTATAGGCGGGGATAAATAGGCGTTCTAAGCAAAGCATTATTTACGAAAGTGAAAAATTATACGAAATCTGTATGTTCAAAACAAAGAAATGGTTAACTAAATTATGACATACCCACTCAACAAATCTGACAATTAAAAGTATGAGGTTTATTAGAAAAATGATAATGCATGTGATACAATGCTAAATTTGTTAAGAGGCAAAATACAAAGTTTAGATATATTATAACTTTGATTATATAAAAATATAAACACAAAGAAATTGAAAGGTCATATAAGACTGATGAGTTTTATGTTAGGGCTATTTTTGTTGTTGTTACTATTTTTTCCTTATGTAATTAAAAGGATGATGGGGCGCCTAGGTGGCCCAGTTGGTTAAGTATATGACTCTTGATCTCAGTTCAGGTTATGATCTCAGGGTTGTGAGGTCAAGCCCCATGATGGGCTCCCTGCTCAGTGGGGAGTCTGCTTGAGATTTTCTCTCTCCTTCTTCCCCTGCCCCTCCCCTTATTCTCTCTCTAAAATAAATAAATCTTTTTTAAAATTAATTAATTAATTAAAAGGATGAGATTTGTATTGATGGGTTTTGTTAAGCAACAACCCACCTCCCCCAAAAAATATTTCATTAGTTTTTTCATACTTTTTAATTTCTCAAATTTTAAAAAAATCAAATTTAAAAAAATATTTGGGGTTGCAAAAAGATCCAGATAATTAGAGTCTAACACCCTTCATTAATGTTTAGTTGCTTTGCCCAAAGCAATCAACATTTGAACATACAGGGGAAAAGTTTATAAATTTCAACCAAGTAAGAGTTGATGCCTGCAATATATAGGCTACTCTACATTATTGGTAGTATAAAAACTGATTCCTACTACCAATAATTATAAGATCAATATAAAGCAGCATTAATCTCTGCAAAAACTGCTACTGAAGAATTAAATATAGGTCTTTGATGAAAGAACAGAACGTCACTGGAGAAAGAAAAAGCTATCATTGTTTACTATATACAGTATGATGGAAGAAAGTGTCACTTTCCTAGAAGTTTTAACAATATGAAGTTTCTTTGAAATACATATCTGGGGCACCTGGGTGGCTCAGTTCATTAAGCAACTGCCTTCCGCTCAGGTCATGATCCTGGAGTTGCAGGATCGATTCCCCCATCGGGCTTCCTGCTAGGCAGGGAGTCTGCTTCTCCATCTGACCTCTCTCCTCTCATGAGCTCTCTCTCTCATCCTCTCTCAAATAAATAAAATCTTTGAAATACATATCTGACTTCAGACCAGTTGTTTATTGAATACAATTTAAATAATCTATGTGAAAATCCTAATTGCATTGCTGTAATACAAAGCAAGCAGCAGCTATATCTTCCACTGTCACTAGAAATCTTTATCTAATAGCAAAGAAAAACAGAACCAAAACCAGCATCTAGTAGCACATAAGAAACAACTATTTTTTTATTTTTTTATTATTTTTTTAAGATTTTATTTATTTATTTGACAAGGAGAGGGAGAGCACACAAGCAGGAGGAGCAGCAGAGAAAGAGAGAGAAGCAGGCTTTCCACTGAGCAGAGAAGCCGATGTGGGACTCATCCCAGGGCCCTGGGATCATGACCTAAGCCAAAGGCAGACGCTTAACAAATGAGCCACCCAGGTGCCCCAAAACAACTATTTTTCAATGAACAACAAACGTTTCCCTAATACTAGTGATATGCCAAGTCAAAGTTTCCAGACTCTCAATATACTCTCCCTACCCCACCAATTCTACATTTGATTTTACTCTAAGATCAAGCAGGAAGAGAGCAAAAATTTCATTAGTAAAATAAATCAGGTTCCCAACCTAATTGCTACTAAAGATAATGAACCCACTTCTAAATTCTACCCACCTGCAAAGCACTAAAACTGACTAAAATCTTAAGTAGAACAGTCTCCGCAGGTAGAAGAGACGTAATAAATGAATAAGCAAATGCACAACCCATACCACTCTAGCTAAAACTAGGTAAAAAAGAAGGCAAACCAGCAAAAGCTGAGTTAATAATAGATTAATTTGCAGAAGAACCTGAGTTGACTAAAAATAAATGCTTTTGCAAAAATATTTGAAGAAAACATTGCTATAGGATACTATGCACACTTTTTATACTTAGCAAAATTAGTTCTGAAACTGGAAATACTAGTATTAGAAATTAACAGACAACCTCAAAATCTTGGGGATTTATCAGACATCTAGAAATATTTCTTATAAAATGTAACTTTCAGCATTGATTATGTTACTCTATTTCACCCTTGGTCTACCATAAAAACCAATTAGGAAGATTTTCACAAATTCAAAGTTTGACAAGCCAGCTGTAAACATGCAGACCATCTTGACAAGAGTGCTTTAAATACATAACCTGATCCTTGTGCTACAACTGGATAACCCAATTATATCTTCAGCCCCTCACTACTATTCCCATACTATTAAGAGCTAAGAACTTACCACATACAGATGAAGCGAGAAGGTACATTTGCAAATGACAAGTACTATTCCTTGGGGGGGGAGGGTTAATTTCATGAAAAGCATTTCAAGGCTTCCCAGGGAGTTTTCAGGCTCAACCTCTTAGTTTACCACATACTCTGTAGATGATATCATCTACTCCCTTAATTTTAATTACCCCCAATGCTAACAAAAAGTAAAGCTCTAGGGGTGCCTGGGTGGCTCAGTCAGTTGAGCATCTGACTCTTGATTTCGGTGCAGATCATGATTTCAGGGTTATGAGATAGAGCCCCACATTGGGCTCCATGTTGGACATGGAGTCAGTTTAAGATTTTCTCTCTCCCTCTCCCCCAGACCTCCTCCCATCCCTATTCATGCTTGCTCTCTCTCTTTCTCTCTCTCTCAAAAAAAACTGTAAATCTAATCCAGATCTCTGAACTTAAAATTCATATTTTCCTGTTACATAAATATCTCTACCTGAATGCCCTGAAAGCACACCAAAGCCAGCATATTCAAAACCAAATTACCTTTTTTCATAAATCTTTCACCCATCTGCATTCTCTACCGCAAATAACAGAAACAGCACACAGCCACCTTGCCTAAATCCAAAGCATTATTACCCTTAATTTCCCTCTTCTTTAACCTTCATATCCAATCATCTACATAAATTCTGAATGAATCTATCCTTTCTCCAACTCTTTTGCCATTACTTTAGTTTGAGATGCCATCATCTCTCACCTAGACTATAAAAGAGAGACCTAATTTAGCACTCTATACTTCTATACCCACATTTCCAATTGCTTTCCCTAAACACCTCAAATGAATCATATCCAAAATTAAACCTTTCATTTATCTCAACCCTTTACCATCCCAGAGGAAAAGTTTTCTTTTCCTCCTATGTTCTCCAGCATAGTTAATAATAATACTTTTATTAAAACCTCAGTTAGGGGCACCTGAGTGGCTCAGTGGGTTAAGCCTCTGCCTTCAGCTCAGGTCATGATCTCAGGGTCCTGGGATCAAGCCCCGCTTTGGGCTCTCTGCTCTGCGGGGAACCTGCTTCCCACTCCTGCTCTGCCTGCCTCTCTACCTACTTGTGATCTCTCTCTCTCTCTGTGTCAAAAAATAATAAAAATAAAATAAAATAAAACCTCAGTTAAAATCTATGTGAACTGGAATAGAAATTTGTACACCAAAGTTCATACCAGCATTATTCACAATAGCTAAAAGATGGGAACACCCCAATGTTTATTGATGGGTAAATGGATAAACAAAATGTGGTATACACATACAATGGAGTATTACCAACATTTAAAAGGAAGGAAATTCTAATACATGCTACATACAATATGGATAAACCTAGGAAGACTGGTTTTATGCTAAGTGAAATAAGCCAGAGACACAAATGGACTAGTACGTACGGCTTCATTTATATGAGGTACCTAGAAAAACCAAATTCATACAGACAGAAAGTAGAAGAATAGTTATCAGAGGGTAGGAGGTACAGGAAATAAGAAGTTACTGTTGAATGGTACAGTTTCAGTATGGGATGATAAAACCTAGAGACAGATAGTTCTGATGCATGCAGAAAAATATGAATGTACTTAATGCCACTGAATTGTACATTTTAAAATGGAAAATTTTAGGGGCACCTAGGTGGCTCAGTCAGTTAAGGATCTGCTTTTGGTGCAGGTCATGATCCCAGGATTCTGGGATCGAGCCCCGCCCTGGGTTCCCTGTTCAGTGGAGAGCCTGCTTCTCCCTCTCCCTCTGCCTGCCCTCTGCCTACTTGTGCTCTCTCTCTGTCAAATAAATAAATAAAATCTTTAAAAATAAAATAAAGTTAAATGGAAAATTTTATACTCTGACTTCTCTTCAGATCACATAAATCCTTTTTTTTTGCCTTTTAAAATGGCAAATTTTATGTCACCGCAATTTTCAAAATTTAAAAACTTCTTAAAAACCTAGCTGAATCTCAAGTTGCTATTAAACCAACCACCTGGAAAATAATTATTTCAAGTGATTTAAGAACTACATGGGGGTGCCTGAGTGGTTCAGTTGGTTAAGCATCTGCCTTTGGCTCTAGTCATGATCCCAGGGTCCTGGATAGAGTCCTGCATGGGGCTCCCTACTCAGTGGGGAGTCTGTTTCTCCCTCTCCCGCTGCCCCTCTCCCTGCTCGTGCTTTCTCTCTCTCTGAAATAAATATTTTTTTTTTTAAAGAACTACACAGACTTAGTGAGATACATAGTTTAAGGACAAAAATAACTCCTTTTAAAACAAACACCAAAATTCATTCAGTAATCTTATAAATGGTAATATTAGTACTGTTTTGTTAAAGCTATTTATATATTTTTTAGGAAAAATATCTATGTAAATGTCAGGAACTAAGATATTCAGTATAAGACTAAAGAGATATAAATATAAACTCATAGTAAAAACTATTTTATACTCTTAAATTTGAACTCATGTTTTGTTTTGCCATATATATAGGGATATAAATATTCCTAGTTCTTATCACTTAAAAACTTATCAATGACAACCCAGAAGCAATGACCACCCTTAGTGCCCAAACAATTGTATCTAAATAGCATTCCCCACTGAAAGGAACCAGGGCTCTTAGGAGAAATGACTGATTTCAGCTGGGAGGAGAAATATTACAAGATGAACCTGGGCCATACTATTGCGTCAAAAGCAAAGAAGCTAGCAAACACTAATCGGGTCCTGTCAAAATGACAAGTCACCTTGAAAGCTCTTCCATTAGCTAAAGCTGGGGCAATGTGCACATCAAAAAAGTCCCATTGACTTCAATTGATTGAAATCTACTAAATATATATAAATCTGTGAGTTCATTTAAAATCCACAAGTTCTCTTACTTCAAGAACAGAAAAAGTCAAAAAACAAGCAAGGCTCATTCATCACTGCTAGTGTATATACCAACTCTTATTCTGAAAATTAGTAACTAAAGAAAGAAAGACTCCACCCCCAAACTATTAGAACTCATACAGCAATTCAGTAATGTGGCAGGATACAAAATCAACGTACAGAAATCAGTTGCTTTCTTATACACTAACAATGAAAATATAGAAATTAGAGAATCAATTCCATTTACTATAGCACCACGAAACATAAGATACCTGGGAATAAACCTAACCAAAGAGGTAAAGGATATGCACTCAAGGAACTACAGAACACTCATGAAAGAAACTGAAGAAGACACGAGAAGATGGAAAAGCATTCCATGCTCATGGATGGGAAGAATAAACATTGTTAAAATGTCTATACTGCCTAGAGCAATCTATACTTTCAATGCCATCCTGATCAAAATTCCACTGGCATTTTTCAAAGCGCTAGAACAAACAATCCTAAAATTTGTATGGAACCAGAAGAGACCCCGAATTGCTAAGGAAATGCTGAAAAAGAAAAACGAAACTGAGGACATCACATTGCCTGATTTCAAACTTTACTACAAAGCTGTGATCACCAAGACAGCATGGTACTGGAACAAAAACAGACACATAGACCAGTGGAAAAGAATAGAAAGCCCAGATATGGACCCACAACTCTATGGTCAAATAATCTTCGACAAACTAGGAAAAAACATACAGTGGAAAAAGACAGTCTCTTCAATAAATGATGCTGGGAAAATTGGACAGCTATGTATAGAAGAATAAAACTCAACCATTCTCTTACACCATACACAAAGATAAACTCGAAATGGATAAAAGACCTCAACGTGAGGCAGTTATCTATCAAAACCCTAGAGAACATAGGTAGTGACCTCTTTGACATTGGCCACAGCAACTTCTTTCAAGACATGTCTCCAAAGGCAAAGGAGACAAAAGCGAAAATGAACTTTTGGGACTTCATCAAGATCAAAAGCTTCTGCACAGCAAAGAAAACAGTCAACAAAACAAAGAGGCAACCCACGGAATGGGAGAAGATTTTTGCAAATGACAATACAGACAAAGGGCTGATATCCAAGATCTATAAAGAACTCCTCAAACTCAACATACACAAAACAGATAATCATGTCAAAAAATGGGCAAAAGACATGAACAGACACTTCTCCAAAGAAGGCATACAAATGGCTAACAGACACATGAAAAAATGTTCATCATCATTAGCCATCAGGGAGATTCAAGTCAAAATCACATTGAGATACCAGCTTACACCAGTTAGAACGGCCAAAATTAACAAGACAGTGAACAACAAGTGTTGGAGAGGATGTAGAGAAAGAGGAACCCTCTTACACTGTTGGTGGGAATGCAAGTTGGAGCAGCCACTTTAGAGAACAGTGTGGAGATTCCTCAAGAAATTAAGAATAGAGCTACCCTATGAACCTGCAATTGCACTACAGGCATTTACCCCAAAGATACAGATGTAGTGAAAAGAAGGGCCATCTGTACCCCAATGTTCATAGTAGCAATGGCCACAGTCACCAAACAGAGGGAAGAGCCAAGATGCCCTTCAATGG
This sequence comes from Martes martes, assembly GCF_963455335.1. Classification (NCBI taxonomy): domain Eukaryota; kingdom Metazoa; phylum Chordata; class Mammalia; order Carnivora; family Mustelidae; genus Martes; species Martes martes. Next base: position 27,375,909 of record NC_137895.1, on the reverse strand, counting down.
ACGAATAGATAAGGAAGATGTGGTCCATATATACAATGGAGTATTGTGCCTCCATCAGAAAGGATGAATACCCAACTTTTGTACCAACATGGACAGGACTGGAGGAGATTATGCTGAGTGAAATAAGTCAAGCAGAGAGAGTCAATTATCATATGTTTCCACTTACTTGTGGATCATAAGGAATAACACAGTGGACACTGGGAGAAGGAGAGCAGAAGTGAGTTGGGGGAAATCAGAGGGGGAGACAAACCATGAGAGACTATGGACTCTGAGAAACAAACTGAGAGTTTTGGAAGGGAGGGAGTTGGGGGGTTGTATGAGCCTGGTGGTAGGTATTAAGGAGGGCACATATTGCATAGAGCACTGGGTATGGCGCATAAACAATGAATCTGGGAACACTGAAAAAATAAAGTTAAATTAAAAAAAAAAAAAAAGAATTGGGCTCCTGGGTGGCTCAATTGGTTAAGCCACTGCCTTCATGACTCAGGTCACGATCCCAGAGTCCTAGGATCGAGTCCCATATTGGGCTTCCCCTGCTCTACAGAGAGCCTGCTTCTCCCTCTCCTTCTGTCTGCCACTCCCCCTGCTTGTGCTCTCTCTCTCTCTCTCTGCCAAATAAATAAATAAAATCTTAAAAAAAAAAAAAAAGAATTAAGCATTTACTCTGTCCTCCCAGTATGAACTGAAATTCATGGCAACCAAACAGCCTGCTTGATGTTTAAAGTTCTTTACAGAAAAATGTCAGCTAATGTATGCAGAAGGAATGAAAGATTTAGAAAATCATCATTTTGCAACTGTTGATAAAATCAGTCTTCTCAATTTAAATGACATAAAACCTCTCCTGAATCTCCCTCTTCAAATAAGAAATCATTCTGACCTTTAAATTCTATCCGGTCTCTTACTTACACTCTTTTAACACTTAATCATAATATAAGGAAGAAGAAAGTTATGTCTGTGTGAAATTGTTTCAATAATGACCCTCAATGAATTACACCTATATTTTAATGATCTTGTAATTCTCTTGTGTAATCCTCTCCCACATGGACTCTGGACTGGCCATGAGACTTGCCTTGGCTAATGGTAGGGTAGCAAATGAGATACAAGCAGAGACTTGAAAAGTTCTTGCACAATGGGATTTGCTCTCTTATTGATGGAAACTCTTCTGCTACAATATAAGCCCAGGCTAGCCTTAGACTTACATGGCCCAACGAATATATTCAGCCATCTGAGTAAGTACCTTAGGCTATCCATTGAATCAAACTGACAAATAGCCCCAGCTATAAGAATAACTTCAAGAGAGTCCACCAGAAGAACCACTCAGTCAGGCCTAACCCAAATTGCTGACCCACAAAATCTAGAGCAAACAAAATGGTGGTTGTTTTAAGTTAAGCCAAAGTTTGGGGATGGTTTACTATGCAATAGATACAACTAGATAAACGTAGATATAATGTGGTCTCTTCTCCACAAAACAGAAAAGGAACTTTTTGAGGCTAATAACCCTAAACAGAATGAGGTATTCACATTCCTAATAAGGTCACAATAAAAGTGTCCACCTGAATTTAATGGGACATACAAGAGTTTTAATACATTTTTAAAAAAGGATTAATGTAAATACTCCATTACTTCATTCTGTTTTCCACCTTTTCTTTTTTAACTGTTTAAGTTAAAGAAACCGTAAAACTAAATGACAACTGCCAATCTAGTTTTCAGGGTATTTGAGTAAAATCAAGATGTTTTTATTCTTCGACAATAGTTATTGGTGGAAAGAATCTTGGAAAACCACCCCTTTCATACATGGTTAGTGGCAATATAACTAAACGTAAATAAGGTACATACTCTCTGACTTAATGCTTAGGAAGTTACTCAGTGGACAAAAGTACCACCTATATATGTACAAGCAAGTTCACTGCTGTATTGTTTATAACAGCAAAACTGAAAACAAAACTAAATGTCCTTCAACAGGGGACTACTTAAATGTTGATAATCCATAGACTATAATATGGCTATTAAAAATAAACAAATAATAAAAGATGTAATTCTGGGGCACCTGGGTGGCTCAGTCAGTTAAGTGTCCTACTTTTGATTTTGGCATGATCTCAGGGTCATGAGATCAAGCCCCGTGTGGGGCTCCACACTAGGCATGAAGCCTGCTTAAGATTCTCTCTCTCCCTCTCCTTCTGAGCCTCTACCCCCTGCCCCACCCACTCACACTCTCTCTCAAAAAGAAAAGGTAGTTCTGGAAGTGGTGGTACTAAAAGATATCCAAAGTATATTAAGTGCAAAAAATATCAAACTCATGAAGAACATCATATTTGTATAATATTAATGGATATATGTATCAGAAAATTGTGAAAAAACACAAAGAAACTATTAGCAAGGATTACTGGGGCAGGGACCTACCTTCTGTATTCCCAATTCTAACTCCTGGCTGTGCCTCGAACCTCATATAAAATTTGTTTCAAGTCGTTCCTGCTTGCTCTAAGTCTTCAACCTTGAAAATGGTCACTAATACTCTTCACTAATCTCCATTATAATTCTACCACCTTTAAACTTGTCTCATAATTCATTTTTGCTAATTACTTTTTTTGGTCCTTAGAGTTCCTTATTTCTCTGCCTTCTTAAAACTGAATATATCCTGATCCATATTAAAGTAGAAGGTTTACTCAGATTTTTGCAATAATATGACCTAGAAAACTTATGGTACCAAATAACTCCACAGATGCTTCTCTATCCATCATATAACCATATACAATAACAGTAAGCTTCTTGGGGCACTTGGCTGGCCCAATAGGTAGCACATGATAGGTAGACTCTTGATGTCCGGATCGAGTTCAAGCCCCACGTTGGGTAGGGTTACTTAAAATAAATAAATAATAATTTAAAAAAAAAAAAAAACCAGTAAGTTTCTTTACCAATATATCACACATTTAACTCTAACTCATTTGTATCAGCTGAGAACAATTCTTATTTCTTGAAATGTGAGCAATTCCACCTAACCTAGAGCCTACAACTTTAATGAGCAAGCAAATACAGCCACCCACGTTGTTAAATTACTGATGCTAAATAGAGTCCATTCCTTGTTCAATTTGCCTTTCCAAGTGGCTTCTAAGGCTATGCCCCCTGTTGCATCTAATTCCAACCCTTTCCAAAATTTCTCAAGTACTAACACACAATATACTTCTGCATCCTAAGTCTTTCCTGCTGACCTACTGACACACAATACTACACTATGCCAGAGAAGGGGGTCAGAAGCATATTCTTACTGAATGACTGGCTCTTGTTTTCAGCAGGGTCTGTCAAGTGTTCCAAAAACAGAAGTCCACCTAAATCTAGGAAGAGTGATTCAAAATATAGAGGTTGGAATCACGCAGACCTGCATTCAACTTCCAGTTTACCCGCTTAGAAGTTCTGTAGATTTATTTAACTTCTCTAAGCCCAAATTCACATTTGTAAAGTGGAACTAATAATGTCAGCCCTACAGCCCTACAACCTACAGGTTGTAAGAATTAAATGAAATAATACATTTAAAATGTTTAAACCAGTGCCAAGCATTTGATAGATACACTATAAATAATAGACACTCATCATATTAAGACTTGAATCAAACTTTAAAAGTTGGAGAGCATCTCAGAAATTATGTTCCAATTTTATCACTTCATAGATGATGAAACTAAGCCCCTAGAAAGTACAACTGGCTTACTTGACATCACTCTGCTATCTAGTGGTAAAGGTGCAATTAAAACTTAGGTTTCCCAGGTCCTAATTCAATATTCTCTCTACTAACCGAAATATTTCTTGGTCACCTGTCAATACCCATCAAGACACTTAATTTCTCTAATCTCAATTTCTTCAATGATAAATTACAGGGACAGATTGTGAATCATGAGTAAGGATCCTTCCAGCTCTAAAATTCTCATCCTATGATTCATCTGGGTCCTAAACTGGCTAACTTAAAAGTATGTCCCTATAAAGTCAACTATATTTCCGATCTCTGTATGTACTTTGCTAATGGTTACATAAAAGTAATTTACCTCTCAAAAGAAGCCAAATCAAGAAAGAAAGGAAGGAAGGAAGGAAGGAAGGGGCAGCCAAGTCAGTAAGAAACTGAGATTATTAAAATTATAAGTTATTAGTAACTAAATTGAGTTTGCAGACTGTACACACTTAAGTCAACATTTAAGGGTTTTTTAAATATTTAACACATTTTAAAAATATCTAACATAGAGCTGCCTGGGTAGCTCAATCAGTTAAGCATCTTCCTTTGGCTCAGGTCATGATTTCAGGGTCCAGGGATCAAGCCCCACATTGGGATCCTTGCTCAGCAGGGAGCCTGCTTCTCAGAACTTCTGCCTGCAGCTCCCACTGCTTGTATGTGCACTCTGGCGCTCTCCCCACACCCAACGACAAATAAATAGAAAAATAAATCCTTAAAAAAATCTAACATATAATTAAATATCTGACATGTAGTTAAAATTGAGCTACATATTTGATGGAAATTTAGAGTATTTTTTTTTAAGATTTTATTTATTTGAGAGAGCTAGAGAGAAAGCACAAGAGCAGGGGGAGTACACAGTACTTTAGAATCTAACAGAAATTTCCATCTACTGGCTATGGTTTCCTATTGTAAGAAATATGTAGAATATCAGTTTCAAAGAAGTAGAACATAAAGTTCATAAAATTAAAATCATCCCAAATATAATCATCTTTTATGATACAAAAATCCCTAAGAAAGACTATCTAAATAGCAGATGACTTATAATTTGAGTTCCCAAGGAAACAGACTCTGAAACTCTGAAATCTACAAGCAGGCTTACTGGGGAGTGCTCTCAAGAACACCTGTGTGGACACAACAGAAGAATGACTGGGCAGAGGGGGAAGATAAACAGTACTGATAAGAAGCAGTTCCAAAAGCAGCCTCAGTTAATCCTCCCAAGAGTCCTGAAGCTGATGGTCCTTCACAGAAATCCCAAATCAAGGTGGGAGGATGATTCTTTGTATTCCCCACATCAGCCAGCAATGAGGCTGCTTCCAGGAAAGGGACATAATCTTGGGCGAGGAAGCGTCTTTCTATTAGGGTAACTCCCACAGAAGGACACAGCTATGAGCCATCAGCAGCCATGACTCTAGGCAGCTAGGGCAATGTGTCTCTGTCTGAAGGAAGACCTAAGGGCCACGTCAAAGCACCCACTGCAACAAATGCACCTTACTTGCATTTGAGATACCCATAAAGGGCTATACATGGCGGAGTGGGAGGACAGAGTGGATATCTCGGTAAAGAAGGAAAAGACATACTATCTTCTGGAACCTACTACATGTATGGCAGGTCCTGTGACAGTCATCTTACATGAGTTAGCAAATTCTATCACTGAATCCTTGTTTCCTATAGACAGTTTTTTCTTCAGCAAAGATGCCAGAAAACAGGGGAAAAGTTATTTGCACGTATTATATAACACATTTAAAATGCTCCTTTAGTGTGGCAAATGATGGTTTTCAAATAACAGTTTTACCCTAACAGCACTTCAGAAATCACCTGGGTGGTGTGCTCAGTGGACAGAGAAGGAAAGTGAAGCCAAGAAATACTCAATGATTTGCCTAAGACATGAACTCAAATACAGTGATTTCTCTATTTACTTTGGTGACTTTATACTCAAAAACTTAATAAAATCAAAATAATCCTGAGGCATGAATCTTATTTTAAAGCTCAATACCAACTTCTGGGTCATTTGCATTTTCAAAATCATAAACGTAAGAAACTTGAGTTTTATTCTAGTTAAAGAAATGCCAATTGGTAGTCTGGCTAAATGAAATATTCTATCTTTCTATTAAAAATAATAGCTAACATATAACCTCTATGATGGGCATGAAGCCAAGCACTTTGTCTATATTATGTCATTTAATGCTTATAACAATCCTTTGAATAAAGTCAAAGGGATTGCTCCCATGCAGCCAAGGGGGAAAAATACGGTTAAAGAAGCTAAATAAGTTGTTAGCTAAGATTACAAATGTAATGCACAAAGCTGGGACTCAATCTGACTTCAAAGCTTGTGCTCTTAATGTTAAACCATCCACTATACTACAGCCCTGTGCTTCGTCTCGATTTTCCTTTTCTGATCTACTCAAATTTCTATGATGTACATGGTTTATTTTCATAACCAGAAACATGTTATTTCCAAATATTTTTTAAAACTATATTATTGCTTAAAATATGTAAAAGTTGCAAAGAGATGGGAGGTTATATCAAAAAATAAATGTCTCACAGAACAAAATAAATTCATACTTCCTTATCAGATATCTAACTCAGTATGATTTCCCACTTAATTCACCCCACACAACAATGTATTTTGGCATAGCACATAAAGACAGAAATTCTTTTTTTTTTTTTTTTAAAGATTTTATTTAGTCGACAGACAGAGATCACAGAGATCACGACTAGGCAGAGCAGCAGGCACAGAGAGAGGGGGGGAAGCAGGCTCCCTGCTGAGCAGAGAGCCCGAAGTGGGGCTCGATCCCAGGACCCTGAGATCATGACCAGAGCTGAAGGCAGAGGCTTTAACCCACTGAGCCACCCAGGCGCCCCAAGACAGAAATTCTTAAAACATTTTCCAAATATTACTTAAAGTCCAAATAAAGTATCACTGAGACTCTAAAAACTTTTATATTAGCACAGTTATGTAACACTTAGCCATAGTCTCTGATATTAGAGACTGAAACGAGGGGAAAAGGGTGGTTTTAAATTTCAACTACTGCAATAGTCTATGCAACATTTAAACAGATGCCAATGCAACTAAATTATTCATGTTCTTGTATTCAATATGTCAATCAATCATAATGCAGGTGACAGCCGTGCTTCCATCCTAAAGCAAGCTATCCTACCATAGCCCACGTTGAGAACATAGTCCAAGGTAGCCAGGTTATATGACCCCGTGTCTGTTGCCAACTGACCAAAGATGTAATCACCTGGACCAAACAGCAGATATTCACAAGCTAGCTAGCAACCCATAACACGGCCCAGTGGCAAAAAAAAAGAAAAAAGAAAAGGAAAGAAAGAAAGAGCCCAAAGCTAAGAACAAATACTGCTGAGTTCCATGCTTAGGCCTTTGAATGGCAAACTATAAAGAGAAATTATTAATTAACCACACAAACTGGCACTAAACAGATAAACATTGTAGTCATGAGGTAAAGTCAGAGTACATGAAAGATGTCAGCAAATCAAAGCTATAACCAAACCAAAGTTTGCAAAGACCACAGACTCTGAGTATGCACAAGTCTCAAAGAAAAAAAACCACACTAGAGGGTGAGAAAATGAGCCAAGAGCGGAAACAAAAGTATATAGATACAGAGGGCACAGATACATTAAGATCACTGAGTACTTTAACAGCTCAACTGTACATTGATTGAAAATCTATAAAGCCCTAATAGCCCTACCTTGGAGCCCTCAAAGCCTTGTAAAAAAACGTCTGAGAGGCTCAGCCCCATATTAAATGTTTGATTTTGAATTTTCATGAAATTCCATCTTTCTTATTGCCAAGTGCATCCTTATAACCACTATTATGCTATTTTTGAGCTAACCTGATGGATCCTTTATTCCTAGAGCCAAATGAACTTAATCAGATAACTATTATCACTACTTCAGAACCATGGTAAAGCTCATTTCTAGAAGAATGATGTGCAAATCGTCTGTTTTATAGTACCACAACTCCTAGAAGGAATAGTCTTAAGTATTATATGACCACACTCCACTTCCAACCTCAGTTGACTTAACCATCAATGAACACCTCTGGCCAGCCAGAGACCTATGCATGACCCAATGAAAAAAGATGCAGAGGACATTTTGAAGTCTTCTCTTGGGTTTGGAAATTGAGACACTGGGCCAGCCAACTACACAAAGAAGTACATAGAATTGAGCGGTCAGAAGACCATCTGGGGTCTTGAACACACTAAGTAAACAGAAACAAGGAGGTTGGACACAGAGAGAGACAGATAAGATGCCAGTGGTCCATGAAAGAGTAAGACAAAAAGAAAAAGTGCCTCTATCCCAGACACCATTATCATGAGGACTAACTGTATAGCAATTCTTCATGGATCACTTTGAAACTTTCCAATAAATCCCCCTTTCAACTTAAACTGAGTTAAGGAAGTTTATAATCCTTGAAAATAAAAGTCATTTGTTAGAATGTTGTCCAAGGATGACAAATTTCATTCATGCATTTAATATTTAGTTTCTGCTTCCTCTACTCCATATACCTCAGAAAGTAATCTGTGCTCCCGGACTCTACTCCCTTACTTCCCAATTTATCTTTATGACCTTCCTGAAATTGAACTAAGTACGACTCATCTGTTCCATTCAGTGGACACTTCTCAGTACTTATTTGACTTCTCTTCAAGATATGTACTTATACATATCTAATAGTTGCTTCCACTTGTCTCCAGAGTGCTGGGCCTATATTTCCACCCTTCTTGCGAACATGTCCACTGGGATGGCCACACCTGTAGTTCACATTCACCTTCCTCCCCAAATCTGCTCTTCTTCCTCCCTTATTCAGTATCTTAGTCCATTCCACTATCCTCTCAGGTACCCAAACTACTCACAAGTCAATAAGTCCTATCAATTTTATTTTCTTAAATTTTCTTGAAAATCATTCTTTCTCTCTCCCCAAAGCCACTGTCTAAATTCAAGCTTTCATCATCTCCTGAACTGAAAACTAGAGATCCAGAAATTCCAGTAAAATGGAGGGACTTGGGAATCTTTTTTTTTTTTTTAAGAATTCCAAATGATTTGAATGTGAACAATTTTAGAACTAAAAAGTCATTACTTTCTAGCCAGTCTCTTCCCTAATGAAGCCATCCTCTCCACGCAGCCAACAAGCAGTCAACATATATTACTGAAAAAATGCCAAGCATCAAACATTAAGTTAGATCCTACACACTAAAAAAATAAAACAAAATCCCTATACTAAGGGAGCTCAAGTCTAGTAGGAAATAGTTAAGTAAACAAATTACAAAAATTTTCTAGATATCTAAAGTGTAATACCTACTATATAATACATGTTTCTTGAACGCTGGATACTGTGGTGAATACTTCGTGAACATTATCTCATTTAATTTCATTTAATCCTTCAACACTGCGAGGTACATAATATCCTCAATTTACAGATAAAGCAACTGGGTCTCAGCTTGAAATTTTGTACAAGATCTTACCCTCAGGAGTGGAGGAGCCCAGGGCTTAAATGATGGCCTAATACCAAAAGCCTGTTCTTCTAATTAGTATGGGATGTTTGGGGAGAAGAAGAAGAAAAAAAAGTAAGCAAATAACTCCCAGTGTCACTTGAAATGATCAGTGTCTACAAGTGATGGTAGGACAGCCTGAGCAGAATAAAAAACTTCTACAGACATATGAAGGGATTAAATAACAGGGTAAGTTATGAGAAACACAATTACTGAGAATGGCAAGGTCAAGGCCATGTGCAGAGGTACATGGATATGAGCCTGAAATTGTATAAAAGAACCAGAGCATTATGGCCTTGTGTGCCAAGGTAAAGAGTTTAGACACCTCCTATGGGCACTAATTAGTCACCAACATATTTTAGACAGATGAGTGATTTACCCAATTTACTTTATATAAAGATTACCTAGGAAAAATACTTTTAGAGGGTTTTCCTTATTACAAATATGATCATTTAAAAACTTTCCATGGCTCCTTATTGTCTTTAGTATAAAGTGCAAAATCCTTTCCAGTCTTACCTCTTACAGAGACCCCCATCCACATGCAGATAAACTCATAACTCCCGTAATGCTGTGCTAGGCTGTTTCATGCTCTTGCATTTGCTTGGTCCCTTTCTCTAAAGATGGCTTCTCTCCCTTCCTCCTCTTTGCCTATCATTTTTAGCCTCTGCAAGGCCTTCAACAATCTCCATTCCTTGTCTTCCCCCTTCCTTCTTCTCCAACCCTTCCTTACAGGATTTGTTACTTTTTCTTTTGTCCTCACAAATTCTTCTTCTGTGTATCTATCAACACTTACCACATTACTTTGTAAAAATTTCAGTATCTGTTTCTCCCATTAAAACTCAAGAGTTTTTAATTCCCAAACCCAGCAAAGTAATTAGCACAGAATTAATGCCTAATAGTATGATGAATGTCTACACACCCATATCCACACAATTTTTAAAAAAGGGAGTGATGGGTACCTAGGTGGCTCAGTCATTAAGTGTCTGCCTTTGGCTCGGGTCATGATCCCAGGGTCCTGGGATAGAGCCACATACGGCTCCCTGCTGAGCAGGGAGTCTTGCTTCTCCCTCTCCCTCTGCCTGAAGCTCTGCCTACTTGTGCTCTCATAGCTCTCTGTCAAATAAATAAATAAAATCTTTAAAATAAATAAATAAATACTTTAAAAGGGAGTTGGAATAAGAAATGTGTTCCTTGAAGAAATTTGGAGTATATAATAATAATAATAATAATAATCCAACATTAGCATCAGCTAACATTTACAGAGAGCTATTTGCCAGATACTGTCAAAGTCCTTTACGTATATTAATTCAGTTAGTCCTTACAACAGTCCTATGAGACAGATACTATTATTATGATCATTTTAATGAGACACAGAGAAACCAAGTAACTTGCCCAAAGCTACTCAGCTGGTAAATGGGATACAAATATCACACCAGGCAGTCTGGCCCCAGAGTTCAGCCTGTTAACCATGAATTAAACTGTCTCTTTAGCACAAGCAAAAGACCACCAGGATAAGAAGAGAAAACTCAGTTCTAGTCCTGGTTCTCTAAGATCTCAATCTCTATTCTTAACACACTAAAAATAAATCTACACGGAGAGAAAATAATTCCACTTATTAAATTTTGTTTAATAAATCAGTAGTACCTGCATCAAACTTAAACATGTAACCAATCTGGGAAGCCTTCCCTAACATCTCAGTTTGGATCAGGGACCTCTTGCTGTATGCTCTTGGGGCTCCCTGTGCTTTTCCTTCCTAAGATCCATCCATGTGACAAAAAAGCTATGGGATTCTTTGAACAGTTCCTCTTTCACTAAGCTCCACAGTGGTTCATGTCTCCTTTACTCATCAGTGTGTCCACAGAACACAGTAGGTCCACACTAGACATCTGAAGAATAGGTATGTTCAAAAGGTCTTCCCGGAGCATCTGGGTAGCTCAGTCAGTTAGGTGTCCGACTCTTGATCTGGGCTCGCGTCACGATCTCAGGGTCATGAGATTGAACCCCACTTCAGGCTCTGAGCTCAGAATGCAGTCAGGCTCCAGACTCGGAATGGAGTTGGCTTGAGGATTTCTCTTCCTCTCCCTCTGTCCTTCCCCCTGCTCACGCACATGCACTCTCTCTCCCACTCTCTCTCTCTCTCAAATAAATAAATCTTTTAAAAAAAAGGTCTTCTTCCCTATTCATCACCCTTTTTTCTGCTCACATTGTCATCACTCTAATGCAAATCGTAATTTCTTAGTGACTAAAATATTAAAATCTCTCCTATCTGATCTCTGCCTAGACTCCCCTATGGTTTTAATATATCACACGCAGCACTGACAAATTAACCTTCCTAAAACATTCCTTTCAATATTCACTCAGTAAACATTATTTACTCCTACTTTGTGCCTGAAGAAAACCAGGATGTCACCCCAAAATATGCCACTTTGGCATACTAATTATCTTTAATTAAAGGCACTAAACAGCAGGTACACAAGAACACTCTGACCCTCTTTTCTTCCTGAAAGCAAGAGATAAAACTCTCATGTCAAAGGCACCCTCACTGTACCAGGAGGAGAAAAGACATTCTCATCACCAGAGACAGAGAACTTGGGGCTGAGAAATCTGTATAAACAAACCTTATTAAACCAACCCTTATCTTCTTGGCTACTTCTTCACCATATACTACCCCAACCCAAACCCCTCTGTCTTGTTAATTCTTCACAAATGCATTGTTTCTTTGTCTAAAAGGTATAAATACCTGTTCTGTCACTTATTGGGGTCCTCATTCTCTTGTGAAGCTGCCCATGTACATGGAAAAATTTCATAAAATTTGTACCCTTTTCTCCTGTTAATCTGCCTATGTCAGTTTAATTCTTAGGCCCAGCCAGACACCCAAAGAAAGTAGAGAAACATTCAGCTTCTCCTGCATACGAAATATATTTCACTGCTTAATAAAATCTTATTGATTTCCTACTGCCTACAGAATAAAGTTCAAAATGTCAAATTTGTCTGCTGAAATAAATGAAAAGGAAAGCCACCCCAGACCTGGGCTTCTAATACCATTCCCCACTAAAAGAAACAGGGCTCCTCAGAGAAATGGCCAGTTTCAGGGTTGGGAAAGAGTAATCAACGAGCTTAAAATGCCCTAGTAGGCCAGAAAGGAAGGAAAGCTAAAAAAAAAAAAAATATATATATATATATAGAACCATGTCAAAAAGACACAGGGGGGGGCGCCTGGGTGGCTCAGTGGGTTAAGCCTCTGCCTTCGGCTCAGGTCATGATCTCAGGGTCCTGGGATTGAGCCCCGCATCAGGCTCTCTGCTCAGCAGGGAGCCTGCTTCCCCCTCTCTCTCTGCCTCTGTGCCCACTTGTGGTCTCTGTCTGTCAAATAAATAAAAAGACACAGGGGCCACACAAAAGGGGCTCCCACTATTCAAATCTGACAGTTTGACCACCAAAACAATTAAGTACAGTGATGAGTTATAAACCATTTTTAAAAACTGGAATTATGAGTCCATGCCAATGGGAAAGAAAAAAGGAAGGTCAGAAAGAGGAAAGGGAGAGATGGAGGGAGAGAGGGAAGCAAGAACAGGAAAGCCAATGACCAAACTGGTAAAGGTGAAGGGAATGCCGAAGTGGGAAAATGATCATTTTGCAGTCATTAAGATAGATTAGGCAAGAATAAACAATGGCTACAAAATTTGGGGGAAATTTTTGATAAGGAACAAGATATTTGCATGGTCTTATAAGTAAATGTCTATTAACTGCAAAAAGAAGAAAAAATAATATTATACAGTCAAAAAGTTGGGCTTCACCTTGACCTTTGACAAGATAATCAAAACTAACAGCACCTATGAAGGACTAAAAGACATCATGGGCCTCCAGATGTGATAACCTGAGAAGCACACATCTTCTAGACAACATTCTGGCCCAGAATGCATAATCTCAATCTAATGACAACAAAATATCAGGTAAACATAACATGAAAAACAGTGTAGAAAAAAAAAAAGTAGGAGGGGATCTGTACTCTTCATAAATACAAAAACATGTTGTGATGAAAAGCGGCTAGGGGCACCTGGGTGGCTCAGTCACTGGGCGTCCACCTTCAGCTCAGGTCATGATCTCAGGGTCCTGGGACTGAACCCCCTATCAGGCTCCCTGCTCAGTAGGAAGCCTGCTTCTCCAGTTCCCACTCTCCTTGCTTGTGTTCCCTCTCTTGCTGTGTCTATCTCTGTCAAATAAATAAATAAAATCTTAAAAAAAAAAAAAAGGAAGGAAGGAAGGAAGGAAGAACGGACTACTAAACAACTAAATAACAACTTTCAACAACTAAATATAATACCTAATCCTAACTAGACCCTAAACTGGTGGAGGGGAAATGCTACAAAGGACATTATCAGATCAACTGACAAAACTAGAATTATAGATAGTAACTGAACGAATATAAATTTATTAAGTTGACCACTATACTGAGCTTATGTAAATGAATACCTATTCTTCACTGAAGTATTCAGACATAAAAGACCATAACTGATCTTCAAATGAATCAAGGGGGTAAAAATGACACATACGGAGAGCAAGAGAAGAGAGAAGTGAGAACTGTCCTTTGTATTATTTTATTTTTGCAATTTTTTACAAGTTTGAAACTAGTTCCAAATAAAAAGTTAAAGGTTATGTATGAATTCAACTAGACCTGCACCATCCAATACAATAGCCATTAGCGACATGGGGCTATAGAAGAGTTGAAATATGGTTAGTCCAAATTGAGACATGCTGCTCATGCAAAACATACACCAGATTTCAAAGACTTAATTAAAAAAAAAAGGAATTTAAGATATCTGATTAATAATTTTTATATTGATCACATGTTGAATATTTTAGATGTATTGGGTCAAAAATACCTATTTTAAAAATTACTTTCACCTCTTTTTACTTTAAATGTGGCTACTAGAAACTTTATTTATTTGAGAGAGAGAGAGAAAGCTTGTGAGCCATGGGGGGGGTGGGGAGAGAGAAAAGGGAGAATCACAAGCAGACTCCCTGCTGAGCACAGAGCCCAATGTAGGGCTGGATCCCAAGATCCTGAGATCATGACCTGAGCAGAAACCAAGAGTTGGCTGCTTGACAGACTGAGCCACCCAGGTGCCCCCTGTTTTACTGTTTTTAAAGATTTATTTATTTATTTGAGAGAGACTTTAAATTATGTATGTAACTCACATTTGCATTGAACAGGGCTGAGCTAGACAATCAAGAATCTCCACAATGGGGTGCCACATTATCTTTGTAAATGTCCTTCTCAATTTCTTTCTGCTCTGAACATATCTCTTATCTCTAAAAGTCACTTTGTTTAAGCTACCTGACAGCAAGGACTGTATCTTATTCATTGCTGTATCCCCAGTTTCTAGCATATAGCAAGTGTTATAAATATGTTTATTAAAAGGCTATATGCAAAGGAAGGAGGGAGGGCAGGAAGAATGAACTTGTTCCCATCTCCACATCTTTGCTTATACTGTTAGTCCTTCCTAAAAAGAAACTTTCTAGGACATCTCTTAAACACACACATTCTTCCAAACCCAATCTCATGTTCATTTTCTCCAAGAAGACTCCCTGCTCACACAGGCTGGTTCTGATCTTTCCTCCTCTGTCCTACTACAGCCTTCATTTTCTATATCATTTTCTTTGGGACTTAATCATATCCTTTAGGAAGAAGTTAGGTCTCATATTTTCCCCATATCTTCCACAGTGATTAGCTCAGTGCTAACCATGTCAATTTCAATAGTGGGGGAAAGGGCAACAAGGTGCCAGAAAAAGGGGAAATGGACTGTGCTGGGAAAATTTGGCTCTTGTCTCAGTTTTGACATCTACTGTGTTGCCTTAGATAAATCAGTTAATCTGTTTTTGCTTCCTCCTTTTTAAAATCAGGTAAGACCTGTTGACCACTAAAAAAAAAAGCCTTTTATTTCTACAATTCTAGAATAATTAAACACATTTTTTTCTTTAGCAATGTAATAACATTGCTAAAATGTACCAGTGAAAGGAAATCTAAAACACAATAAATTTTTTAAGAAAGAAACAGCAAAGTTTCTAAACTGCCTAAAGTACTCAATACTGATCATCTCTTCTTCTGGTCATCAAGCACTTTATTTGTTCTTTCTTTTAAAGATTTTATTTTTAAGTAATCTCCAATTTCAGTGTGGGGCTGGAACCTAAACTCCCCCCTCCCCAGATCAACAGTCACATGCTCCAGGATGGGCCAGCCAGGCGCCCCATGGTCATCAAGCACTTTAAATTCATAGTTCTCTTCAAAGGACTATTAAGCAAAACAGTCAATACATACATATTGGAACTACCTTAAATTTTTTTTTTTCTAATTCAGACCCTTTCATTCAGGCCTCAGAAAGACAACTTTAGTAAGCTAATGGAAAAAAAGGAGGAGGAGGAGGAGAAGGATGAGGAGAAAAACCAGAAACAAATTTTCTATAAAATACCATTGGGGCCTTACTGGTGATGTTCAAACATTCTGAGTTACAAGTGATTGTAAGGACATTGTCTGTATCTTCTTTCAAAAATGCTTTTTAAAGAACACTATTCAGAAGAAAATAACAGTTAAAAGGAAAAGGTCATCTAAAAACAGAATGTTAAAGGAATGCAATATAATTTCAAAGCATAGAGCCCATTTCAAACGAATAAATTAGCAACTTTCATCTTAATCTTGTATCTTACTACCTCTGCTAAGAAATAAGATTATCTTATACATTAACATAATGTAAAGACTCTAGTTATACCTGCTAGTAAATACCACCGTGGACTTAATAAAATATAATTGTAGGTTCTAAACTAGTAATACAAATCACCAGATTTCTTTAAAGCTTATATCAAAATGCCCACACAAATCACCAGATTTCTTTAAGGCTTTGATCAAAATGCCCCTATTAAATGCTGAGATTTAACACTGACCCATCTGCAAGCCAAAAGCTGAACTCCTCTGAAGGACTCCAGGTCCTCTAAGGATCTAGTCTGTAGCTACCCTGCAGCTTCATCTCTGCACATCATTTCACTTCCTAAACTTAACTGTTCACATTCTTCCTACTATTACCTGCCCCTTTCATGACTTCATGCCTTGGCATTTGCTGCTCTCTCTGCCCGACACCCTCTTCCTTCTTTGGAGCTGCGAATATGACCTCCTAACAGAAGCTTGTCCTGATGGTCCCAACACCCTCACACAGAGCAGCACTCTGGGCATTCTTCATTCTTCTATTACAGAGCACTGTAATTACTTTTAGATGTCTACTTCCCCTTACCTGGCTATGAGCTTTAAAGGGAGGACCCACACCTTATTAACTGCTTCCCAGTCCCTTGCATACGTTTGGTGTTTACTGACACTCACTACAAATACAAAAGGGAAAAAAGTTAAGTAACTGTGAGAAACAATTCAAATTTTCCTGTAAAAGAGTATACACATTTAACACAGTGGTTCTCAATCAGGGGCAATTTTGTCCTTAGGAAACACACAGTAAAGCATGAAGATAATTCTGGGTGTCACAAAAGAGGAAAAGGATGGGGGAAGAGGGTGCTACTGGCGTGAAGTGAGTAGAAGCCAGAGGGATGCTGCTGAACATCTTAGAATGCAAAAGGACAGCCCCCCCACAACAAAGAATTATCCAGTCACACATCAATAGTGCCTTGGTTAAGAAAGTCAGTTGTCAAGTAACTTATTCATATGTGATGATCCCATATCACATCTCAGCAATAATCACAATCCCAGTTCTGCAATTTCAATTGAAACTTCTATAACTGTTGTGTATGCACCAACACAGTCTTTATATAAAAGTGGTCCTTATACAATGATAATGCTTAACAACATTAAACCAAGAGTACTTGAAAGCATCCCGTATTTCTGAAAATTAATCTATAACTACCAGAAGGTATTGTTTTTTTTTTTTCAAAGTTTTGGTTTTTGTTTTGTTGTTGTTGTTGTTGTTGGTAACATGAGGATCAAACATGAGGATCAAAATCATGACCCCAAGATCAAGAGTCGCATGTTCCCCCAACTAAGCCAGCCAGGCGCCCGGACCAGAAGCTATTCCTAAGTCAGTAAACACTTTATTTTATTTATAAACTTCAAAGCAAACCATAGTCAAACTAATTTTCAGATGTGGAACTATGACAAAAACACAGTCTGAGGCATGAGGTAATCAGTTCCTCCAGGTCCGAAGGAAGAAAAATCTCCAAGTACAAGGAGTAAATCATGCACAGATGTCTTTACAGTTGAACACAAGAACTGACGGCAAGAGTAAAGGGCATGCCCTTGCTATTGCCAAAATCATCGGCTTATCAAGATTTAAAAAAAAAACTGACAAAACCACTGCAAAAAAAATCATCAGATGTCAATACAGGGTGGTGGATACACAAGTTAACTATTTCTCCCCCTGATACATGACCAAGTTTCACATGACTTGAACATTTCACAAAGCTATGCAGGAGCCAAGAACACTCCCTCCCTTTCCATATAGTGGATGACTCAACTGTCTTTGGCACATTCCTTGGCTTAATACTACAAATTCACTAATTTCTTTTGTCCTTTGAACTAGTTATTCTACTCCCTCAGTAACCAATTGAGTTTGGCCCCAACTTTCCAATCATTTACATTTTGTTGCACCCTATCAGTTAAAAAGGGGGGGCTCTCAAAAACAAAACCTTGAGTACAGTAACTCTTGTAGGAAATGATACTCTATCATCTTACGAACTGATTTCTAAACAATACACATACAGCTTTCCAACGCTCTTGTCTTTACATCTTAAAGGTTTTGCCTGCTTTCCCACACTGGCAGAAAGTGAAGGAGTAAGTGTCTATCACTGGATAAAGCTTACTGCGAATTTATTCTTGGAGAGCTCAAAAAAGGTACTGGGCTGAGAGGGCGAAACGCATTTTTAATTGGAGGAAAGAAAAGTTTCCAACAGTGAGTAATATCTTCCTTCTCAGCTGATTTTGCAGTAAGTGTCGGTACCACGACTGGGCCCGAGCTAGGCCGGGTTTCACCACATTCCCCATCAAAACCGCAGCCGAATGTGGCAGGTGCGTGCAAAGTTGGGGGGCGCGGTGGGCGGGGAGGGTGGAGAGGCTGAGCAAGCCTCCCGCAATCTCCCACAGGGCGCTCTCCACCCGGCTGGAGGCACTAACTCTGCATTTGCACTGCCATTCCCGGAGCTGGAAGGAACGCGCCGGCACCACACCCTCCCGCCCCGCCGCCAGTCTCACTGACAGCCCCGCGCTCGGGAGCGCGGCGCCGGGCCTGGGTGCGCGGTACCGCCGGGGAGTCGGCGCCCGCCCGGGCTCCGGCCTGCCTGCCCAGCCGCCGCCGCCGCCCCACCCGCCCTCCCTGCCCCCGCGGCCCGCCCCCGGGGCGGACGGCCGAGGCCTAACCACCTCCCGGGCTGCGGGGCCTACAGAAGGAAGGAGCCCGCGCGAAGGAGCGGCACCCGCGCCGCCGCCTCGGCTCCTCAGCTCCGCGGCGGCGCCCGCAGCCCTGGGCTCGGGCTCTCCCGCTCACGTGCTGCCGGAAAGACGGTTTCACTCTCTTACCCTCTGCAAAATCCTCCTAAACATGGTTTAAACACCACCCGGGCCGCCGCGGTGAATCTCCGGACCCTGCGCGGGACCACTCACTACTCGGGGGTGCGCGAGCGGGAGAGACTGAGTCGGGAAGGGACGGGGGAGGAGGTCGGGGCTAGGCGGTGGCGGCAGCCGCTCGGGCGGCCCCGACTTCCCCACAGGCGGCGAGAGGGAGCGCGCGCCAGCGAGCGACGAGAGAGCCTGCGAGCGCCCGCCCGCCGGCCGGGCCGCCCCCGTAACTGACAGCTGGGCGGACCCGCCCGCCGCTGCCACGCCCTCCCGGCCTGTCCATCCGCGAGGGGCGGGGACTCAAGGGGCCTGGCCCGGAACTGCGACCAATCGGAAGCGGCGGCGGCGTGGGCGGCTGCGTGACGGACAGGCGGCAGGACGCTGGCGCCGCCGCTCCTTCCGGCGGGCAAGAGGACGGCGCGGCGGCCGAGCGCACTCCCGCACTCCGTCAGAGGCCGTGCCCGCGCGCCGGCCGCGAGCCCGCTGGGGAGGTGGGTGGGGAGTCCTGGGCCCGGCCAGGGGATGTCCCCGACCTCCGCGGGAGGAGGGGTTCCGGAATGGGTACCTGCGGCAGCAGCTCTGGCCGCTTTGTAAAATTTGTCAGTGTGACCCTGGTCTTGACCCTACCCTCGACTGGATCCTCGTTTCTGCTGGGAGCGCTCAGACCCTGGGTGAAAGCAAAGGATAAAATCGCAGACACGACCTGTCTGTGTGGCTTCCCTCCTCTTGGTCAACCTCTGGTTTCGTTTCTCTGCTCCCTTGCTTCTAATTTCAGCCAAAGAGAAAGTAAAGAATCAGAAGAAAGAGTAGGAAGAAACTGGAATTTGAGTTGGCAAGAGAAGTTTAAGGTTGTCCTTTTTGGGCCATAGCATCAATATTTAATCGACTGATGTCGCTAACATGTTACATTCTCTTCCTAAAGCCCTTGTGTGGCCCATTCTCCTAAGGAATGTTAAGTCCTATTTTGGTAATAGTCATAAAGTGAATCGACATGAATGAGTCTGTTTCATAAAAATAATAATAATAATAAGGTCCCAGATAAACAGGACGTGGACTTCAAACTGACTTCCAGGCACGTCATTATTTAAACTCAAAAATCACAGCTCCGGGGGCGCCTGGGTGGCTCAGCGGGTTAACGCGTGGGACTCTGGATTTCCGGCTCACATCCGTGATCTCTGGCTGGTGTGAGTGATCTCTGGCTGGTGTGAGCAAGCCCGGCATGGGGCTCCAAGCTCAGCTGGGAATCTGCTTAGGATTCTCTCCCCCGCTCTCCCTCTGCCACTACTCCCTCAAGTGCTCGTACTCTCTCTCTCTCTAAAGTAAATAAATCTTTAAAAAAAAAAAAAAAAATCACAGCTCTGGAGTCCTACCATTCTGCTAGCATTCACAAGCTAAGAGGTTCAGGAGTTTTACCTTGGGAGGAAGAGAGAAGACTTTAATATGTATGTCTAAATATGGAAAAAGACAGAATAATGCAATTGACCTTACTGGGAGAGGGGAATCCTGAGATCTACCCAAGCAATGAATGGAGTGCGTTTTGGAAAGTACTTACAGATTCTTTGAAAAGATGCAGCAAATATTTTCAAATGAGTTAATGTAAAATGTTTCATAAAGTATTATATGGTGTAATACGTTTCTATTCCACACATGTTCTGTTTTTTATTGTGTTTTTTTGTGTTGTGTCCATTGTGCAGCAAAACAATTGTACCTACAACTAATACATTATTAATTACTATTGATAATAGCGCACTTAATTTTTTCCAGACAAACATAGCAAAGCACACACTTTCCATCTTCCCAGACACAGGTACTTTATTTTCAGACAACATGGGAAATACTTTGACCGACATAGGGCGATAGAACTATGTGGCTTAATAAATATATACTTGGTCTCTGTACCAAGTTGCTGACAGAGTTCCTAAGACCCTGGTAATTCCCTGACTGAAAGGGTGCTAGGAGCATCTTTTGTTCTAATATTTAATCTTTGACCCTGATTCCTGATGCCAAAGCTTCTAAGACCCTTGGAATAGCCACAGGGATAAGAGTGTCTGTATGCTAATGAGGTGATT
This sequence comes from Martes martes, assembly GCF_963455335.1. NCBI lineage: Eukaryota > Metazoa > Chordata > Mammalia > Carnivora > Mustelidae > Martes > Martes martes. The sequence continues at coordinate 27,355,011 of NC_137895.1, read as the reverse complement.
GGGGGTTGGGGATTGCTAGGTAATTTTAGGATGAAGGCTAATCTCTAGAAAGATCAAGCATGATTAGCAGGTTGCAATTTTCAGGCCCACCATCCCCCCACCTCCAGGAGGGAAGAGGGGCCAAAACAGTTAATTACTAATGGTCATTGATTTACTCAAACCTGACTGTGTAATAGAACCTCCATAAAAATCCTAAACCATGAGATTTGGAGAGCTTCCAGGTTGGTGAACAAACACATCAAGGTATGATATGCCAGAAGAGAACAGGGAAGATCTGCACCCCTTCCCCCAAATCTTGCCCTATGCATCCCTTCCATTTGGCTGCCCCTGACTTCCATCTTTTGTAACAAACCAGTCATAGTAAAGTGTTTCCCTAAGTTCTGCGAGTTGTTATAGCAAACTATCAATCATGAGGAGGGTGTTGCAGGAACCCTCAATTTATAGCCAATTGGTCCAAAGCATAGGTGAAAGCCTAGAACTTGGGACTGATGTCTGATGTGGTGGGGCAATTCTGTGGGACTAAGCCCTGGACTTGGAGGGCCTGCACTAACTCCACGTAGTTAATATCAGAATTGAATTTCATTGCAGGACACCCAGTTGGTGTTGGGAGAATTGGCAAATCACTTGGTGTACAATAAAGCCCCACACAGTCAGTGTTAGAAGAGTTGTCAAGTAGGGGCACCTGCCGGCTCAGTCAGTAAAGCATATGACTCTTCATCTTGGGCTGTGGGTGGAGCCCCACATTGGATGTAGAAATTACTCAACAATTAAAATAAAAAGGGGGGGCACACCTGGGTGGCTCAGTCAGTGAAGCATCTGCCTTTGGCTCAGGTCATGATCCCAGGGTCCTGGGACTGAGTCCCATATCTGGCTCCCTGCTCAGCGGGGAGCCTGCTTCTCCCTCTCCCTGTTCTGCCTGCCACTCCCACTGCTTGTGTTCGCTCATGCTCTCTCTCTCCTCTCTTTCTCTGACAAATAAATAACTAAAAATCTTTTTTAAAAAATCTTTTTTAATCCTAAAAAAAGTGTGTTCTAAGTAGAGAAAGGAAACAGGTTTTCTTTTTTCCCACTTAAAGTGAAGTTTGTTTCTCTTTTGTTTATTTTTCAAAAGTTAATTTAGTTTAAAGCTGCTTATTAATGTCACATGCTAAGGCCTTCGACACAGGAATTCTCCTGTGGAATTTCTTGCCTAATATTAGAAGACACTCTCACCTGTTCAGCTAGATGGGTTCTTCAAAAGTTTGTGTGCTCCCCTGCAGCTTATGATATGACTGGAAAAATACCCTAGAGAACTTAATTGCTCAAAAGAAAATAAGCAATGGGTGAGATATTCATGTCTCTAATTTAGCAGCTCCCACACATAACTGTTCTGCTTACCCTGCCTGGCCACTAATCCCTATCTGTGAGTTTTCTCCATTCATACTCCATTCATTCTTTGACTCCAAGACCTCAGTCCTTTGGCTCCTCTCACCTTCGTACTACCTACCATTTCTAGATCCTCATTTCCATCAAAACCTAACTTAAGGGGTGCCTGGGTGGCTCAGTGGGTTAAAGCTTCGGCCTTTGGCTCAGGTTGTGATCCCAGGGTCCTGGAATCAAGCCCCACATCTGGCTCTCTGCTCGACGGGGGAGCCTGTCTCCCCCTCTCTCTCTCTGCCTGCCTCTCTGCCTACTTGTGATTTCTGTCTGTCAAATAAGTAAATAAAATCTTTAAAAAAAAAAAAAAAACGTAACTTAAAGTCCATGATCCAACTTTATAGCCTCCCCCCCTTATGAATATGCTTAACTTCTTCCCCTCTCTCTTCTTTGTTCGTTGTTTTCATCTAGCAGAACCCTAACCCAGCTATTCACACACTGTGTGCCCCGTAGGAGCAGGAGAACAGCGCAGGAGCAACCCGCATCCCCCCCCCCCCCCACCGCCCCGTCAACCCCCACCCCCACCCCCGTGTAGAGCTAGGGCAATCGCACTCACCTCACCTTAATAACCACAAGGCTCACAGAGGCACTCAACACTGGCTGCAGGCATCCTGTTTCCCTTGCCTGGTCTGCTTTCTCTTCTCTGGTTTTTCTTCATCCAAAATGGCTTTTACACCCGTGGTGGTTTCACTGTCTTGCCTTGCATTTTCTTCTTAGGCCACTCCAGTCAAGTAATCAAAGCTCCTTCCCCTGGCCAAAAAGCCTCCTGACTCCAATGAGACTGCTCATGTTAATGTTAAAGTTAATGACCTACCTGTTTCCTAATTAATGAACAGCTTTATTGCTTTGACTTTGACTCTTGTTTACATTGAGAACAGTTGGCCCTTCTCTCCTCAAATATTTTTCTTCTCTTGGCTTCCTTTGACAGTACACTTCCTGGCTTTTCTCCTCGATGAGCATTCCTTCTCAGACTCCTTTGACTTTTCTACTGCATAACTTAATGTTAGAGTGCCCCTGCTTTGTTCTAGGGTCCCTCTTGTTATCTGTCCCACACAGCCTGGAAGGTATCTCAACCAATCTCCTGGCTTTAAATTCCAACCGTCGGCCCAAGACCCCCAAACCTATCTCTCCCGCGCTGACCCCTTCCCAGATTTCCAGACCTGCACAACAAACCATCCACACAGTTCTCCTTGCAGGTCTAATGAGCATCTCTAACTTAACATGGCCCAAACAAAGCTTTCATTTTTTTATGTTTGAAACTGCTTCTCTGCCAATTTTCCTGTCTCGGTATCTACTACTACTGGGAACTTCATTGGATCAAACAAAAAATCTTGGAGTTACCTTTGATTTCTCTCTTTATCTCATCACTTCCCTTTCTTCCAGCCAATCCACCAGAAAATCTTGAAAAAGATTTTTTTCCAAAGCAGAGCCTAGATCTGCCACTTCTTTCCATTATCCCCCTGGTCCACAGTACCTTCATCTTCATCTCCTGTCCAGACCAACATAGGAGTTTCCTGGTTGTTCTCCCTGTTTTTACTTTGGCTTTCCTATAATCTGCAAACTACACAGAAGCCAAGAACGACTTTTAAAAATGCAAATCAGGGCACCTGGGTGGCTCAGTTGGTTGAGCGACTGCCTTCCAGCTCAGGTCATGATCCCAGACTTTCAGGATCAAGTCCCGCATCGGGCTCCCAGCTCCTTGGGGAGTCTGCTTCTCCCTCTGACCTTCTCCTCTCTCATATTCTCTCTCAAATAAATAAATAAAATCTTTTTAAAAATTTTTTCTAAAAAAATAAAAAATAAAAAAAATGCTGTCCTCTTTAACTGAAGCTTCCCATCACAATCACAACAAAATTCAAATACTTTATCCTGGCTCACACACCTTGTTGATCTGGCCCTGCCCACTTCTCTGCTTTCCATTTTTAACACTCTCCCCTTGGTTTACTCTGCCTCAGCCTCACTGAACTTTGATTCTTCAATTGCACTAAGGTTGTTCCTACCTTTGTGCCAACCAGTTCCTATTTAGGAAATGTTGTTCCCTTAAGGAGCCAAACCCATTTACAAAACCATAAGATACCTAGGAATAAACCTAACCAAAGAGGCGAAGGATCTGTACTCCGAAAACTATAGAACACTCATGAAAGAAATTGAGAAAGACACAAAGAAATGGGAAAACGTTCCATACTCATGGGTTGGAAGGACAAATATTGTTAAAATGTCTATGGTACCTAGAGCAATCTGCACATTCGGTGAAATCCCTATCAAAATACCATCAACTTTTTTCACAGAACTCAAACAAATAATCCCAAAATTTGGAGGATATGGAACCAGAATCCATGAGCTATAGAACCAGAAAGACCAACCCCAAATAGCCAGAGGAATGCTGAAAAAGAAAGCCAAAGCTGGTGGCATCACAATTCCAGACTTCAAGCTCTATTACAAAGCTGTCATCATCAAGACAGTATGGTACTGGCACAAAAACAGACACATAGATCAATGGAACAGAATAGAGAGCCCAGAAATAGACCCTCAACCCTATGGTCAACTAATCTTTGACAAAGCAGAAAAGAATGTCCAATGGAAAAAACACAGTCTCTTCAATAAATGTTGTTGGGAAAATTGGACAATCACATGCAGAAGAATGAAACTGGACCATTTCCTTATACCATACACAAAAATAGACTCAAAATGGATGAAAGACCTAAATGTGAGACAGGAATCTATTAAAATCCTAGAGGAGAACACAGGCAGCAACCTCTTTGACCTCAGCCACAGCAACTTCTTGCAAGACACATCTCCAAAGGCAAAAGGCAAAAATGAACTATTGGGATTTCATCAAAATAAAAAGCTTTTGCACAGCAAAGGAAACAGTCAACAAAACCAAAAGACAACGGACAGATGAGAGAAGATATTTGCAAATGACACATCAGATAAAGGGCTAATATACAAAATCTATAAAGAACTTATCCAACTCAAAACTCAAATAACAAATAATCCAATCAAGAAACAGGCAGAAGACATGAACAGACATTTCTCCAAAGAAGACATAAATGGCCAACAGACACATGAAAAAAAGTGCTCAACATCACTCGCCATCAGGGAAATACAAATCAAAACCACAGTGAGATACTACCTCACACCAGTCAGAATGGCTAAAATTAACAAATCAGGACACGACAGGTGTTGGTGATGATGCGGAGAAGGTGGGAATACAAGCTGATGCAGTCACTCTGGAAAACAGTTTGGAGGTTGCTCAAAAAGTTGAAAATAGAGCTACCCTATGACCCAGCAATTGCCACTACTGGGTTTTTACCCCAAAGATACAAATGTAGTGATCTGAAGGGGTACCTGCTCCCCAATGTTGATAGCAGCAATGTCCACAATAGCCAAACTATGGAAAGAGCCTTGATGTCCACTGACAGATGAATGGACAAAGATGATGTGGGATATATATATGATACACACACACACACACACACACACACACACACACACACACACACAATGGATACTACTCAGCCATCAAAAAAAAAAACGAAATTTTGACATTTGCAATGACATGGATGGAATTGGAGGGTATTGTGCTAAGTGAAATAAGTCAGTCAGAGAAAGACAATTATCCTATAATCTCACTCGTACATGGAATTTAAGAAATAAGGCAGAGGATCACAGGGGAAGAGAGAGAAAAAATGAAACAAGATGAAACCAGAGAGGAAGACGAACCATAAGAGACTCTTAGTCATAGGAAACAAACTGAGGGTTGCTGGAGTGGAGAGGGGGCGGGTGGAGGGATGGGATAGCTGAGTGAAGGACATCGGAGAGGGTATGTGCTATAATGACTGATGAATCACAGACCTGTACCCGTGAAACAAATAATACATCATATGTTAATTAATTGAATTTAAATTTTTTTAAATCACCTGAAATAAAAGACAACTTATTAAAAGAAAAAAAGAAAAGGAAATACTGTTCCCTGAGACCTTGTGGTTAATTTCATGGCATTCATGTTGTACCTCAGAAGTCTCCTCGGGGCACCTAGCTGGTTCAGTCAAAAGAGCACGTGACTCTTGATCTTGGGGTCTTGAGTTTGAGCCCCGCATTGGGTGCAGGGATTACTAAAAAAATAAATAAATAAACTTTAAAAAAAATCACATCCTCAGAGATATCTTCAAGGATCATCTCATCTAATGTGGTCTCCAGTCTATCACATCACCCATTTTAATTCTCTGCAGAGCAGAGAAAACTATCACTTCTGACTTTTCTTATTTGTCTATATCTCTCCAACAAGAATATAAGTTCCCTGACTACAAGAACTTTAATTCTTGTTTGCTGCTGTATCCTCAATAATTAAAACAGTGCCCAACAAATATCTGTTGAGGAAGGAAGGAAGGCCTGTGGTTTGAATGTTTGTGCCCTGCACCCCAAATTCATATGTTGCATCCTAAGCTCCAAAAGTGATAGTGGTGATAGTAGGTGGGGTCTTTGGGAAGTAATTAGATCATAAAGGCAGAGCCCTCATGATTGAGATTAGTATTCTTTTAAAAGAAACCATAGCGTTCTCTAGTCCCTTCCTCCATGTAAGGATAGTAATAAGCCTGCAGTCCAAAAGATAGTTCTCATCCAACCATGCTGGCACCCTGATCTCAGACTTCCAGTCTCCAGGATTGTAAGCAATAAATTTCTAACACCTGGTCTGTGGAATTTTGTTATAGCAGCTCAAACTAAGATAGAAGGTTATAGAACTATACTTATAACAGTTGCCTTACTGGGTTCCTCAGTCTAGTTATCTTCCTACTTGTGGAGATATGGTCCAAATCCAACAATCTTGAGAGTCTTTCAATAATCCTTTGATCCTACTTGGTGATCTTTTTTTCTTTTCATTTAATATGCATGTTGCTTGACTGTTGAAAATTTCCCACAACCTACGCCTGACCTTCTGCAAATTAGAACATTTTTCTTCTTGTTAATTTCACATGTGACAACCAAATAATTCATTTGCAATTAGAAGCAAATCCATGAAAAATCACAACATAATAAGCAAAGTGCAGATAATGGCTTTGTATATATGTAAGGCAAAAAGAGTTTAGGAATTCTAAAGAATATACACGGTACTACTAACCAGCTATTTGGCATCAAGCAGATTTTTTTTCAAGTAGATTTTTTTAATTTAACTGAATTGTTCACTTTTAACACACTATATTAGCAGCACTGAACCAACTAATGAAGCCTAGTATCAAGCAACTTGGTGTTTCTTTCATCCCTTGAGGGAAGTCTGAAGAGGGAGGTAAAGGCAAGGAAAGAGTGGGGAGACACATGAACTCTCCAGAAGTCCCTACTAGTTTCTGGTTTTCTCCATACTCTAGTTGACCTGATTAACCTCAAGAAGTATCAGGTCTCCACTGACTTTCTTTGGAGGTATGGTTTAGGGAAGATCCCAAATAACAGTTAATGGTTTAAAATCTATTAAAAATACTTCCCTTATTAAAATGAACAAGTCAGGAAATGACAGATGTTGGCGAGGATGTGGAGAAAGGGGAACCCTCTTACACTGTTGCTAGGAATGCCAGCTGGTGCAGCCACTCTGGAAAACAGTTTGGAGGTTCCTCAAAAAGTTGAAAATAGAGCTACGTTATGACCCAACAATTGCACTACTGGGCATTTACCCCACAGACACAACTGTAGTGATCTGAAAGGGCACCTGCACCCCAATGTTTATAGCAGCAATGTCCACAATAGCTGAACTGTGGAAAGAGCCCTCATATCCATCAACAGATGAAAGGATAAAGAAGATGTGGTGTATACATATATTACATACACAATGGAATACTACTCAGCCATCAAAAATACGAAATCTTGACATTTGCAACAACATGGATGGAACTGGAGGGTATTATGCTAAGCGAAATAGGTCAGTCAGAGAAAGACTATTATCCTATGATCTCACTCATATGTTGAATTTAAGAAACAAAACAGAGGAGCATAGGGGAAGGGAGGGAAAAATAGAACAAGATGAAACCAGAGAGGGCGACAAACCTTAAGAGGCTCTTAATCATAGGAAACAAACTGAGGGTTGCTAGATGGGAGGAGGGTGGTTGAGGGGTTGGGGTAACTAGGTGATGGACATTAAGGAGGGCTCATGATGTAATGAGCACTGGGTGGCACATAAGACTGGTGAATCACTGAACTCTACCTCTGGAACTAATAATATGTTAATTAATTGAATTTAAATTTTTAAAAATCCCAGCAAATAAATAATTAAATAAAGAAATAAATACCAGGGGGAAAAAAAGAAAAAGAATACCACGCTTAATATATATGTGATAAGCCATGGCCAAGCCTATATCATTTAAACCGCAAATTAGTGGAGTACAACATAGACCATGGAATCATGCAGAGGTGACACAACAAAACTTCCCACCTATGATCACAGGGTGGACCTCACGGGTGCTGAGATGGCTCATCCCATCCAAAGTTGGGATTTCTGACCTGGTAGACTTCTCATTTTGCATGGGTTTTCCAACCACACATGGTGGCCATGAGGCAAGCCCTGGGGATGTAGGATAACTCATCTTTTTTATCTTGTGAATATTCTTTACATTGCCTATTTGAAAAGAAATCAGTGTGAAATCAGTGTGAAGCCAAATCTAAGTCAGGATTCTTATCAGCCTTCAAACTGAGAAAGCAGCCTGCAGACCCCCTACCTGAACAGCCCACCAAATGCAATAAGGTGCATGGAGGGTACCTGGGTGGCTCAGTTGTTAAGTGTCCACCTTTGGCTCGGTCATGATCCCAGAATCCTGGGATCGAGTCCCTCATCAGGCTCCCTGCTCAGTGGGGAGTCTGCTTCTTCCTCTCCCTCTGCCTCTCTCTCTCATGAATAAATAAAGTATTTTTAAAAAATAAGATGCATAGAATTCCATAAGAGATAGTGTCACTGCACCGTAGAAATGGAACAAATATGTGAAGGTGTGTTCTCACACACTTCCAAAGTGTGCATGTGAGGTCTGGTGAAGTATTTCACGAGGTTGGTAGAGATATGTCATCCAAGTGTTGGGCAGGGCTAGTATTTCCTTGGGTTTTCTCAGTCCAGTGTTTTTCTAAACGTGTCCCTCAAAATCCTAAGTCCTCAGAGGCCACTGCAGTGAGTGGGAGCCTGTGAATGGAGTGAGCAGATCAAGTTCAGCCTTTGGAAGCTGAGCAATAGATCTCATGCTAAGTAAGAGTCGAGCTACCTTCCCTCTGGAAGAAATGTTGGAAAATAAACTGGATTCTACATAGGTTCATATATACTAGATCTAAACTATTAAGAGCAAAGAGTCTGGCCTGATTCTAGACATGTCATCCACGCTGTCTACAGCTCTATCTAAACGTTATACATGAGTTCACTGAAGTTCAAAAGTCGGAATCTTACCCATGCCTACAAAGCTCTGATTCTTTCCATCTACCACACTGAAGGTAATAATAGAAACAACGGTCAACATTTTAAAGCTCTTTTCTATTAGAAAGTTCTGGAAATGGATGGTGGGAATGGCTGTACAATAATGTGAAAGTACACTATGCCACCGAAGGGTCCACTTAAAAATAATTAAAATAAAATTAAAAAATAATAATTAAAAATAATTAAAATTTTATGTTAGGTACATTTCACCTCAATTAAAAAAGATGTGACAGTGGAAGCAAGGGGTTGGAATTGATGCTGGCATGCATCATTGGGTCTGAGGACCCAACGGGGGTCCTGCCCGACCACCCACGAGGGTCCTTGGCTACATGCAGGATAGAAATCCAGCATGAGGCTCCTGACTGGCTTAGTTGTAGAGTATGAGACTCTTGATCTCAGGTCATGATTTCAAGTCCCACACTGGGCCTAGAGCACACTTAAAAATACACAAACAAATAAAAATTAAGGATGGAAATCAACTGTGAACCAGCAGGAAGTGAGAGCAGAGTTTATTGAGAATGTACACAGGGAGCAGAGACAGAGGGAACCTCTGGGAGACTTGGAAAGGAAAAGGAGAATGAGTCTCGTGTTTGCTGGAGGTATGGGTTTTTACTGTGGATGGTGGTCTGGTGTACGTGTCCTTGCAGGCATCCAGAAACTGGTCAAACAAGTCCTTGTTCTGATATCCTCCATAAGTCCCTAAGGCTCTGGAGCATCAAGGTGTCTGGAGTCGGTGGTCTCAGAAAACATACATGATGACCTCACCTGGTCAGTCCCCAGATATCATCTATTGTTCTGGAAGACTCAGAGGAATCACTAACTCCTTGACCTTTATAGGGAGGATAAACATTAAAGCCTCTGTAAGGCAGGGATATAGGTCCTAGCAAGAAAAGATGCAGGAAAAGAAGACAAGAAAAAAAAAAAAAAAAGCTTTTTTTATGGAGTCCCTTCAGTTTCCTTGTCTCAGAATGATTCAAGGAAGGGGTCATGAGCCAAGGAGTGCTGCCAGCCTCCAGAAGCTGGAAAAGGCAGGGAACATTCTCTTCTTGAGTCTCCAGAGGGAATCAGCCCCTGAAGACACCTTGACTTGAGTCTAGTGAAACTGACAGCAGCATCTCACCCTAGAACTGTAAACTAATAAATCTGCACTGTTAAAAAAAAAAAAAAAAAAAAACACAAAAACCTCTTTTTAAAGAACAATATGTGCATTGAATTTGGAATTTATTGATTGTGACACCATGTGTAGCCAATATCTGTAAATGAGTTTTGAAAGATTAATGGAAGGAAGGAAGGAAGGAAGGAAGGAAGGAATTTCAGACCACCTGTTGGTAGTAAACTTACTGAGTAAAGCCTCTGAAACATGTAGTCTCTTTTTCCCTGACTGTGGTAATTTAAAAATATGCCTGACAAAAAAAAAAAAAAAAAAAATCTGCAAATTCTTTGACACTCCTTCCACCAAAAGGTAGACTCTAATTCTTCCCACAAAGCTGAGCAGGACTTAGTAACTTGCTCCAAATGAGTAGTTGCTACATGACTTCGGAGGCTAGTTTAAAGTGTTTGCCAAATACAAGTGGAATGTTTGCTTGTTTGTTTGTTTTATGTGATTGTTAGCTCAATAAGTCTTCCAAGAAGTTGTCTTGTTTGAGAAATCATGTGATGAACTTGACCTTGAAGCTTCTAGACATGCACTAGAACTACTCAACTTTGGAAGGACACTGCCAGAAGGTACACAGAAGAGTGACTGGTATTGTTATTACTTACCTCCCATATCTTTCTCAATGGGTCACCAGACATTCTATGGTTTCTATTACATATTATTTATTTGCTGATGATCTCCAAATCTGCAGTCTGGCTCTCTCTTCTAAATACAAAGCCAAGGGGCACCTGGGTGGCTCAGTTGGTTGAGCAAGAGACTCTTGGTTTCTGCTCAGGTGAGAATCTCAAAGAGTCATGAGATCAAGCCTCATATAGGGACTCTGTCAGAGAATCTCTCCTTGAGATTTTCTCTCTCTCTCCCTCTGCTCCTCCTCCAGATCATGCTCTCTCATAAATAAACAAATGAACAAACAAACAAACAAACAAACCCAAATATTTAATAGCCTACTGGAGAAATCTACTTCAACTACGGAATCATCAAGCTCAATCTGAAATGTCTCAACTCTAAAGTGAGTCATCGTCTGCCTCTTCTGCTCACCCTTCACTCGATTCCCTGTGACCCCCACGGTTCCCCTCACAGTGTTGGCACCAGCATGGCCAATGAGAAACTGTCCTCTTCACCTGTTCCTTTCTTACTTTTGTCCATATTCAATTAATCGCCCACTCCCATAAATTCTATCTCACATCATCCCATTTTTTGAGTCATTCCACTCTAATCTGAGATGCCAGCTCACCTCTGCTTTTGGTCTTGCGTTTCTCTAGTTCATTCTCCACCCTGTAGTGGGAGTGAGCTTTCTAAAGCACAAATCTGATCATCATTACTCCTTCAATCAGAACTTCTCATGAGTTCCTCATCCTCTTGAGGATAAAAATTTAAATCCAGTCCTGTGGCTTACAAGGCCATCACATGCCCCTGCTCCAGCTACCCCTCTGGTTCTTATCTCCAGACATTGTTTCCTTTGTACTGTTACAAATCAGGCATGGTGAACTATCACTCTTTTCTGGTTCATCTGTCTTTCCTTTATCTGAGCCATTTCATATACTATTCCATACTCCTGAAATGTTCCTTATATTCATCCTCCCTTTGTCCAGTTCCAATCTGTGCCCAACTCTTACCCCCCCACACACACCCCAACTAAGCTACACAAGCTATGTGCACCTCAGTTTTGTACTCAAACCTATTATGGGGGGAGAAGAGACCTCAGCAGACCCAGAACACTCTAGGCTACAGGACAAGTTTGTCCCTAAGGTACATCATTCAACTACCTCCTCTTGTTCTGAATACAGGACCTCCCCCACCCCACCACCAGTTTTTCAATTATAATTGGCTTCCCAGGCAGTTTTGTCTGTAAAGAGGAAATGTACTGGTCCTGTTGATGCAAACATAACAATCCACATGAATATTTTATTGCCCATTGTAAATTAATAAAATGACATTTCAGTCTCGGTGAGCTTGGATAATATGAGTTTGCCAAGAGAAAACTTTACTTTCAATGTGCTGATGAAAGTTCAAGTTTTGAGCCTGCAAAGCGAAGATTCGGAGCTTGTACCACAGTGAATTTACCAATGTAAATGTACTTCCTGATGTCTCTTGACAGCCAGTTGGCCTCCCTGGGCTGCATAATTAGAATGATGAGTTGCAGAGAATTTAGACCTACCACACTTCCATGTCCCCCCTACGATTTGATAGGAACTCAGTGCTAGAACATTCCAGAAACCATCTATTTCAGCACTACATTGCTTAAACCCATAGACAGCTTTAGAATAGTCTGAAAACCTAAAGTAGAATATTATAGTCAGGATTCAAAGAAATGGTCCTTTATAATTTACTAATGTGAAAATGTCTTGCCATAGATATGGTGGGATGAGTGAGGAATGAAAGATGATAAAGTACTTTACTTATTATTATTAATAGTTAAATTATTATTGTGTAAAAAATACTTCAGGGGAGTGAGGCACTCCCACACACACTTTCTCTGTATCTTTCGGTATTTTAAAAAGAAAGAAAGAAAACAGAAAACAAAAAACAAAAAAAAACAGGGTACCTGAGTGGCTCAGTTGATTTAAACTCCTGACTCTTGGTTTCAATTCAAGTCATGATCTCGGGGTTGTGAGATTGAGTCCTGTGTGGGGTTCCATACTCAGTGGGAACTCTGCTGGAGTTTCTCTCTCTATCTGTCAAATAAATAAATAATAAAAATCTTTGGGGGGAAAAAAAACCTCTTTTCTTTATTAAGAGAGAAAAAAATCTCCCTGATAACTCAGATCAATCATCTCATTCATGTTATCATTTCTAAATAATATTGAAATATTTAATATCATCATTGGCAAGATTACATAAAAAATGCATGGAACACTTTAAAAAAATGCTTTAAGGACGATGCTTGTTACAGGTTAGTTGACTAAACTATGGGATCCCAAAAGATATTTCATTAGACAGATTTTAGTCAACATATAAAACGGACAAGCAAATGAATTAATCTAGTGAGAAAATTAAAGAAGATCTTGGAGGAAAATAGTCTCCTTTCTCTCCCTTTTACCATGGATGTGAGGAAAAACTTCCTCTACCTGATTCTCAGCTTAAGTACCTGGGGATCTGGAAACTAAAGTAACAGAAGACAGGTTAGCAGGTGAAAAGGCGAACAATTTTTATTGATGTTAGTATTTACCTGTGCATAAGGACATCACAAAGAAGAAGAAAGAGGAGGAGAAAAAAGAGGTAGAAGAAAAGAAAGAGGAGGAAAAGAAGAGGAAGAAGAGAAAAACCAAAGAAGTGGTTGGATTTGCAGGCTAATGTGTCATTTTAACAGAGAGGGATATGTTGAGAAGTGACTAGACAAAGGGGAGGGGTGTAGTTATCTGTGGCAGATAACTGGGAAAGTGACTAGTGTGGGGGCCACTCTGGCAGGCAAATAATTTTGAGCTGAAGGCAATCGAGACCCTGTAGGCTCAACAGAAACTTTTACCCCTCCATTAATCACATAGAGGAATCTAAATTGGAGGTCTTTCCCAGAATAAGGGTCATTAGCAGAGATAAATTTTATCTGAGTGACCCATCCGGTAGTCCTGGGCAAACATCTGTTTACCAAACATTTACTCTTTTTCATCTTCCTATGAACGGCAGTCCCTTCCTTTGAAGTCCCAGACTCCTCCCCCTTTCTTAATTCAGAATGACAAACAAACCTCATTTTGCCTGACTGTCTTTGGAATTTCCATGTCTTGTGGTTTTCCCATACATAAGTACATAACGCTATTAAGTTTGATTTTCTTCTGTTAGTCTGTCTCATGCTAATTTGATTCTTAGTTCATCTAGAAGGCCTTTAAAGGAGAGAGGAAATCTTGCTCTCTGGTACTGGCAAATAGAAGTCTTGCCCCTGGCTGGGTGGGTGGAATGCTAACTTACCCTTCTAGTTTGGCACTGTCCCATTCTAATCAACTTTGCTCAAATAAACTCTTTCAAGTTTTAATATGTCCTACTTTATCTTGTAACAAGAAGTAAGGATAGCTCTCCTCACCTGGTACAGGGGAGGGAAGTCTATGTCTGGCTTTTAGGCAGAAAGAGGGAGGGCAGAGAACTCTGTTATAAAGATGATTTAAGAATTTAGGTTCTATGGACGAACTTTATTTAACACTTCATGAAGTGGACAGTCTTCTTTCGGAGAACTGCAAAATGGGGCAGAAGGCAGGGGCGCCTGGCGGGCCCAGTGATAAGAGCATGTGTCTCTTGATCTTGAGTTTGTGAGTTCAAGCCCCATGTTGGGTGTAGACATCACTTAAATAAATAAAACTTAAAAAAAAAAAAATCAGCACAGAAGGCAAGAAGCTTTTATAGGATAAAGAGCCAGGAAGAGACAAATGGAAAATACCTGATAGGCAGGGTCCACACCATCAATTTCAGGGAGAAGTCCCATACTTTCCCTGGACTTTGGGGATTGATTGACTGGGTACACGGTGCTTCTGGTCAAGCTCCAACGGAAAGATTATCTAAGCTTTAATTGGCTTTTGTGGCAGCCTCGCTCCCTGCCCTCCCTAGGAGCAGCTCCATCTTGGGCCCAGAAATTTATTTCAATGGCCCTTGATTCTGTCTGCTGTTTCTCAATTGCCTTTAGCTCAAAATATGCCCAAGTGGCATGGTCTGAACCCCTTCAATCTAAAACACCTTTCCCAAGGTATAGAGCATAGCGGGGCCTTCAAAAACAATGATTAGGTTGCCCAATTCATTTGAAATCCAGATGGGAATTTGGTTCTGATGGGTTGCAGAATATGTCACCCCAAAATACACCTCTTTGGCATAAGGGTTATTTAGAGCTGATTATTTTGAGAAGTAGCTGATGCAGAAGCTGAGAAACAGGAAGTAAGTTATCCCTTTGCAAGGAAATCTGTTTGTAAGAGTGTCCCCTCTCAGTACTAGGAAGAGGGGGTACTGCTCCTCCTGGTTACCTCCCGTAACTGTTCCCCCCCCAACACCAACCTCCCAGCGATGGACCAACACACAAACCTTTTTTTCTTTCATATTTACCTGAAGATGACTTTTAAACTGGCTTAGGCTTCTTAGGGAGTCGCTGATTTCTCCCTGGCTATCCCCTATGTGTACATAGGTATGTCTGTGAAAACACTTCTATTTGTTTCTCTTCATCTGACTTTTATTACAGGCGTCTCAGCCAATGAACGGTAAAAGGAAAGTTATTTTTTTCCTCCCCTACCATGCATTCGAGAAACTACTGCACACTGCAGGGTTTCTTTTCCTACAGTGTCTGTGGTTCTTGGTCATGCTGCTTAGAAGAATGAAGAGGTAAACCAGACGGAAAGTGCTGGGCAATAAGGCAAAGTTTATTGGGCAACAGCACAAAGGTCTCAAAGAGGTAGTGGACCCGAGAAGGTTGCCTTGGAGGGTCTAAGTCTAGGGTTTTTTAAGAGATTGTTGGAGGGCTGTTTTAATCTGATTGACTTTCCCTGCCTACCAACCAATCAGGTTTTTGTCCACGTGCTCATCTACCTATCAGATAGTTGTTTATGTGGGGAAGAGTGGTATAGAATAACAAAATGGCGTCTTTTTCCTTTTAAGGGTGGTTTCCTCTAAGGGACTAGCCCTTTTCTGCCTTTCTTCCGACTCTCCTCCATTAACTGCATTATAAAGTCCAAGGATAAAATTTGTTTAAAAAACAAAATTCAGCCAAGTAAGTTGAATGTTAAAGATCTAATTGGCTTTATCCAATAAGTCATGAATCAGGCAGCACCCTCTAGCAAAGACAAGGAAGCTCTCCACAAGTTGTAGAAAATGGAAGTTTTTTATGGGCCAAAGGGAGGGGAGGGTGGGACAAGGAAATTTAGGTCAGATTACTCCAGGAAAGTTTACCTTCCCCTAGAGGAAGGCAGGGAATCTCATCATGGAGATTACCTCACTAGTACTGACCAGGAAATTCCAGACTGACTGGATTAAAATTCCACCTCTGGGAGAGGCTGGAACTACCATTAGGCAAGGTATTTAGTGTTGGCGGGACCTAGCAAAAGTGATCCTGTTTTGGGCCCATTTTTTCTTTTTAACAAATGTAAAGCTCATAATAAATAATTTCATCTTGTGGTGGGAAATTAGTGACAAAAACCATCTTTAAATTCTTTTATATACTGAAGAAAAATTCTAAGATAGTATGTAACCAATTTAGTGGAGTAATTTTTAGTTGCAAGGTTTAAGGTATTGTTATGTAAACCAAGATTTCTGTCCATCTATGTTGACAATCTTGATGAGTTCAAAACACTGTGTGGCAGACTAGAATAAAGAGATCCATTGTATCTTCTGCTCTGACTTGGAGAGTTGAAGACACTTGGAAAAACCAATTCATTTTTTAAACCTGCATAGTATTTGCTGAACCTCCTTAGGAAGTTGGCTTGAATCATTGTGCCAACAGTTTAAAGGGAACTGTATCTATTTTTGTTTTCATTTTATTGTATTTCATTGGGGGGAGCATATTTTTTCCTGTTGTTTGGGACATTATTAACTGCTAACTTTTTGCAGAAGTGGGTTCACTCATAAATCCTCTAAAGAAATGTTTCCCAGATCTTTGTATTGCCAACTGCTCACTCTTAACAGTTAGTTTAGGAAGTTTCTTTTTCAAGCAAAAAAGCACTATTTGAGACCTAGGTTGACTAGAAAACAACATTTAGTTGTGGTCATAAAGTGTTCCATTATACTGTAGAATAAAGATTAAATACAGGTGGGTAAGAATCCATTTTGATTTGAAAAAGCTCTGCTAAGTACAATTTTTCAATAGTGAGAAACGCCATTCTATTAAACATTGTAAACATCCTGTATTGCCTTAACGTAATTGACATAATGATATAAAGTTGCAATGGTTACTTACTTATTCTACATTACTTTGTTTTGTAACTTTTTGTTGCAAGGAGAAAGTAACTCAACAGAAAGCTCGCAGATAACCTGTATTGAGCACTTACTAGCGCTGTTGGGAGCTTCTTACATCAGCTCATTTATTCCTCACACTAATCCTATGAGACAGAGAGAAATTAAATAACTTTTCCAAACCAAAAAGTGGTTGAGCCCAGATTTGAAGGCAGGTAGGTGGTCTAACTCCAGAGCTTGACCCAGTAATGATTTCAAATGCTTGAATACCTAGTGGACTGGTATAAAACACCAGTAAAGTAGGCAATATTATTTGAGAAGTTGAAATGTTTTATTTATTTACCTATTGCTAAAGTGGTTAAACAAGGAGGCCATTGATGAGGTGGCTTTAATGCCACCCAAGCAAACCAAAACCTAAGCCTGCGATGCTTCAAGATTAAGAAATCAAAACCTGAGAACAACCAATCACAAACAGTCAATTAGACTTTTCTAAATAAGGCAAATGTATAGGTTAGAGCCAATCAAATCATTCCCTTGCTTTGCTCCCACACCTCATCTAGAAGTCTTTCCCTGAGCTTCTATGGGTGGAGTGCTGCCAACCACATTTCACTGGACATTGCCAGATTCAAATGGATTTCTGCTCAAATAAATTTAAAAAGTTTAATATGCTTCAGTTTATCTTTTAACACTATATATATTTTTAGAAGATTTATTTATTAGTTTATTTATTTGAGAGATGGACAGATAGAGCATGAAGCGAGGGGAGGCAGAGGGAGAGGAATAAGCACACTTCCTGCTGAGCATGGAGAATGATGAGGGCTTGAGGTAGGGCTTGATCCCAGGACCCAGAGACCATGACCTGAGCCGAAGTCAGACCCTTAACCAACTGAGCCAACCAGGTGTCTCAATTTACTTATTTGACAGAGAGAGCTAGAGAGCACAAGCAGGGGGAGCTGTAGAAGGAGAGGAAGAAGCAGGCTCCCCGCCGAGCAAGGAGCCTGAAGTGGGGCTCGATCCCAGGACTCTGGGATATCGACCTAAGCCAAAGGCAGACAATCAACCATCTGAGCCACCCAGGTACCCTATACACACACACACACACACACACACACACACACACACACACACACACACACATATATATGTATTTTTAAAACAGTCTTAATAACCTTTCATCCCTTATAACTGTATGGTCCTCATGATCTCCATTTTTATTTTTTTTTAAGTTTTTATTTATTTATTTGACAGATCACAAGTAGGCAGAGAGACAGGCAGCGAGAGAGGGGGAAAGCAGGCTCCCTGCTGAGCAGAGAGCCCGATGTGGTGATTGATCACAGGACCCCAAGATCAGGACCTGAGTTGAAGGCAGAGGCCTAACCCACTGAGCCACCCAGGCGCCCCATGATCTCCATTTTTAATGTCTACTATTCCACCAACATTAGAATATTTAAAACAACCTACAAGGGTTTGTTTTTCTTTTAAGTTCTTGTTTTATTTTTTTAACATACATATTTTGAAATATCTGTATTTTTTACTTTTTGGTTGTTCACTAAAGATGGTTTGCAAATCAGAGCTCAGTAAATCAATTCTATATGATCATATAGAATTTTCAGAAAGTTAAAAACCCTGATATAGAGTCAAAGAGATGTTTATCTCATTAATGAAAGAGCCAGAAAGGTGATAAACCGTAGGGCATAGGACCGACAAACTATTTCTAGTCACTGAGGAAAAAAATGCTGGAATAAGTTTACTAAATTACATAAAAATTGATTAATGCCCCACAGCGCAATAAATCTAATCTTTGGGTTGTAATCTCTTCTACTGGGCACAAATCATTTGTATCTCTAGGGGACAAGGTTATTCACATTGCTATCACTTACAGATTATTCACATCAATCACTGTCTGGTGTTCTACAATTTACCATCTATTCTTACAGTCATTTTTGCCATTTGTCACTCTAATGTTACATATTTTACATATTTATCTTGTTTATTGTCTACTTCCTCCATTAGAATATAAAGGCAGAGTATTTTCCCTCTTTTGTATACTATAGTATACCTGAAACAGTGCATATAAAAGGTATATAAAAGGTACTCAAAAGTATGTGTTGAATGAATAAATAAGTAAAATCAAAGAAGGATGTGGTTCACTTTGGCTTTAAGAACACAAACCATTTTAAGAGGAAAATTTGAAAAAATATAAAGTAAATAGGCCCACAGTAAATTAAAAAGTAAACTAAATTGTGGTTACCTGAAGGATACCCAAGCTCTCAATAGTGATGCTTAAATAGAGGCAATTTCCTGACCAACTGTCTACAGACAGATTAATAGAAATGACATATGATGAGGTAGAAAAACAAGCAGCATCTGTAGAAAATCTGTTAGCCCCTCACTTTCAAGGTGAAAGTGGAGAAGAAATGTGTGGGTTCTCTGAACAGGGCTGGGATGTGGGGTGGTGGTGGCCGGGACACCTGTTCCAGATTGTGAATTTCACCAAGATAAATCCCACCTCAAGCAGCCACTCATTGTTGAAGATGACCAGAATATACCACCCCAAAATATGCTACTGTGGCATAATGATTATTTTGAATCAAAGGCAATTAAGATACTATAGTCATGGGAAAAAACTCTCTGCCCTTCCCCATATAACTAAAAGCAGGGTAAACTTTGCCATTCTAAAGATGTCTCCTTCTCCTGTACCAGGAAGAGAAAAACAACTCTTAATCCCCGGGACTCTTAATCACTCGAGACAGCTCGACTCTTACCAGACCCGAGACTGGTACCTGATTAATTTGTGTGACAAACTTTGCAAAATGTTATTATCTTCCATCTTTCTAGAAGCTCAGATCCCTTTTCTTGTCCCTTCTCCACAATGTATTGCTCTTTGTTAAAATGATATATAAGCCTTTGGGTCTGATCTCCTCTTTTGGGCCTTCACTTCATTTCTATGAGGACTCTCACACACATATAAAATAAACCTTCTCTGTTTATCTGTCTTTGGTCATTTCAATTTGCAGGACTCCAGGCACCAAACTTAAGAGAGTAGAGGAAAAACAATGTTGCTCTCCTAATTTTCCAGCCACAAATCCCCCTTGCTGGCATCTACTGTGAAAATCAGGTCATATTTTTGACATCATATTTTTAAGGCTATCACCTAAATCTCTTAAATCACTTGATCAGTAATATATTAAGTCAAGTCATTCTAAAACATTTGGTAATTATATGAAAAAAAGGAATTTATTGAGATAACTCCAAATTGACAATCATGTATAAACATTTTGTTGTCTCAATTATAGACTTTTCTTCATACCATAATAAGAAAATATCTCTTAAATGATTCCCTGCATCCTGAAAAAACCCACACACATAGAGTATTTGATTCTCTCTTTAGCATAGAAACTTGTAAAATCAAATTTCTAGTCTATAGGCACCTATTAAAATAAGGTAGTAACTCCCATAACTTTTTAAATGTTAATATTTTTATGATACAATTCTATTTCTAGTTGTTATAATACACTTATGAGCTTTATCCCAGGGACTGAAGAACTTTTTCTGTAAAAGGCCAGATAGTAAATATTTTAGGACTTGCAAGTCATATCATCTCTGGGTCAGCTACTCAATTCTGCTGTTGTATTGTGAAACAGCCATAGACAATACCTAAAGAAATGGGTATAATTGTGTTTTAATAAAACTTTATTTGTGGACACTGCAATAAGAATTTCACATAGTTTTCATGTGGGATAAATATTCTTCCTTTTTTTTTTTTAACTATTTAATGTTAAAACAATGCTTAGTTTCTAGCTTACAAGCTAGGCAGCAGGCAAGATCTGACCCTCAGGCTATGGTTTGCCAACATAGCGTATATAAAATGTATACATAAAATTTTAAGAAGAAGTTAAAGGAGGGGCACCTGGCTGGCTCATTTAGAACAGTATGCAACTCTTAATCTCAGGGTCATGAGCTTGAACCCCACATTGGGTGTAGAGATTACTTAAATAAATAAAAACTTTTTTTTTTTTAAAGATTTTATTTATTTATCTGACAGACAGAGATCACAAGTAGGCAGAGAGAAAGGAGGAAGCAGGCTCCCTGCTGAGCAGAGAGCCCGATGCGGGGCTTGATCCCAGGACCCTGGGCTCACGACCTGAGCTGAAGGCAGAGGCTTTAACCCTCTGAGCCACCCAGGCGCCCCAAATAAGAACTTTTTTAAAAAAGTAATAACGTTATTGAATTTTTTTTCTATTTTTATTGAGATGATCATATTGCCTTTAATCTCTTGATGTAGCAAATCACACTGATTTTCTTTCTTTTCTTTTTTATTGGGTGGGGGGCAGGGGAGAGGGAAAGAATCTTAGCAGGCTCCACACCCAGTGCGGGCTGGACAGCGGGGTGGGTTGCAGGTTGAGCTTACAACCCTGAGATCATGACCTGAGCTGAAATCAACAGTTGGACACTCAACTGACTGAACCGCCCAGGTGTCCCATACACTAACTGATTTCCTAATGTTGAACCAATCCTGCAGCCTTATAATCAACTTAGCAATGTTATATGGTCTTTATCTATGTCTTGTGGTATTCAGTTTGCTAATATTTTGTTTTAGGATTTTTGGCATTTGTGTTTGTAAATGCAAGGGCTTATAAATTGCATTTCTTACACTGAACTTGTCTGTTTTTCATATCACCATTATACCAAACTTCAGAAAATGAGTCAAGGACTGTTTCTCCTCATTTTCTATCCCTTGAAAGTGTATTAGAACTCACTAATAAAATTGTCTGGGCTTGGTGGGTTTCCTTTCATGCATGGAAAGATGTTAAAATACCAATTCAATTTTTTATTATTTTAATCACTTTCCCTAAATTTGTTCATTTGTGCATTCTTTCCTTTTAATTTCTGTTTATCATTTATTATTTCATTATTGTATGTAATATAATATTGAATTACATATTGAATATTCACATTATATTCCTTTTTCCCCACTCTCTTTGGTTTTATTCTTTTTTTAAAGATTTATTTGTTTATTTGAGAGAGAGACACACACACACACACACAAAGACCGAGATGGGGTGAGGAAGGGGCAGAGAGAATCCCAAATAGACTCCGTGCAGAGGTGACACAGGGCTTGATCTCATGACCCTGAGATCATGACCTGAGCCAAAACCAAGAGTGGGGCGCTCAACTAACTGTGCCACCCAAGAGCCCCTTGTTTTAGTATTTTTTTTTAAGATTCTTATTTATTTATTTGAGAAAGAGACAGTGAGAGAGAGCACGAGAGGGGAGAAGGTCAGAGGGAGAAGCAGACTTCTGATGGAGCTGGGACCTTGATGCAGAACTCAATCCCAGGACTCTGGGATCATGATCTGAGCCAAAGGCAGTTGCTTAATCAACTGAGCCACCCAGACACCCAGTCTTTTGATCTCTTTTCCAATCTCATAGATTTGAGATTAGTGTAGCTCATTAACTTTTTGGTATACTTTTCTTTCTAATATAAGCATAGCGAATTATGCATTTTCCTCTAAGAATTCCTCTCCAGAATGTTTGATACGTATTTTCATTACCATCCAAATTTAAGTATTATAAAATTTCCATTACAATTTCTTCTCTGAGCCATGTTGTTTTAACAAGTATGTTTATAACATTTCCAATCATGTAATATTTTTAAAAATCTTTTAACATGCATTCTTAACTCAATCACATTGTATTTAGAAAATATGGTCTGTGTATTCCCGCTCTTTTAAAAAAATTCTTTTATTTATTCTTTTTTTTTTTTTTTTCCAGAAAGAGAGAGAGTGTGTGTGTGTGAGTGTGGGGAGGGGCTGAGGGAGAAGGAGAGAATCTCAAGCAGACCCCACTTGGAACATGGAGCCTGACTCGGGGCCAGAACCCATGACCCAACACCACGACCCAAGCTGAAACCAAGAGTTGGACGCTCAATTGACTGAGCCACCTAGGTGGCCCTGCATAGACCAGTTCTTTAAAAAGTTCTCAAACTAGTTTTTTGGCCTGGTAAGTTTTGACATAAATGTTTTACGGCAAACTGCCAGGAATGTAAGTAATTCAGTTGTCGGGTATGGGGCTCTACATGTGTTTATTAGATCAAGCTTGTTAGTTGTACTGTTCAGATCTTCTGTATTTCCATTGCTATCTTTTATGGTTGACCTATTAATTATTGATACAGATGTATCAAAGTCCCCATTATGGTAGTGGATTTCCTGAGACTCCTTGCAGTCCTGGCAACTTTCACGTTGAGTATTTTAAAGCTGTGCTATGAGGCCCATAGAACCTTGAATTATTAAATCTCAATGAAACTGATCTTCTATCCACATGTGTATCCTTACCACAGTAGTGCTTTTTGCTTTAAAAATCTAATTTGTCTAATATGAATATAGTCATGCTACCTTTGTATTGGTTAGTATTTGCTTAGTATATATTTTTACATCCTTTGACTTTTAGTCTTTCTCTCTTTTTTTAATGACTTCGGCAGCAGTGTGCTGGCAGATGCTTAACAATGAGCTCTCTGGGGAGGGGAGTGGAGCCTGATTTCTAGCATTTACTGGTTTCTGTTGTGTCAACGCTCCCCCCGGATTTCAAGATAAAATTCAGGACACCCAGTTAAATCTGAACTTCAGATAAGCGAGGAATCATTTTTTATATAAATACATCCCAAATATTGCATGGAACATGCTTGTATTTAAAAAGTATTTGCTATTTATTTGAAATTCAAATTTAACTGGTTGTCCTGTATTTTTACTTGCTAAATCTGGCAATCCTACTCCCACCAACATGTCATTGACTGCAAAGTTGGGAAGAAATGTTCATAATCAACTGGTTTTAAAATAACTTCTATTAAAACATAATTCCCACATTACACAATTCACCCATTGGAATGGACGGTTCATCAGTTTTAATATATTCAGATTTACACACCTGCTACCACAACCCTCAATTTTCAAAGATGTTCATCACCCAAAATGAACCCTTGTACTTATTAACATTCACTAACCTCCAACCATCTCCTCTGTTCCTGTCCTAGGCAACTGCTGATTTATTTTCCATCTTTATGGATTCGCCTCTTCTGGACATGTCACATAAATGGAATCATACAATATGCTGTGTGTGCGTGTGTGTGTGTGTCTGTCTGTCTGTCTGTGTTCTTTCACCTAGCACGTGTCTTCAAGGTCCATATGTGTTGTAGCATATATCAATATTTCATTGTATAAATATACAACATTTATTTATCTATTTATCAGTTGATGAACATTGATTGTTTCCACATCAGGGCAATTATGAAAAATGCTGCTGGAACAGTCAGCTCTTGTGAGCTGTAAGAGCCCTAGTACCACCACCATCATCCTCCCATCCTCCACCCCCGGCCTCCCCCAAGTTGAGGTGTTTCTTAGAGATGGCATAGGGTGCCATATTATAATCGCCTATTACCTGTCTCTGTCTCCATCTATCTGATCGGCTACACAAAAAGGATACTGTTTGCTATAATTACATTTCCTAATGCAGTTGCCTGATATTTGATGCTTACTTAATATTGTGTGCGTGAATGAGGTACAGTATGGTGGTTAAGAAAGAAGACTTTTGAGTCATTTAAATCTCACCTATGCCACCTATGTAAATGCAGCAAAGCAAGCAGGTTAATGTTTCTAAGACTTGGTTTTTTTCCTGGTAAGACATGAAGGACACTGGCACCTCCCTAGTAGGATTTTATGAGCATTTACCATGTGCCTGGCACATTTTAGAACTCAATAACAGACAGTTACTGTTACTTGTGTCAGACATTGATAACCCATCGGATCCGGTGATCTCCCAATTCCTTGGCCATAGTCATCCCCTTCACAAGGTGTGACCTACTCCCAGGACCACCTTTGGATTTGTCATCACCCAAAGCTACTTCATTGCAGATAAACTGAACTCCGAGATTCCAGTCTCTGATAACAACCTTACTCAAGGAAACTGCATAACCAACATTGAGATTGTTCTTTTCAAAAACAAAATAAGACCAGTTTAGGAAGAAAATACTATCTAGTTATCATATGTATTTCTGCTCTGATAAGCAAGGTGGAATGTTTTCAGTTGATCGGAAATATGCATTTCTTTTGTGACTTTTTATGTCTTTTGCTCATTTTCTACTAGTATGTTAACCTCTGTCCTTTGGATTTGTAGGAACACTTTATGTATTAGGAATATTCATCCTTTGTCCAGGATATATTTTATAATTGATTTTTCCAACTTTGCCTTCATCTTTTAGCTTTTCATGGTACTTTTAAACATACAGAATTTTTCTTATTTCTAGGAAGTAATAAATATCAAATTTGCCTATTAAAGTTATATGACTTAGAATGTGAAATTTCCACATATGTTCACTTTCTGCCCACTCCGTGAAAACCACTGGTAATGATTAAGTATATCCCCAAAACACATGTATTTATATTCAATATATATCACCAACTGTCTGCTCTTTTCCACTTTTTTTTTTTAAAGATTTTATTTATTTATTTGACAGAGAGAGATCACAAGTAGGCAGAGAGGCAGGCAGAGAAAGAGGGGGAAGCAGGCTCCCCGCTGAGTGGAGAGCCCAATGCGGGGCTCGATTCCAGGACCCCGGGATCACGACCTGAGCCGAAGGCAGAGGCTTAACCCACTGAGCCACCCAGGCGCCCCTCTTTTCCACTCTTAATACTGCCAACTGGTCTAGGCCACCATTATCTCTTGCCTCTCTTCCTCCCCTTCCTCTCTAAGTCATTATTCACA
Organism: Martes martes; assembly: GCF_963455335.1. Classification (NCBI taxonomy): domain Eukaryota; kingdom Metazoa; phylum Chordata; class Mammalia; order Carnivora; family Mustelidae; genus Martes; species Martes martes. The sequence goes on along the minus strand of NC_137895.1, from coordinate 27,329,389 downwards.
TAACAGTCAGAATGGTCATATTTAACATAAATGGCTCTTTTCTAAATATACACTAGCATACAGGTCATTAACACACAGTGCATACATACTATTCAGCTCTCTGTTCTATTCTCACTTAACAATTTATGTTGAACTTCTGTCTTCAGATGTTGCAGTAGTATTCAAAACTAAGTTTAGCTCCTATACTTGAACTTTTTACCATTCTGCCACACCAAAGACCTGAAATACACACATACATACATACATATATATATATATATATATATATATATATATATGATATTTAAAGGGCTTCTTAATTTAAGTTTTAATTAAATTTTTATTATAGAAAAAAAATTTTAAGATTTATCTATTTGTTTTAGAGAGAGAGTGTATAAGCAGGGGGAGAGGTAGAGAGAGAGGAAGTTTTTTTTAAAAGATTTCCTTGCTTATCTGAAATTCAAATTTAATTGGGCATCCTGTATTTTTACTAAATCTTGTGGCCCTATGCCTGTCATTGGTCCAAGGTGGCTGTTCCAGCTGTAATTTTCTTTCAGCCATGGGAAGGGGAAGCATATCTCCAGTTCTATTAAGGGCAGAACCTGGACATGTCACATATTTCTACTTTTATCCCATGGTCCCTGAATCACATGGCCTCACAGAGCTTCTAGGGAGGCTAGAAAATGGAGTATTTTGCTGGGCAGGTAGCTGGCCATCTAAAACCCTATTTCTATGGAAGAACAGAAAAATGGTTATCATGGAACAACTAGTGGCCTGACATAGATAACAATCCCTCCATCACCAGATACAGTCACTAGAGGTACCCAACCCCTTTCCCCATTCCAACCCATGGATGGGCACGTGACCCACACAGGGCCACTTGGCAATTCTGTCTCTGAAACTGAAATGTTGAGCAAAATGATGCAGAGACTTCAAATAGTCCATTCATCCTGATTGTAGTGACCTGAGGAATTTAAACATTATGGCTTTATGTTATTCAGATCTCTACTAGAGTTTTCCTGGTCCCTGAGCTTGTCCTAAGTGTTGCCTTCCCAGATCCAGATTGTCCTTGCATGCTCTAAGATTTCTTTTCCCCCCTTAAGTTATTCAGAATTGTTTTCTGTGACTAGCAATTATAGAACTCCAACTGATCAAAGGTCAAGTCTGGATGGATTTCAAGGTGAGGAGAAATAAAACCAGTTCCCCACCCCTGTGGATTTCTGTCTAAGCACATTTCACTTCAGCATTGCAGTCTTCAGACTTAAAAGTAAAAAGGCAACTATAACATCAAAGACAGTAACTTAAATAGAGAAAGAAATGAAAATGAAATCTGATTAAGCTAACATTAGCATTTCCTCTGTGCCTCCTTGCAGACATTACTGATTTCTCTAATATTTGCAGCTACTCTTCGCTTCATTAAGTTTTATATGTATTATCTGATTAAATGCTTGCAGCAACAATAATAAGGCATTCTTATTATTCCCATTTTGCAGATGGGGAAAATGGGGCTTAGAAAGTTAAGTGGCTTGCCTAAGGTCACATAACCAGTAACAGTTGTAGCTAGTATTCAAAACTAAGTTTAACTCCTACACTTGAACTTTTTACCATTCTGCCACACCACAGACCTTAAAAAAATAAAAATAAAAATATTTGATATTTAAAGATCTTCTTAGTTTAATTTTTAACTAACTTTTTATTACAGAAATTTTTTGTTAAATATTTATCTATTTGTTTTAGGGAGAGAGTGCACAAGCAGGAGGAAAGGCAGAGGGAGAGGAAGAGAGAGAGAGAGAGAGAAGCAAACTCCCTGCTGAGTGGGGAGCCCGACTCGAGGCTCTGTCTCAGGACCCCAAGAACATGACCTGAGCTGAAATCAAGAGTCAGACACTTAACCAGAGCCACCCAGGCGCCCCACAGAAAGTTGTACATATGTAAGAATAGAATAGTATAATGCAGCATCCCCATACCCATCACCTAGCTCCAACGCTCATTCCCATCCTACCATTCTTTTTTCAGGGATCCTCTCCTCAAATGCACACTTCATTTTCCTTTATCTTACAGTATTTAAAAATGAATCCCAGACATCCTCTCTCATCACCTATAAATGCCTTACAATGTTTCTCTAGTGTATGAGAACTTAAAAGAAAAAAAGCATAATAGCATTATCATGCCCTCCCAAATTCATAAACATTCCTTCATACATTTAATATCCAATGCAAGTTCAACCTTCCCTGATTGTCTCAGAAATATCTTTTTACAGTTATTCTAATGAAAATTCAAACACAGGGCACACGTTACATATTTAGACATTCTCTTAGGTTTCTTTTAATTTATGACAATTCTCCTTCTCTTTTTTTCTTTTAAGCCACGTGTTTGTTGAAGAGAAAAGGGATTTTGTTCTGTGGGATTTTTTTTTTTCCTTTTCACATCAGATGGGTAAGGTACCAATTATGTTGTGACAATGTCTGAAGGAGGCACATTCCACATGGTGGCTGAACACCCAGTCATCACACTTGTGAACAACAAAAGGTTCTGTCCTGTGGCATTGCTAATACTCTGAGTTGGCTAATGGCATCCTCCAAGTGTCATTAGCAAGTTCTTCCATCTCCCATCTTTTCCATCATCTGCCAGTTAGTTCAAGAGGTTTGATTAAATTCAGGTTCAAAATTATTATTTTTTTTTTGTTTTGGAAAGACTACTCCATAGGTGGTGTAATAATTACTTTTTAACTAAATGGTGTAACTGCTCTATTAAATGTGCTCAGTCAGTGATTATAATTAGGGAAACAGCTTTTTTTCTCCCACCTCTGCCTTTATTTTATTTTTAAAATTTTATTTATTTATTTATTTACTTATTTAGAGCACAAGCTGGGGGAAGGGGCAAAGAGAGAGAGAGAAGAGAGAAAAAGAGAGAAAGAGAATCTCAAGCAGGCTCTATGTTCCTCAAGCCTGACTCAGGGCTTGATCTCATGGGGCTGGATCTCACAACCCTGAGCTGAAATCAAGAATTGGACACTTGGGGGAGGAGTCAAGATGGCGGAGAAGTAGCAGGCTGAGACGACATCGGGTAGCAGGAGATCAGCTAGATAGCTTATCTAACCATTGTGAACACCTACAAATCCAACGGGAAATCGAAGAGAAGAAGAGCAACAATCCCAGAAACAGAAAATCGATCACTTTCTGAAAGGTAGGACCTGCGGAGAAGTGAATCCAAAGCGACGGGAAGATAGACCCCGGGGGGAGGGGCCGGCACCCGGCAAGCGGCGGAGCGACGGAGCACAAAACCGGGACTTTTAAAAGTCGGCTCCACTGGGAGACATCGCTCCAGAGGCTAAACTGGGGGGAAACCCAGGCGGGGTCAGCATAACCCCAGGACCCGCAGGGTCACAGAAGGACTGGGGGTGTCTGAGTGCCGCAGAGCTCGCAGGTATTGGAGCGGGGAAGCCGGCTATAGCGACAAAGCCGAGGAGTGAGCTCTAAGCCCAGGGTTACCTTGTGCCGGTCGCAGGCTGGGTGGGCTCGGAGCGCGGCCGGAGGCCACAGAGACAAAAGCGACCCGGCGCTTTTCTCCAGCTCCAACAATTGACTGCTTTCCTCGAGGCGCGACCGCAAGCCAGGGAGGCGGGACTGTTGGGCGCTTTGCTCTGAGAGCGCACTGAGGAGCGGAACCCCAAGCTCTCGGCTCCTCCGGGCCGAGAGATTGGGAGGCCGCCATCTTCATTCCCGTCCTCCGGAACTCTACGGAAAGCGCTCAGGGAACAAAAGCTCCCGAAAGCGAACCCGAGCGGATTACTTAGCCCGGCCCCTGGCAAGGGCGGTGCAATTCCGCCTGCGGCAAGGACACTTGAAAATCACTACAACAGGCCCCTCCCCCAGAAGATCAACAAGAAACCGATCCAAAACCAACTTCAGTCACCAAGAACAGCGGAATTCCACAGCAGGAGAAAGCAAATCCTACCTGGACAAAATGACAAGGCGGAAAAACTCACCTCAAAAAAAAGAACAAGAGGCCGTACCGAAGGCTGGAGACCTAATCAATACAGACATAGGTAGCATGACAGATCTAGAGTTCAGAATGACAATTCTCAAGGTTCTAGCCGGGCTCGAAAAAGGCATAGAAGATATTAGAGAAACCCTCTCCGGAGAGATAAAAGCCCTTTCTGGAGAAATAAAAGAACTAAAATCTAACCAAGTTGAAATCAAAAAAGCTATTCATGAGGTGCAATCAAAAATGGAAGCTCTCACTGCCAGGATAAATGAGGCAGAAGAAAGAATTAGTGACATAGAAGACCAAATGACAGAGAATAAAGAAGCTGAGCAAAAGAGAGACAAACAAATACTGGAACACGAGGAGAGGATTCGAGAGATAAGTGACACCATAAGACGACACAACATTAGAATAATTGGGATTCCAGAAGAAGAAGAAAGAGAGAGGGGAGCAGAAGGTATATTGGAGACAATTATTGGAGAGAATTTCCCTAATATGGCAAAGGGAACAAACATCAAAATCCAGGAGATGCTAAGAACGCCCCTCAAAATCAATAAAAATAGGTCCACACCTCGTCACCTGATAGTAAAATTTACAAGTCTTAGCGACAAAGAGAAAATCCTGAAAGCAGCCCGGGAAAAGAAGTCTGTAACATACAAGGGTAAAAACATTAGATTGGCAGCGGACCTATCCACAGAGACCTGGCAGGCCAGAAAGAACTGGCATGACATATTCAGAGCACTAAACGAGAAAAACATGCAGCCAAGAATACTATATCCGGCTAGGCTATCATTGAAAATAGAAGGAGAGATAAAGAGCTTCCAGGACAAACAAAAGCTGAAAGAATTTGCAAACACCAAACCAGCTCTACAGGAAATATTGAAAGGGGTCCTCTAAGCAAAGAGAGACCCTAAAAGTAGTAGATCAGAAAGAAGCAGAAACAATATACAGTAACAATCACCTTACAGGCAATACAATGGCACTAAATTCATATCTCTCAATAGTTACCCTGAATGTTAATGGGCTAAATGCCCCAATCAAAAGACACAGGGTATCAGAATGGATAAAAAAACAAAACCCATCAATATGCTGCCTACAAGAAACTCATTTTAGACCCGAAGACACCTCCAGATTTAAAGTGAGGGGGTGGAAAACAATGTACCATGCTAATGGACATCAGAAGAAAGCTGGGGTGGCAATCCTTATATCAGATCAATTAGATTTTAAGCCAAAGACTATAATAAGAGATGAGGAAGGACACTATATCATACTCAAAGGGTCTGTCCAACAAGAAGATCTAACAATCTTAAATATCTATGCCCCTAACATGGGAGCAGCCAACTATATAAACCAATTAATAACAAAATCAAAGAAATACATCAACAGTAATACAATAATAGCAGGGGACTTTAACACTCCCCTCACTGAAATGGACAGATCATCTAAGCAAAAGATCAACAAGGAAATAAAGGCCTTAAATGACACACTGGACCAGATGGACATCACAGATATATTCAGAACATTCCATCCCAAAGCAACAGAATATACATTCTTCTCTAGTGCACATGGAACATTCTCCAGAATAGACCACATCCTGGGTCATAAATCAGGTCTCAATCGGTACCAAAAGATCGAGATCATTCCCTGCATATTTTCAGACCACAATGCTCTGAAGCTCGAACTCAATCACAAGAGGAAATTTGGAAAGAACGCAAATACATGGAGACTAAACAGCATCCTTCTAAAAAATGAATGGGTCAACCAGGAAATTAAAGAAGAATTGAAAAAATTCATGGAAACAAATGATAATGAAAACACAACAGTTCAAAATCTGTGGGATACAACAAAGGCAGTCCTGAGAGGAAAATATATAGCAGTGCAAGCCTTTCTCAAGAAACAAGAAAGGTCTCAAATACACAACCTAACCCTACACCTAAAGGAGCTGGAGAGAGAACAACAAAGAAAGCCTAAACCCAGCAGGAGAAGAGAAATCATAAAGATCAGAGCAGAAATCAATGAAATAGAAACTAAAAAAACAATAGAACAAATCAACAAAACTAGGAGCTGGTTCTTTGAAAGAATTAATAAGATTGATAAGCCCCTGGCCAGACTTATCAAAAAGAAAAGAGAAAGGACGCAAATAAATAAAATCATGAATGAAAGAGGAGAGATCACAACCAACACCAAAGAAATACAAACAATTATAAGAACATACTACGAGCAACTCTATGGCAACAAATTTGACAACCTGGAAGAAATGGATACATTTCTAGAGATGTATAAACTACCACAACTGAACCAGGAAGAAATAGATAACCTGAACAGACCCATAACCAGTAAGGAGATTGAAACAGTCATCAAAAATCTTCAAACAAACAAAAGTCCAGGACCAGACGGCTTCCCAGGGGAATTCTACCAAACATTTAAAGAAGAATTAATTCCTATTCTCCTGAAACTGTTCCAAAAAATAGAAATGGAAGGAAAACTTCCAAACTCATTCTATGAGGCCAGCATCACCTTGATCCCAAAACCAGACAAGGATCCCACCAAAAAAGAGAATTACAGACCAATATCCTTGATGAACACAGATGCGAAAATTCTCACCAAAATACTGGCCAATAGGATCCAACAGTACATTAAAAGGATTATTCACCACGACCAAGTGGGATTTATTCCAGGGCTGCAAGGTTGGTTCAACATCCGCAAATCCATCAATGTGATACAATACATTAATAAAAGAAAGAGTAAGAACCATATGATACTCTCAATAGATGCTGAAAAAGCGTTTGACAAAGTGCAGCATCCCTTCCTGATTAAAACTCTTCAAAGTGTAGGGATAGAAGGCACATACCTCAATATTATCAAAGCCATCTATGAAAAACCCACCGCAAATATCATTCTCAATGGAGAAAAACTGAAAGCTTTTCCGCTAAGGTCAGGAACACGGCAGGGATGTCCGTTATCACCACTGCTGTTCAATATAGTACTAGAAGTCCTAGCCTCAGCAATCAGAAAACAAAAAGAAATTAAAGGCATCCAAATCGGCAAAGAAGAAGTCAAACTATCACTCTTTGCAGATGATATGATACTATATGTGGAAAACCCAAAAGGCTCCACTCCAAAACTGCTAGAACTTATACAGGAATTCAGTAAAGTGTCAGGATATAAAGTCAATGCACAGAAATCAGTCGCATTTCTTTACACTAACAACAAGACAGAAGAAAGAGAAATTGAGGAGTCAGTCCCATTTACAATCGTACCCAAAACCATAAGATACCTAGGAATAAATCTAACCAAAGAGGCAAAGAATCTATACTCAGAAAACTATAAAGTACTCATGAAAGAAATTGAGGAAGACACAAAGAAATGGAAAAATATTCCATGCTCATGGATTGGAAGAACAAATATTGTGAAAATGTCTATTCTACCTAAAGCAATCTACACATTTAATGCAATCCCTATCAAAATCCCATCCATTTTTTTTAAAGAAATAGAACAAATAATCCTAAAATTTATATGGAACCAGAAAAGACCTCGAATAGCCAAAGGAATATTGAAAAAGAAAGCCAAAGTCGGTGGCATCACAATTCCAGACTTCAAGCTCTATTACAAAGCTGTCATCATCAAGACAGTATGGTACTGGCACAAAAACAGACATATAGATCAATGGAACAGAATAGAGAGCCCAGAAATAGACCCTCAACTCTATGGTCAACTAATCTTCGACAAAGCAGGAAAGAATATCCAATGGAAAAAAGACAGCCTCTTCAACAAATGGTGCTGGGAAAATTGGACAGCCACATGCAGAAAAATGAAATTGGACTATTTCCTTACACCACACACGAAAATAGACTCAAAGTGGATGAAGGACCTCAATGTGCGAAAGGAATCTATCAAAATCCTTGAGGACAATGCAGGCAGCAACCTCTTTGACCTCAACCGCAGCAACTTCTTCCTAGGAACATCGCCAAAGGCAACAGAAGCAAGGGCAAAAATGAACTATTGGGATTTCATCAAGATCAAAAGCTTTTGCACAGCAAAGGAAACAGTAAACAAAACCAAAAGACAACTGACAGAATGGGAGAAGATATTTGCAAACGACCTATCAGATAAAGGGCTCGTATCCAAAATCTATAAAGAGCTTATCAAACTCAATACCCAAAGAACAAATAATCCAGTCAAGAAATGGGCAGAGGACATGAACAGACATTTCTGCAAGGAAGACATCCAGATGGCCAACAGACACATGAAAAAATGCTCCACATCACTCGGCATCAGGGAAATACAAATCAAAACCACAATGAGATACCACCTCACACCAGTCAGAATGGCTAAAATTAACAAGTCAAGAAATGACAGATGCTGGCGAGGATGCGGAGAGAGGGGAACCCTCCTACACTGTTGGTGGGAATGCAAGCTGGTGCAACCACTCTGGAAAACAGTGTGGAGGTTCCTCAAAAAACTGAAAATAGAGCTACCCTACGACCCAGCAATTGCACTCCTGGGTATATATCCTAAAGATACAAACGTGGTGCTCCGAAGGGGCACGTGCACCCGAATGTTTATAGCAGCAATGTCCACAATAGCCAAACTGTGGAAAGCGCCTAGATGTCCATCAACAGATGAATGGATAAAGAAGATGTGGTATATATACACAATGGAATACTATGCAGCCATCAAAAGACATGAAATCTTGCCATTTGCGACGACGTGGATGGAACTAGAGGGTATCATGCTTAGCGAAATAAGTCAATCGGAGAAATATAACTATCATATGATCTCTTTGATATGAGGAAGGGGAGATGCAAGGTGGGGGGGTTTGGGGGGAGGTAGGAAAAGAAAAAATGAAAAGATGGGATTGGGAGGGAGACAAACCATAAAAGACTCAATCTCAAGAAACAGACTGAGGGTTGCGGGGGGGAAGGGGGACGGGAGAGGGTGGTGGGGAAATGGACATTGGGGAGGGTATGGGCTATGATGAGTGCTGTGAAATGTGTAAACCAGATGATTCACAGACCTGTACCCCTGGGGATAAAAATACATTATATGTTTATTAAAATAAAAAATTAAAAAAAAAAAAAAGAATTGGACACTTAACTGACTGAGTCAAGGCACCTCTATTTTGTTTAATTTTTAGTTTTTTAAAGTAATCTCTACACCCAACATGGGACTTGAACTCCCAACCCCAAGATTAAGAGTCACAGGCTCAACTCACTGAGCCAGCTCAGTGCCCCCTCCCGCCTCTGCCTTTTTTTTTTTTTTTTTTTTGTCAGAGAGCACATGTCCACACAAGCAGGGGGAGTGGCAGGCAGAAGGAAAAGCAGACTCCCAGCTGAGCATGGAGCCCAATGTGAGACTCAACCCCAGGACCCTCAAATTAGGACCCGAGCTAGAGGCAGATGCTTAACTGAGCCACCCGGAGGCCCCTCACCTCTGCCTTTTTTAAAGATCTCCCTTCTCTGCCCCCCATGACATTTCAGGCAGGTCCCTTACCTTTAGGGCCACTTTCAGATGTGAGAAGAGTCTCATTTTCAGCTATGCAAAATTCCAGTCCAACCTAAATTCACTTTAATTTTCATTAAATTCAAATCTCCCTGTTTCTCTTATTACGGCATAGCCTGTCCTTTTATCACATTTAGTAGAGAGTCTCCCCCACCTTGTCCCCTTGGTCCATGAGAAACATAGTGCATTCTTGCCCAGCTGAATGCTAGAACCCTCTGTCCGCATCTAGCCGCTAGGGGCAGTCCCAGCCAGCTTCCAGTCTACTATCTCTCTATACTCCTCAAACTCCAGGGGACCCTTGTCAGGTTCTCCCCAAAACACTCCTTGTCTTCCACTCCTGTCACAGCACAGGGCAGGTGTACCTATTCTCCCAGTCCGGCAAGCACATCTGGCCAGGGAGTGAAAGTCCTGCATTCTTTGCCGGCTAGGCTAGCATGCCCTGTTCTCTAAGGAGTTCTCTCAAGGCCTCCTTCTGTTGGCTCTGGTAGGAGAAGTGATGTTCCACGTGCACAGGGAAGAAATGCTATTGTGCTGTCTCCTCTTGCAAAGTCCCCCTAAAGATGCATCTGCCTAACTGAATCTTTGGCCTTCTCTGCTAACGGCAGTGCAAGAGATGGTCGCTGGACTGGAATGTCCCTCTCACAGTAACACCTGTGTTCATGAGTTGCGAGCCCTTCTCACTCATCATCTACACCTGTGTGGCTCTATCTTCAATGCTTATCAGCAGGAAAATCTCCACCTACATCTATACAATCTATTAAGATTTACCTTCAACTTCACCTTATAAACTGGTTTTGCTAGAGATACAGAATTTCCTACTTTATTTTAAAAGAAATGATTTAGGGGTGCCTGGGGGGCTCAGTCAGTTAAGTGTCCGACTCTTGATTTCAGCTCAGGTCATGGTCTCAGGGTTGTGAGATAGAGCCCCACCTCAGGCTCCTGGCTGGGTGTGGAGCCTGCTTAAGATTCTTCCTTTCCTTCCTTCCCACCCCCTCCACCCTGTTCCTTGTCTAAAAAAAATAATAATAAAAAATAAATAAATAAATAAATAAAAGTTATACAATGAATGACTTAGATAAACTCTAATTTAAATACATAAACTCTAATTTAAATACTACTCTCCAAGATATTTTTTCTCATGTGTCAGCGGGAAATTGTTGAATGTCAAGCACAAGTACCAACAACGTTTGTCTTCTGTCCTTACTCAAGACGACCTGGGTGTTGTATGAAATACCAAAAACAACAAAACAAGGAAGAGGCAACCACAGAGGACAAGCAAGCAGATCTACAGTGATACATCGGCTGAATTAAATACACCCAGTCTTGTTCAATATGCCACACACAGAACTATGTACTTGTTGGATTCCCGTTTTATTAGATAGAACCTACAACCATTTTAACTGGTGTGTGAAGGTCTATGTGTATTTCTTTTAATTAATGGGTTTAATTACAATTGCTGGGTGGAGAACTGCTTATTCCAGCCTTAACTAGAATTAGAATTAGGAAATAAAAAGGCTTACTGACTCACCAGAGAGTCAGCTGAGTCCATTTTTATTCTGCTCTCAAAGTAGGAGCGAACCATAAAGTAACCAAAAACAGCATGGTGGTGAATCAGTGTCCGTGGATGAATGTGTGTGTGTGTGTGTGTGGTGTGTATGTGTGTGGTGTGTATGTGTGTGGTGTGGGGGGTGTGTGTGTGTGTATGTGTGTGGTGCGTGTGTGTGTGTGTGTGTGTGTGGTGTGGGGTGTGTGTGTGTGTGTGTGGTATGTGTGTATGTGGTATGTGTGGTGTGTGTGTGGTGCGTGTGTATGTGTGTGGTGTGTGTATGTGGTATGTGTGGTGGGGGGTGTGTGGTGTGTGTGTATGTGTGGGGGGTGTGTGTGTGTGGGGTATGTGTGGGGTGTGTGTGGGGTGTGTGTGTGTATGTGTGTGGTGTGTGTGTATGTGGTATGTGTGGTGTGTGTGTGTGTGTGTGTGGAGGGGCAACTCTGTTACATCAAATTGGCTGCAATAAGGAGTTTAAACATGAATGAGAGTTTCTGGAGGTGTACCGGCAGTATAATGGGCCAATTTCATCACATTGAATCATGTTAATCGTGGATACAGCTAGCTAAATAGGCCTGAATCCAAGTTATTAGATGTCTAAAATGTGTGCACCTAGTAGAGTTCCAGGCTCACGTTAGGATCTTAATAAATGTTTGTGGAAGGAGGAAGGAGGCAGGGAAAAGGGAGGAAGCGGGGGAGGGAGGGAAAGACGGAGGGCGGGAAGGGAAAGTCATTTTTATTACCTCATTTTAACAACTGAGTAAGCATTGATGGGTTAATGGTCTTCCCATAGTGTGCTTAGCATGGAATTTAGGCCTGACTGTGCAAAGGGGGGAAAAAAAAGTAAGAGTTTAATAAAAATCACGTTATGGTAACAATTGAAAGCTGACAGCACATGAGTTGGAGAAAGGAAGGAATATTAAACATTCAGGTTTTATGTTTTTGTTTTTAACTTTGGCATTATGAATTAACTTTATTAACATACTTGCCATTCCAGAATATCAAGCCATTGATCTGTTCTCTTAAAAACACCCTTTTCCAAGTCATTTGAATTAAATTACAAATATTTTTAAACACAAAGGCACTACTAATGAATGGAAAACAAATGTTCCATTAAGGAATGTAATGTAGAATGCATTTTTACAGCAGACCTGATGAAACAGAATTTCAGGACAAGACAATATATTAGTCATTCTAAGTCTGGGTCATGTGCTGATCTCGTAATCATTCTTTCTGTCTTCATCCAACACTTGGATCCTGACTGCGGAGGGGGCAACAGCCACAGTCCCCTGGCACCCTCTCCCTGAAGGCCACATTCCTCAGACTTCTCCCTCCTTCCTCCCTCACTCCCTGTTTTGGCTACCTGGTGCTGTCTACCTCCCATTTCACCCTCTTGGAGAACTCTTTAAGGACCTGCGGAGAGACGTGAAATTGCCTCACGGCCAAAGTAACCCTCCCTCAGAGTGTTCCTTTGGTACTTTCTAGAACCCTCCAGGACCGCAGTCTTCTCAGCGGCCATCATAGTTTTTCGTCCCTAGAACACGGACTCCATGTAGAAACAGTCCGTACTCACTTCTGAATCCTACTGAATCCTATCTCCCCTATCCAACACCAGTCCAACACCAGTCTGTGTTGGATACTACAGTTTAGAATTGAACAAAACAGATGTTGTCTTTGGATTTGGGAGGTGTACCATCTTCTGGGGAAGAGACTTACAGAAATCACAGGGAAAACAGGAGAGTGCGATGTATGCTACGAAGCAAGAATCCAGGGTGCGGGGGTTGGGGGTGGTGGCAAGAAGAGCAGGACAGGCAGACTCTGACTGGGGGTTTAGCAAAGCTTCTCTGAGGAACCAGCGTTTAACCTGAGGCCCAGTATGGCTAGGATGATTCAGGTGATTCAGGCTTGAGGGAGACGCAACCGTGTGTGGGAAGTGTGGGGCCACTGGGGCTGGACTGGCCGGGCCAAGGACACAGGGATGGAAGAGGGTCCGGGGTCAAGAAGCCATGGAGCCTTAGAGGCCACATGAGGGATTTATTTTATCCTAAATGTAAACCACTGAAGGTTTAAGCAGGACATGAATGTGATGTGTGTACTTACGCGCCTTGTGTTTACTGCTTAGTATCGAATATTTACAAACAAACAAATGAACTAAATATACACAGAAAATCAGTGATACAGTTTGACGCCATTTTAGAGTTTTACCAGCTCTAGGCAATGAGACGAATCGAATACAACTTGTTCTTGGGAAACCAAGCGGAAACTAGTTGACTTTCAGCTACTCACCACTCATTTTTCTCTTTCCACCTACCCTTCCTTTTCTTTCAGGTAGCACGTCTCCCCCTTGTGCGGGTTCTTGGTGGCCGGCTCTTCCTTGGCCGAGAGGCAGGGTGCAGTGGAATTCCTCTCCTGGGGCTTAGAGTCTTCAGCAGAGGAAAGGAGGGGGTGGGGGGAAATGTCTGAAGAAACGTGCTTCAGCCATGCTAAGTTGAAAGCATGTATTTCGGGCTCTGGTGTGCCTCAGAGATAAAACTAGTTTCTGAATGCAGTTTTGTCTTTGTCCTATTGATTCTGCCAGTTTGGGTTGGAAACCACTCTCTCTGCCTTCAAGACTGTTTTCCAAATTATGTTCCACAAAACACTAGTGTCAGTGATTACATAAGTCTGAATAGCAGTGAAGACTCTACCCTTTCCTGGGGTCTTAAAGGACTCCGTAGTATCTTAAAGCATCAAAAAAAGAAAGAAAAAATCCTGCATATAAAGAAATCTGAGTATTTTCCCAATGTTTCCCAAATGTCTGGTCATGCAAATCTTCTTCCTGCAAAAGGTACTAAAGAAGCAGCATTTTGTGGAACCCACTTTGAGAAGTGCTGTTTTTGAAAATCAAAGCAAAAGTGGGGTTTTTCCATTTTCTCTGTGCCATCTGTTCATGTTCCTTTGGCAGTAGGTTTATTCTTTTTCTTGTTTTTCCTGCTTTAAATACTCCTTGGACATTCTTTTTGTTATTGTCCTTTTTAGAATATTTAAAGGCCTCCATCTCTGCTAGCACACACTATTCTTTGGATTTATTGTAGAGATGGCCCTGAGATGCCTCTTAACGTGAAGGCCTGTCAAGATGCTCTAAGAGTAGCCACAGGGTTCACTTATTTTTCTGAGTGTGACTTTTCTGAATGTCTCTAAAATTGGGAGTGATATGGTAGAGGGAAAGGTCACCATTTGGCCCCTGCATTTAGCCTGTGTCTTGTACACATGCACACGAGAACACATGAACATACACAAATACATACCATAGAAGAAGCACAGTCCATTCGCAAGGTTCCTCTAAAGACATCCAGACAATCCAAGCTGAGGTGGAAAATGCGGATGGAACTGTGGGGACAGATCATTGCTCTGCCAACTTGCCCTGATTGATCCAGTAAGGGCATGAAGGGAAAGTCAGGGGCCCCAGAAAAAGGCCAGGTTGGACAGGAGGAGGGCAGGAGCCAAAGATTAGCAATGCTGGCTGTGACCTTGATCTAAGAGATGACAGCTAAGCAACTAGCGTCTTTCACTCTTCATTCACTCACTAATTCACTGAACCAACATTATTCAGTATTCATTTTGGAAAGGCATTCAGCTTGGTTCCTGTCTTCAAAAAAATTTCCTGTTGCAAATGGCAAGATTTTATTTCTTTATGACTGAGTAGTATTCCATGGTGTGTTGTGTGTGGGTGTGTGTGTGTGTATGTGTGTGTGTCTCTCCCAGTTTCTTTATCCATTCATCCATCTATGGACACTTAATTCCATATTTGGACTATTGTAAATAATGCTGCAGTGAACATAAGGGTACAGATATCTTTTTGATTTACTATCTTTCTTTTCTTTGGGTAAACAGTAGTGAAACTGTTCTATCATAGGGTAGTTCTATTTGTAATTTTTTGAGGAACCTCCATACTGTTTTCCATAGTGGCTGCACCGACTTACGTTCCCACCAACACTGCGTTTCTCCACATCCTTGCTAACACTGGTTATTTCTTGTGTTATTGGTTTTAGCCACTCTGACAGGTGTGAGGTGATATCTCATTGTGGTTTTGATTTGGATTTCCCTGATGATGAGTGATACTGAGCATCTGTTTATGTGCCTGTTGGCCATTTGTATGTCTTCTTTGGAAAAATGTCTATTCAGACCCTCCCCACTTTTTAAACATTGTTTTCTTGTTATTGAGTTGTTTCAGGTCTTTAGATATTTTGGATATATAATTTGCAAATATCTTGCCATTTGCAACAACATGATCCCCTAAATGAACTAAGTCAGAGAAAGACAAAGACCACATGACTTCCATTATATGTGGACTCTAAAACCAAAACAAAGGAACAAAACTTACAGATACAGAGAACAGAAGGGTGTCTGCTACAGAGGAGGTACAACCTTCCTGTTATAAAATAAATAAGTCCCGGGGAGATTATATACTGTATGGTGACTATAGTCAATAATACTGGACTGCATTTGAAAGTTGCTAAGAAAGTAGATCTTGAAAGTGCTCATCACAAGAAAAATATTTTTCTGTAACTCTGTGTGGAGATGGGTGGTAAATAGACTTATTGTGGTGATCATTTTATAATGTATACAAGTATCGAGTCATTATGTTGTACACCTGAAACTAATATAATGTTTTTGTCAGTTATACTTGAATAAAAACATTTACTGTCATATTGGGCAATAAAAATGTGCAATAGGGGGGCACCTGGGTGGCTCAGTCCGTTGAGCGGCTGCCTTCGGCTCAGGTCTTGATCTCCAGGTCCTGGGATCCAGCCCGGCAGCAGGCTCCTTGCTCAGTGGGGAGTCTGCTTCTCCCTCTGCTGCTGCCACTCGTGCTCTCTCTCTCACTCTCTCTCTCGCAAATAAATAAAATCTTTTAAAAAATGTGCAATAGAATCTGCAAGTATTATGTTAGAAGTAAGAACAAAGCGCTTTTCTGCATTAACTTACATATTTAGATACATTCTCTAACTTAAGCTTGTGTTGCTCTAGAAATACATTATTCGTTTCATGAATGTGCTTTCAATTTTCTCTACTAGCTCATGTTCATTCATGTTCACTGCTTCATAGCATTTTTATAGCGTTGCATTGCAAAATATAATACCAAATTCAAATTATCATAAATATTTGTGGCTAAGTCAAATATCCATCCTATTGATGAATGTTTAGGTTTCTTTAATTTCTTTGCGATGCTGCAGGGCTGTTCTCACGTACACCTGATGGGTGCGAAATGTTCCTAATTGTGGTTTTAACTTGCCTTTCCCTGATTGCCAGTGAGGTTGGGCATCCTTCATTTGTTTATTGGCCATTTGGGAGCCTATAAATTCTTTTATACTTTCTTTCTGTAAAATACAGTACAGGACTATGCCTTCAGCCCACCTTCAGTGAGTACTGAAGCTCCTCCTTCCCAGGGTGAAGTACTTTGGTGATCCCACACTAATACCTTCCAAGTTAGCCTCACTGAAGCCCGGTTTTGCAAGCGGGTGGGTTCTGAAAATAGTTGTTTTTCTGTCGGCCCAATGTCTGTGATGCATTTGGTGGGTCCATTGACTTCTAACACTCCCCTAAATCTCACTATGGTGGGGCTAGTTTGCCTTCATTTCCCTGAGAAGGAGAGCCCAGCTCTGCTCTGCTGGAGCATTGCCAAGTCTCACCATTCCTCTTCTAGGGCCCTAGAGACTCTCCACTGACCCTGAGTTGCTGACTGAGGTTCTGCTCCAAAAAGGTGAAGCATTTGCAACTGCTTGTAGCGTCTCCTGTGCATGGAGCCCTTGGCTGACAATGCTCCACCTGTCACCCGGACCCCCTTAGGTATCAGCATTGGATGCAATTACATTTTTTTATTCCTCCCCTTTGAACATTAACTTGGACCACTGGCCAGCATCTGCGGGGGTCAGAGCCACGGCCAAATCCTGTTCCTGAGCCTGCTTCCAGCCTCCACTTCCTCCCTACCAGCCAGACATGCAGTCCTGCACACCCCGAGGCTGCCCAGCTGGAGTATGGAACTCTGTCCTTTTTCTTCCGTTATTAATGTCCCATTAAATGGAATTGTTATTGATTTGTTCTCTTAAGCCAATAGAACTTATTTTGCTTCTGTGAAAGCTCCTTCTTCAAGGCCAGAAATTAGTAGTGGGTAAGTCACAAAGAGAGATCAAAGTGTTACCCTGAATCCCCCCCTCTCCAGTCTCCCCTCTTGACTTAACTTTTTTCCTGTCTGGGACTCAGACATTTCCATCCAAGTTAGATACTTATTTAAAATGATTTTGGGGATGCTAGGGGTGTCTGGGTGGCTCTGTCGGTTAAGTGTCCGACTCTTGGGTTTGGCCCAGGTCATGATCTTGGAATGGTGGAATGGAGCTCCACACTCAGCAGGGAGCCTGCTGGAGACTCTCTCTCTGCCTCTGTCCCTTCCTGCCCCCCCCCCACTTTTTCTCTCTCAAATAAATAAATAAAATCCTGTAAAAAAATAAATAAAATCGTTTTGGGGTTGCCAGGCAAGAATGGCTATGAAAATTTCAGTAAGAAAATAATCAAGCCCAATATTTCAATAGATTTTCATATTTTAGGTCAGCAGATTTCTTCTGATTTGGGTATGTGGAAATACTGTGGTACTTAGTTTACAAAATAGGCCATTCCCTAAGACAGTCATGGAGACAGCAAGTCCTGTGAACATAACAGCTCGAGGAAGCAAGTGACTTTCTGCCAAGCTCACTGCAGGCAACCAAACATGGCCCAGTTCTGCACTGGAGGAGAAATAATAATTCTCTAACCCTGTACCTCCTTCTTCGGTTGTTACGCACAAAACTGTACCCCCAGCTGCTGCCCTGAGCTCCTCTTCCCCCACCCCTTCATTTCTGGGGCCTGACCATACTGTTTGATCTAAATTGTCTAAAAGTACATCAGGCATAGTCCAAAATTCTGAGAAAAGAAAAACACTGTTTTTTAAGGAAATGTTATTTTCTCAAAGATTTTTATTTATTTATTTGATAGATCACAAGTAGTCAGAGAGGCAGGCAGAGAGAGAGAGAGAGAGAGAGAGAGAAGCAGGATCCCCACTGAGCAGACAGCCCGATGCGGGGCTCGATCCCAGGAGCCTAAGATCATGACCTGAGCCGAAGGCAGAGGCTTTAACCCACTGAGCCACCCTGGCACCCCAGGAAATATTATTTTCTGTTGTCCCTTGGAATGAATCATTTGCAAACTCAAAGTGTTTTTTATAATA
Organism: Martes martes; assembly: GCF_963455335.1. Taxonomy (NCBI): domain Eukaryota; kingdom Metazoa; phylum Chordata; class Mammalia; order Carnivora; family Mustelidae; genus Martes; species Martes martes. The sequence continues at coordinate 27,311,135 of NC_137895.1, read as the reverse complement.
TATCTTAGAGGAAAAATATCAAGTTACATTTTAAGAAGCAGACACCCCTAGCATCCCCAAAATGATTTTAAATAAGTATCTAACTTGGATGGAAATGTCTGAGTCCCAGACAGGAAAAAAGTTAAGTCAAGAGGGGAGACTGGAGAGGGGGGGATTCAGGGTAACACTTTGATCTCTCTTTGTGACTTACCCACTACTAATTTCTGGCCTTGAAGAAGGAGCTTTCACAGAAGCAAAATAAGTTCAGCTCAGGTCATGATCCCAGGGTTCTGTGATGGAGCCCCACATCGGGCTCCCTGCTCAACAGGAAGCCTGCTTCTCCCTCTCCCCCTGTTTGTGTTCCCTCTCTTGCTGTGTCTCTCTCTTTTGAATAAATAAATAAAATCTTAAAAAAAAAAAGAAGCATTTCAGAGAGAATTTTATCATCACAAATCACTAGTTGTATTTTATTGCTTTGATGGAAAAAATGAATAAGAAATATCCGTTCCCTTGGGACACCTGGGTGGCTCAGTTGGTTGAGCAGCTGCCTTCGGCTCGGGCCATGGTTCCGGCGTCCTGGGATCGAGTCCCACATCGGGCTCCTTGCTTGGCGGGGAGCCTGCTTCTCCCTCTGCCTCTGTCTGTGCTCTCTCTCTCTCCCTCTCTTTCTCTGACAAATAAATAAATAAAATCTTAAAAAAAAAAAAAAAGAAGTATCCGTTCCCTTAGGGCACCAGGGTGGCTCAGTTAGTGACCTTAGGTTCAGGTCATGATCTCAGGGTCATGGGATCGCTCTCTCTTGGATATTTCTTGGATAAATCTCTTGGATAAATAAATAAAATCTTAAAAAAAAAAAAGAAGTATTCGTTCCTAAAAACGCACAATAATGTACTGCAGGAATGTTGGCATTTGACTTGATTGATCAACCCTAAAATGGGAGGATTAGGTACATCTTTGAATTCTAGAAGTTTGGATAGTGTGCTCAAAGGCATTAAAAGGTAAATGGGTTTTTCTTTAATTAATTTATTTATTTTTAGTAATTTCTACCCCCGGAATGGGGCTCAAACACGTGCCCATGAAGTCAAGAGTCACAAGCTCATTAAAAAAAAAAAAAAAGAGTCACATGCTCTTCTGACTGAGCCAGTCAGGCTCCCCAAGGTGAATAGTTCTCAAAAAGCAAGTTTTGGAAAATTGAGAAGACTTCCCTGAGTTATTTTACTATTCACTGGGTTACCCTTTATTGCTACATAGCCTTGCATGGTTATAGTCCTGACTACTGTTCCAATTCTCCATTCCCACAGAGAGGTGATGTTTCTAAAGTAGGGAGAGTGGGATACCCAAATCACTTTGCCGAGCCTTCTGTCATACATACAGAAAAATCTGTATCCTTAGCCGGAGGGGGGAATCAATTTTATATATTGATCGAAAGCTGGTAACACACCATGAAACTTCATGGAACCCCACTGTGGCAGGCTCCCACGTACAGAACTATTACCTTGGGTCTGGCTTTCCCTGGGGTGCCTGGTTGGCTCAGTCTGTAGAGCACGCAATTATCAATCTCAGGATTGTGGGTTCAAGACCCATGCTGGGTGTGGAGCCTCCTTATAAATTAAAAAAAAAAAAAAAGAACAACAACAATAACACTGCTTTCACCAGCTAAGGAGCACTAAGCTGTATTTGTGGGTAAGGGCCCTGGCTGATTTGTTCAAGGCAGTGTTTACAAAGCGTCACAGAAAAGAGGTGAATGTTGCATGTACCGGCACCCAGATGTGGCAGTAACTAACCTAACGTCACATAAAAACATAATAAAAATAAAAATAAAATCATGTGATCCCTTTTTCAATCCTCTTCAATCCTGATCATATCAAAGAGAACCTTCCAGTTTGGTACCACTGAAGTCTTATGACCTCTGTTCTTTGGAGTGATGCAGACAGAAGGAGCAAGGTGGTCATGGACTCACAGCCTTCTGTGGGCGATCTCCTCTTGTTAGGATTGAGCGGAATTGTTCTGCTTTCCTTGTGATTGTGTTTCTTTTTGTTTGTTTTTGTTTTTAAGATTCTATTTATTTATTTGTCAGAGAGAGAGAGAGAGCACAAGCAGGGGGAGCGGCAGGCAGAGGGAGAAGCAGGGTCCCCGTGTAGCCAGGAGCCCTAATCTCAGAAGTGATATCCCACTGCTCAGCTGTTCTGCTTGTTACACAAATCACCGAGTCCAGGCAACACTCAGGAGAGCGGATTATACAAGGGCCTGAGTGCCAGCAGGCAGGGAGTATTGGGGCCATCTTGGAGCCACCTACCCCAGGGACATAGTACAATTGCCTCTTTTTCTTCTTTTCCTTAATGGATTAAATGCTCCGTGGGGGCAGAGAGAGTATGTTGTTCAATGTGGTGTTCCTAGTACTGGGTACGGTGCCTGAAACTTAAAATGACTCTATGTTCCTTTTAAGGAAACAAGAAAGAGAGGAAAGTAATAAGGAGAGGAGGGGGAAGAAGGAAGAACCGAAGCGAGAGGAACAGAGGATCTCAGGGGATCGGGTGTTCTGCTCGTCCCTAGAGAGCAGGAGGGAAGGAAAACTCCATGGAAAGAACTCTGGGAAGGGAGTTTGTACTTCCATGTCTTCCCTCGTCCTGAGCATGAATATGCCTCCAGGGAAAGAGAGCATAGCTGCTGTGGATGTTGAGCTATGAAACAGCCTGAGAGTCACTCCTGGAAGGACAGCCCTAACTAGGAGCCTAACCGCAGCTATCCAGGCTCTCCTGAAGGAGCTGTGATCACCCAAGGGTAGACAGGAAGGACTCTGGCAGGGAGCAGTGAGAAGTCACGCTGAATGTGTGTAGGCTGCTTTGTCATTTAACCTTAAAAATAAAGAAACAGGAGGCCTGGGTGGCTCAGTGGGTTAAGCACCCGCCTTTGGCTTGATCACAATCCTGGGGTCCTAGGATCAAGTCCCACATCGGGCTCCTTGCTCGGCAGGGAGCCTGCTTCTCCCTCTGCCTGCCGCCTCTCCCCCTGCTTGTGCTCACTCTCTCTCTGACAAATAAATAAATAAAATCTTAAAAGAAAAAAAAAAGAAAGGGAAAGAAAGATGCTACTTAGTTATAGAGCTTTTGTAAGCATCGTGTAAGGTACCGTGGTAACATAAACTGTTCAGCCGTTACAATCCTGTTGCCTTTATGGGTCGTTCTCATTTGTCCGCTGTTACACACAACAATGCTGGAATGGATGCTTTTGCAAACCTGTCTTTTCACAATTGTGAATATCTCTTTAGGTTAAATTCCTAGAGGGAATTGTAGGGTAAAGTCTATGCACAATGTGTGTGCGTGTGTGTGTGTGTGTGTGTGTGTGTGTGTACGTATACTGACAAACAGCCCTCAGAAACGATGTACAAACTTTCATTCTGGAAGCAACTGCTACCACACACATGCTGAGACTGGGTTTTAGTTATCTTTGTAAAGTGACCAATCTGACAGCTGAAAAATAATAGGTTATTACTGTTCTGATGACACGTTGTAGTTGTTCACACTGCACACCAAATATTTCTGACTTTCTCCTCCCCCCCCACCTCCCACCCCCAATCCCATAGTAGGGTTGAATTTCATGGCCTTTGAGGCTGGGTGATCTGTTCTGGTCACTGAGCTGTGAATACATATGATACTTGTCACTCTGGACTGAGATTTCATTGCCAGTGCGAGACCCGACAGAGCTGCCTTTCACTTGGGCTATTGGTTACCAGCAATAACATTCCTGGCCCAGTTCAAATAATTGATTAACATGGACATGCCATGTTAATCAATTCCATGGAACAAAGCCTCCAGCTAGACCGCAAAAAAATATGAGCAAAAAAGAAACCTTGGTTGTGTAAAGCCACTGTGATTTGGGGCTGAGTGTTACTGTAGCATTGCCTAGACCTTCATGACCAAGGCATTAAACATCTTTGATCTTACTGAAATTAAACACATTTTCCTGGGGTGCCTGGGTGGCTTAGTCAGTTAAGAGTCTGCCTTTGGCTCAGGTCATGATTGCAGGGTCCTGGGATGGAGCCCCATGTCAGGCTCCCTGCTCAGTAGGGAGTCTGCTTCTCCCTCTACCCCTCCCCCCGCTTGTGATCTCTCTCTCTCTCTCTCTCCTTCAAATAAATAAATAAAATCTTAAATTAAAAAAAACACATTTTCCGGGGCACCTGGGTGGCTCAGTGGGTTGAAGCCTCTGCCTTTGGCTCAGGTCATGATCCCAGGGTCTTGGGATCCAGCCCCGCATCGGGCTCTCTGCTCGGCGGGAAGCCTGCTTCTTCCTCTCTCTCTCTGCCTGCCTCTCTGCCTACTTGTGATCTCTCTCTGTCAAATAAATAAATAAAATCTTAAAAAAAAAACACACACACACACATTTTCCTGTATTTATTGACCACCTGTGTTTCCTTTGTTGTGACTTTCCTGTTCATGTCCTGTTCATGTTAACTTTTTAAGATTACAGTACCCAACGATACATGTCAAGGCTGAGCCTGATCCCCACTGAGAATGAAGGGAGAGTGATGAGGTCTATGAATTATAACATGAAGTACAAGGCCACCACAATAGCTTTTTTTTTTTAAGATTTTATTTATCTATATGACAGATAGAGAGTACAAGTAGGCAGAGCTGCAGGCAGAGGGAGAGGGAGAAGCAGACTCCCCGCTGAGCAGGGAGCCCGACCAGGGGCTCCATCCCTGGACCCTGGGATCATGACCCAAGCCGAAGGCAGCTGCTTAACCGACTGAGCCATTCAGGTGCCCCCACAATAGCTTTTTTAAAGTTTTTTAAGTGACGTGTTTTCCTTTCAATGATAAATGTCAAAAAATTAAAATAAACATATTCTGGATCATTTGAATGGCCACTTTATACTGGAGGGATGCTATTTACTTTCATGACCCAAATGGTTTTGTAGGGTGTCGGGTACCCCTACTTGACACACAGACTAATAAATAAAGAGCACATGTGAACTCAGAATGTAAATAACGTATTTGCACCAAGTCAGGCCCGAGTGATGTCCCAGCACATGGGCCACTTAAGATCAGAGATGTCAGAGCAGAGTAAGCGGAGAAAACCGTGGGAGCACTGAGTCATTGCCCAGCCCAACATCCACCCCGGCAGGATCAACTCAGCAGAATCTGGCACAGCCCCCAGCACCGTTTTTATGTCGTCAGTTGTCTCTGTTATGATCCTTTGCTTGCAAACAACAGAAAGAGATTCCGGATAGCTCAAGCAATAAGGAACTGATCGGAATCATATAAGAAAATGCAGAACTGGAAAAAGAAAACCAGTCTCAGAAAGAACCAAACCAGGACAGCTCCAGGGATCTCCATTCCAGGACTTCCTGGCATAGGACATTTTGGAGGCTGCCGGCGAGACGAGTCCACCCCCAGCCGCCTCCCAACTGCGTGTCTGTATATTCTGGACTGAAATTCCTGGGTTCATTTGGGTCACGTGCCCATCGTTTGCTGGGGTGGGGGAAGGGAAGTAGTAGGGGACTTCAAAATGCTCAAGTCATCCGGATGCCTGATAAAAATAAAAGGTTATATATTCTCAAAGTAAGTGTGAGATCTCAAGGGCCATTCCTAGAGGGCCTGAGGGATCTACTCCTCTCTGGGCAGGTTTCTTTGTTTGTTTGTTTGTTTGTTTGTTTGTTTTTTAAAGATTATTTATTTATTTATTTGGCAGACAGAGATCACAAGTAGGCAGAGAGGCAGGCAGAGAGAGAGAGGGGAAGCAGGCTCCCCGCTGAGCAGAGAGCCCGATGCGGGGCTCGATCCCAGGACCCTGGGATCATGACCCGAGCCGAAGGCAGAGGCTTCAACCCACTGAGCCACCCAGGTGCCCCTGTTTGTTTTATTTTTAAGTGGGCTCCACATTGGATGTGGAGCCCAACATGGGGCTTGAACTCACCACCCTGAGATCAAGACCTGAGCAGCTGAGAACAGAGTCTGTCCCTTAACCAAAGGAGCCACCCAGGTGCCCCAAGGCGTCTTCCTTACAAAGCCTCTTCCTTGTAAAGGAAAGGAAACAGATGAACATCCAGAGAGGCATTCAGGAAGAACATAAATTACAGAAGAATGGCCCGTAGACTTGAGGAGAATGTGAAAGAAGGAAGCGCTCTTTGGTGAAATGGATGACAGAGAGGGGAGTGGATAGGCCTGTTTCTGGCTACGTAGGGCCTCATGAGGTCCTGTGCTGGAGTCACATTCAAAGAACAGCCACCTCCAGAAAAATAAAATCAAAAGAAATTTCATTCTTCGCTGAGTCTTTTGATAAAATATTGAAGTTGGGGTAGCTTTTTAATCTACAGCAAAACTCTTTGAAATACACTTCAGACACCTTTCTTATCACTAAGTCCTCTTTTGTGCTCTGCAGCGGCGTCCCCCAAATTCACGTTCTTCACTGTCTCTGTTTCCGAAAGTTCGACTTGACCCGTTCCCTTCGTTTGTGCCTGGTTTCACTATTATGGATATCAACGGAGCCTCTTTGGATTTTTTAGTTTTCTTTTTACTTTACCCTATTTCCTCTATTGTCTACAACAAAGAAGCACCCAGACGGTGACCTAGAAACCAATGGGCACAAGGGGTAGCCAGAAAATGGGTGGACCCTGTAATTTAATCATTTCCCTATAACACTAACTGTGTGTCACTGACATTTTTCATTTTCATTTAACTCACAGTATTTGGTAATTTCCCTCATGATTTATTTTTTTGGCCATGGGTTATTTAGAAGTGTGTTGTTTAACCTGAAACTAATATAACATGGCATGGTAATTATACTGCATTTAAAATTAAAAAAAAAACAAACACACAGAGATACACACACATTTTTTTTTAAATCTAAAAAAAATTAAAAAGAAGTGTGTTGTTGAATTTCCAATATTTAAGGTTTTTCCAGATATCTTCCTGTTGTTAATGTCTGGTTTATTTCTGCTATTGCTGAAAAGCATATATTTTTTTAAAAATTCTCTTTTGGGAGTGTTTTATAAGGTCAGTTAGGTCAATTAGGTTGATCTCTAAGTAAGTGTAGCCTACCTTCAAATAATAACATTTCCTGTAAAAATATACTCCCGATTCATACCTCCTGTCTTTTGTGCTACCGTGGTCTACATTTTCCTTTACATGTGCTGCGTGCAGTTCTATGGTGGTACTGTTTTTGCTTTAGTAAGTCGCCTACCATCTTAGAGAAAATAGAGCTTAAAAAATGTTCATATTTACCTTCATTTATGTCATTCCTAACACTATTTCTCTGGGCAGATCCAAGTTTCTGTCTGGTACAACACCACTTCTGTCTGAAGAAATTCCTTTAAGATTACCAGGAGTGCAGGATTGCTCAGAATTCATTCGTTCAGGGTGTGTTTGTTGGAAAAAGTCTCTATTTATCTTTCACTTTTGAAAGCTATTTTTTTTTTTGAAAGCTATTTTTGACAGTTTTGTTCTCTTGGTATGTTCAAGATGGCGCTCTGCGGCACTCTGCCTTCCATCGCTTCTGAGGAGAAGACGGCTGGAATACTTTGATCATCCACAAAATATCTTTTTTCCTCTGGCTGCCTTAGAGATTTCTCTTTATCCTTGGTTTTCAGTAGCTTAGTAGGATGAGTCTAGGTGCTGGTTTTGTTTTGTGCGTGGACCGGCTGTGTGTTACAGCAACGCATTTCAAACGTTAGCTTGCATCCGCCTCTCCCAGGGATCCTGCTAAAATCCGGCCTTGATTCCCAGGTCTGTGCCTCATCTTGAGTGTCTGCATTTCTAACAAGCTGCCCGGTGAAGGCAAGGTAGGCAAGGCGTTGGAGCACTAGCAGGGGTAAGAGAGGAGAGGGATTCACGTGGCAGCAATTTCTGATTTTTTGCCTCTCACTGGTCCCTTTCATCCAGTGCCGTGTGACGACTCCCCCCATCGTTCTGAGAGGTTATGACTGCCCTTCAGGCGGCCACTGAGGAAGCCTTGCCTGTCTGGCCCTGGGTGTGAAAGATGCTGCCACAGTCGCTGAGGCTGCAGAGCCCGGGGAGGCGGAAGCAGCCATGGGTAGTAGCGAAGGAGGAAAGGGCAGCCTTCCTGGGAGTGCCGTGCAGCAAAGCTGGGCGAACAGCAAGGTCCGAGGACTTAGCGCTCTCTGAGAAAAGCATCTCTTTTCCAAACCTACGTGTGTCCGTCGTCTTTATCTCATGGTTGGAGGGTGAGCTTCACGAAAGCAGGGGGTCTCTCTGTGTTAGAACCTGGAACAGTGGTCAGCACCTAGTAGACAGGAATAAATGTTGCCGAGTGAGTATACATAATGGGAGTTGAAGAACACGAGCTTCTTAAAATAAATTGGGGGCAGGAGAGACAAAAAGAGGGGTGGAGAGACTGTCTCCTCATTTAACCTCATCTTCCTTCCCCTGGTGAAGGGTTGCTGTGCCAGACAGAGGGAGGCAGCCACCAAATTAAAAGAGAAACAGAAGAACCAATGTTTTGGCTTCTATGTTGGCTGATAATATCAGGGGTTTTCACGGATAATTTTGACAAATGCAATTTTTTTGCCTTAGGCACTGGCATTAGAAACGTTAACACTCTACTTGAGACAGGGTTTCTCATACTTATGAAAAGATTGGCCTATAGAGGGTGCTAGATCACTTCCAAAAGCCAAAATAAGTGCCTAAACGTTCACTGGGTCCTGGAAAGTTTTCAGAGCAAGCTGGGAAGCAGCTTCGTTAAGAGCTAATGAAACATTTAAATTTGTCACATTTTGCTTCACAACCAAAGTTTAAGAAAAAAAGGAAAGCTACCCATGAAAAGGCCAGAAGCCTTCAAAGACCTCACTCTGGGGAAAAGAAGCCGCCTCGTTTTTTGGGTTGTTTTTTGTTTTTTTTTTTTTTTTCAAAAGCAAAGAAGAGAAGCCAGGCCAGGAGAAGCATCTAGAAGAAAATATTGTATGTATTGTGAAGGAGAAAACTGAGGCTGGGAGAAGTTGCAAGTCTGGGAGGTGAGGTTGTTAGGTCTCTGCCAAATTCCACCCTGTACTTCATGCCCAGAAATGGGGACTTCCGGGCCTGGTGTGAGGTGTCCGTGGGCTCTGTAAATGGGGGCAGTGGGGGTGTTGTTCTGACAGCTGTTGAACTAAGCACATCATTCTTGAAACTGACACTGGTTTCAGTACTCAGCAAGGATTAGGGGGAGGAAGAACCACTTGGGAGTTTTGAAATATGTAGTGGGTCACTGTAGGCTTAGTGGCAAGCCTGGTAGGAAGGAGAAGGCTCTTCAAGGTTTGGATCTGCAAAGAAGTCTTCAGAGAAGGAAATGGAACCCACCAGTGAGTTCTCGTGAAAACTTCTGAGCCCCCTCAATGAGCAGCAATAGTTGAAGCAGCCTTGATGGTCCAGAGCTGAACTCAAGGTAGAGCTATTCTAGCCTTCGTATTCCAGCGATCGGATGCAAATTTTCAAGGAAGAGTTGGACTCAAGAATCCGAGGAGTTGGCGATTGGTCCTTTCAATTGGCGACTGTCCTTGCTTTTGTCAGTTCAAGGTGGACGAGTCGCTTTACTATAACGTTCAATGGATAAACTTTAAACCGAATCAATAAAGGACAAGGAATGAGTTTGCAAAAACAATCAGCCACCTCCCTTGATTTAATTGTAAAATCAATCAAGTCGGTTCTTTGGCACCGTGAAGGGCAAACATCTATTTTACCAGTGAACAATCTCATTGATTGAATGATTCATCTGGAAGACGTAACTACAGCCTAAGATTAAAATCTTAAAAAAAAAGGTTTAACTACCAAATACCTTTTTTTCGAGATTCTGAAGTCTACTTCTTTTCCCCTTCCAACTTTTCTTTCATGGTTATTTTTAATCATTAGCCATGTATTCAAGTTAGGAAATCTATTCAAACGCTTAAAAGCCAATGGAAACCTTACATAAGCCGAAACACCAGCAAGTAAGGATGGAGAGGGACCAATTATGGAGGTCCTGCTGGGAAGCCCTTTATCTTATTTTGACCTCAAAACAACTAATGAGATAAGTACTGTTTGCTCCCTGTCCTCATCAGGGTTAACAATTCGAGGCCACAGACCCAGCGGGTAATTTCAATGAGTGAAGAAGCTGGTGGGTTAACAAGACAGTGTTGCCCTTTGGGGAGAGGCAAACAGTGTTTCCAGCTCCATTTTTTAAGAGACACTGGAAGATTTATGTGAGTCTCCTGATTTAAAAAAAATAAATAAATGAAAATAGTGGTAACTAATTAAAAGAAATGTTTCCGGTGCTATGTGGACCAGATAAAAGAAATCTGGGGCTGAATCTGGCCCAGGGACTGCCATCTGGTTATGTCTGGTAGCAGAGTAAAAATAAGGCTTGGGAAGGTGACGTCACCACACCGCACAGCTGTGGCAGGTGATAGGCGAGCACTTCCTGGAGCCCAGGATTTTCTGACTACACCATTCTCAGCTAGGGACACATGCTGCTGATGGGTTACATCTCTGCAGTCCTTTTAAAGTATGCAAATGTAGCAAAATCCTTGGTTCTTTTTGTTTGTTTGTTTTTTGATTGTTTTAGTACAAGGTAAACAAAGGCAAGTAAACATTGGTTTCTGGAAGGAGTCAGCCTCAGGGCTGGACCTCCTCTAAGGTATCTGTCCTCTGCCTGTAAAAACTGGCAAACAAAAAACAAATTCGGATTTGGGAAGGAGAGGCTTTATTCAAGATGATTACTGAGAAGGGGAAGACAGAACTATTATAATCAGGAGAACGCTCTGAGCATAAGGTCTGCAAGTGTCCCAAGTGTTAGTCCAGCGGTGTTTTTCTCTTACTAGCAGAGGGGTATACAAGAGTCGGGTGTGGGGAAAGGGTGGGGAGTGGGTCAGAGAACACCTCAGCCTGAGGCCAGCCTCGTTTAAGGAGGGGCCCTCAAGGAGGAGCTGCTTGCTGGCTCTTGCTGAGGGGGGACCAAAATTCAGGGACCTGGGGTTAGGAGGAAAGCTTCACCAACGTGTGGTTGAAAAACACTTTGTCCTGATTGATCAGTGGGGAACAAGCTCAACTAATCATTTCTGAGGCATAGAGCAAGAATAGGGGCGGGTCTATGTCTGGCCTTGTGATGGGAAAGCAAGGGGGAGCTTCCTGAGTTTTCTGTAAGTCATGTAGGGAGGGGTGTTGGCAGGAAGCCATTTTCCTGACACAAAAGAGTGAGGGTCTTTCTTAACCCTCAGGTAAAACTCAGCATGGTCCACACATAGCACAAGATGGACAAAGGGCGAGGGTAGGACCGTCGGGCCTAAGCTGGTTGAGTCCAAGGTTGGTGTTTCCTCAGGAAAGAGGGAAGAAAGGAAGTTAGGAAGGTTCTGGTTTCTTGCACAGAGGGACAGCTGTCGTAGACTGGGGACTGCTGTTCCCAGGGGAATGCAGAGGCTGTCATGGTTTGCTGGAGGCAGAGCTGTGGGGAGTGACATCAGCTCTACCAATGTCCTATGAGCAGGAGCAGAACTGGCAGGTCTCTGGTCTCTTGGTCTCTGGTCCCCCAAATGCCTCGAAATGACTGGGAGCCATTTCAGAATCAATGAGCCAAGAGTAAAATGTGGGACCAAAAAGACTCCTTGGGCTTCATTCACAACCATCTCCTTGGCCATCTTGAGCCATCAAGAAGGACTCTCCAGAATTCCAGGAACTGGCGACAGGGACCTGTGCAAAATAATAGCTTTTCTTTTCATTACCATTAACTTGTACTCTTGTTTCAGGCTGAGGTGACCTGGGAGATAATGTTTGCTGTGTTAATGTTTATAAAAATGCTCACATCCTTTGTATGCAAGTTGGCCATCAGCAATGGCTCTTAAATGAACTTCTATTTCACCAGATCCTCCTCCTGTTTAACTTGATTTCATTCCTACCATTCCACTCAGGATTGATTGTCCTCATCTTACATCCTAAAGGACGGAGAACCATCTTTGAAGTGGACATGAGAAGTGTCACCCCAAATAGACTACCCATATATCATTCGGAAGTTTAAAACAACAAACACAACAAAAATGCTCTCCATGGTTCTGAGCATCCTACGTGGTCTTCCAATTGTTTAAGGGAGTATAAATTGCTGTCATTCTAGAAAAAGAGCTAACGGCTTCTGTCCGGCAGGCAATTAAGGCCACTCTTAAAATCCGACTACACCCTCAACCTGAGTCACTTAATGTCCAAGACAGCACTGTCTCATACTAATATGATGCAAAACACGTGTCATTTGTAATGTTGTATGTTGTAGTGGCATCCACATTTAAAAAAAAAAGGTAGAAACAGGTGAAATTAAATTATCAACTTAATAACACATTTCATTTAGCCAAGTGTATCAAAACTATTATCACTTCAGTGCGTAATCGATATAAAATTGTTAATGAGATATTTTACATTCTTTTTTTTCTTTCATATGAAGTTTCTAGTGCATATTTTACACTGATGGCACACCTCGATTCAGTTTTGCTGCTGAGGGGAATCAGGGCTTGCCCCTCCAAAATACGCCACTTTGGTATAAGGATTATTTTGAACTAAAGGCAGTTGGGAATCAACAGATGCAGGAATTGTTCTCTGCTCTTCTTTATCTGCCTAAAAGCCAAGGCAGAAGTTTCCTTTTGTAAAGATGGCCCCTTCCCTGTGCTGTTATCACTGGAGATATGGAGATGAATTTGCAACACCATTAGTTCCCCTGTATATTTGCCTGCCGTTTCTCCATGACTTATCATCCCTTCAAGTCCCAACCTTCCTTTGTTAAAAGGAAGCACCCAAGTCTAACCCCTTCTTTGGGTTTCACTTCCTTTTTATGAACTCCCGTGCACATAAACCATAATACAAATTCTGTTGCCTTTTAGCCTGCTAACCTGTCTTTTGTTCATTTATTTTACAGGTCTCCAGTTACTGAACCTAAGAGGTTAAATATTTTATATTTCAAGCACCCAGTAATATTGGCACCTACAGCATTGGACAGAGCAGGTCAAGGAGAATGATACATAGTATTGTTCTAATCTATACCTCATTCCAATCCATACTTTTCTCTTATATAAAAACTATTCTTGTCAGGACTTCCTATGGTTGCAGAAATTCAGTGTAAACAGCATTGCATTTTAGCAACTGGTAACAATTAATAGCTTACCTGAGGATATACTATCTCTTTTTTTAAATACTATCTCATTTTTACATCCTTAAGTGTTCTAGAGAATGAGAAAAAGGTCAGTCCTTTCTTAGATTCCTTCATATTTTGGTCCTGAAAAAACTGTTTTTAATAGCTTACCAAAATGAAAAAAAGAAAAAGTTAATCTTAATTTAAAAATCATATGTGGTTTTGATTTAATGACAAACAAAACAAGACTAATTCAAAGTAAGGATCAGATTCCTACCTTGCTGGGATTTTCTAATTATGTAATCAACTGTGGTTTCTAGCAGTACTTTTTTCTGGATCTAGGGTAAGCAAACTCTTCAGACCCCAAATAAAATAACCACGTGTTCTAAAGTTAATTTAAAGTATCTACCCTTATGTTATAAATAGTAGAATATCCCATTCAATGGCTTTAATTATTTCACATCTTTGAAACAGCAAATGGATTGGATTAAACTATAATTTGCTTTATTAAAATTGAATTAAGGACATATGTTCTGGCACTTCGATTATTTTTCCCAAAATGAAAGATGTTTCCTTTCCCATTTGTATACTTTTTTGGTCTCACTTAAAATTTATACGAGCCCTCAAGACCTAAAATCTAAGATTAGGATTAGGTGTAAAATCACTATGTCCTTGTCATTTTATTCTCTCCACAACACATGTCAGACACAAAAATAAATCGCCAGACCTCTGGTCCGGCTTTTCTTCCTTGCTGTGCTTTGCTACAGCCCTTGTCTCCTCCTCTGAATGAAGACTTGCTGCGGCAATGAAATGAAAATAATATTCCTTTTTCTTTAAATAATCTTTACCCCAAGGGACATGTTTTTCATTGTACATTTCCTGGTGAAGGAGGAGGTGAAAATTCACCATGAATAGGCCTGGTTGGACTTATGGTGCTATCAATTAAATATTGGTGCGTGGGGGTTTTTTTTAAGTATTTTTAAAATTTATTTAGAGAGAGTGGAGGCGAGTGGCAGAGGGAGAAGGAGAGAGAGAGAGAAACCCAGCAGACTCCATGCCGAGCGCGGAATCTGACATGGGGCTGGATCTCACGACCCTGAGATCAGATCCAAGTGGAAACCAAGAGTTGGATGCTCAACTGACTGTGCCACCCAAGTGCCCCTATCAATTAAATATTTGTAAATTAATGACCATATGAATGTGGAAATGAATGGATAGAGCCATAACCCAGGTTATAAGAAACACCCAGGAAACTTGCAGCAGAATTAATACTCGGGTCCGGGAAAGCTCTGAGAGTCACCCACCGTCCTTGCCCAGCCTTCCAGGCGTACTCTGTGATGACTATGCTCTAGAAGATTGTACAAAGGTAAATCTGCAAAAGGTCATGGGTGTTTTGGCTGTTAGCGCAATTCCTCAAAGGGCCTGATACGATCTTTTGCAACTCTGCACTGCTCAGACTTTACCACATCACAAACACAAAATCCCTGGCAAGCTGCTACTCGGTTTCCCTGTTACCTGACCCACTTTCCTAAAAAACTGGAACTGTCAAGAAAATGAGCATTTCCTTCGAATGACTCTACTGAAAGTCAAGTCAACAGCACTGTGGTGCCTCAGCCTTTTCTTGATCCTGGCTCTACCTCGGGAGTTTTAACCTGGAAACAGCAGACCCCTACTCAAAGCATGGCTTCGAAATCATGGCTGTGAACTTCTGCAAGTAATGTGCTTATTTTCTTTTTTCCATCTTTTCTGCCAAGAGCTTCTAGTGGATGGATTCTTCAGAGCACCCCTGCTCAAAGCAGGTACTCGTAAACTGGGAACAGAGGCTAAGCACTGTTATAATCAGACAATGGAGAAGAGCCCGTGGATGCCTGGTGGCCAGGGGTCTGGCTCAGCTGCTTTGCGAGGAGAGAACAGGCACTCCTGGCCTGGTAATCTACATCAACAATGAGATGGCTTTTGGAGTGGAGACCTCAGTCCAGTCCCTACAAAACTGTCAACTATCCCAGGCTTTCTGAATCAGAAATTTTAGCTATGAAGATCTTGCAGGAGCAGTTTATCAAATGGCATACCATGGGTACGGGTCTCTGCCACAACTACACAGAGATGGCCACTGAAGTTACGAGCATTACCTTTTGATACAAACAGCAAAGGAAGAACTTGGCCACAGGTAACTGCTCTGTCACACACTGGTGTTCCGGGCATGTGAGGGATGGGTGAGGCCACTCATCTGTAGATTAGGTTCAAAGTTTATCCAGGTTATTGAACCAAAAAACCATGGAACAAAAAAAAAGATAACAAGTGTATTCATTTTTCATTCCAAATATTTACTGAGTTCACAAACAAGAGAATTTATCTCCCTGAGAAGTTTTATGTGTCCATCCTGGCCCATGTCCTTTTGACTAAAGAGGCAGAGAATGAGAAAATACTTTTTCAGCAAAATCAAGTTCGGTTGCACTTTTACTCCTGTAATTTAATTAATATGAAAAGTTGCATGCTTTACATTATCTATTAAAAGGGAGAGTACTGAAGGGTGAATTATAATAGTATACGATGTATTCCAGGAATGTAAGGATGGTTCTAAGACAGAAATTTTAGCAATGTAATTCATGTTAATGGACCAAAGGACAGAAATCACATGCTTTTCTCTTATATATGCAGAAAATAATATTTAAATCAATTGTGAACTTTTGAAAAAGGTTGTTTAGAAAAGTAGGAATAGAGCAAAAGTTCCATACCTGATAAGGCTGTCCAGGAAAACTCAGCAGCAAATTTAATATTTCTTGAAGAAAGATCAGAAGCATTTCCTTTAAGACTGAGAATAAAACTAGGTTGCCTTTTCTCCGCCTTACTTTCCATGTGATATTGGAAGTCTTGGCCAACAAAATAAATCAAGAGAAAGAAAAAAGTATAAAGATGGAAAGGGCAGACAGTCAAGAGGTTCAACTGTCCTTATCTACAGATGATAGAAATAATCACAGACAACCCAAAAGAGATTCAATAGAAAAACTACTGAGAATCGTCGATGGAGCTCAGCAAAGGGTTTCACTACCTCCCCAACTGTATTAACCTAGGGATTAACCTAATGAATAGGCACAAAATCTTGGAGAAATCCTTAAAATTTATGAAAGTACTGTTTTTAACACGTTAATGTACTTGCAAATAACCTGGGGATCTTGTTTAAAAAGCAGATTTTGATTCTCTAGTTGGGGAGAAGGCCCAAGAGTTGGCATTTCAGAACCTCCCAGGTGAGGCTCCTGCAACTGGCCGTGGACCACACTTCAAGTAGCATAGTACTGAAACAGTTAAAGAATAAATGGAAATATAAGGCATGCTCATGTAGAGAAAACTAACCATTGTAAAGATTCTAATTCTCTCCAAAACAGTTTATGATTTTAATATAATTCCCACCAAAATCCCAATAAAATTTGGGATTCAATATTTGCTCAATTTACTTGAAAAGAATTACATTTTTTTCCCCAGAAAAAAAAGAACAGAGTGGGAGGAAGGGTAATTCCCCTATTGTACATTAAGATATAAAACCAAGGTAAATAAGACACAATTTAGTAACAGTACAAGAACAGTTAATAAAACAATGGAACAGAATAGAGTCCCGAAACAGACCCCAGGATCTTGATCTATGAAAGAGGTGACATCAAGACTCAGTAGCGATAAACAAAAACAAACTAACAAACAAAAACAACTTAGTAGGGAGAAAATATATTGGTTGGTAAATGGTGTGAAAAAAGAACTGGCTCACCATATGGAGAGGACAAAAATTAGAATGCTACCTCACAAGTACATGTGCATACACACACACACATGCACAGCAAAGACCTGCCTGGTCTATGTTTCTGCTTAGAACTGATTTTAGGGCTTCTGATCCAGAGCCAAAAGCAGAGGCAAGACAAACCCTTTTAAGCAAGTTGGCTCCCCACACGAGCACATGAGATTTGCCACTTACTGCCTTCATTTACTTTCTTTTGGCCTCGTAACACATGGAAATTCCTCTGAGGTGTTCATAATGAGTAGGCCCTCATATATGGTCCCAGTACACCACATTCAGAGTTTTCAAGATTTTTCTTTTTTGTCTTCATAAATATTTTATTGTGAAGTTGGAAAAGCCCTTTTAGGAGCTGCTAGCCAGATGCCAGTTTAACCACACTTGACTTTTTTTGATTATTGAGTCCAACACATCAGTATGTTTCCCCTTTGTATTGTCCACAAATTTGACGTTCATCTCTTCTTGGTTTTCATTCAGGTTCATAATAAAAACATTTGAATAGATCAGGGTCATGGAGAAAGGTCTCAGACAAATAGTTAAGAGATTTTCCTCAAAGCTGATATGGATCCATTGATTAATGAACAATGCTTGGGGTAAAGCATCTTCCTTATTCCCTCCCCTTATATCTCTACTCTCTCTATACCTGAGGCCACTTGATTTCCATCTGTGGGCTTGTTCTCCCCATCTGTATAGGAACAACCCTAGGAATTTGAAGATGTCCAGACCAAAACTCTAGAAGTCAGCACTGGCTCATATTTTCTCCTAGCACTGGCCCTCCCCCAAGGTGTAACACACAGCTAGGCTTCCGCTGTGTGGCCCATTCTTAAATTATTGCCTTGATAAGCTGCTTTTAAATTCCTATTATCCTATGATCGGAGACCTTCTATTTTATCTATTTATTTGTTTGTTTGTGTTTTTTGTTCTGTTTTGTTTTTTGTTTTGAGAGAGAGAGCTCTAGCAGGGGGAAGGGATAGAGGAAGAGGGAGAAGCAAACTCTCTGCTGAGCAGGGAGCCCAACTTGGGATTCAATCCCAGGACCCTGGGATTATGACCTGAGCCAAAGGCAGGTGCTTAACCAACTGAGCCACCCAGGCGCCCCTTGTTCAGTTTAGTTAAATAGGCGCCACACCCACTGTGGAGCCCCACACGGGGCTTGAATTCATGACCCTGAGATCAGGAGTCAATGCTTAACCAACTGTGTCACCCAGGTGCCGTAAGACCTTTTTTTTTAACAGTTAAACTTGGGATCTTTTCATCTACTTCTCCCTAGATCCCCATATGAAGATCCCTCCCAACCTCCTGGTCCCAAACTCCAATACAAAAACAGGAACCCTGTAACCTGTTAATTTTTCAGTGGTGCCAGCTCTTGCTTGCTTAGGTTTCCAGTTATCATTTGCACCTGATTCCCATACACCATCCATCTTTTAGTATGCCTCACCATGTGTCTGAGACACTTATCAACCTCCACCATCTGCCTGCTTACCGTCACCTACTTGTTACCTGTCACAATACCTTTATTAGTTTTTAAAGTCTACTTATTTTTTTAGTAATCTCTGTACCCAATGTGGGGTTCAAACTCATGACCTCAAGATTGAGAATCAGATGCACTTCCAACTGAGCCATCCAGGCCCCTGTCATAGTAGCTTTAAAGTGTCATGACCTGCTGACCAGTTTTATCTTCCTCCAGCATCTGGTCTTTCCCCCCCAATATTTTCCCATCTTGTTGATCAAAATATTACAAGCAATTTTATCTACAGTTTGCTGAAATCAAATATTTGATGTCCATGACCTTCTCTGCTTTGTAATCTAGTAATTCTATCCAAAATAAACAAATAAATAAAAGATTTTAGTTTGGCACACTTGGTCTTAGGGAATCCAAAGTAGATCCTACGGTTTGCCATTCCCTTCTCTGAATGCTTCATATAGATGTTCCATACTCTGGGACGACTTCTATATGAATATGGAGATTTGAATATCAGTCTTCGGCAAGATTCTGGGCAACCAAACAACCAATTTATAATCATCAATGTATAAACAAAAGGAAGACATACTATCTCATATAACAAGAAATCCTGGGTAGCCTGGCCGCAAGCTGATTGAAGAAGTGGCTCGGTAATATTAGCAAAGACCCAGATTCTTTCCAGATCTCTCTTCTACCATCATCACTATACGGATTTGTCCTTGGCTGGTCCCCTTCCACAGCTCAAGTAGCATGCTCAGTCAGAAATAAGGACTGCTACTTTTCCTCTAAGTCTCCTTTTAGACACAAGGAAACCTTTCCCAGAAACTCCCTCTAGCTGACATCTCATTACGTTTTATTGCATAGAACTGGGTCACCTTCGGTCACCAGCCCCTTACAAGCCCATCACTGGCAAGCTCAGACTGATCCCCGACATACAGGGAAAAGACAGGCAACCCCTTCAAATTGTTTCTTTTCGAGATAGGAGAAGTGGGCAAAGGCCCTTGGCTAGGCAACCAGACTGTCTGCTCCATACAGAAGGACTTACTCCCTAATTCGAAGGACAGCAATAGAAAAGAGCCTGGATTTTTATCTATTCAGAATAGTTTAACGCAGGATCGTATCCAAAACAAAGGGGCAGATTAAGTTATCTCGAAAATTTCCCGCCCACAGTTTAGTGCTGGGATTCTGTTCTCATCACGTCCGCAGGGAAATTGCTTGCCGCTTGGAACTGCACACATCAGCAATCTTTGTGCTGCCAACAAAAGTGCATAGTCGCTGATCTGTGAGCATTTCCCCTAACAGCACATTTGTGGAAAACTGAGTCACGGGGATTCTAGGGACTAGGAATCCATTGCCTGAACACTTTTCTGAACGCCTTACATCTTAGATACCAGCAGCTTCTTTGTAAAGAAATAAAATATAATGAAACAATTGACATATAACGAGGAGTTGGGCAAAGCAGGTTCGGCTAACTTGTTTTTACTGGAAATGTACCTTTTTATTTGTTTGAAGCTGAAAGATTGTGTTAAATAAGGCAACAAATTGTTTTTTGGCTTTTGTTTAGATTTTATTTATTTACTTATCAGAGAGGGAGAGGACAAGCAGGGGAAGCCGCAGACAGGGAGACGGAGAAGCAGACTCCCCCACTGAGAAAGGAGCCTGATGTGGGGCTCGGTCTCGGGACCCTGGGATCACGACAAGAGCCGACGGCAGACGCTCAAACCACGGAGCCACCCAGGTATCCCAGTTAAGTAACAAATTAAATGTGGATGGCTGTGCCTTGATAGGAGAGGACCTTTGCAGAAAAGTCGACCTGACTCACTCAGTCACGTGCAGAGTCATTACCATGCTACATGGTGAGCTATTCACATGGAATGCAATCCATATGACTTCCACCTGAGCAATCTGAGCCCTTCCAGCACTAACCAGAGGAAGGGAGGGTGAAAATGCGGTGGGGGTGGGGAGTTATTTTTGTGGCCCTCAAGGTAGGATTGCTTGTAGATCCGTAATTTATAGCCAAGGCTCTGTCCTCTTGGGTGGTAAGAATAGAGACGGGCTGGGTCTCTAGGACTTTTTAGGTGGGGCTGGGTCTTCAGGACATTAAGCAGCAAGAACAAAGAGTTGAAGATAATGTTGAACCTTCTCATCGGGAGATTAAGCAATATTGTTGAGCAACTGCCGCAGGACAGGTTCTATGCTAAGTGTCAAACACGATGATTACGTGTCTTCTCCCAACAGTTGTATTCAGTATAAGTACTATTGTTATTTCCATTTTACAACTAAAGAGACTGAGGCTCTTT
Source organism: Martes martes (assembly GCF_963455335.1). Lineage (NCBI taxonomy): Eukaryota > Metazoa > Chordata > Mammalia > Carnivora > Mustelidae > Martes > Martes martes. The sequence continues at coordinate 27,290,537 of NC_137895.1, read as the reverse complement.
AGTTAACTTAGTAAGTGGCAAAGGTGAGACTGAAATCAAGATCCTAACTCATCACTACCTTCCGCCCTTCTGGGTGAGGAGGAGGAAAAGCAAGTTTCCCCTTAGGCATCCTGCGTTTTAAGTGTTGGTGGTACATTCAACTGAAGATGTCTGGCAGGAAACGTGAAACTGAGTTCAGAAAAGGGTTTAGGTTGGAGGCTACCTCTGGCAGTCATTTGCTGAGAGGTACAAGTTAAAGTCGTGAGCTTGCCCTTGGAGACCCTGCAGCTTACTCACTCCGTTTTGCCCTGCAGCTATCTCTATGCCTCTCAAACATCAGGCATTAACAACAACAACAAAGCCCAAACCAAAAACTGATTGACCCCATAGGCTCAGCTTCTTGGTCTGACTGACCCCCTGATTGCCTGCCTGTGTGATTCTAGGTGAGTCACTAGAGCACTCTGAGCCTCTGTGAAATGAAGTCTCTTCCAGGACAAATGAGGGCCTAGATGTGAGAGAGAAAAAGAAGACGGACGCCAGCTACTATAGACACAATTAATGAGATGCCAGAACAGGAAAGTGAAGGAGAAAGAAAAGAGGGAGATAGCTTTCCTAGTCTAGAGCTTAGGGCCATCAGCACCATTACCCGAGGCGGGAAGGGAGTGTGGTGCCCCAGATTTTTGGAAAGATGATAATAACCTTTGAAAAATTTGAGGGGTCGTCCACATGGTAGTTCTTTGGGCACTGATGAGCAAATTGCTGGACTAGAAATTTTATTATTTATACACTGCACAAAGATTTGAAGTAAGAGGGTGGAGCCAGGTGACATTGAATAACCTGTCAGATCTCCTCTGTCTCACGCCTCTAGGGGCAACAGTCTCCATAGCAACGTGACTCCCTGCCCCTGTCGCGCGACCTCACAGGTGGATCAGCTGGTTTTCCTGCTCCCTGACAAAGGACAAAGCACCGGCAATATTTTCTGAAGGAGTGGCACTGTGGTTCAGGGTGCTTCGGGTGTTCTCCCATACCCCAGATTCTTACAGCTTCCCTTTGTCTTTATACCCCTTTCTAACAAGCCCTGCCTTTAACTCTTCCAATCTTGATCTGCTGTCCCCTAATTTGTCACCCTCTCAGGGGCTTGCTCCTTCTGTGGGTAGCTGTTCACTATTTTATGCGCCTTTTTTCTCCATTGTCTCTGGTTTCATTCGTGCCCATTCTTTGGTCCCACGAAAGGCCTCCTGCTTCCTTAATTACCAAACAAGGTTATCCTACCCTTCAATCTCATGCATCCTTATCCTTACCTGGTATCCTTATCATCACCTTTAATAGCTAATTTGTCCCAAGCCTTGAATTATGCATTCTACATGCATTAGCTCATTCAATCGTTGTAATGATTCTATGTGGTAGCTTCTCTGTCCTGTTGTACAAGAAAAGGAACTGAGGTTTGAAATGATGACATTACTTGCCCAGGTCCTACCATGAATGGGGGAGCAGGAATGGACCCAGATGGCTTTATGCCAAACTCAGCTCTGCCCACCACGTGTCTCCTCCCTCTCCAACCAAACTCGTGTTATTTCTTTCTTATCTTTGCCGCTTTCATTCCACTTTTCAGAAGCGTTCTCAGTATTTTCATTAAGATAATGAATATAGAGGCACCTGGGTGGCTCAATCAGTTAAGTGTCTGCCTTCAGCTCAGGTCATGATCTCAGGGTCCTGGGATCGAGTCCCGCATCAGGCTCCCTATTCGGTGGGGAGTCTGCTTCTCCCTCACCCTTTGTCCCCCCCTACCCTGCTGCTCCTGCTCTTTCTCTCAGATAAATAAAATCTTTTCTTAAAAGATAATGAATACAACTATTCAAGCAACTAATAGTTATATATAGTTCTTTAAAAATCACTTTTAGTTCCTCTCTCTCCTTATTACTCCCAAACCAATCAGACCTTCACATCATATTCTCCGAATCATGTACGCAAAGTCCCTTACATGCTTTTACGTCATTTCCTTTCCTGCTCACCTCATTCTGATGAGGTTAACAAGGAAAAAGATTTTACCTAGTAGGAGAGGGAAGCATTACAAAAGATGAGACCCAATTTCGTTTAAAAGATAATAATAACAACAACAGCTTTATGAGATACAAGATGTGCACATGTAGAGGAGTTAAATGAAAGTAAACAGGGTGACTGGTTACACGTCCTGATGAGACACAGAAGCAGTCCACGCCGCAGGAATCCGTGGGAGGAAAAGACCTTCAGGCTGAGTGGGATGTTGGAGGTGGAGGGCAGGAACTGGAATGAAGACAGAAACTGGCGTCTTCCTCACTGACAATAATTTATCCAGCACCTCCACGTGTTGGACATTAAATTACAGTTCTCAGGATAAAGAGATGTATAAGGTACTGTCTTTCTCCCAAAGATTTAGTTTTTGAAGCAGGTGTAATAGATGTGAAATAAACAGCAAGACACAGAGACACTAATACACAAAACAAGAGCTACCGTAATTCTGAGAATGAAGGGAACTGACCTCCATGAGAACACTAAGTCCAGGGACTGAGGGCAAGCTGGTTTGCATGGAGCAAAGGGCTCACGCAGTAGAAGGAGAGCCTTCTATAACCCAGGCACAGAACGCAGTGGACTCTCAGAGCTCAGAGACAACAGGAGGAACCTGGAACTCTAAGGTGACCTGTGGGGCATGATAGGAGTGGAGGGGGACCTCTCCCAGTCTGAGGCATCACAGGAGGCTTCTTGCCAGAGGAAAGTGGCAGTGGGAGTCCCAGGGGCCAGAATGGGCAAGCAGGCTGGGAAAGAGCAAAAGCACAGGTTAGAAGATGTATTCAGTGTCTAGAAAGAACAGAAACTATGGGTCACTCCGTGCTGCTGTGAGACCGTGAAGTACAAGGCCAGGGATGGTGAGATGATGTGGAAGACACAGGCAGAGGCCGGACTGGAAGGGCCCATTGGTGAGTTTGTTATGACCACGGTTCCTACAGTTCAGAGAATAAGTGGACGCTGGGTATTCCAAGAAAACAGCCCAATTCAAAGCAGAGCTGCAGAAAATTTATCAGCACTGAAGAGCAAAGGATGCTATTCATGGATGATTCACTATTTTAAAGGGCTGTAAAAAAAAAAAAAAAAAAAAAAAGGTGAGATTGCTCTGGGGTCTCATTTCAAAATCCAGAGTGTCTCTCCATCTATATCTTCCACTCATCACTAATTCTGAATAGATCTAGAGAATTCTGCATTTCCTCTTCTTCTCCCACTTTTTCTTTATCTCCAACCTTTCTGTTCCCCTGTGTTCTTTCCACGCCACCACCCCCCCCATGATGGACTACCGGGCCTAAGAACAGTAAACGCTCATGAGGGCAGTTGTCCAGATGAAGAACATAGGGCAAAGACAGGATAAATAGCTGGTCCAAATTCGCACAGCTGGTAATGGACAGGGCAGGACTCGCATATGTTTTTCAAGTATGAATCTGAACACGCCCTTCTGATTCAAGTACTTGGTTTGAAATGGTTTCCCAATGCTGTTAGGATTAAAACCAAAACTCTTTGACACGATGTACAAAGACTGGCGATTCCTCTCTCCTCTTACAACGAAACCCAGACACAGCTGGCATCCGGGGTCCAAGGTCCTGACCCCTCTGGTCCAGTATCTCTGGGTGTTGAAACAGTCCATTTAAGTTCCTTTATATACTATGAGTTAGAAATCACTGTGAGTTTTTCTTTTCTTTTCTTTTTTTAAGATTTTATTTATTTATTTGTCAGAGAGAGAGAGAGCACAAGCAGGGGGAGCAGCAGGCAGAGGGGGAAGCAGGGTCCCCGTGTAGCCAGGAGCTCAAAGCGAGGCTCTGTCCCAGGACCTGAGCCAAAGGCAGACACTTCACCAACTGAGCCACCCAGGCACGCCTCTCTGTGTGTTTAGTTTCTGGTATTAGTTTACAGTTCTTTCTCACCAAGGAGATGTTCAACAGAAAGGAGCCTTTCCAAGTGTGGTTCAGTGTGGTCTTAGTTCCTCCTCCAGGTGTACTGGAGTTCATCAGTGTGTCCGTCCCTCCTCTGAGGCTACACTGGTCAGTGGCAGAAGGCTGCTTCCCCAAACAGGGGTTCTAATCTCCCATCTGCAGAAAGTTTATGGGCTTTCCCTCTGCTGAACTTGGCCTTATCACCTCGTGGCTCTGATACCTTCATGCTCTCTGGTGTTCTTTCTCAGCCTAGCTACCCGTGGGTGTCCAGTACCAGACTGTCATTTCCAAAGTGTCACCCGCTTGAAAAAGCTTAGACTCCCATGCAAATACGAGAAAAGAGAATTTGCAAGTGCATTAACTAGGACCCCACTTGTGCCACTGCCCAATATAATTTCTTAAACTTTCTCTCTTTATGATGTTTATCATTACTTCTTATAAATGGTAACTGCTGTGAAGGTCACAAGTTGTTTAGTGCCTTTAAATTTCATCCAAATGTACTTTCCGGCTGAAAAATTCCATGATTCCAAGTGTGTATCAGTTTCACGTCAAGCAGGATCAGAGGTTTGGTCAATATTGTTTTTTCCACAGTGAAACCGTGTAAGGCAGGAGATCTTACTTAAGCTAACAAATGTGTATCCTTCAAATGGAAGAATAAATAAAAGTATAATTTGTGAATCTGTGAAGGGCTCTTTCCTGTTAGAAAATGTTAACCTTTTCTATTCCTTAGCAAGAACTTGATCCAGATGCATAGTTTTAAATCAAAATGTTTGGGAATTTTGGTGTCTTGCGGTGATGTCCTACACATTTCTTTCCTATCTCCAAACTCAGTCTTCCTTCTCCAAATGTTATTTTTTTTTAAAAGAATTTATTTATTTATTTGACAGACAGAGATCACAAGTAGGCAGAGAGGCAGGCAGAGAGAGGAGGAAGCAGGCTCCCCGCAGAGCAGAGAGCCTGATGCGGGGCTCGATCCCAGGACCTGACCTGAGCCGAAGGCAGAGGCTTTAACCCACTGAGCCACCCAGGCGCCCCTCTCCGAATGTTCTTGAGGCTCTATTTGCATGTATTCATCATCACGGAGATGTCAGTCTTTTTTTCTGCTCTGCTCTGACTTCACCAGTATTTCTGTATTTCCTAAGTCGTTATCTTCTACAAAGAAACCTCCACCAGACATGTCAATAATTGGAAGTAGCTGACACCTATAGAAAATTTGCTGTTTACTTGATATAAAGACCTACCCAAAAGTAAGGCCTGGCATCTTTGTATCTACTTATTTGCTGGGGGCAGGGGGAGATCAAATTGTAATTCAGCTGTGGTAATGCCACATATTGTATCTCAGTTGCCATAATCAAATTGTTTCTAAATATTAACAAGAAACATTTTCGCACAAGTAGCTTTTGGAACACCCAAGTAATCCAAAGGGGAATGAGTTTTCAAAAATAGAGGGCACAGTACTCGCTTTGGCAGCACATATACAAAAAATAAAGGGCACAACACTGCACATTTTAGTCTTCAGGCTGAGCAGGGAAACATTGACAAATTATCTCTCCCAATTCCGCTGTTAACATGGATCGGTGGAAAACTACCCGCTGTGGGTGAAACAGTCAGCCTCTGCAAATGGTCTCATTCTGAAACTACAGGTGTCACAGAAATCGTGTTTTCCTTCTACAGCTCATTGAAATGGAGATGGGATGGAATGGAGTAAAGGGATCTGCTTTCTAATGAGGCAAAATGAGATGCATTTGAATTGGGGCATGGACGGAAATGAAGGGAAAATCCAATCAGTACCTCATTTTTACATCCTTAGAAAGTCTTTCAGCAGCTGGGCAGAGCAAAACTACACCCATGCTCAAAATGTCCCAAGTAGGATACAAAATTCATGAGCAAATTATTTTCAACATTCATGGAATCACTCTATTGCTTCTATGATCAGTGTAGAGGGAAAAAATGACTAACCTCAGAGACACATTTTCATATTTTCCATCAACTTAGTTTCTTTGATACATACATAAGCAACCACTCCAAACATCATGGAGTCCATTTGCAATCTTTCCGATCCATAGGATTTATCTGATGGAAGCAAAAATATCAAAGCAAACACACACAACAAATGAAAACAGCTACAACAAAACCTTTCAAATATCGCAACTAGTGAAAAACACATATTCTAAAGAATTGTGATACAGGATACTATAGAGCTAGACTATATTCCCATTTCTACCATGGGTGTTTATAAATTAACCTACCACTGGGAGAGAAGAAAGTGAAATTTTACATAATGGATAATGGGAAACAAACTAATGAAATCAGCCAAATGTTCTGAGTTCTTAATTTACATAGAATGCCTCTTAATTTTTGTCTGTTTAATCTTCTTATATTTCAGAATGAGAGCATTCTTAGGTTAGTGGTTCCCAGACTTAAATTTTTTAGGACAGTAAAACTTCCAAAGCAATTGAGAGAGATAACTAATGTGGAGTTGCCAAACTGTTCATTTTGCCAACAACAACAATAACAAAAAACTACCATTTCCAACATTTCAGAAAGGAAAGGATATTTCAACACCAAAAATGTAGGAAGTTCATAATTTCAGAACAAAAGAAAGCTCTTCCCAAGAAACACTATTTGTTAATCAGAGATAATTTTAAAGCAACAGTTAAAAAAATATATGGCAACATTTACAACACTGAATTTTATTTTACGATACAATGTATGTTATGTTTCCTTGGAACAAGTTTTCTTTTAATCTGGTAACATTGTATAATATATAATATATAATATATATAATATATAATATATATAATATATAATATAATGTGATACATTAGTATGTGATTGAACCCATGAGGATGGGCTATAAAATGCAGCTTGTTTTGCTGTTTCATTTTTATCACTGTCCCTATCAAAAAATTCCCCTTCACTTTGAAATGAACAAAAATGAAAATGATTTGCGATTGATTTGAAATAGTTTAGGCATACTGTGATGCTAAGGAACAAGAGCCCCCATGTTCCCAAGCCTTTTCTTCTACTTTGCCCACAATGGGCAGGTAGGAAAGCTAGGGGGCCCATAGGAAGTAAACTGTGGGCTTACTAATAGCCTATGGGCTGGGCCCAAAGCCCAATGAGTGCTCCCCACTCATTGCTCCTCATTTTAGGACAGAACCATTATACCCCTCCCTGCTTTATGGAAGGAAGATAGACATTTCTACAGTAGGGGTTCTAAGGACAAGTAAAAGCTTTGTCCCTGACCAGTGTTGGGAAGTGTTGCTGTGGGCCATTTTGTCTTTGAATCTCTAAATGCCACCTGGTCCAAAATAGCCCATGGGGCAGTGTGGTTGTAGGTTGAATTCACATCCAACAGAAAGCACCTCTGCATGTATAAATTACACATAGTAGAAAAATCTCTGTCTCTAGTCAACATCTACTTGATTTCTTGATGTTTTCTGATGTTTTTTCTCATGCTGGGCCTGGGGTTATAGAGTTTCGGTAGCAAGGGTACACAGGTAAAGGGCTCTTCTCATCACATCCTATCAAGGATACATACTATCATCACAACTCTATCACTGTTGATGTTAACCTTGATCACCAGGCTGAACTTACATTTGTTAGATTTCTCCAGTGTAAAGCCATTCTTTTTTCTCTTTAAACACTGTGCTCTTTGGGAGGAAGGCACTCTATGTAGCCAATGCTTAGGTGGAGAGAAATGCACCCAGACAGTGTAGTACCAAATATAAATTATTTGGAATTCTGCATGAAAGATTTGTCTTTTCATTTCCATTTATAAATCTATTCATCCATTTATTTATATCAGTATGGTATCACTATTTTAACTGTTCTAATATGTACATAGTGATAGTCTTAATTTGCATTTCCCTTAATGGCTAATGATATTGATCATATTTTCAAGGGCTTATCTGCCATCCATAAATTCTCTCTGGTGAGAAGTCTCTGCCCATTTTTTGTCAGTTTTCAAGTTAGAACTTCTTCTGAAGTTAAATTTGAGAGTTCTTTATATATTCTAGATACTGATCCTTTGTCAGAAATGTGATTTGCCAATATTTCTCCCAGTCTTTTGCTTGTCTTTTCGTCAACAGTGTCTTTTGCAGAGCAAACCTTTTACATTTTGATGAAGCCCCATTTTTCAGTTTTTTTCTTTTACAGATCACATTTTTGGTGTCATATCTAAGAACTCTTCGCCAACACCTATGTCCTGAAGACTTTCTTCTATATCATCTTCTGAAAGGTTTGTAGTTTTACATTTTACATTTAAATCTATGAGCCATTTTGAGTTTTTTTTTTTATATAAAATGTGAGATTTAGGTGACGGTTTATTTTTTACTACCAAAATCCACTGAGCCAAGAGTATTATTAAGGAAGCAATATCAATGGATGTGGACTCTAAGCTAGACAACAAAGAAAATGAAGATGAGAGGAGGCTTACAGATCATTCTTTTTAAAAGGCAGATTCTTCTTCTTCTTCCTTTTTTTTTAAGATTGCTTTATTTCAGTGAGAAAGAGAGAGGGAGTGTATGCAGTGGGGAGGGGCAGAGGAAGTGGGAGAAACTCAAAGAGACTCCGCACTGAGCGTGGAGCCGAACAAGGGGGTCGATCTCAAGACTCTGAAATCAGACCTGAGCTGAAACCAAGAGTCAGACGCTAAACCAACTACACCACCCAGGTGCCCCTTAAAAGGTAGATTCTAACCATCATGTAAACTAAGTGTAGCGACAGAGCAAGTCAGCTGATCCCTAGGAAGAAGGTAGGGATTGGAGATTTCAGAAAGGAAGCAGTTACTGGTGATGTCAACAAAGGTCCAGGGTCCACCAAGAGGGTGGATAGCTGAGCTGGAGTGGAGGGGGGCGGCAGGGTTAAGGAACTGGGAGGCCAGGGTATAGAATGGGTCCCCTGTGAAAGCCACAGGTGCAGAGTGACGGGGACAGATAGTGTGGAGAGGAAATGCATAGGTCCAGGGCTCAAGTATTCCCTGAATGAGCAGCAGTAAAAACAGGTCAAGGAAATGACTGGGGCAAGGTGGAGGAAAGGGGTGAGAGAGAGCAGTTTCAGAAGGGAGCGGGGGATGAGGAGACCAGAGGTTGCTTTTTCTACATCTCAGTCGTAAGGTTCAAGGGGCATGGGGAAATAAGGAAGGGAGGGAGGGAGCAAGGGAGAAAGAGAGAAAGGAAGAAAGAAATTTTTTTCGGACCCTTCAGGAAGCTGTGGGGGAAGAAATGTCCTCGGGAGATTTCTGTTAAGGCAAACAGGTGAAGGGAATATTCGGAGAACTTATTCCATTAGCCGATCACCAAGTGAGGGGTGGGGGTGGGGGACAGCTTCCAGGTCCCACAAGTGCCGGTGGTGGGACAGGCTTTGGATTGCACTGAAGAGCTGAGCCCAAGAGACAGACAGACTTGAATGTCATGAAATTCTGGAGGACACACCACTGTTGGACAAGGTCTGGAAGTCAAGGGAGGAAGCTCCGGGGGGTTCTCAGAGAAGAAGGTGAGCAAACATTCAGGTCACTGAGAGAGACAACTCCGTGAAAGCACTTTGTTTATAAAATTGTGTCTTAAAAAGCTGGAAATTACTAGCTACAGTGGTGAAAGACACTGTACAAAGCAACTTAATGTGTCTGATTCTCGTTGTCTAGAAATCACTTATTTATTATTCCATTTGCATGCACGGTAGTGTTTTAGAATATTCATTGGCCTGCCCGTGATGATCCTTTAGTCACAGAAGATAAATATATGAACCCCCACACATACACAAAGACAATTAGTCCCCAACAGTAAATTTAGCAGTTATAAAGCGATCTGCCAGACATTCCACAGACTGTGTTTTAAGGCCCTGGCTGGTTCACTCCGTCTTCTCACTGGTTCCTGCCTCTTCCTCCTTTGTTCCGTTTCCATTTTTCATCATGTTTTGACAGGTGAGGTTGTTCATGCAAAGGGATCCAACAAAAATACGGGAATGCCACCTTTGCCTCCTTATCAGGATAGAGCAACCCTCCCTTTCCTCCTTGCAAACAAAGCAGGCTAAACACACAGTCTGTCAGCACCCCTCACTCGAGTGGGATGACGGATGACGGGGGCACAATTGTTTTGCTTGCAGGGAGGGAATGTGTGTTTGGTCAACAGGTCACCGGCCCTCTCAGCTCGGGATCAGCTCTCCACCCAAATCCCCCTGCGTTTCGGTCTTAAAATGCTTCGGTGTTTTAGCCAGCACAAACATGTCACAGCGAGAGGGACAGTGATGGTATCTCCATGTGCGATTGGTTTAAGCGCAGGCTTTGTTTGATCCTTATATACAGAAAACAACTTTATTATTACATTATAGCCAAAGGAATTTAGCCTTTAACCTGTAGTTTCCCTCCGCTCAGGAATATAAAACCTTCTCTTCTGATAAGAAGTGAGGTCTGATGGGATTTTCTTCCTTCCCTTCATTCGTGGGGGTGAGGGAATGAACAACTCCTGTTTTATACCAACTAAAAATAACAGAAAGAGGTCTTTGGCGACAGGGAGGAAAGAGACGCTCCAGGCATTGTAATGCAGACAAATACACAACAGAAGTGACTGATATCTGAAAGAGAAAGATGTTTATCTTGTGGCTGCTTCACCCTGAGGCTGTATCAGGTGAACCCCTTTCCTTTCCGACCCTCCAGTGGACAGAAGAGCAGGGACTTGAGCCCCCCTCCATGGCCCAGCTCCACTGAGGGCTCCAGGGCTTGGGAGCTATGAGTCCAGAGACCACTGAGAGGGAGAGGACCAGCTGGAGAACAAAGGGAGGGAGAAAAGAGAGAAAGTTGCCCCCTACTCCCACCCCCCACTGCTCACTGAGGAGGAGGATTCTTCTGGATTGATTTCTACCAATGGAAAAAGCCTGAAAATGGCTTTGCACCATCCTCTGGACCCTATGTACATGTCTGCCCAATCATCAGATAGCAGGGTTGTTTTTTTTTTCCCCTCTCTCCAAACAATGATCTGTGTATTAATTTTCTATGTTGTATATCAAATTACCACAAGCTTAAAACAACACATTATCTCACAGTTCCTGTGGGTTAGGGTCTTCAACATTGCTGTCTAGGTGTTGGCCAGAGCTGGCGTTTCATCGGAGGCTTAAATGGGGAAAGATCCTGTCTCCAAACTCCCTTGAGCTGTTGAATTGACTTCCTTGCCACTGTAGGAACCATGGCAACTCGCTCCTTCAAAGTCACCAACAGAGAGAGAGAGAAGGAGAGAGACTCTAGTGGGAGTCTACTGGCAAGATGGTGTCTTATATAACCTAACATAATCATGGCAGTGACACTCCATCATCTTGGCCATATTCCCTCAGTTAATTCCAAGTCACAGGCCCTGCCTACACTCAAGACAATGGTTTTTTATGAGGGTGTGAACCCCAGGAGGATCATGGGGGCCACCTTAAAGCTTGTCTCCCTCAGTCTCCCAGCCTTAGAACTTTAAGGGTATGGCTACGGAGTAATGAAAGCAACATTTGTAGGGGAACCATGGAATGAGGGAACATATCTTTTTTTTAAGATTTTTATTTATTTATTTGACACACAGAGAGAGATCACAGGTAGGCAGAGAGAGAAGGGGAAGCAGGCTCCCCGCTGAGCAGAGAGCCCGATGCAGGGCTCAATCCCAGGACCCTGAGACCATGACCTGAGCCAAAGGCAGAGGCTTTAACCCTCTGAGCCACCCAGGCGCCCCAAGGGAACATATTTTATGTGTACACATATACTCACCCATTCTCACCTAAAAAGCAAAAGAACTTAGGCCATTTCTTGATGGTTGATGGCATGAGACTTTGCAGCCATACAGCCATGGATTTGAATCCTTGACCTATGGGGGAGTAGCCTCAGTCTCCATCTTTAAAAATGGGAATAATGGTACCGGACTTAGGTTACTCTGAGACTTAGGTAAAGTAGATCAAACACTTGGACCAAGAGAAGTGCTCAGAGACTGTTCACTACCATATCCAGGTGGGAACCTTGGGGAACTTCAATGAGGTAGAGTTTGCACAACATGTTCCAAACACAGAGAACTTAATCCCTCGTTGGGGGCGGGGGATGCCCTTCTGAGGCCTGAAAGGGTTTGGTACCAGTTTGTCTCCATGCTTCCCATAAGGCTGTGGGTGTCCTCTAACCCCTGGGGGGACTGTGCCAGGTGTCTCTAGCCCTTCTCCTGCGTCTTCATCAATGGACCCAATAAACTTTTGCAAAACTGGATACAAGGTCCCTAGAGACGTCCAGACTTCACAACTGGAGTATCTCGGGGCGGGGGGGGGGGGGGGGGGGCTGGACTCACTCCGGATGCCTCCATCTACACTGTACCCAGGCAGAAACTCTGATCACAGTCAACTGTTCTATCACAAGCTTCCTATCTGCTTCCTGCTTAGTCCTTGCAACCGGGTTCACTAGATGGGTTCACTTACCTACGCCCTCACAGAGCACTTACTCAACTCTTATCATGTGCCAGGCACAGGGCTAGTTCTGGAGAGCGAAGACCAATGAATACTGAACCCTTGGTCCACTGGTCAATGCAGAGGCAGATGCAAGCCAAAAAACTAAAGCTGACTCTTAGCCTTTGGGCAGGAATGTACCTTTTCCCTCATACCAGTCCTTTGGTCTGTGAATATGAGCTGTTCAGACCAGCCCCTCCCTTCCCTTGTATTGTAGGTCCACCAAGACCTGCACTTTCGGAATACTGTCTCACACCCCTTCTGTCTTTCCAACTTTTACTACAGTTTTATGTTTTACCTGATCAGCAATTTCCACACTAACTAGAATACCTTCTTTCTTTCTTCCTTTCTTTTTTTTTCAAGTAGGCTTCACACCCAACATGGAGCCCAAAACACACCCTGAGATCAAGACCCGAGCTGAGATCAAGAGTGGGATGCTTCACCACCTGATCCACCCAGACTTCCCACTGGAGTACTTTCTAGAACAGTTTCTTTCACAAATCATGTTGTCCATGGAACGTGTTTGGTGGATCATTCACTTTACCAGTCTTGGGCACTGCCTGGCTGAAAGTTCCCCCTTCTATTTCTCCCACATTTCTGATGACTTTCTGGCTAAGGACCATCACTTTCTCAGAACTCTTAACTTTTCTTGGCTTATGGGCACCAGCTGATATCCTTATTTATTTATTTATTTAAAAAATTTTATCAGAGAGAGAAAGAGAGCACAAGTGGAGGGAAACGGCTGTGGGAGGGGGAGAAGCAGGCTCCCTGCTGAGCAGAGAGCCCAATGTAGGACTCTATCCCAGGACCATGGGATCATGACCTGAGCCAAAGGCAGCTGCTTAACCGACTGAGCCACCCAGGCACTCCTGATATCCTTTTTAAAACTTTGTTTTCACAGCCAGCTCTTGAGATAGAGACAAGTACCACCAGCACTTAAGGCATCAGGATACTGATGTTTACAGTTTTTAGGTCATCTGTTCAAGGTCACACAGCTAGTTAGTGTAGTGTGAGATTTCAGTTCCCAGAGAATAAAGTTAACCTACTTAGTACTTGGTCCAAGATCAGCCCTGGCTTCAAGCCCAAGGAGACAAAGCAAGATCAACAGCCACAAAGTCCAATGATTAGCCAGTCACCGGTACTTTAAGGGTATTTGTCACAGCCCAGTTCAGCATATAAGCAAATAAAGGACAGCAGTGGATGTCTATACAGGAAACTAATGTGGGATAATTAAGAACAAAAGACAGGCAAGGGATATGGGGTGACCTAGCTAGGAAGGACTAGGGAACAGAGACGGTCTCTCAGATAACTCTCTGGATTGAGGAATAAATGCCTTTCTTTGAGCAAGCTTGTAATTCTGGGTGTCTAGGTCCCCAACAATGACAGGGACTGATGGGTGGGAAGGGCACTAATCAAAGACATAGTGGACTTGTGTTTACACTGGGAAGGATGCTGGCCCAGCAGAGCCCTTTGAAGCCACTCTTGCTCACGCAGATCACAGTGCACTATGAAGGAATGTCTTCAAAGAAAAGGGGGGGCATTGAAATATACATGTCTAGCCAGTTATTTCACTGAGACACTTCAAAGAAACATTTCCTTTGATCATTCTGACTTCTCGTTAATAATAAATGTGGATATATTACTCATAGAAATTACTCAGAGACCTCAGGCTAATGGAGGCTTCAGTTTGACCCACCCCCGGGGGCAAGGGGGGAAGATAAAGTAGGAAATAGCACACCAGCTGTAAGGCTTCCGCAGGAAGTGACACATATCCCCCTACTCGTACTTCAGTGGCTAGAGTGGGTCACACAGCCCACCTCACTTCAAGGGGGAGGAGGAAGTACAACCTTGCCTGTGCTGGTAAGGGAGGGTGGGACACCAACAAGACCTGGTCAACAGCACTGATGACTCACACAAAGGCCAAGTGGAAAGTAGGTATTTTTAGGAGGTCAAATGAAGAGGTATGTTCAAGAGCGTATGGCCCCTACGAATTTTGTTACATTTCCATAATAGCTTCTCAGATGGAATATCCCCATAACAGTCTTCAACATGAACAACAGAATTATTTAGGGAAACAAGGTCTCCCGCTCTGACAAAATCACCAAGGAAAAGTAATATTCCCCACCCCCCTCCAAAAATGGGGAATTTATATAAGTGGAAGGAGAGAAATTTCTCCTGGGTAAGAGGTGGAGGAAACAATCTACCTGCCATTCTTTTTTTTTTTTTTTTTAAGATTTTATTTACTTATTTGATAGAGATCACAAGTAGGCAGAGAGGCACAGAGAGAGAGAGAGAGGAGGAAGCAGGCTCCCCGCGGAGGAGAGAGCCCGATGCAGGGCTCGATCCCAGCACCCTGGGATCATGACCCGAGCCGAAGGCAGAGGCTTTAACCCACTGAGCCACCCAGGCGCCCCTCTACCTGCCATTCTTGATCGCTGATGGGAATGCTGAGAAAAATCACTGTAGGACTCTGCAAAGTTAAACTACCAAGGTTTGAATGACCATTGACCTTCTGTCCTTGAACTTGCCTATTGTCTTGCTTTTCTCTAAACAATTTCAAAGTAAGCTTCCAAGCATTTTATTGTATATCATCATATCTGGAGCTTCAAACAGCCTGACAAGGACCATTTTGTTTCATTCACTTATTGCTTCATTCAACAAACATTTGTTCTGAGGACCTCCTACATGCAGTATACTTCCCTAGACCCTAGGGATACAAAGATGAGATAGAGTGCTTACCCTCAGGGCACTCACTAATAAATCCAAAGTGGGAGAAAGACCAGGGATTAGGAAATTATAGAATATCGTGTAAGTGCACTTATAGAAATATGTACCATGTATAACAGGAGAGCTGTTAGTATTGGGATTTATTGAGACCACTACCTGCCTCGAAAGGGAGGAGTTAACTGTGTGATCTCATCCAATATACAGGGCCACCTCTTAAGAGTTGTGCAAGGTGTTCATTGCAAAGTTCCAGGCTGCATGACCCCCTTGCAGGCTTCTTAGATTTGTATGGATGCCAGTAAATTGTCCCGAGCCAGAGATGGGTCTGTTTCCCTCCAAAGTCATCCTGTGGTCTAGCTACAGAACTGCCAGCATCTAACCAACATTTAGTACTCTGTGGTATTTTCATTATATGCTTAGTTTTATTTTTAAAATTATTTTATCATTATTTTTATTTTTTACGTAAGCTCTATACCCAGCATGGAACCTAATGTGGGCCTCTAACTCATGACCATGAGATCAAGACCTGAGCTGAGATCAAGACGTGAGCCAAGGTCAAGAGTTGGACACGTAACTGATTGAACCACCCAAGCGCCCCTTCTTATTTTTATTAATACTGATGTAATGGTAATCCCTAACTCATTAATCATTTTTCCCCAATATCATCGATTATATAGCTAGTCTGACTAAGACTCTTCTAGTCACGTTGGAGGTCCTAGATGAATATAAGTAACTATCCTTGACCTCTAAAAATCTTTTACACTAACTGAAGGAAGACAAAAACACATAAATCAATTAAAGGTTAATAATCTCTAATCTGTGTAGCACCGATTCTAAAAACAACCTGAGCTGTGAGAACCAAGAGATCAACCTTAGATGAGATTTCATTTTGAGCTGGAAGGATGTGAAATATTTGGAGAGACACGGAGGAAGAGACTGATTGAGAATCATGTAATTCTATCAGCCTCCGTCCATTCCTTCCAGGGAAAACACCTCTAAGCTTTGTCCTTGCTGTAGAGATTAGCAGCTACCCCTGAGTTATAGCAAAGAGGGCAGCCCAGCTGATAAGGTCAGTGAACTCTGCTCATCTCCACTACGCCCCCCTCCCCACACACCTGCTATAGCTTCTTTCAATGCATCTATGCACCTTGTGTCATTCCCTCTGGCTCCTCTTAGAGCATGTCCTTCTACTTTTAAAAGGGTAAAAATTTAAAAGGGTAAAACAGTACTACCAAGCCCCTTGGGGTCATTGTGAAGAACATATAAATTAAGGTAGATAAAGCCATTGGTGTAATCTTTGGCTGTTAGGAAGCACTCAGTAAAATAGTACATGATCACTTGGCAAGTTTTCCCTTTCCTTTTAGTAATGGGGCTGCTTTTAAATAATTTTCACACAGTACTATGGGTGAAAAATCTTAGTTAGAGCTGCGTGTCTTCACTTCCTCTCATCCCCTCTACCACCCCCCGCATTCTCTCTCTCTGTATACATTTTCATAGCATAAACTTACCATTTTAAGCATATAATTCAGTGACATTAAGTACATTTACATTTTAAAAGTACATCTACATTTCTGCGCTATCATCCCATCCTCCAGTTCCAGAACCTTTTTCATCCTCCCACACTGAAACCCCAGACCAATCAGACATGACCTCCCCACTCCCTCTCCTCCTCCACCCCCACCTCTGGCGACCACTGTGCTACTTTCTGTCCCTATGAATGTGACTACTCTAAGTATCTCGGATGAGTGGAATCACACAATCTTTGTCCTTTCGTGAGTGGCTTTTGTGAGCACCATGTCCTCAAGTCTCAGCCACATTGTTGCAGGAGTAGGGATTTCCTTCCTTTTTAAGGCTGCATAGTATTCCATTCTATGTATATGGCTTATTTTGCTTATCTGTTCATCTGTCAGTATATACATCCATGGTTCTCATGTTTGGCTCCTGTGAATAGTTCTGCTGTGAACATGGGTGTGCAAATATCTCTTCGAGTTCTAAGAATTCTCGTGGGTGTGGACACAGATGTGCAATTGCTGGTGGTCTACTAATCTGGACAGTCCCCCATCTAATAAAGGAAAGCCTCACTCTCCCTCTGTCTCCTCTGTCAAGCTGGTGAGGCCGTGGCCAGTGACAGCAGCACCCCAGCCACCTTCTGGCTCCAGGAGGACGTGGCAGGATTGCCTTGTTGTCTTTAAAACGTTGAAACGGCAGGGGTTAAAGAGCTAATCTTGCTCTAAAGCAGACCTCCTTGCATCCTAGACTCTGTTTCATCATAGTGAAGGGCTTTCCTGCCTTATCTACACAGCATTTAAAGAGAAAACTTTATTCTCTCCCATCCCGCTGGTGACCAAGGATCAGAGAATAAAGAGGGGATTATAGGGTGAACGGTCTGCAATGATAACTTATTTTTCCTCCAGTTGTTTCCAACCCAGCACACCGTGTCATTAACTTTGACTGTGGTCATCACTTTGGCTTCAGGTTTAATTTATTTTGACTAGGAATATTGTCCTGGGAAACACTACAATTTCCTGAAGAGACTGCAAATCAGCAGTCTTGCTTAAAATCATACATGGCCATTATCTTTCCTCTGCTTGAAAGATGTACAAAGGCAGTATGTTATTGTGAGGCGGAAGGTTTTCTTTATTTAGTGTCTGCCTTTTGCCTGAGCTATAAGGTAAGGCAATTAGATACCCAACACTTATAACAGATATGTTTAACTTCCCTGATATGTCCTGCAGAGGTTAAGCGAACACAAAGATAACAGACTTTAACTGGTAGTTAGGCGGTTCAGACTTCAAAACTTTTAGACTGTGTAAATGATGACGGCGAGACAAGAGACAATGTGCTCACTTACTGCTCGAAACTACCTTGAGCCAGAATATTTCAGGCAGCATCATTCCCACCTGTGAGGTCCACAAGAAACATGTACGAAACAGCTCTTTATGCAAGACTTTTCGTTTTTTTTTGGTCAAGAAGAAGCTGAATCCATGCGACCCCCTCTAGGAGGCAGTGTTGTGTAGTGGAGAGGTGGTCTGAGTCCCCTTGCTTAGGTTTCTAGCAGCCTCTCTACCAGCTATGTGACCTTAAATGCTTCACATCTCAGTTTCTTCACCTGAAAAGTATAGACACTACTAGCATCTACGGGGTATTTCTTGCCATTCCAGGGTAAGTGGCATCCAGAAAAGGTCACTTAAAATGAATGCACAAAAAAAAAATTTTTTTTTAAATAATAAAATAAAATGAATGCACCAAAATATCATTGAAAAAAAATGGTGTTAAAAAAATAATTTTTCTTAAAAAAGGATGCCTGGGAGGCTCAGTTGGTTAAGCAACTGCCTTCAGCTCAGGTCATGATCCTGGAGTTCCAAGATCCCGTCCTGCATCTGGCTTCCTGTTCAGCAGGGAGTCTGCTTATCCCTCTGACCTCTCCCTTCTCAGGCTCTCTCTCTTTCAAATAAATAAATAAAACCTTTTTTTTTTTTTTTAAATAGGTGTTTGGGAGCATTATCTTGGGAAATGAGCTAAAAGTTATAAAAATAAAACTAACATTTAATGAAATTTAAAGTTTTAACTGCACAGTTAGTCTCAGGGGAAAAAACCCAGCACATAAATCACTTAGGAGGGTTTTGCTAAATTTTTCAAACGAAACTGTAGGTAGCACAATATCCTTCATTTCATATTTGTCCCCAAAGGAACATTATCCAGATATATACTTTGCAAAACCCCTCTGACTATAATCGGTTTGCTGTGGCCTCTCCTGATCCCCTGGGAGGCACTTATCATTATTCCAGTCCCTATTTTCTTCAACCCTCAGCAGATCACCTCATCTGAATCTGCATTGGCCAACAACTTCAGGACTCATTCTAGTAACTTCTATATCACTTTCCTCAACTTCATGAAATCCTAAACATTTGGCAGATTGTGCTTTGGCCTTTTGCAATGCCTCTGCTTTACGCTTTCATTGTACAGTTTCACCGTTAATATCTAACAAGCAACGAAGTTAAGAGCCACAGAGGAGACTGACCCATGGCCAGACAGATGCCAGAGTCAAACAGGAAGGGGTATTTGAATGGAGACTGATTTTAATAAAGGGCAGCTCATTATGACCATTTCTGTCTTCCTGACATCTTTTTTTTTTTAAGATCTTATTTATTTATTTGACAGAGTGAGAGAGAGACAGAAGCATGAGAGGGGAGAAGGTCAGAGGGAGAAGCAGACTACCCTTGGAGCTAGGAGGCCAATGCGGGACTCAATCCCAGGACTCTCGGATCATGACCTGAGCTGAAGGCAGTCGCTTAACCAACTGAGCCACTCAGGTGCCCCTGACATCTTTTAACTACAGAGATTTGGAAGATGAATGCTAAGGGAGGAGAGACCCTTGGTTTCTCATTAAATTGCTAAACCCACGCCATGAGCCTGGTGAATAGCATATGCTTTAGTTGCTAAGAAATTTCCTCAGTATTGGGATGCCTGGGTGGCTCCGTTGGTTAAGCGACTGCCTTTGGCTCAAGTCATGATCCCAGAATCCTGGGATCCAGTCCCACATCGTGGGTTCCTTGCTCAGCGGGGAGCCTGGCTTCTCATCCTCTGAGGTGGTCTCATCCCACGAGCTGGTCTCACTTCTAACACTAATTGGGTCTGTAACTCAGGAAAGTCACCTCAAACTTCCAGGACTTCACAACGTCATTGAATTACGTTGAAATAATAATAGTTTTCTACATTGGAGTAAATAAAATACTAAAATTAGGAGAGGATGGGAGGCTGTGGGTGTTGTAGGTCGAGGGGCACATGGGAATTCTCAGTACTTTCCCCTCAGGTTTGCTGTGAATCTGAAACATCTCTAAACAGTGATAGACACATTAAAACTTTATATTAAAAATTAGGCCTACATATTTCTTTTTATTTAAAAAAAAACACTATCAGAACACTTAAAATTATATATATAATTACCGATATGGCTCGCGGGCTATTTCGATTTGACAGTGCCACTCGATAGCCTGAGAGAAGAAAATGTTTCTCTGATCAAACGCTGCTTATTGCAACTCCCTGTCCTATGTCATGAGGCTCCTGATCAAAGTGACCATATTGAGACTTCTCATAGTGTACGGCATATAAAAACCCATTTAATTGGCATTTCCTACATGTATTTGATCATGGAATCTATTTTCTACTGATTGCCTATTAACACTTCTCAGTTCTGAGGAAGACGTTTTGGAAAACAGTGCTCTGGACTTGCTGTAATTCCTTCTGCCAATGTGTGAAATTTGTGAAATTATGGATCTATGTATTTGTGAAATATTTTTATATAATAATTTGTGAAGTTATGTGAAATTTGTGGATCTATGTATGTGGAAGGAAGCAACAGGTGAGTTACCAAGATGCTTATTCAAACAGGGAGAGTTTTCAGGAGAAATCACGTTCCTCACCGACTGTCCCTGGGGGGGACGGCAGCTGGTTACATGCAGAAGGGGAAGAGAAAGGTCCTGGAGCCCGGAACTAGTTTGAAGGATTGAGGAGGAGGAGAGCTCAAGTTCAGAGGATCGTCTCAGAGAAGCCTTGGGTTAACTATATTCTAAAACCTCAGCTCTCTACCGCCCACTCAACTTGATGCCCTCAAGAAATCGGCACCACAGGTAACACCAAATCCCAAGTAGAGCATATGCAGTGAGGGAGCCCTCAGAGGAGTCTAGAAACAGGATGTTCCAAGAGGAAGCACTAGGAGTGGCTGGAGAGCTACAGAAGTTCCACAGCTGAGCGGACACATCCCACGTCAGGGAGTCAAACCCAGACCAGGAAGGCTGGAGGGCCCCACACTTCCCACCCTCTCACCTCCAGGACTCCAGGGAGCGGCTGAGGAGAAGCCCTCAAGGGCTTATCTAGGCAGATAAAGCAGCAAAGCCACAGCCTGTAGCCTCCGACAGATACTGCTGAGGGGGTGATAAGAAACCTATTTCTGGTGCCTGACATTTCGGCCTGGGTTCCTTACAGTGTCCCAGGCTGGTTGCTCTATTGCCTAGGATTGCTGGGGTTCCATGATGAGTAGAGGTTTTTCCTGGATGAACCTCAAAAATTCTCCCATTGCTTACCACATTCTCCCTTGTCCTCTGTAACTGCCAAAATATGCCTTTTAAAAATGTGCTTTTTCTAAGCTCCAAGCATTTATTCTGAATTAACAGTTTTTCCAGCTTTATTTAAATATAATTTATGTATAGTAAATTTCACCAATTTTAACTGTGAATGAATTTTAGCAAACGTGCAGTCATCCAACCACCACGAGGATTGCACTTCGGAAGACTTCCATGACCCCCACATTTTCTTCAGGCCCCTTTGCACTCAATTCCCTTCCCTACTCTCTGCCCCAGAAGACCACTGGTGTGCTTGTTGCCACTACAGTTTTGCCTCTTCTAGACTTTAATGTGGATGGAATCATATAGAACAGTATATAGTATTTCATTTTTGGCTTCTGTCACTTAGAAGGAAGCTTTTGAGATTCATCTATGTTATTGTATCAGTTCTTGATTCCTTTCAGTTGTCACTATTCCATTGTATATCGCCATTTTCTTTCTTTCTCTCTCTCTCTTTTTTTTTCTTTTTAAATGGTTATTTGGATTGTTTCCAGTTTGGGACTCTTATGAAGTAGTAATACTATGAACCTTCATGTATACGCTTTCTGTGGACATATGTTTTTATTTCTCTGAAGCAAATATCTAAGAGTGGAAAGGCAGG
This sequence comes from Martes martes, assembly GCF_963455335.1. Taxonomy (NCBI): domain Eukaryota; kingdom Metazoa; phylum Chordata; class Mammalia; order Carnivora; family Mustelidae; genus Martes; species Martes martes. The sequence continues at coordinate 27,268,698 of NC_137895.1, read as the reverse complement.
GGTCATATGATAAGTGAACTTTAACATTTTAAGAAACTTTCTTTTGTGAAACGGTTTTGCCGTTTTTACATTCCCACCAGCTGTGTATGAGACTTCCAGTTGCTCCATATCCTCACCAACACTTGTTAATGTTACTCTTTTTAATCTTCGCTATTCTGGCATGGGTGTAGTGGTCTCTCATTGTGGTTTTAAGCTGCATTGCTCTAATTACCAATGCTGTTGAGAATCTCTTTGTGTGCTTTCTTACCACCTGTATATTTTTCCTTTGTGCAGTGTCTATTCAAATATTTTTTTCCGTTTTATCATTGCATTGTTTTATTATTATTGAGTTATAAGAGGACTTTATGTTATCTGGATACAGGTCCTTTTTCAAATACATCCCTTACAGGTATTTCTCTTAATGGCTTTCCTTTTCATTTCCTTATGTATTTCAGCAAGCTAATGTTTCTACTCTTTTTGAAGTCCAATTTTTAATTTTTCTTCGTGGTTCAAGCTCTTTGTGTCCCACATAAGAAATTTTACCTAATCCAAGATCACAAAAATTTTCTCCTATATTTTCTTCTAGAAAGTTTACGGTGTTAACTCTTAGATTTAGGTCTATAATCTGTTTGTACTTAAATTCTGCTTATGATTTCTTAATCTAGAAATCCAGTTATTCCAGCATAATTTATTGAAAACTATCTCCATCTTCTTACCTTATCAACTTTATCAAAACTCAGTTGACCATATAAGTGTGGGTCTAAATTTCTGAACTCTCAACTCTGTTACGTTAATCCATGCCTATCCTTAAACCACCACTACACTATTGTGATGATTGTAGCTTTTACAGTAAGTCCTCAAACCAGACAGAATTAACTCTTCCAACTTCATTTTGTTTTTTTTAACTGATTTGGCCATTCTACATCCTTTGTAGTGCTGTTTGGTTTTTTTGTTTTGTTTTGTTTTTTTATCTCTACACTTATCGCAGGGCTAAGATCAAGAGTTGCATGCCCCACCAACAGAGCCAGCCAGGCTCCCCGGTAGTGGTACATTTTTAATAATATTATGTCTGGGACATAGAGCATGGATAATGCCATACAATTTTATAGACAAAGGAGCCACAGACATAAAAATGTGGGTGCACTGTCTGACTTGCCATGATGTGGTTGGGTTCCTGTCTCTTTGTGGTCACATTCCAAAAGAGCAGGGACTGTATATGTTTTCTTCACCTCCAAATCCCCAGTAAAATGGTGCTCATGGTAGGTTTCAACAAATATCTGTTGAATAGAAAAAGGAATCGGGTCCCAGAGAAGTCAAGTGACTTGTTTCTGGTAACGAAGACAATAGCAGAACTGCATGCAGAACTTCAGTTCCCAAACTGTCGACTTAATCTTTTATATTTAATATGTAAAAATATTTAATATTTTTCCATTGTACAATATGCATGTGGGAGACAGAGAAAGAAGGGAAAGGAAGGAAAAAAGTGAATGAGAGAGGAGGTAGATAAGAGCATTATCGGAAGGATTTTTTAAAAAGTCCTTTGTTTTGCTACCATCTCTGTCTATAGCTGCAGCTCCCAGCCACGAAACATTTACAAATTTATTCTTTGTTTGAGACCTTTTTTAACATGCAGAGGAATGCCCAGATGATTCATAGATCTAAAACCACAGCCTAAGCAGGACACGACATTTCCTTCCCGAGCATGGAGCTAAGAAAGCAGAAAACAGATACGCAAACCCAGAATGGATCCTTGAGGTCAGCAGCAGACAGACCCTGGCTGGACCATCCTGGACCGACAGTCCTATTTGGAAAGATCTTCAGGGAGCACCATTTGGCAGGTTCCAAACTCACCCCCATCAACCAATTTAATTCAGAAAGGGCTTCTATATTAAAAAAAAAATGCTTTAAACTATGGTTTTTGTTTTTAAACTCGGAAAACTAGGTGTAAAGAAAAATAATAACAACATGATGTTACTCTGAAAAGGAAAGGAGTGGAGAAAAGGATAAGGAATGGACATCGATTGGAATGCCGAGGTAGCTCCAGCTTCCCAACCTCTAATTCATGTGGCTTGTAATCTTCTTAAACAATGATTACAGATACTAAATGTACATTTGAAGAGGCGGGAATTGTCATTAATTACTCTGCAATATCCCATGGACCAAATCCTTCCCTCAAGTAAATACATGTGGCTTCCACTGAAATTAGTGGGTGTCACTTACAGATACCTGAAAGAATTCGGTTCTGTGACCTCACAAGGCCCTGTGAAGACTAAGATTTACAAACAATGGTTAAAGAAGACGTCTACCAGAAGCAGTGAGCAATAGGGAAGAAATTAAATGTCTTTATTTCAACCCAATCAAAAAAAGAAAAAAACCCAACAGTGTCTAGACTTTGTTCAGGGCAAGATACTAGGTACGTAGGTACTGCCGGGGGAGTCCAAGCTAAGTCATGGACACCCTGCCTTGACCTCTGGCAGATCTGCAGGTAAAAGACCTGACCAACATCTCCTGCACCTGGTTCATTTCCTCAGTTCTCAGCTTAAATGTCACTTTCTCCAGATGAGATCAGGTCTCACTGGGAAGACGCATGTTTGTAATTACTTGTTCTATGCCTGTTTCCCCCTCCAGCTCCAAGAAGAGAACAATCCTGTTTATCTTATCATGGAGGCTGTGGATATCTTGGTAAGAACAAAGGTTCTGAAGTCAGTAGCCTGTGTTCAAATCTCAGTTCTGACACTCACTCTTTGTGTGACTTTGGGCAGAAGAAGACTATTTTAGGTCTATAAAATATCAGAACTAGATATAAAAGGCATACGAGTGATGACCTAGGTTCTAGACAGAACTATTACTTTCTTTGGAGCATAATTTTGAAGACTCTTTTTTTTTTTTTTTTAAGATTATTTATTTATTTATTTGACAGACAGAGATCACAAGCAGGCAGAGAGGCAGGCAGAGACAGAGGGGGAAACAGGCTCTCTGCTGAGCAGAGAGCCCAACATGGGGCTCGATCCCAGGACTTTGAGACCATGACCTGAGCCGAAGGCAGTGGCTTAACCCACTGAGCCACCCAGGCGCCCCGTGAAGATTCTTAATAGAGATTTGAAAGTTGAGAGGCAACTCAAATCTTTCTTTCTTTTTCCTCTTGAGAAATACCAAGTTCAGAGGTGCGTGGGTTGGTTCAGTCTGTTAAATGTCTGTCTTTGGCTCAGGTCATGATCCCAGGATCCTGGGATCAAGCCCCACTTCAGGCTCCCTGCTCAGAGGGGAGTCTGCTTCTCCCTCTCCCTCTGCCTGCTGGTCCCCCTGCTTGGGCTCTTTCTCTCTCTCTTTCTGTCAATAAATGAAATCTGAAAGAAAGAGAGAAAGAAAGAAAGAGAGAAAGAGAGGGAGGGAGGGAGGGGAGGAGGAAAGAGAATGAAAGAAAGGAAAGAAAAGAAAGAGAGAAAGGGAGGAAGGAAAGGAAAGGAAAGGAAAGGAAAGGAAAGGAAAGGAAAGGAAAGGAAAGGAAAGGGAAATGCCAAGATCAAATATTATTCCTCACACCACCAGATCACTTTCCATTTGTCCTCCAGGCAGTCAGCTTAGTAGCATGTTCCTACCTCAGGGCCTTTGCACTTTTGTTCCCTCCACCTAGAACACTCTTTCTCCAGAGAGCTATATGGCTCACTCCTCTACTTCATCCAGGCCTCCTAAGTTATTACCTCCTCATAGGAGCTTCTCCAAGTACCCTAGCTAAAATAGCCTCTCTCTATCCCATCACTCTGTCCACCTTTTTCCAAAATACTCATCCCTACCTGGCATCTATTTCCCCTACTAGAATGTAAGTACTCTGAGGGCAGAGGCACTGCTTTGGTTACTGCTGTATCTCCAGCATGTAGAACACTGTCTGGTACAAAGTAAGTGCTCAATATATGGTCAGTATAGAATAAACAACTCTCAATCTTCTTTTCTCATGGCGAGATATGTGACAGTGTTGTTCTCTGGCAGGGCACACTCCCATTGGGGGTATACAGATCATGGCAAATCTTAAAATTAATTTTCTGACAAGTAAAATATATGGTGCCATTTTGCTTTAGATGGGAATGGGGCATGGAATTCAGAAGCATTTGACAAAGGTGGGAGTGATGAAATCCACCATTTAAAGATCCCAACGCTCTTCTAAGAGAAAACATATCTGGATCTTACAAGAACACAGAGCAAATCAAATTTTAAATTTTAAAATTTTATTTTATATAAAGAACCTTGATTTTTCTCCCTAGACTTCTACTCTTGTAGGTAATGTCATGCCTTTCATTCTTTGCATCTCAACTTAGATAAAACTTCCCTCTTTAAAACTCCATGGTGCACCTGGGTGGCTTAGTAGGTTGGGCCTCTGCCTTCGGCTCAGGTCATGATCTCAGGGTCCTGGGATCGGGCCCTGCATCGGGCTCTCTGCTTGGTGGGGAGCCTGCTTCTCTCTCTCTCTCTCTGCTTACTTGTGATCTGTCAGGTAAATAAATAAAAATCTTTAAAAATTTTTTTTTAATTAAAAATTTAAAATTAAAAAAAAAAAAAAAACCTTCTCCATGACTGCCTCAAATTGTGCTTATGTGCCCCCGATGTCTTCCCATGGAACCTCAAGCTTACCCTACCAAGTATTGTCATTGCCTGTTTATCCTTTATATCCCTTTATATCCCTCATCCCATCCCCCACCCCCATCCCCCCCACCATTATTGCCTCTTCACCTCCCACCCCTAAGTCACAAGCTTTAGGAGAGATAAGCACAATATACAGACCTTGATAAATAATAAAAATGGTGCTGTGATTTTTCAGGCACAACTTTATTCTGGGTGCCTGTTGTTTGGAAGTAGAAGTAACGAGTGGCCAAGTCTAAGAGATCAGCATCATTTCCTTGCCTTCCTCTGTATTACACATTGGCCCACAGATAAAATTAGAAAATGGGGTGCTATATCAGTGAGCACACATGCCACAACAAAATTTATAGTGTTGACAAGGAAGAGGAGAACATTCTGGAAGCCCTCCATAGCTCACAGTTCATACTCAGGGAGGAAGAAGGTTTTCAACAACTGAAGAAGCCGTGAAGTCTCAGTTCTTAGGCTCTGCAGTCCCTGGAAATGGCCCTTCCTATGAGCATGGGCTAGTCCCTCGCTGAAGTTAGAAGCTCTGATGAGGGGGTTTCAGGTTGGATACCATTTCTAGCTGTGTAATTCTCTCCCCATCGAAGGCAGCAAGAGGAGGATGGCAAGCAAGCAAGAGGAGCATTATTACAGGAGTAACCTGAGTCCTCATCAACTTATACAGAAACAAATCATTTGTGTCCTTGGTACCTCCCAGTCTATTACGTCAATCATGGCAAGAGAAAGTTGGTCTAGAGCCATAGCTCCCCCAATATCTTTACTGGGGACAGCTTAGGCAGAGCAAGTTTCTGGGGCCCATATATTTCATTCAATTCCACTTTCCAATAAGAAAAACAAAAACAAAAACAAAAAATACTCCATAATGACAAAGACTACAAAAGCAAAAATTTTAAAAAAAATTAGTTAAATCAAGGATAGCAGCAATTGAAAAGCCTGAGTGACTCAAGGCAGAATGTGTGGTGCACTAATGACAAAGACCCTTCATGCATACAATGGGAAGTCCAACCATCTGCCTGTGTGTATGCACCTGCAATGAGAGTTTCCAACGTTGACAAGCATTGCATATGAGCGAGCTATCTTAGTGGAATAGCCCACAAACTCAACAAAAAATCTGAACACCTAATTTTAGAAACCTTTAATAAACTCATTTATTCACTAGTAAGTGAGCTGTAGTATATAATAGTGAACACCCACGGACTCTAGAATAGGAAGGTCTTCTATTGTCTTCCATTCAATGCCCAACAGATGGATCCTTTCAGACCTTACGTGGACCATGGGGTGTGCCTTGAGAAACATTGCAATAGGACAATTACCCAATCAACTATAAATTTTAGCTTCCAATGTAGTTAACTGCTTGTGAGAAGGATAAAAAATATGAAGAGGCCCCGGAGAGCTTATAAGCTAGTAGGCGCTCAATAAATATTTAGAGAAATCATGTATTAGAGATCAAAGGAATGTAAATGACTAGTATTGTTCGAAAGAATGAAAATGTTTCCATTATGTGCAGTATTTCATGTGCAATACTGAGAATAAATGCAATCTTTTCAACACCTGGTCTCAAGATTTATTTTACCGTATCTAAAACCCAGTGACCTATCTCAGGAAGTCATCCATTAACACATGCAAGACAAATGGCAATGGGAATAGCATCTTGGAGACCAGGTGTGAGTCTGCAGGGATAAAACAGACCCGAAGTCTGGGTTTCTAGTTAATTCAGCAACACATGTGGATAAGCATGAACCATAATTCTATAATATGCTCAAGGCTCAGGAATATATGCATCAGTTAATATGTGGAAGTAGCTGTAAAACACTGAGATTTGATCCAGCCCTTTACATCTTGTACACCTGCTATGAAAATATCTGCAGTACAAGAAAATCAGATCTAGTGAATAATTCACAACATGAATTCTTTTGAATGGGTGGGAGGTAATCAGCTGTAACACAGACTCCTTTCCAAAATGGCAAACTAAAGATTCTAAGCTAGCCACAGGCCGCTGCATAGCTAATGTAAATTGGCTGGTTGCCCGTAGTACTACCAAAATGTACAGTGGGCTGTAGGAAACTCTACTTTGTCGTTGCCTTTCTTTTTCTTTTCTCCTTGCAGGCTGTAAACAGATGGCAAATCATGTGACAACATGGAACCTGAGAAATAATGCAAGGCTACTTTTAGCATAACCTATCAGAGCATGCAAGCTTTGCTTTTTTACCCAAAACTACTCAACTTGTATTCTTGACCTTGATGTCTATGACCTCATCTATTTTTTTTTTTTTCCTCAGAGAACCTTGAAGGTCAGAGGACCGCAAAATGAGAGTAGGAGCCAATGAATGGGTGTCTTAATCATGTGTTTAGACTTTCTGTATCTTGTGATGTTTTGACATTTCGGGGGGACCTTAAGGACCTGGGGAGAAGTGCCCCTGCCAGGGCTAGCTAATTCCTAAAGATAATATCTGACTTCTGATCACAACTTTCCTGTCACAACTTTCAGTCAATCCTGAATCCATATCCCCTAAGCATCTCCTTTATCTAACTCTTACACGTCAAGCCAATATTCCTCTTCCCTAAATCATCTCATGGCCTGGTACCAGGCAACCTTCCTGGTACCAGGAAAGTTTCTTTTCCTAAGAAAGAGACTTTCCTTATAATCCAGTACCATGGGAATCATTCAAGCTAGTCAATCTTAGCTGTTGACTCTGCCTTAGCTTACCTTTTCTGGAGAAACCCCAACAAAGTCATTGGCCTAGGCTTTCCTCTTGCTCCTTTCTGCCTCCCGACCAAACCTGGTGGTCCTCTTGTGGCCCTGAATGATATGGCATGTCCCCTCTTAGGAAATGTAAGTAATAAATTCCTCTTTCAATGGTAATGGCTTCTCCATGTTGTCCCTCAGTCACCTCCACAAATTAGAATCCCATGGGTACAAATGAGACCATGGCCTTTCGTAGTCATTTTTAGGGACATGCTTGCTTGTTCTCAAATCTGGCTTAGAAATAATCTACTTTCATCAAGACATCACAAGTGACTATAACACAAAGCCCAGGAGGGGAGCCAGGCACTCTCATCTCTGCATGAGGAAGCATACTCTCTTATTGACTTTCTATCATGGCACCCAAGTCCAGAAAGTTTGCATGACCTACTGGAAAAAGTAGGAATGCAGGTCTGTAGAGGAAGGGGAAAAGTAGAGCCTTGCTCTCCTGATTCTTCATATGAAACCACCAGAATAACATCACCAATGACGATGATAGCTGTGAACATTTATTCACTGAGTCCCTGGCTCTGTGCCTAGTGTTTTTCATGCACCATCTCACTGAACCCTCACAACAAGGCAATGAAGGTGAGTGCTATCATTATCCCATTTTAGAGATGAGAATATAGAGATGAAGATCACTGGTCCAAGGGCACATATCTGGTAACTGGTGACCTGGAACCAGACAAACCAACTCTAAGCCATAGCCCAGGCTCTAAACCCCTACTCTATACTACATCTGTCAAGACTGAACAAGATTCCATCTCCCCCATGACACCGAATTTAAGAGCACAATTCTTTTTGTGAATGAAACATCAGTCTGAAAGCCTCAACCCCTGGTTGACTGGTGGATGGTGCCATATTGCCTTCTAAACCAAACATACTTTTGATAGATATTCACAAGCAGGGCAAGCTCCAGCAAGATTGTGAAATAGGCAACCCTCTTGATTTGTGGTGATAGCTTTTCCTAGAATTCAGTGTTCTCACTGTCGTTGCAGATAAACCAGATGACTCCACTCTCAACATTGTCTTCCATGGTCTGTGCCTTGGGCTCCAAATTATTTCCTCGTATCTCTAAACCCATCAGAATTCCCATTCCCTCTTTTTCTGAAATCCATCAAGGGCTCAAGCTTCAAATGGATTCTAATTCTAGCTGTACAGCTTTTAGCTGTGTGACCTCATTTCCACTTTCCTCATCTATAAACCTGCTATGGCGGCATGCAGCTTTTTTTTATAAGGGTAAAAATGTCACATTATGTGTATTGTGCCAAGATCAATTATTATCATATCATTGATGCTTGATAATGATAGTTCAGTCATGAGGAATAGTTCCCCAATTTTCATTGTATGATTTCAAGATAAAGTAATAACATTGGTTTCTTTTTTTTTTTTTTAAGGATTTTACTTATTTATTTGTCAGAGAGAGAATGGGAGAAAGCACAAGCAGGGAAAGTGGCAGGCAGAGGGAGAAGCAGGCTCCCACTGAGCAAGGAGCCCAATGTGGGACTTGATCACAGGACCCTGGGATCATGACCCAAGGCAAAGGCAGACACTTGACCAACTGAGCCACTCAGGCATCCCATAACTTTGGTTTCTAGAGCCATAAAAGCTCAGCCTCTTTACAGGGTAGACAAATTTCACAAAGTTGTCTTAATAAGCCAGCCACAAAAGTAAGCACTGAATTAGCACATCTGCTAGGAATTCAAAAGAAATACAGTAAGTTCTGATAAAACCAGACAGTAGAATAAATGAAAATTAAGCAATGGATCTAAGAAGAGAATGAAGTCTATTTTATAATTTTGCCAAACATCCACAGCTCTCATGTCATAAAATTCTAGAAAGAATGTTTTTAAATACAGTCAGCAGAACAGATACAGGGGGAAAGCAGGAAAGCAAGCATCATAAGACAGAAGCCTTCATCTCTGCTCTGCCACTTGTTGGCCATGTAAGCTTGGATGTATCACTTGATCTCTATGGATGTCAATTTCCTTCTCTGTAAAATGAGAGTGTTGGACCAGATGGTCCTGGAGATTTCTTACCGTTGTACCATTCTATGAGGTGATGAGTCTGACTCTACCATTGTCCCTCCCCTTGTTCTCTGGAGATACTGTTACCATAATAATTGCTGTTGCCCCCAAATAACATCACGTAGCAAAGTCCAGTCATGCACAGGAATTCCAGGCATGGTGACTGTGAATTCTAATCCCTCTTGGGTCACACCATCATTGAATGACCTTGGGCAGGGCACGTAACTTCAACTAACTGCCTCAGATGCCTCACCAGACAAAAACCTCCAGGCATTTACAGGATAAATTTCCCACTCCTTGCACTCCACAAGCTGCCTTCCAAATGCCTTTACACTACTTACCTTGGGACTACCCATGACAAATCATGAAATTAGGCTGTTTCCCTGAATAATTTTCAATTGTGGTATATCCCTACTTCCAACACAGGAGTCTATTTCTCCCTATTCAAATCATAACTATCTTCCAAAGAAGGCTAAATTTAGATAAAAACTTAAAAGGCTGAAAAATTGGTCAATTTGTGACAAACTGAAGGCTAGGAAGGAGAGCTAATATACATTGTACAAAATAACCACCATGATTTCAATAGGCTGAAATAGAGAGAGGAAAGCAAGGAAATTTAATGCCAACTTTCAGCAAACATTTTTGAGCAGATGTGTCTTATAATGGGATTGGTGCTATAACCCCTGCCCTAAACGTAATGGACAAGAAGTTTAATATATCTTTAAATAATAATAAAATAATGATAGCCATTTATTGTGCAAATACTGTTTTAGGGGTTATGCCAAGGGCATTACACAGCAGGTCCATGAGAATGTTTTTAGCCGTAAGTTAGAGTACCCAACTGAAATAGCTTAAGCAGTAGGAGTTTTCTGTCTTACAGTCATTGTTAGTGAAGCAGCTGGTTCCAGGGTTAGTTGACTAAACAGCATAACGTCATGGAAGATCCAGCCTCCAACTCTGCCATTCTTGGATGAGTGAGCAACATCTCTCCTTGTGGTTGCACAATGGCTGCAATGATTCCAGGGGCCACACAGATATCTCAACATACAGAAAAGTGCACCTTCTACATCTTTCTATTATTTAGGAAAACCCTGCCCAGAAGGTCCCTACAATTTCCCTCACATTTTATTGTCTAGGATGAAATCACTTACCCATACCTGAATCAAAGGTAAGGGGAATGAGACTGCCAATACCATGTTAGACCAATCATGATTAACCCCTGGCTCACCTTCTTTGAACACATGGCATAGTGACCACCTTCCCAAACAGACATTTCCACAGGCAGAGAAGAGAAGGATGGGCTGGGAAATGGCACTTGCGTAGATAATCAACCAAGTTTGCTATGCATGTATTATCATTTTAATAAATTGCCCTCTAATGAGTTATGCTTATTTTATAGATGATAGACTGAGACTCAGAGAAGTCAAGTAAATTGCCCACAGTCACATAGCTAGAAGTCGGGAATTCCTGTGTTTTACATCACCATACTGATGGTTCTGAAATTTCAATGTATGGGAAACATCAAGAGAGTTAGTGAAAATGAGGATTTCTGGGCTCCATATCCAAAGATTCTGATCCAATAGTCAGGATCCAGTAGGAGCCCTCATTCTTCATTTTTAATAATCTCAGTTAATTTGATACAGGGGACCTATGAGTCACATTTTGAGAGAGAGAGAGAGAGAGAGAGAGAGAGAGAGAATGTGATTAGCTATTATTTAGGCAGAAATATAATTTTTTTTTAAAAAGGCCCTAATTTTCTGGAAGCCCCAGACCCACCATCAAACAAAAGCTATTGTCTTCACAGGCCAGGCTCTATATAATGCCTATGTCTGGCTCACTAATTTAAGAAGGATATAGATAAGACATGAGAGGAACAAGGTTCAAGAGGAACCTCTAAAAGTTAGGTCTTCTAAGTAGCCATTGAAGAATATGGGAAGGTTTAGAGAGGAGAATAGTTGGCTCTGCGGCTTAGAGGAGAGAGGGGGCCATCATAAATCTTCAAGTACCAGCTAGGCTGTCACATGTAAAGAATGCTCAGAGGTAGAACCAATGATCAGAAATCATGAAAGAGGTTCATTTTATTTTATTATAAGAAAGAACAGTCTAATAACATTGTACAACCAAGCAAAGGACTCTGCCTCATTGAAGCAGAGGTTGGCTGATCCATGTCTGACACGGACATTGTAGAAGAGAGTTCCCAACTGAAAGGAAGGCTAATCAGATGCGTTTAAGATAGACTGTTGTCTTCCAATCTCGTTCTCTACTAACTGACTTGGTTAGATTTTTACTATGGTCATTTTGTTTTGTTTTTGTTTTTTAATTTTATTTATTTGAGAGAGAGAAAGCAGGAGAGGGGTGAGGGTCAGAGGGAGAAGTAGACTCCCCACTTAGCAGGAATCCCTATGTGGGGCTTGATCCTGGGACTACAAGATCATGACCTGAGCCAAAGACAGATGCTTAGCTGACTGAGCCACCCAGGTGCCCACTATGGTCATTTCCACTGAATACTTTGGAGTGCAATTTAACTTCTATTTTAGTTTTGTTAATATTAGTTTTATGAGTATGATTAACATAGAATTATTTTATTAACACAACATATTAATAGTACTATGTTGATTCATAAATATATTAATATAATTTCTATTTTAAATTAAATTTTTGTTTTAATTTCTAAATGTGTAATTCATTAAAAAAATTTAATTAACTGTTTAAGATTTTAAAAATTTAAATTTATACATGTCCTGTTTTCCCAAGTTGATGGAACATGTCTGGCCCTTCCTTGTGACTTTGTGGCATCTAACTCATAACCAGGCTTATCATAGGTACTTAATACAGAGTTGGCGAATAAAAAAGGATGGCCTAGAATGGCAGGTGAGCACATCCAGATATAACACTGCACAAGATGAGTAGTGAATAACTTTTAATATTTCTGCCCTTCTTACTACATTCTTCCCTCTTTGGGCACTGAGCATTGAGGTTATAGTTGCAACATGTGTCCTCTTCTCTAACCCTCATTGGCTGGGCCAGAAGTTAACACATGATGATAATTTCTTAAAAGGTGGTTATACTTATAAAATGCAGGCTCAGAAGCATGTTCTACTGAAAAAGAATGAAGCCGGTGAGAGACAAAGAGCGAGCTCCCTGGCTTCCCAACTCTTGGATCCCAAGTTCTTGAGGATCAAGTGTCAATGTGCCCTTGTCTCTGTGATTAACTTCTGTGTCCTTGTAACTTTCCTTCCTCCTTTTCCTTTTTTCCTCCCCTCCCTCTCTCTTTTCCCTCCTTTTTTCTTTTGAATTCTATGGCCCTGACAACTCCAGGAAAGCTGAGAATTTAGAGAGATCAGATAAAGAGAGAGCAGCTGCACACTGCTAAACAGTTTGCAGAGTTTGAGATCAGAACTACTTCAGGCATTTCCTTACCACTCAGGCCTTGAATCTGTGGGGACACCAAAGCTCCTACGAAGACCTCACTGCCAGACCACAAGCATCCTTACAGTAAAAAGTCCACCCCCCACCCCAAACAGGAATGATGTGATAGGAAACAACCTCTAGTACCATGAGGCAAGACCACTCAAATGAGAGATGGGACTATTTGGGGGTCTCAATTACCCCCTTGTGCCACAAAGAGTTTCTCCATGCAACATTTCAGGTCTGCCTAAGGGGCAATGCATTCGTAAGGCACAAACAGCTTTTCAAAATAACCCTTATCAGTGAGGACTCACATGAACTTCGTACTTCAGTTTTGTGGCAAAATTGTTTCCCAATATGCACGTGTTTTCCTCACTCTGTACCCCATGGCTATCAGGCAGAATATGTTGATGTCACGTTGACATACTCACTAAAAAGCAGTGCCTGAATGAATCCAGATGACACTCTTCCAGAACCCCCAGTTTCAGGGCAAATGGAAAAGCGGCACTGAGGACAGTGCGAGATGGGCAGGGGCAGAGTAGGCAGGGAGATCATTGAGAATTTTGTTTTTCTGTCCTGCAATGAAGATCTCTCTTTTGTTGGCCAAAGTTAGCCAGTCACGACCACATGGGCACTAAGGAAGACCTGCTGCTTTCTAGCTCTCCTATTCCTTGGCCTTGCTAAAGCCCAAGACACTTGGAGAACTTCCCCCGTGGATCCTTCTCATCCTCCCTACTGCTTATTGATTTTTTCCCCCCCAGGTGTACTCCCACCTGTGTTGAGTCTTCTCAGGTTCCCTTAGGAAAGGAATCACAGCTCAATGATTTTCACATTGTAGACTGAAATCTCCCTGTTGCCTATGTCCTAAGAAACAAAATTTTCAGCATGTCTTACAATGATTGTCCCTGTTCCTAGGAAATGATTCCTCGTTACTGCCTTGTGGATGCTGAACGGGTTGCAAGTGTGAGTAGGTGGTTTTACCATGCAACACTTCTCATCAGATGTGGCCCAAGAAGTTGAGTTGGCTTCCCCTGCTCTACTTTTTTAGTTAAGAGAATTCAGGTTTTATCACTGACCTGGTCTTAATAAAATATTTTTTTAAAGATTTTATTTATTTACTTGATAGACAGAGATCATAAGTAGGCAGAGAGGCAGGCAGAGAGAGAGGGGGAAGCAGGCTCCCCACTGAGCAGTGAGCCTGATGCAGGGCTCAATCCCAGGACCCAGAGATCATAACCTGACCGGAAGGCAGAGGCTTAACCCACTGAGCCACCCAGGCGCTCCAATAAAATATTTTTTAAACCCTAGAATCCTGTTAAGGTAGATGCATCATGGTGATATCATGTTTGAAAATTTTCTATTTCTATTATTCTTTCTACAGTTATCACCTGGCATTTTGTTTTCTTTCCCCCCATACCATCATTATTCTTTCAGATGCTCCAACTGACCCAACTTTGTCCAAAGAGAGCCAGTATAATCTGGTTTCTGTATCATTTAATATTGTCCTATTGGTCTTTGAGCATTTACTTTCTAGCACAAGTTAATCTAGGCTCACTTTGTACTTTCTTCTATCTCAGACCCTAGAATCAGTTCTCTCTCCAAGGAGCACTGTTCTTGTCAATAAAGAATGGTATTTAGAAACCAAGATCTAGCTTCTAGGTGTGCTCATTGCTAGTGGGATATAATTGTGTATAGACCTTTCAGTACACAGAACTAAGGAATATATTTTTCAAGAAATCATGAGTTCTTACTGATATCTTCAATTCAAGTCCAACACCATGCAAATCTCCCTCTTTTTCTCCTAAATTTTCATCTTCTCCCGCATTGAGAACCTTAGTTTGCAAAGAGTTTAAGATATTTTCTCATTTGCTATCATGCTTCAATACACTCAAAATAATTTCAGTATTACTTACCAATTCTACCACAAACAAATCTAAGTAAAATGAAATATTTTTAGAAGTTCTTCCTGTTCAAAGAATATATTCTACAAAAGCATATTAACAATGTACCTGAATTAACTCCATTTTTTTTTCTGTAGTTAAACTGGAGATACCATTTGATTATGCAGCTGAGTTCATTTGTTTCTGTTTATATTCAGTTTCCATGGTTTCCCTTTTTAATCTTTGGAATTCATTTTTTAAAATGTGTATAGTTTTTACATGGTTCAAAAGTCAAAACTGTATAAAAAGATAAACTCAGGGAAATCTTATTCCCACTCCTATCCTTTCTACCCCAATTGCCTCCAACCCTCTTAGGTGGCTATTTTTATGAATTTATAGATTACCCTTAATATTTTTATTTTTGCAAATCTCTCTTTTTTATTATTACTTTTTATTTTTATATTTAAGAGGGTTTCTATTTTTACTGTAGTGGTTACCTTTATACTACTATTTTGTATTTTTTGAAGCTCATAATTCCCCTTTTCCTTACATGGGCTTCTAAAATTGGTTTAGATCTTTAAGTAGTATCTTCTGACTCCCACTTATTACCTACATGCCAATCGGTGGTTTTATGCTACTTCCTCTTCTCCCCTTCTCCTCTCCAATATTTTCAGTTGTGCTTTTTCTAATTTAGACAATGTATAATATTTACAGGCTATTCTTCCAGCTTTGTTCCTAACTTTGTTTCAGTCTTAGACCTCAAGTTAAATAGTCAGTGCTCATCAGCAGCACTTCTGTTGCTATTTCCTCAATCATCTCCTAGCGGGATACAGTTCATCATCTAGCAGACTGCTCAGGATGAGATTATGATTACATATACTCTGATTTCTTGCATGTTTAAAACAATTTTCCTAGAATCTGGATATTTAATGGACAGCAGGGCTAGATAACACAGCCTTGTTTTTAAAAGTGGGAACGGAAACATTTCAAGTAATCAGCAACCAAAGGTGGATTAAATAAATTAATTATGCTCAGTTAAGTAACAGAACCCTGGTCCACACAGCCTTCATACATGCTACAACTGCTGGGGCAAAGTAGGAAATGATATGTAAACCTGGAAAGGCCAAATCTGTTTTTGAAGTACAAAGGTGCTGCAAACGTGTGTATGTATGCTTAGCACAAAGCAGGTCAAAGATACATTTAAAAATTAGCAGGGATTTTTCTCTGATTGATAGAATTATTGATGAATTTTAGATTCTTCTCTGTGCTTTTAAAAAAAAAATTTTTCCAATTGTACCACTTATGGGATTGGAGAGAATACAGCATTTTTTTTTCTAAAAGCAAGGCAAAGTTCTGAGATTTCCAAGGTTTATTTTTAATGTGTTGGTTTTAATCAATACCACAAGACACGGTGTACCAAAGAGAGAGCAGCATGAGCTAATTAACAAGCTCAGGACAGTCTAGACGGGTCTCGGTGCTCTGCCTGTGCTAGGTGCTCAATCAATGAAAGCTGGTGATTAAGAAAACTCAAATCAGTCAGTACTGAGCAGAGCCATTTTGGGCACTAGTGTTCATGTGTCTGAGTCAAGCCCCTGCCTCCCAGGATTGAGGGGAGGATGAAAAGTAGTAGGAAAAATGTTAACACTCTCAGTCTGGTATCTGGCACACCGTTCTCCTATCACTTCATCTAGGGGGGAAATATAGATTATTAGCACCTTGTTCTCAATAACTAATGGGGCTGTATTCAAATTTACTTACTCTGAATAATATCGCAACAAAATGGACAGATAGCCAGTATTAAAGAAAAAAGCCCAAGGCAGCAATAAGAGTGTTACAGAAAAACTCAGAGAGCATTCATAAAGCAAAAAGCGAGACAGAAACTATTTAGAAATCATTAGAAATTGCAGTAGTCAGGGCTTCTAAGTCAGAGTGGAGGAAACCTGTGTCCCTAAATCATAACTGTGTTGTTATAATGAAAATAGTAAATGGAGTGTACACCTGCTTTAAGTAATCATTACAGGATAGTGAACTCATCACGGGTCTTCCAACAACTTCCCTCCGTGGAGCTGACCACGAACAGCACCCCAGAGCAACTGAATTAGAATCTGAACATGACATACAAGGCCTAAAAGTTTTTTAAAACATATTTTCAAGTGATTACGATGATTACTAGCTGGTTTTAGGAGCCACTGGCATATAAACATGGGACACCATCCACCCCATCTACCAGGACAGTCCCAGAGTAAATATTACAAAAGAGCCCCCTCTCAGTACAAAAATCTCTCAGGAGTGAACATTATGTGCTCTCCTACCTGAACCTTGGCCTCTTGAAGGCACTATTGGTCAAGGCAGATTCACTCCTGTGGTGATGGCCTTGTCCTGTAAAACACCGGAAGTACGCAAGAAAGTAAGACTTAAAGAAAAAAAAAAACACCCCTTGAACTTAAATTCACATTACAATGCTGACCAACAGCAGATTCTCTCTGAGAGTGGAAACTGATGAGTGGAGAAGACAAAGGCATATAGTTTAGTGGAGAAGGAGAACAGAACACTTGAGCATCTCAATAATTCCTACTGCTACTTCATCATTTGGTCCAAGTCAACTGAGAAAGTCAGAAATAAATATGGATTTGACTTTATCTGATGGTTGTTTAAGAGCTTTTACTCATTTCTTTTTTACCTATGTTTGGTCCCCAGTTTCTGTAAGAGTCAAAATAATAAAATCATCTGATAGTGATGTAATATTGTGTGTATTATTGTGTAATATTGCTGAAAAACCAATCAATACTCCCCATTGTGTTAATGTGTCATCCAGTTCTGGGGGGTTGTTACCTTGTTCTGGTTTAATCCTGATCTGTTCCTTGTAAATAAGGACATGCAAAGATAAAGGAAGAAACCCGACTGTTCCTAAAAGCATTCACATTATGAAAATATTTGAGGGCACAATCCTCAGGACACTGAGCACACTCTGTGCTCTTCAGTATCCTCCAATATCTCTGCCATCACATCCCTGAGAGAGCCACGTCCCTTCAGCCCCAGACAGCCCGCCTTGCCCATACACTATGAACATTCTCATCCTCCTGTCTTGGCTTCTGCTATTTCTAATGGGGACCTTTTCCCTAGGAAGGATTTTCAGTTACTTGACTCCTCAATTAATATTCAAGTTACCCAAGTTACAAACTTAAAAAGCTGGGTTTCGTTGCTCTCAGTTCAAACAAACTACAACTCTACTTATAAAACTAGTAAAATAAGAAAATCACTTTCAGGTGTTTTTCTAAGTTTCCAGAAGTTCCAGTTGACAGATGAAATGGCTCAAATAATCAGTTTCATTTACACATTTAATAAAATAGTCTTAATTTTAAACTGCATTGATAAAAGTAATATACTCAAATTTATTTTCATGTGCTCCCAATGTCTTACAGGACAAACTGACAACCATAACAAACAAAAGCCTCCCTAGCTACACTGTGATGAGTCCAATACAATGTATAGAGATTTTTGACTCACTATATTTTACCTCTGAAACTAATGTTACATCTGAAACTATACTCAAATTAAAAAATTAAAAATAAAAAAAATCCCTAGCATTTAAGCTCTCTTATTGCAACCATAATCAAATAAATGTAAAAAAAAAAAAAATCCTAGAGTCCTCTTAAGCATTCCAGTTCTGTTTATAAATTTGATCAACATCTTGTATACCTTTCAACTTAAAATCTCAAGATCACAATGTTACTCATTTTATATTGAAATCACAAAGGCAATCTTTTAGGGTCAGAATTTGCTACATTCTCTTGAAATAGCCAACATACTGGTCGTTTTTTTTAGAGAAGCTTAATTTGGGTAGATGGAATTCAGCAACCCCCTAGCCTAGGCTGCATTCAACTAATCTCTTTACTGCCTGATTGAACTCTGCATTCTTTTCATATTCTTTTTGTCCAGCTCTGTCCCCAAAAGCCCCCATCTGTCTAAAAACCATCAGCCTTTCTTTATTTAGTCCAAAATTTGACCAAATCATAGTTTCTCCTTAAGGCTGACGTGCCAAGCCTAAAAATCCCTTTGAAAGGCACATATACTAACTTGGATGGAAATCATACCACTGCTTTCCTCCTTCCCAACAACCACACACACACACACACACACACACACACACACACACACACGGTGGTTCAGATTTCTCAGGAAGAGGCACAATGAGGTAAGAGGCTATTATGCGATGTGTTTCAACGTCTCCTAAAACCATTTTTTGTTGATATTTGTCT
Organism: Martes martes; assembly: GCF_963455335.1. Classification (NCBI taxonomy): domain Eukaryota; kingdom Metazoa; phylum Chordata; class Mammalia; order Carnivora; family Mustelidae; genus Martes; species Martes martes. The sequence continues at coordinate 27,249,764 of NC_137895.1, read as the reverse complement.
AGAATGCCCTGTGGAAAGAACACAGGCCTTTTTGTAAGCACTTTTTGAAAAGCTTGTCTCCAAGGCAGTTACAAACTCAAGACATTGCTAGGAGAAAGTCTATTGTATGCAGACCATTAGAGCTGGAAGGGGTCTGATGGGTCACTGGGTCCAACCCCATGCTTTACAAAAAAGAAAACTGAGCTCTGAAGAGAGGGGACAAAGGAGAGAGAAATGCTGTTACTAAATATCTCCTATGTTCCAGGCACTGTGCGAGTTAACCTTCAATTAAGATGCTTTGAGTGGCCCTTAACAATCTTTTCCCACGCGCTCCCCCCGCCCCCTATACAAGCAGGGTTGCCATTCTCCTTAAGTTTGCCCATCTCCTGGCCCTGCAACCTTAGCACACAGCTTGGTCTTCCCTTCCATGCAGTCAGGAGAAGTAATCTGCCATTTGCAATTTTGAATTTCAAACCTAGCCTCACAGGTACCCAAATAACTTGTGATCAGAAGCCCAGTTTTGATGGACTGAGATGTAGAAAAGAGATGAATAACTAGGGACTTTCCCAGAAGAAGGGAAGGAGTAAGACAGGGCAAAGCTGTGGTATGGGGGCAGGGTCAAGGGGAGACTGGAGAATGGAGAGAGCAGAACACGTTCACAGGGAGATAGGAAGAGCGCGAGCATGTAGGGCGTGCAGGAAATGATGGACAGAGCAGGAGCCCAGAGAAGGGGGATGTGGGCACAGGTTGAATTATTAATTGAAAGGAAGGAGGGATACTTCGTTCTCCGAAGCAGGAGGAAAGGAGGAGGGATGGCCATACTTACCGCTAAGGATGTTAATGTGAAATCAGTTCAGACAATCGCCCTAGGGTATGGGTTAAGTGGGGTGAAGGCTAAGCCAGGCCAGGGTTACAGACTGGGGGGACATGGAAGAATCTAAGCTCTGGACAACTCCATGAACTAACTGATGGGAGTGAGTGCATGAATGAATGAGCTGGAAGGACACTGGAGTTTGAGATTTGGGGATGGGGCTGTTCTGAGTGATGACACAGCAGGGCAGGGCTACTGAACCGCCGGCATGCCAAAGTAGAGGCCAAGTAAATAAGTGCGCTTGAAGCCAAGGATCAGGGGAGCAGTGGGTCAAAGGGGTCATCCTCCTGGACAATGGCATCACCCAGGCTGACAGGGGGCAGAATTTGGGGGGAGAGAAACATCATGAGTCTGCTACCCAAATCTTACGTGACTGCAGATGCTGATGGGCAGGTCGACATGATAGGGGTGACATAGAGATGAGATGGGGGGCCTCAAAGCCAAAGGGGATTTTATATGGGAGGGGTGGCATGGTACCAGGCAACAGCTTCGGAGAGCAAGGGAGACACTGATTCCCAACTCTCAGCTGGAGGGGCAGGACGAAGGGCAGGAAAGAGTGCCCCACTGCCCTTGAGCAGGATAAAAGGGAATCGGGGAGCTCAGGAGAGACTAAGCCTCAGGTGATGGCAGAAAACAGAAAAGGATTTAGTGGAAATGTTAAGGATATAGGAATTCTGTTTATCATGGAACAGCCTTTCAGAGGGCACGGTAGAAAGGTGAAGGGAGGGAGGCAGGGGAGAGAGAGAAAAAAAAGCATTCTGGCATGATCTAAATAACAGGATACAGACTAAGTAGGTCTGTGTCCAAGGGCCACAGCCAACTAAGGGTGACAGGAACAGGGGGAAGAGAGACCTCTGGCCTCAGCTGACTCGCCAGGTGATCTGAGGTGAGGGACTTGCTCTCTCTGTGCCTCAGTTTCATCCTTGCGAGGATAACACTAGCACATATGTCAGAAAATTTATTAGCATATAGTTAGAGAAGAAGCGCTAGCTTTTGAAGGAAAAAGATTCCTACTCCACACTCTCCCTCAAGTGACAGACCTTTGGGTATAACAAACCCCAAATAACACATACTTGCTTCCTACCACTTACAGGAAGCAAAAAACCCAGCATGCAAAAATAAAATAAAATAAAATAAAAAGTCAGAGTCACTGATAAGATTCAAGTTCTTGCAAACCTATCTGTAGTAAATAACCATTATCTGTCTTTTTTTTTTTTAAGATTTATTTATTTATTTGAGAGAGAGAGAGAGAGGAAGGAGGGCAGAGGGAGAGAGAGAATCCCAAGCAGACTCCCTGCTGAGCACAGAACCCCATGCAGGCCTTGATCCCGCAACGGTGGAATCGCAGCCTGAGGTGAAATCACGAGTTGGAGGCCTAGCCAGCTGAGCTACCCAGGCGCCCCTCATCTGTCTCTTGAAAGGAAGAAGAGATGAAAAAGTTGCTTAAGGACACTAAGCATCTCAAGTTATAAATGTCCAAGATGGAGAGTCAATAGTCATCCAGCATATAACTCAACAATAAAAACAACAAAATCGAGTGACCTCTGTTAAAAAATGGGCCAAGGACTTGGATAGACATTTTTCCAAAGATGATATACAAATGACCAATAGGTTTCACATCAGTAATCATCAGAGAAACGCAAATCACAGGCACAGAGGTACCACCTCATGCCCATCAAGATGGCTCCCACCAAAACAAAAACAGGAAATAGTGTTAGTGCGTGTGCAGGGAAATTGGAAGGCGTAGGTGCTGGGAGTGTGAACCGGCACAGCCACCGTGTGGAAAGGTAGGATGGTTCCTCAAAAAATTAAGAAAAGAACTACCAGGGGTTAGGGTTAGGGTTAGGCTCATTGGGTTAAAGCTTCTGCCTTTGGCTCAGGTCATGCTCTCAGGGTCCTGGGATCGATCCTCTGCATCAGGCTCTCTGCTCAGCAGGGAGCCTGCTTCCCTCTCTCTCTCTCTCTCTGCCTGCCTCTCTGCCTACTTGTGATCTGTCAAATAAATAAACAAAATCTTAAAAAAAAAAAAAAAAAAGAACTACCCAGCAATCCTACTTTAAGGTATCTATTCAAAATAATTTAAAGCCGGGACTCAAACAGATATTTGTGCGCACCATGTCCAGAGCGCGTTCCAACCACCGAGATGCGGAAACAGCCCAGGGGTCTGCGGACTGGCAAACAGATAAAACGTGGCATATGCACACAAAGACATATTGCTCCGCCTTTAAAAGAAACGGAATTCTGACACATGTTACATCATAAATGAACCTTGAAGGCACTGTGTTAAGTGAAATAGCCAGTCACAAAAGGACAAATCCTTCTGTGAGGTATCTAAAGCGACCAAATTCACAGAAACAAAAGGCAGGATGGTAGTTACCAGAGGCTGGGAAGAAGGGGCGAAGGGGAGTTGTTGGTGATTTTTTTTATTCATTTTTAATTTATTTTTATTTTTTTAAAGATTTTATTTATTAATCTGTCAGAGAGAGCACAAGCAGGGGGAGCAGCAGAGAGAGAATCAGGCTCCCTGCAGAGCAGTGAGCTAAAGGCAGACACTTAACAGACTGAGCCCCCGGGGCATCCCAGGGAATTGTTTAATGGGTATAGTTTCCATTTTGCAAGATGAAAAATCTGTTTCACCACGATGTAAATATACTTAACACTATGGAACTGCATGCTTAAAAATGGTTACAATGGTAAATTCTATGGTTTTTTTTTTTTTTTTTTTACCACAAGGAGAAAATGGTGGGAAAAAAAAAGGCATCTGGTATCTCCCCTCTCCCCACTCCACTTTACTGATTAATAAAATGAAGCCCAGGGAAGGGCACTGAATCCATGATCACACGGGATCCACGGTCACATGCCCGGTCATGGAGGCAGAATAGGGACCAGAGCCCGGCACTCTGACCCCAGCTGCGAGGTTCCTGCTGTTCCTCTGCTCTCCACGCGAGGTGCAAAGATAGTGGAAAGATGACATACTTGATTTATCAGTAGTGACAGTGACATTCCACTGAACCTGAAAAGGATGCAGATTCTACTCCGTGCTTAGAAATGCTCCTGTGCACGTGCCCTTTCTCCAAAGCTCATCATGATTATTCAAACCAGCAGGTCTGAGACGCCACACTGGAAATCTTAAGATATTCACAGCTTCTCTCACCAGTCTGCGGCAGACCCAAAAGCAGATGAGAGCAGTTTTTTCTGTTCCTGGGCTGTCCCCCTATAATTTAGAAGTCCAGACAGTTACACTGGAAAACAGGAAGGAAAGCTCAGGGGCCCACTTAAAAACAAGCTCAGTGTGGGGTCTCCAAGGCCGTGGAGTGAAGCTACTCGTTAAAACGTGCTTTGAAATGGGTTCACTCACTCCCGTCTGGACTCAGGGAGGAAGTCTTTCTCCCATTTAGGAGTTTTCCTTTAGCTCTTTATTCCAAACTCCATAAAGGAGACAACAGGAAAAACTGGCTCCAGCTCCAGAAACAGAGACGAAAACCAGACCTTTCTTTTTTTCTTTCTTTTAAGGGTGATGTCGATAGGTTGCCTTCTATTTAATTTCAGAAATTTCTATTGTTCCCATGGAAACAATGAGTCCAACTGAGAATCCCCCATAGGGTGTGGCTTGGTGATTCCAGAACTCTCCGCAGGTTGAAAAGTGTCAGAGCTGAAGGCAAAGACCTCCCTCCCCCAGTGCTCCTCTGGTCTCCTTGACACAGAAACATCTCGTACATACAACACCCCTCTGAGCTCTGAAGGTGTTAGGAAAATCCTTCTTGCATCAATATATCCCACGATGAAGAACTAAATAAAACATTTTGGCAAGGACATTTCTGAAGATCTTTCCACTCCAGAAATACTGTTTTGTTTTGTTTTGTTTTCAGCAACCTACCGGAGGCTGAACCAGGATGCCTATAAAAAGCCTTCTGTGTTCCCCTAAGCCCTCTTAATGAATTGTCAGGAAGGATGGACTAAGATGGGGGTCAGAGAGCCTGAGCCCGTGCCAGATGCCAGGGCTGCCAGCTCGGCTCTCCGCGCTCATGGCGGCACTGACCGCCCCCCTCCTCCTCGAATTGCTGTGGTCTCTGCCCATACTCCTTAAGGCAATTGGCTGCGCTCCTGACTTGTCTTGCCTGCGTCTGCTAGTTATCGAACAAAGGGCGGAATGACTCCCATGCCTGGTTTCCCAGATGCTCACAAGCAGGGAGCCAAGGATCAGCTGAAACAGCAGGGAGAACTGCGCTGAGAAGCACTGGTGACAAGACCCGGACACAGCTGAGTGGTCGTTCCTGCTTCCGCAAGACCCACCTGTCCTGTAACAGCCAATGAGCCATTCAGGAAGCCTCATGTGCCTCCCACTGAGTGCTGATCCCAGGGAAACAAGGACTTTCCCGAGATGGCATCAAGCCTGAAAGTGAGGAGAAGAGCCCCAGGGCCCTGGGTCCTCTGCAGCATCTCCCCGCTGTTGCAGAGACAGGAGAAGTCGGGAGGCTAGAAGGCTTTGCTGCCTCTACATGTGCTCTTCCCCTCCTTTTCTCCACTACATGTATTTTCCCCCAAATCTAAGGATGATCTTCACAGTCTGAAACTCCAAACAAGCTGGCCTCCTGGTCAGGCCTCCTCCCCAAAGTGAAGGCTGGCAAAATGTTTTCTCTAAGCTGAATGATGTCCTCTTATTCGTTCATGGCTAGCTTTTGCAAACCAAAAGGACCCGCAGAGTGGGTGTGCATACAGTCCCTAGAAACAGAAACACCTGTCTCTTACGTCCACCTATATCCCCAAATGCCCAGGGGCCGTTAGACTATGGAGACTCCTCTAGCAGTTCTGCCTTCAGGAGCTAAGTCAAGAAAATTTAAAAGATAATTCCTTACCATCCTGTCCCAGGGAACCAGGATATAATATCCAAAGAAGACTGTCAAAATATGGAGCCCACAGAGCAACTAGATCTAAGGCTTAAGGGGAATAGGGGCATTAGAGGAAGGAGAGGGCCAAAAGGAAGATTATTCCAAATCATCACAGAAAAAGCCAAAACTATTGATTGGGGGAAGGGGAAAAGCAGAAAATGGATAGATGTTTTGATGGATACAGGGAGAAAATAATTTCCCAGGCACAAATTATGTGTGTAAGGGCTAGAGAGAGAACATATACAACACTGAGTGAGGCTGTTGAATTTTTTTACCGATTGCTCCTTTAGAAGGCAAGGAGAGGAATTGCATCCAAAGTTACGTCATCTTCTTTAAAAAGATGAGGTTGGAAAAAACCAACTTGGTCACTGAATCAAGACATTTCTTCTCTATAAAGCTGTGTAATGGCTTGTGCAGGTAAGGAGAAGCCGCGTAGCGTTACAATCAGTACTGACTTGGGTATCTTCTCCTCTGGGCAGTATTTAGGAACCAAATTTGGGAGTCAGGGACATGGGGAAGGGAGGGAACTACTACTTACAGAACATCTGCTCTTCTCTAGGTGGTGGGTTGGGGGATCTATATTTGGGACCTCTGAACTCCAATCCCTTATAAGTAGCCATCTCCCCAACATCCCCGCTTAGATGGCTAAATCTCAAACTCATCCCAAACTAAGTTTCTGATCTTCCCCCAAACTCCTGTTCCACCCACAGTCTTTCCCAGTCCAGCTGATGGTAGCACCATTCTTCCAGATGCCAAGCCCAAAGCCTTGGAGTCATCCTTGACTCTTCTGTTGTTCTCTTACTCCGTTCCCAGCCCGTTAAGAAATTCTCTTGGCTCTACCTTCAAAATGTAATCCAGAATCTCTCTCCTTTTCCCCAACTCTACTGCCACCAGCCTGGTACAGGGCACCTTCATGTCTCACTCAGATTTGTGCAATGGTCTCCTGGCTTCTACCTCTGCCCCTTTACAATCTATTTTCATTATAAAAGGCAGACTTTTAAAAAAATATGCAAATCAAATCATGTCACCCCACTGCTGAAAATCAGCCAACAGCTTCCTACTCTCCTCTGAGTAGAGTAGAGCCAAGGTGAGGGCAAGTATACTGCTCTTACAATGGGCCTAGAATATGGGTGTGAAGTGTAATATTACAAGGAGGGAGGAATTGGGACCAAGAATTCATTCTACCACCCAGGATTATATTAGGTAGAACATTACAGTATTGCCATCTTTTAAGTACAAAAAGGTCAAATATGCCATTCCATATGGTTCAATATAATACTAGCAGCAGAACTCCAACAGCTACTAGGACTCCCTGGAAAGCAGCACAAACAGGTGATACGCCACAACACGCAGATTTGTTTGTGTTTCATCGGAAATGAAAACCATGGGGTGCCTGGGTGGCTTGGTTGGTTAAGCATCTGCCTTTGGCTCAGGTCACAATCCCAGGGTCCTGGGACTGAGCCCCGATTCAGGCTATCCGCTCAGCAGGGAGCTTGCTTCTCCCCATCCTTCTGTGCTTTCTCTCTCTCTCTCTTAAACAAACAAACAAACAAACAAATAAAGGAAAGGAAAGGAAAACCATTTGTGGTTGGCTCTGAAGTCACAGTTTGGTTCCCCTTAAGTAGAGTCATGCTCCATTGGAATCAACCCACTCAATAGAGTTTATGAATTATGTGAAATATAAACCTTCAAATCTGAGTCCCAGTAATATTTTTCCCTGGAGAGTCAGAGGTACCGTGCTCCCACAGGATGACTATTTTAAGTAGAGTGTTAATTACATTTGAGACTTTGTTATAATTGTCCCTATGGAGTATAATTGTCCCTATGGAGAATCACACCAATAGCACATCCTAATCAAAATTTCCTAGTTTGTTATCCTCTCTTCCCCTTTTCACCCACTACACATATCTACCCATGAACTTGCTTTCTCTGCTTCTAAGCCTTTGTTCACCCCCATCTCCTTGGAATATGTGTCACCTAACTGACAAATTGTCTTTCCCATCCTTACTCCTACCCCCATGCAGGCTGGCTTAGACGTCCTGCTCTGCTTCCCCATAATATTCTGTACTTACATACCTGTAATGCAGGACTTAACACACTGTTACAAAAACGTGTAAGCATACATCTCTTTCCCTCCCCAGCTTGTGAGCTCTTTGAGTGAAGGGACTGTGTTTTATTTATCTTTACATCTCTAATACCCAGCACCATGCTTGGCAAATAGTAGGGGCTAAGACATATTTAACAAGGGAAAGGGAGAGTATTAGTGTAGGCTAAACATAAGTCCAACAACAAAGTCCGGTTTATGCAAAGACTCATGCAGTCTGCAGCAGATGTGGGCCGGGGGTAGGCAGCTCTCCTCCAGAAGGTAACTCAGGGATCCAGGCTTCTTCCAACTTGTGTCACTGCCATCCCCAGCATGTGGTCTCTAAGGGCACTGAAGATAAGAAACAGGGCATGGGGAAGGCGTAGCAGATACTCTCTGGGCCCAAAGTGACGCCAATGTCTTCTGCCCCCATTCTGATTGAACAAAACTAGTCACGTGGCACCACTTAGTCACAAGGAGGGGCTGGTCAGGCAAGAACTCACACAAGGGGAAGAGAGCAGAGCCTTTTTGGTGCTCAGCTAGCTGTCTCTGCCACAGGGAGAAGGAAAGAAGGGAGGGAGGGAGAAAGGAAGGAAGAACTTACTCAGTGCCTGAATACATAAGCACTATACGTTTTAAGTCCTATTAAGGATTCTGTTCAAATTTCCTGCCAATTGGACCCTTAAAACCAAACATAGAAAGCAACTGAACAATAAGTTCAGATAGAACACACTAAAAATGAAAAATTAAACCGCGAAAAAACCCATGGCAGCTTCATACTTAAGCATAGTTAAGAGGACAGCAAGTTTCAGGAGGAGAGGACAAGGGTGTGTATGTCTGTGTGAGTTCCGTGGCTCAGCTTGAGGGAGGGCTGGAGAAGAGCATGTTGGGAAGCTTACGGGGTCCATGGAGAAGCACTACCAAGGGATTGGACCTTCTCTGAAAAAGATTTAGTCTTCAGTGTGGAAAGTAAACCAAGGAATTTGGAGGACATGAATAGGTAATGAGAGAATTATATTCATCAAGATTTGGGAGTAAATGAGGAGGAGGAGACCGCTACCCATGGGTAAAGCAACCATTTACCCAGAGGCTGTAGGTAAGAGAAGGCCTGGTGTCAGAAGCCAGGAAGGGGGTGACAAGGAGAGGTAAGAACAGCTGTGGTGGAGACTGATAGCTGTTTACCAAATTCCATTTCCTCTTCTTCCTGGCATACGGCCTCCCTTGCAGCTTGGTATGACCATGGCATTGGAATACGAACAGGAATGACCTTTCGGAACTGCCCTAGAAAATCCTCCCATGTGTATTCCTCTATGCTTTTTTGTCTTCTTCCAGCTGGATGCCAATGGCAATGCTGTTTTGCTGAAGCCACAGATGTTTGTCATCATCCTGGCCTACCCTCACTGACACAGTCTAGAGGTGGAACCTTTTTTGTCTAACACGGCTATGCTAGGATGGCCAGCAGACATGTTCCTTGCTATGTAGGAAAGCATATGCCATCTGCAGTAGGAGAGAATTAGACCAACACACAAGGAGTAGAGATAGACAGAAGGGAGATAGAAAGTCCCAGCTGGTTGGAGTTTCTTCCCAGTTTTTGAAACAGTGATTCTTAAAGCTTTCCTTTAAGCTGCTCTAGTAACTTTCCCAACTATAAAATTAACTTCCTTTTCCTTTCCGCTTTTATGTCCGCATTCACAGAGAAAAGTCAAGAGAAGCCCACTCCCAACCCTGCACCCTCCATCATCCATACGAGACAATGGTGAAGGCCCCATAGTTGAGTGTGGAGTGCGCTGTGTTCTGTCATCGTTCTTGAATTGCGTTTCCTTGATAGTCTATTGGCCTGCTTCAGAGCAAAACATTAAGAATGTTCCAGTGTGCCCTCAGGAGAACCTGGCCCTCCACTCCACTTAGGTCAGACTGAGGAGGAAGGGACTGTCAGTAAACGTCACCGAGTGCACACTCCATCCATTAGTACTTTTTATTGGGATAGTTCCACTACGTCTTCTGTGCACATAACATCTCTACCGAGAAACACGTCAAGGCTGAAGGAGTCTCCTTATTTGCCACTAATTTCACACCAATTTAACCAAATACCAACTCTGGTACATGATGACATATACCATAGCATCTAACGTTTGAAACGGCCCTATAAGGAAGGTGTCATTAGTTTGTATTGTGGTAAAATACACATAATGTAAAGTTTCCTGTGTTAATGCTTTTTGAGTGTCCAGTTCAGTGACTTTAGTATCTTCATATTGTTACCAGACCACCACCATCACTCATCACCATCATCCCAAACCGAAACTCTTTACCCATTAAACATAACTCCTGGAGCACCTGAGCGGCTCGGTCAGTTAAACATCTGACTCTTGATTTTGGCTCAGGTCATGATCTCAGGGTGGTGCTAAGCCAGGAGTCTGCTTAAGATTCTCTCTCTCTCCCTTTGCCCCCCCACCTGGCCCCCTGCTCATGCATATGTACGCTCACTCTCTCAAAAACAAGACCAAAAAAAAAAAAATCAAAAACAACAAAAAAACACCAAAAACCCCAAAACCCAAAAGCAAAACCAAAATAAACAAATAAAAAAAACCACTAACTCCCATTTCTATCTCCCCACCCAGGGTGCTGGCAACCACCATCTTACTTCCTATCTCTATGAATTTGCCTATTTCAGGTACTTCATGTAGTGGAATCGCACAGCACTTGTTCGGCTTCCCCCTTTTGACTACTGTAAGGAATGCTGCTATAAACATTGGTGTACAACTACGTGTTTGAGTCCCTGCTTTCAATTCTTCGGAGTATATACCAAGAAATGGAATTGTTGGAACACATGGTAATTTAATTTTTAAATTTTTTAAGAAATCACTGTCTTCCATAGCAGCTATACCATTTTACACTCCCACGAGCAACCTACAAGGGTTCCAATTTCTCCCCATCCTCAGAAGGTATTATTTTTTTTATCTCCACATTACAGTCAAGGAAACAGACCCGGCAAAGTGGTAACTTCCTCACAATTACACAGCTACTAAGTAGTAGATCCCACAAGGGAAGCTGAGATTCTTCAAGTCCATCATGCTTCCCTGGCCCCACAGCTGCCTCAGACACAGAACAGCAGAAATAGAAGTCCACCGAAACCTAAGGCAAGCAGACCCATCTCTGGGAAAGGATTTGTTTCTGGGAGTTGCCACCTCAGCTGTTCTTTTAATAATGACACCTCCATGCACTGCAGCTGAGACTTCTTGGAATAGAAGCGTGTGTGCTTCATTGATAAAAGCCAATCCCATTCACTTAGCAAACTTCATTCCTTCACTCAGCTGCTATACTTTCATTCATTCAATGAGTTTTTGTTGGGTCCATATTTGATGCCAAGTATGTTTTAAGAGCTGTGAACAGCTGTGCTAAGGTTCTTGCTCTAATGGAACTCAAATTCTAGAGAAGGAGACAGGCAATGCACAGAAAAAGATATAATGTAGACCATTTCCAGGTTGTTAAGTGTACTAAAGGACATCAGCAGGGTGTTGGAATAGAGTAGTCAGGGACAGGGGAGGTAATTTTGGATAGCACGAGGCCTCTCTGGAAAAGATGACATGTAACCTGAACCCTAAAGTTGAGAAGGTACCAGCCATGTGAAATCTGGTACAAAACATGTGGGCATGTAGAGTAGCAAATGCAAAGGCCCTGAGGTTAAAAAAAAAAAGGCATGTTCTAAGAAAATTGGGATGTTAGTCTGTTGGGACCAAGGATATAAGACACTCATCTGCAAAGTGAGGATAATAAGAGTATTTAGTTATGGGATTATTGTTACGATTAAATGACTAACACACATAAATATGAGCTATCATTATTATAAGACCCATCTGATCTAGTGCTGGTCTCTTACACTATAATAATGATAGCTCATGTTTAATGAGCACTTACTATGTTTCAAATACTATTCAAGCAATTTATGTGTGTTATTTCACTTAGCCTAATACCCTCTAGTTCCATCTACATTGTTGCAAATGGCAAGATTTCGGGGTTTTTGATGGCTGCATAGTATTCCATTACACACACACACACACACACATCTTCTTTATCGAATCATCTGTTGATGGACATCTAGGTTATTTCCATAATTTGGCTGTTGTGGACATTGTTGCTATAAACATGAGGGTGCACGTGCCCCTTCAGATCACTACATTTGTATCTTCAGGGTAAGTACCCAGTAGTGTGATTGCTGGGTCATAGGGTAGCTCTATTTTCAACTTTTTGAGGGACCTCCATGCTGTTTTCCAGAGGGGCTGTACCAACTTGCATTTCCACCAACAGTGTAGGAGGGTTCCCCTTTCTCCGCATCCTCGCCAACATCTGTCATTTCCTGACTTGTTCATTTTAGCCATGCTGACTGGTGTGAGGTGGTATATCATTGTGGTTTTGATTTGTATTTCCCTGATGCCGAGTGATGTGGAGCACTTTTTCATGTGTCTGTTGGCCATTTGGATGTCTTCTTTGCAGAAATGTCTGTTCATGTCTTCTGCCCATTTCTTGATTGGATTATTTGTTCTTTGGGTGTTGAGTTTGATAAGTTCTTTATGGATTTTGGATACTAGCCCTTTTTCTGATATGTCATTTGCAAATATCTTCTCCCATTCTGTCAGTTGTCTTTTGGTTTTGTTAACTGTTTCCTTTGCTGTGCAAAAGCTTTTGATCTTGATGAAGTCCCAATAGTTCATTTTTGCTCTTGCTTCCCTTGTCTTTGGCGATGTTTCTAGGAAGAAGTTGCTGTGGCTGCCTGTGTTCTCCTCAAGGATGTTGATGGATTCCTGTCTCACATTGAGGTCTTTCATCCATTTTGAGTCTATTTTCATGTGTGGTGTAAGGAAATGGTCCAGTTTCATTTTTCTGCATGTGACTGTCCAATTTTCCCAATAGCATTTGTTGAAGAGACTTTTTTCCGTTGGACATTCTTTCCTGCTTTGTTGATGATTAGTTGACCATAGAGTTGAGGGTCCATTTCTGGGCTCTCTATTCTGTTCCATTGATCTATATGTCTGTTTTTGTGCCAGTGCCATACTGCCATACAGTGCCATACTGCTCTGTAATAGAGCTTGAAGTCTGGAATTGGGGTACTGCCAACTTTGGTTTTCTTTTTCAACATTCCTCTAGCTATTTGGGGTATTTTCTGGTTCCATATAAATTTTAGGATTATTTGTTCCATTTCTTTGAAAAAAAATTGATGGTATTTTGTTAGGGATTGCATTAAATGTGTAGATTGCTTTAGTTAGCATAGACATTTTCACAATATTTATTCTTCCAATCCATGAGCATGGAACATTTTTCCATTTCTTTGTGTCTTCCTCCATTTCTTTTATGAGTACTTTATAATTTTCTGAGTACAGATAGAATCTGAATCTTTTTTTTTAAAGCTTTTTTTTATTTATTTGACAGAAAGATCATAAGTAGGCAGAGAGGCAGGCAGAGAGAGAGGAAGAGAAGCAGTCTCCCTGCTGAGCAGAGACCCCGATGTGGAGCTCGATCCCAAGACCCTGAGATCAAGACCTAGGTCGAAGGCAGAGGCTTAACCCACTGAGCCACCCAGGGGCCCCTAGAATCTGAATCTTGATAACAAAATTCAATTCCTCCATGGGCAGCCTCCTACCAAAGTTTTCCCCTATAATGCAGTTGTGGTGTTTCCTACTTCCCAAGCCCAGGACTCCAGCCTTCCATCAATTCTTTGGGTCCAAAGCCTTCCAGTACATTCTCTCTAATTAGCCAGTGCTTGTTCTTATTCCTTGTAACCAAAGGAAGTACAGGGTAGAGATGGGTGGGGGCAGGGTGCTCTGAACTGAGAGATCTATTTTGGACAGGTCAAGTTTGAAAGGTCTGTGAGATACATCAAGGAGGCTATTGTGTCATATATACCCCTGGAGTTGAGGATGGAGGTCTGGGATGGGGAAAAACAAATTTGGGCATTATCAACATGTAGAAGGCACCGTGTTACCTAGCATAATGTCTCATGTCTTTTGCTAAAAGCATCCTGGTTTTCTTTTGGGGAAATATTCCTTCTGGGCTAGTAATCTTGATGTGGCTAGTTATCAAAGAGGATGACCTCTTCTGGTCAAGTAGCAAGCAGGGACCTCAGGACCAGACACTCTGCATATGTCATCCACATGGCCACAGCAATTCTTAAGAGATGCTCAAATGAATTAGGACAATTCAGTAAGAATTAGCTAAAGAAGTTTTGATGGAACAATCAGGAGCAAAAAGTTTTTCTGGCATGATTGCTAAGCTGGTACAATGTAAGCTTAGGGCTACCTGGACTTTTTTTTTTTAAACACCATCTTGGGGCCATAGCCTGATGAGAATGAGGTCAAGACAGCAGAAAACAGAGTCAAGTGACAAGGGAGAGAGGCAATGTGTTGATGCAGCACTAAGGCCCCTCCTCTGTCACTCCTGAAACTAACTTCAGAACTATGATGTGAATTGATAAATTCTCGTTTTGCTTCAGATAGTTCCGTTGAGTTTCTATTACTCCCAGACCAGTGATTTCTGATAACAAATGGCATTTAAAGCCCTGTACCTGGATGAGATTGCCCAGGAGGAGAGCACAGACAGCAAGGAGGATTGATCTTCAAGATTCTGTAATGCTAAGATCAAACAGAAGAAGGAGAAGCAGCATTTTGGTTAGATTATCTCTTGTCTTTGTTGACAAAAGGGACCAGAAAGGTAATGGAATTCAACATATTGCACAAAGAAAATCTGTTGGTAGAAATTGATTATGTTTTTAACTGGATGATCGGTACATAAATGAATTACAAAATTCATTTATGATTTGGTATTGCTACATCATTCCTGCATTCAAAGGACAGCATCTCTTTGCTGGAGAGCTCTGTTGCAGCTGAGTCATGCCATCCAAGATAACTATGGCTACCTGCCTTTTCTTGGCACCTGACTTGCTTAGATATGGAAATTCAGGGGGTTTGGCCAGGAAAAGACGGGCACATGTGGTCTTTTTGTAAATATGCATGAGTTCTCTGCGGTTTTACTGCTTGAGGACAGGGAGGATCTGGACTCAGGCTCTGTTGGCCCTTGAATTCACTTTGGCTGAGACAGGTTGGTGTCTGCCAACCCAGCTCCCTTGTTCCTAACAGTAGCCAGACCAGCATCTCTGGCTTCAAAGGGGACTATCCCGGGCTCTGCTCCCAACTGATAATTTGAGCAAACTGAGCAGGGTTATAAGTGGTGGGATGATGCATTCCTACCCAATGGGGAGCTGAGACAACCACATGGAGGCTCTAGAGTGGGACGCCAGTTTCAAGGAAGAGAGCAGAGAAACCATACACATTCACCAATGGCAGAGACTGAAGAAACAGTCAACGAAGAGTCTGTTATTAGGAGGAAAAGTCTGCCCTTTCTAATGAGACATGGAAGATACAGGAAAGCTCATCCTTTTGTAACACAGGAGAGATCATGTGAATTTCAAGTCATCTTACTCAGAGTGGGTAGACTCTGAGAAGCAGTCAGAGACCTCCGGCTGCCCCATGATTTAAATACCTATCATTGGGGCGCCTGGGTGGCTCAGTGGGTTAAAGCCTCTGCCTTCGGCTCAGGTCATGATCTCAGGGTCCTGGGATTGAGCCCCACATCGGGCTCTCCGCTCAGCAGGGAGCCTGCTTCCCTTCCTCTCTCTCTCTGCCTGCTTCTCTGCCTACTTATGATCTCTGTCAAATAAATTAAAAAAAAAAAAATCTAAAAAAAAAAAAAGAGAGAGAGAGACTGTTTAAAAATAAATAAATAAATAAATAAATACCTATCATTGACTCTACAACTAAAGGACCCATTGATAAACAGCCCAATGAAGCACCTAAGTGTTCAGGCTCTGAGGCCCAACTGCTTGCTCTCATTTGCTTCCTTAATGATTCAGTATCTCAGTTTCCTCACCTATAAAGTGAGGATGACAGCTTGAACCTGGAAAACATTAGGGTAACTGAAAAAAAAAACCCAGACACAAAAGGACCAGTATTGTGTGCTTCCATTGAATATGAGGTAACTAGAATAAGCAAATCCACAGAGACGGAAAATAGAATGGGGCTTAGCAGTCTAGAGTGAGAGAAAATAAGGAATTGGTGTTTAATGGGTAGAGTTTTTGTTTGGGATGATGAAAAAGTTCTGGAGATGGTTAGTGGTGATGGTTGTACACCATTGTGAATGTTCTTAATGTCACTGAATTGTACACTTAAAAACAGTTAAAATGAAGAAAGAAAGTGGTAATTATGGGAGGTGGTGGATATGTTAGCTCAATGGTAGTGCTTATTTCATGGTGGGTATGTATATGAAAATATCAAGTTATAACCTTAAACATACACAATCGTTGTCAATTATGTCTCCATAAAGCTGAAAAATGGTTAAAATCGTAATTTTTACGTAATGTATATCTTACCACAATTTTAAAAGAACTAACACTGTTGCTGCACACATAACATTGAGCAAAGAAGTCACACAAGAGAATCAGTACTGTACCTTGTCGGTATGTAAAATTTAAAAACAGACAAGCATCATCAGTGCAATGTGGTCACCGCTGAGGGTGGTGGGGCCTGGAAAGGGACTTCTAGGCGGGCTGGTCATGTTCTGTCTCTTTATCTGGAGTTTGGTGACCTGAATGGTCGCCTTTGTGAAAATGACTGAGCTGTCCCTCATGTCTGTGCTTTTCTGCATGTATGCTAGACTTTAGTAAAAAGGACTGCCCTCCCCCCCAAATAAGGGTGACAATATCCACCTCAGAAGGTTATTTTGGTATTCAATAGGTGAAAGCAGATAATACACCCAAAACAGTGCTTGGCATGTTGGGGGTCCATCTTTAGCAGCCATATATAAAGTCAAAAATGCTTCTACCTCCAGAAAGCTTTTTTGATTTCCCCTCCCCCACCACATTTGAGATGGCAGTCATTCCTTCCTTGTCCACACCTCCTAGACTTCAAGATATTTTTGCATTTGCTCCTCCAGATCCCCACCTCACCCCTGCCCTCTGCTTCTGGGTCCCAACACCCAGCGATGTCCTCCCCCTTGCCCTCTAGCTTCCTTCCAGGTGTGTTGGACCATAGGGGCAGGGAAGAACCAGCAGGAGAATGAAGGAAAGAGAGTGATGTTGTTGTATTTGTTCCCTTGGTGCCCTCCCCGTGGAGTCACAGCCTGGCTGTGTCCCTTGACCAAAGGGCTCAACCTCAGGACCATGAGATCTTGACCGGAGCTAAAATCAAGAGTCGGATGCTTAACCGACTGAGCCACCCAGGTGCCCCAAAGACAGCATCTTTTTAAAAATGAGCTATGGTTACATGATTGTTTATATTATTTTTCATGGTCATTTTAATTTTACACATAATAATGTTGATGATAAAACAGGGTCAGGAATAAACTTTACTGGCTATAATGGGTTGAGTTGGGGTCCCCAAATGATATGTCCACTTGGAACCTCAGAATGTGAACTTATTTGGAAAATAGGCCTTTGCAGATATGACCGAGATAAGGTTCCCTAGATGAGTTCATTCTGGATTTGGGTGGGCCTTACATCTAATGACAAGTGTCCTTATAAGGGGCAGAAAAGATGACACAGAGACCCAGAAAGAAAGCTGCATGAAAAAGAAGACAGAGACTGGGGTTATGAAGCCCCAGACAGGGACTGCCAAGGGTTAACGGAGGCAGCATGAGCTAGAAAACAAGCACAGAGCAGATTCTCCCTCAGAATCTCCAGGGAGAGCCTGACCCTGCTGACACCTTGATTTTGGACTTGTGGCTTTCAAAACTGTGAGAGAATACATGTCTGTTGCTTGAAGCCATTAACTTTGTGGTAGTTCGTTATGGCAACCCTTGGAAACTAACAGACCAGCCGAGTAACTTGCTAACAGTTTGTAAGTCACACCGATTATAAGTCTGGCCCACTGGGCTCTTGTTGACTTACACCCTTCATTTAGAGAATATTGGTAGGTCACCACTGCTATGGTTTATTTTGAAATGTGATGTTAAATGTCTACGGCTAATTAAATGCACAAGGTCACACAGCAACTACCTTTCACAGGGCTGTATACCAGACCATTACTTGATTTTTTTTCTTTTTTTTTTTTAATTTTAGAAAGTCAAATACGTTCGGAGATAAAACTGAAAACACTGGACTTTTATTTCAACTGAAAGCCAGGGTAGCAGAGTGATCAGGAACAAGGATGGGGTCAAATAGCCCCGGATAGGAACCCTTTAACTAAGTGGATAAAGTAGGAAGAATTACTGAAACTCTCTAGGCTTCCCCTCTTTGTTTGTAAAATAAGAATTACTGAACTTGCTGAAATGTTACCAGTTAATTGAATATAGGAGACATCGCCTTGACAAAGTCTTAGCATTACAGGAGAGGGAGGTCAGAAGAGGCTATTTATAGGGCTTGGGGGTCTGGGTTCAAGAGACTTCAAGTGAGTCTTTTCAAGGAAGGAATTGCCCAGAATTGGGCTAAGATCCTGACATTATAGGTTAGGATTGGTGAATACAGTGAGATGAGGGTCTTAAAGCAAGTCTTGAAGGGTAACTGTGCTTTGAGGAGAAAAAGAAATTTGCTCAGGGTGAAGAGACTGTTATCTTGGGTAAGTTATCTGCGGGAATATCCAGAAGCAAACAGAGAACCTATTTACTGGTTTATACTCTTACCTTTCCCAGGCAAAGTTATCATGGAACAAATAACTAAGTCATATTGACACAGGGGGTCTCAGTGCTAAGTCCCAATAGCTAGGTCACATCGATGACCATTGCCCCAGTTCTCAAGGCAATGACATCCACTTCTTGTGGCTGCGGTAAGGAGTAAATGAGATCATGGGTCTACCGGGCCTGCCGCATCACAAGAACTAAATGAGCAATAACCTACTATTATTTTTATTATTATATTAATACTACTAGTACCCACTTTTAATTACTTGGAAAGGGAAGACAAATGTAGCTGTAAGGGTTTGACACCCCTCAGGTTGTTTAGTGCCTTTTTTTTTTTTTAAGATTTTATTTATTTATTTCACAGACAGAGATCATAAGTAGGCAGAGAGGCAGGCAGAGAGAGAGGGAGAAGCAGGCTCCTTGCCGAGCAGAGAGCCCAATGCGGGGCTCGATCCCAGGACTCTGGGATCATGACCTGAGCCGAAGGCAGAGGCTTTAACCCACTGAGCCACCCAGGCGCCTCTGTTTATTGCCTTTTATAAGAAGCAAAACACATGGCTTTGAGTTTTCTTGTAATTCAGGAACTACCACGAAGCTGCTGAATTTGTTGGTAGAATTTGCATTTATGGAAATAAGAGGACAAAAAGGAATAAAAAGTGAGTGCCTTTTGTGCATCGTAATTCTATCGGGCTTTATATTTGCACTCCCCCTAGGACCCTAGAGTAATCAGCTCCCCATGAGAGCTTCCTCTTGCCCAGGCCACGGGCTGTCCTTGATGGTCCTACGCGGGAGTGCAATGCTTCACGGGATCCGGGGGTCTCTGCTTGCTTGCTCACTGTGTATGTCAGTTGATGAGTAGAATTTGCTCTCAAGGGGAACCTACACCTCTTCTGCCTCTGAACATACAAAGCCCAGAGGAATCCCTGAGTGTGTGTGCGGGCTACAGTCCACAGACTGCATCCAAGACTCATCCTGAGGAGCAGAAGATAACGTGGCCAGATGCCCATCTGACTCTGAAGACAGTGCTCACTCGTGCTCCCTCTGCTCCCCCCACCGAACCCTGGAGCAGTGTTCTAAAGCCAGGAGGGACCACTCCGGTTCAGACTAGTAACAGAAATGCTGATGTGAATGAGCGAAAATGCAATGCACGGACTGTGTTTTTAAAAAATGAAATGGCAGCGGCTGACTCTTGGTTTCAGCTCAGGGGGTGATCTCAGGGTCCTGCTGAGCATGAAGTGGGCTTGAGATTCTTCCTCCTCTTTTCCCTCCCCCTCTGCTCCTCCCCTGCTCACACGCACTCTCTCTCTCAAATAAAAATGGTAATAATAAAAATGAAATGGCACGTAATTTCCAAACCTGCTGTGGATTTAGGAACCAAGTAGAGGATGTACTTAGCTAGTGACTAGATAAAATGATCTATAATGAACATTTTTTATAGGTTTAATTGGTCTGAACATTTGCCCTATACTGCTTTTGCATTATTAATTT
Source organism: Martes martes (assembly GCF_963455335.1). Lineage (NCBI taxonomy): Eukaryota > Metazoa > Chordata > Mammalia > Carnivora > Mustelidae > Martes > Martes martes. Next base: position 27,229,795 of record NC_137895.1, on the reverse strand, counting down.
ACTCCATTTGTTAAAAGGGTTTCCTAAGCTGGGACTTCATTTCAGTTTTGAATTCCAAATATTGGTATATTCTGGCTTCATAACCGAGAGTCTGCAGGTCAGGGTCCAGGGACTTATACTTACATCGGCATCCCGGCCTACCATTTTCTGGCTGTGTGTCCGTGACCCGATTACTCAACCTCTCTGTACCTCAGTTTTTCTAGTAACAAAATAAAATAATCATCACCATTACCAGGGAGGGTATTTGGAAGGATTTAAATGAGTTGATTCATGTAAAGAGTTCCACACGGAGTAAGCATGTCATACATTTTAGCTCTCATTTATCTTCCTTAAAATTACCCATAGACATTTTACCGCGTGACATTCCTAGCAACACTGTCTTATTGCTGGTGCGCCTGGTTCTTGGTCACACTCCTCTGGAGAGTGAAGAGGTGGACCAGACCAGCAAAGAAACACTTACCAAGCGATGGCAGTGACAGTACAAACCTTCCCCTCCCCCTACCACCCCCCACCCCACAAAAGGGAAGAGACCGCAAAGGGTCGCCACCCGCCACCCAAGCTTCTAAGTCCAGGGGGTTTTATGGGCTTGTTGACAGGTTATTTCAATCTGATGAACTCCCTGCACCTGCCATCCAAGCAGGTTTTTGTCACCTATCTGTCACATGGGGGAAGGGTGATGTCAAATCCTTTTCAAGGTGGTTTCTTGGGGGTGGGGGTGGGAGGCCTGTGCTTGTTCCCACCTGCCTGCTTTCCAACTATCCTTCATCATTACAGGGTCAATACCATGAGAAAAAAATTCTGCGATGCCTTTAGTTTGAACCCATGTTAGGAAGAGAGCGCTGGGCAAGAAGCTAAGAGAGTTGGATTTGAGGTCCAACACGGCCATCAAACCTGCAATCTTGAATGCATCCCTTCAACTTTCTGGGCGGACCTATTTCCTCAAAACAAAATAATTAAGAGGAGGGGACTGACGACACCCTCTCTCTTTGTTTTTGTTTTTGTTTTTATTTTTAAAGAGAGGAGGTGTGAGCACAGGAGAGGAAGCAGAGGGGGAGGGGCAGATGGAGAAAGCAGGGTCCGCACCCAGCACAGAATGGTGGAGGAGGGGGGAGCTGGCTCGAGGTCATGACCTGAGCCAAAATCAAGAGTCGGGCTCTTAACTCACTGAGCCACCCAAGCGTCCCAGACTGCAGCCTCTTAAGACTACACAACGTGCTAGAAAGAACCCTGGAGCAAGACTCTTTGGGACTTTTTAAGCTCAATTCTAGCACTTGTTGGGTGTAGCTATTTACAGCAAGTCACATAACCTCCTGGACCCTCAGTTTCCACACCTGGAAAACGAACAGAGTAATATTGGAAATGCCCTGCCCCAGTTAGTGGTGAACATAAAATGAGGCAATGAAAGAAATACTTTATAAAGCATGAAATAAGTGTAAGGTAATATCATTAACTAAATTCTATTTAGTCCAATTTTTATACTAAATCTTACTGTTTTCTGGGCCTTTGGTTGGCTTCATTGGTTAAGCCATCAACTCTTGATTTCAGTTCAGGTCATGATTGATCCCAGGGTCATGATCTCAGGGTTGTGAATCCAGCCCTGTAGTGGGCTCTGTGCTCAGCTTGGAGTCTGCATGTCCCTCTCCCCCTGCACCCCCTCCCCTCTCTCACAAATAAATAAAATAAATAAATCAAATAAATCTTACTGTGTTCCTATAGTCTTTTGCCAGTGTTTGTGCACCTGCATATAGGATTCTGTGAGTTAGAACCAGACTATAAAGACGTGTATGTTGGCTTTCAAACCATCTACTAAAGACAGCATCTTCCCTTAGTTAAGGCAACAGCTACAAATTTTCAGTTCAAACATGACTCTATGAGTCAAGAAATTAAAAATTATCTATTTCCCCTTCTTTGCACAAATTATTTCTGCAACCGAACTCTAAGAAGAAACTTGCTGCCCCTGTCTGGGCGTTTCTTGATATTTTAAGAGGGTTGTTTCAAGTGAAGAGAATGAAAGGAGATTATCTTGATAAAGGAAGAGCACGTATATATAGCCCCTGAAAACACACACACACACACACACACACACACACACACCCCCACACACCCAGCACAAACTCTGTGCTCCACCTAGGAAAGCACTTTCCTAATACCAGGTCCTTATTCACCGGGTCCCCTCCACCAGCAATTCCTTTTCCTCCCACTTCTGCCTGTCCGGTCATACCCAGAATTCAGGGCTTTGTTAAAATCTCAGATTTTCAAGTGAGGTGTATTGAGTGTTCTTTGCCCTATGAAGAATCTTTCAGAAAGCCCTTCCCTTTTTAAAGATGATAAAACTGACAGGGAGATTAACTGATTTGTTCAGGTCACCTTGGTGGAATTTGCAGAGAAGTTTAACTCACATCTTTTCCCCCTATGCCCCAGGGGTATCTTCTCAAATCATTGTAGTCTGAACCAGTCTACATGCCCCTCACCAGTCCAGTTCTCTTAATGGATATATAGTATCACATGTTGCCTTGCCTTACAGAGTTCCTTGTGAATAGAGACCTCCTTCCCCAGAGAACGGTTCCCATAGAACCGGAATCATTCTATTCTCCAAATCCCTCAGACCTTTTAGCGTCCTGTATCCATCCAGCTCTAGGAAAGTTTGTATTTGTTGAATTGGAATGGGATATCCCAAGGGTATTTCCCACCACCTTTCCATGAATGAACTCGGTTTTGTATGATTCCACTTTGATTCTCCCCTAAGGAAGATCTTCTGGAAGTATCAAAACCACCACAGGAGAGAGGCAGGACATGGTCAAGACCCAAGGCCTGCGGTAGCCTTCTGCTGGCTCTGTAATCCTCAAACACAAAGCTCTCCTTAGGAAGAACAGGGAGTAACGGGCAATTCCTTCCAGGCAGCTTTCTGGAGTGAACCGTCCTTGACATTCCCTGAGTTAACTGCGGTCTGAAGGCCCCAGGCCATTTGCAGCAGGATTTTAATGACTATCATTACTTCCGCCATGACCACCACCCAATAAAAACCATCACTGACTTGACGGGATTATCCGCTGCTGAGCAGAGCCACCAACTCTGGTGTGTGACAGAGCATATGGTCTTTGCCGACAGTATTATTTATCAAAGGAGGATAAAAATCACCGTAGTGCTCTGCTTTTCACAGGAGGTAATGGCTTGGGGCAAGACACAGCTTCAGCTCAGCTTGGGTTTTCAAAGACACAGCCCCCCCTTTTCCCACAAAGCACTTCACAAACGTGAAAATGGAACACATGCTGAATGGGATTTTCAGAATAATGAAAACCCTATAATTAGGAAGCAGTAGTCAAAATTATATTACCCCATAAGAGCAAAGCTTCGTAACAAGTTAATGCAATTACTACTTCAGCTTTTCTAGAGATAGAAGCAAACAGGGCAATTAAATCCTCGGTCTTTATTTTTGTAGGGGCTTAATGAAAGGGAAATAAATGAGCTGCATCCCCTTCTTCTTACCTCCGTCTCTGCTGTGCCATCGGGGACAGGCGTCCCACCGCCTCTCTCCAATCTTGTCTGAAAAATAAAACAGGCCACCAGCTGTGAGATGGATTAGGCCCCAAAACTTTGTACGTGGAATAAAGCCGTCATTTTTGACAGAGACTGCCAAGAATTTTGCATCACTGCCAGCTTCCTATTCCCTCCATTAGCCTGCTTATTCTACTTGACAAAAGAGTCTCTGTGTGCTGATCTGTCTGTGAATGTCCACACATCCTGTGTGCTTTGATTCTGTCCTGTCCCCATACATAGTAGTAACCTACTTCACCATCTTAACCTGTAACGCTTCCCCCACACAGACCGGATTCATTCCAGACAAACGATGGACCCACAATCCCCCAAACACAGTTGTCACTTTCCGATGATGACCTTTATGCATACTACTCTCTCCACTTGCAGAGCCGTTTTGGAGAAGGTACCAAAGGAAGGTGATTTCTCCTAACTGCACACCTTGGAGGAGGACACTGTCTGATACGAGTGACTGGAGCTCACTGCCGCAAAGGAGACAGATGGGATGGTGGCTCAGTTCTCTGATGCTAAGAAAAAAGCCCAGAAACTCATCTATCTACATGTAATTATAACATTTAGTATCCAGTAGTCCTGAGCCATAACGACCCATTTGGACATGCATCGTTGTAAATGAACAGCCAAATTTAGTAAATGGTGGGCCCAATTCTGAACACAGAATAGTGACTTCTGGGTGATCATTTTGACCAATCTAAGTCACACATTTCAGGTTCAACAGGGGTGTTCCATGAGAAGCCTGAAAACTGCCTAATTGGGACTCAGATCAACAAACAGGTTAATTTAGATAAATTAACCTGTTTTTTACTGAATGTAAGGTACCCCTGATCATGAGACACACCATCATTTAATGTAAAAATAACACCAATTCAAGCATGCCACCATGTTTTCCTATGTTAAATTTATTTGCTACAAATAGGTACTTATTGAACAACACAGGACCACGATATGAACATCTTTGCCAAGTTCCCAAACGTACCACAACCACCATCATGTCTGTCATTGACCCACAGTAATTTGATACCATCAATTGTCTGATGCATCCTGATTTCCAAGCTGCTGAATTGTAAGAAAATGGGATCTTCAGCATGGACAAAATAACCTGTATTTCAGCTGAGATTCTCATGCAATCAACAGCCTCTCCTCATTCGACATCAGCTCCAGCCCCAAGTGACACAGGGATCTTGTCTGTGCCCTTGGAGCCTTCTTCTCCCTCTGTCTCCCCCTCCTTACGTTCCGTGATGGTCCTCCCAGTGCTCTGCCTCACACTGACTACTGCCTAACACTGGCCAGTTATTAAAGTTTAAGCTTTTTTTTTCCCCCCAGTTTTCCAAAACCCCTTAATGCTTGCCATTGTCACCTTATTCCTGTCATTATTGCTCTTTATTTTTCTTAAGCCTTTTTTTTTTTTCACATCAAGAATAAGTTCCTTTGATTAAAAACCTATAACTGTCCCTGTTCTCTCCTAAGAGGCTTTTAAGCGCATGCAAAGATTTGGAGCAGAAAAGAACAATGATCCAGGTGCTAGTTCAAAGACTGTCCCTCCCCCACTCCGAGGAACCACCTAAACACACCCTATCAGCCTACCTTTTTTCTTTAATTTCAATTTCTTTTTTTCTCTTACAGTTACACAGCAAGATCAAAGGAACACCTTGTCCCTGGGCCTTTGGCACAGAAAAGCCTTTAACTCCTTGCTGGTCATCCCCGTTATTCAACTGTCTCATGACCCACCCCCCCACCCCCCCACCCCCACCCCGAGTGAGCAAGAGGGCTCCCGCACCTCACACCCTCCCACACGCAGACCCATCCCCCTAGGCTTACTGTTACTTTTTAAAATTTACTTTGTTCCACCTTCAAAGAGGCTTTTAAAATTCATGTCAACCTGATTTCCCCTGTCTAGGAACGTTAGGGGACATGTGGGCATTCTGTGATGTGTCCTGGTTCTAAATGTCCCCAAGGGTGGTCCTGACCCACTAAGAGCCAACTTAAAATATTTACTTCCCTGGCTCCCACCCTGAGGTGATCTTGCCCTTCAGTGACTGGTGACAGTCCTGCTCTTCCTACCCGGTGTTTATATACAGTGACGCGCAGGAAAATGTTTCACAGCTGGCTGTGGGTAGACGGAGGACATTTTGACTTTGTCAGTTTGGGTGGTGTAAACATGGCCATCACGGCTGATTTCAAGCCACCAACGTGATGTCACTAAACGCAGGAAACAGGCATAACTTCACCAGTAGAGCTAATAGTAAAATGTAGGAAAATGATTAGGAAATGATGAGTTTTGATGATTAACTGTCTTTGTTTTTAATGTAGTTTCTTTTGTTCTAAATTATATAAATTTTGTTAAAGTTATATAATTTAATTTTTAATAATGCCTGCGTTTAGTAGCCAGCTTATGAAACTCTGGAAAACTTAGCACTTGGCTCTTGCAAGCCAGAAAGAGCATTGCCAACAAATATATTTAATTATATATGTAATAAAGCATATGCTACCTTGTATTATTATTTTCATCTTTTATGTACCCAATTAGACTAAATTCTCTGCAATATGAGGCCACTTGTCTTATACTTTTTACTTACTATGCTGCTAATAACAGAACATAATTAAGCTCTAACATTCATAATGATATTTATTCATTGAAAATGTTTTTGGGGCGCCTGAGTGGCTCAGTCGTTAAGCGTCTGCCTTCAGCTCAGTTCATGATCCCAGGGTCTTGGGATCAAGGCCCGCATCGGGCTCCCTGCTCAGTAGGGAGCCTTCTTCTCCCTCTCCCACTCCACCTGCTTTTGTTCCCTCTCTTGCTGTGTCTCTGTCAAATAAATAAAATCTTAAAAGAAAGAAAGAAAGAAAGAAAGAAAGAAAGAAAGAAAGAAAACGTTTTTGAGGGGCTATTAAAATCCAATAATAACAAAATCTTGGCTGTGTCCCAAATCTGACTCGTCCTGCAATCACATCTTTAACCCAAAGAGCTTATGAGCTAAAAAATATGCTATCAAAAAAGACATATTATTATCAGCATAACTAAATAATCTTTGCCACCAACTATAAGATCATCTACTATTAAGAGCAGGAGTGACTAGCTTTGTTACCAAGGCTGTTGAGAACACTGATCAACTGTCAATCACCAAAAGCAAGCCAGCCGCCTCCTAGTACTGCTGAAGTTAGAGCTCTGCGGGAGAAAGCATTCTTGGGGTGGGCGTCCCCTGATAGGGTAACCAAACTGACAAACTTAATTAACCAAATCCCCAAGAGCGATCACCCCCTTTACAATTTACACTTAAAAAGAATTAGCATACGGAGTGCCTGAGTGGCTCCATTGGTTAAGTACCTGCCTTCACTCAGGTCATAATCCCAGGGTCATGGGATCAAGCCCCACATCAGGTAGCCTCCACTGAGAAGGGAGCCTCCTTCTCCACCTCCCTCTACTGCTCCCCCTGCTTATGTTCTCTCTCTCTCTCTCACATAAATAAATAAAAATTTAAAAAAAATTGGCATATAACCCCAAAAGCCAACTTACTATCAAAGAGATACTATTAGTATCCTCACTGGAGAAATAGCTTTTCAGCAACAATAATGTTGGTTTCAATTAAACGGGATCCTTCATTTCCCAGAAGAAAGAAATCAGGTTAGCCATGAGAATGGCATTTGTTGAGTATCAAACCAGAAGACAGGAAATATGAAGGTCTTGAAAGATGCATACTCTAGGATACAAACAATACAAATACATCATCTCTGTTCCACAGTGGAGTGTATCTGTCTAAACCCAAGACTATTAATATCTACCAAAGTGTGTCTGTCATAGTTAAAAGTATTGGTAAAGTCTGTGAAAATTCTCTATGTATGTCACCAAAACCACGATTATCTCCTGCCAGAGGAGTTACAATTGAATGAATTTTAGCTTTATAAGCTACGGTTACGTGGCAGACATAAATGCCTGAGAATATGCCCTAGTCCAGGGTTGGCAATGACATAGGCCATGCACTCCCACCCACCCCTTCCCACACCAGGGCAGACATCATTAATGGATCACTACACTCTTCCGCCATTGAGTGCAACCATTCTTCCCAACACAGCTCTACAGCAAGCACTCCAAATCCTGGCCCTGTGCTCTAAACGAAGAATTAGGCCTCTTGCAGGAAGGGTAAGGGCTACATGTGACTAGTGCATTATTTCAGGCTCATTTTGATGGTGTTGCTATCAAAGAGTGAACGTTTTGAAAATCCCGTTGCCGGTTTGTTCTCCACTGTAAACCCCAAGGTGTAAAGTCAAGAGCTTTACATTGGCTTTGGCTTTTCTCCCCTCCAGCATTGCCCTGGAGAGGTGTCATATCAATTGTTCACCGTCACTGTGGTCCGCAGAAGTACGTTTTAGAAATCCATTATTTAAGCTTTCCTGGCTTTTTGCCAATACCACTAGAGGGCGCCACGGAAAGGGAAAGGGAGTAAAACTAAAGCGAAGCCATTTTCCTTTTCAGTGTCTTCACATACTGAGTCTCTGCTGAACTTCACCATCTAGATCAGGAACTCCTGACTTAGGCTGCTCCCTGCCTTGGATGCCCCACACAGCCAGCCGCTTTCTACACAGAAACATCTCTTTTTTACCTCCCTTTACCTGCCCCTCTCCTCCGATCCCAATCAAGTTACATTCATCCCACTTTCCTGTTTCCGTGTCTTTTTCCTCCCATTAGATTGTGAGACCCTGAGGGCGAGGCCTGGCTTTGTGTCCCCATGCCATTGTGGTGCCTGGCACACAGCTGGTCCTGTATAAGCCTTTGGGTGTCACCTTAGAGACCTAATGTGCTGAAAGTCACAGGCCTCTCATTCAGGGTGAGAGAAATGAAAACCATACCATCTCGTTAAGTTGCAGCACATTTTCCACAAGTACTTAGGCATGTGCTTGGGCCCTGCTCTCTAATTTTCTTACCATGAAACAATTCCCATACGGGCACTGGGTGGACTTCAGCTTCTTGGCTCTGCGTCCTAAAGGTCTGATCCAGAAAGAATCTGGATGTCATTCACCCGATGCTGTAGTAGTTTTCATTGACGGTCTCAGGGAAAAGCTGAGGGGACAAGCTTCTAATCAAAATTACTCCCTTCTCCCCCTCTGAAATTCTTAGAGTCCCCCCCATCCCAGGTTGACTTTAATTACTTCACCCAATAGCCTTTTGCAATTGGGCAAGCTCCTGGGAGCATTTTGAAAGGCCCTGTGAGCTTCCTGGTCAGCATTTTCAATCTCTAATTATAACTTTGCATGATGGTTTCACTTAATACTTGTCAGGTGGGGCTGGGAGTAATTGATGGTTTGAAACTCAATCTTCAGCAGCCACCACCAAGGTATTGAGGCTTAATTCCTCTTATGTTCTTAGAGAAGCTGCTGAAAGCGAAGAGGAAATGTATGCTATCCTCCATCCTAGGGAAACACAGGGACTTTATTAGAGCGTAGTGAAATATTTATAGGAACTTTAGAGCTTGTGGGACTCAAGGACTGAATTCACCTCACTCCTTCATTGGCACTCTTGCTTCCAGGGCAATCTATCATGGGGTGGTCTGGATATGTGACTTTGGAAATCCTGCTTTTAAGGAACAAATGAGGAAAGGTGTGTGCTTTTTCTCCGGAAAGAATATTTTTCTCGCCCACTGCCTTCAAAAGAAGATTAAAATGTGCTAACATACAGAATAGAAATAAAGGGACTATTTTGAAACAGAGATAGAAGGATTTTGACTAGAGAAAGGACCATCGGTGATGTTGGAGGATTTCTTTAATACAAAGAATAGGCCTAACTTTTTGTTCAGAAGGGAACTTTATGTCTCAGTCTTGAGTTGTGAGTTTCTGTTTTACCAAACTCGTATTCTTATTGCTGGCTTCACGGTCTTCTCATCACCTTCCCTTAATCCTCCAGGTTGCTTGGTTGGTATTTATTGTCCTTCTGGCAAGCCATCTCATTCGTTTCCATACTGCCTCTTCCATCAAAGGTAAACTAAGGTAACTCCCTTAGCCCATTCCAGATGCTTCACCCATCCACCCACTCATTCATAAAACATGAGTCAGCCGTTGGCTTGATGGCACAGGTACAAACACAGGGCAGTCCCCACTCTCAAGAGACTCTGTTTAGTGAGACCGTTTGGAACCATCTGGCAACATTACAAACTACATGAAATATTTAAGCTATGTTAAGATTCTCAGAGACTGTCACCATTCCTCCATGCCGGAGGGTTCTAAGGAGCTGACACATGTGTAACACTAACCTAGTGGACAAGATGTAACTATGATTCCTTGACCTGAATCTAGAAGTCCTCAGTGTGCCAAGTGCTGGGAAAGATTGCTGAGGGAAGGCCGGGAGAAGTCTGGAACCTCAGCAAAGAACAGGCGGTCCGTTCATAGAAAGAGAGTTCCATTTTCCTCTAGTTCAGCAGCTGTAGGTAAGATACTGTATTCCCAAGAATTAGGCTTTTCCCACAGCAGAGCTGTAGCAACCTATCATCAGCTTACCTGGAATGATTCACATTCTCCCTCTTAACATTCTCCCTGGCCAAACTAGCCAGGTCAGGGATAAACCTCAGGGCCCACGGTGGGGTTCTGATATCTAGCTGCAGCACTGGTACTCCAGCCCAATAAGAAACCACGGTTTTTATGAAGTCCGTGATCCTTCATGCCGAAAAGCACACTAAGATGTCAATCGAAGCGGAGACTAACCTCCCAAGTAAAGAGCTTCAAAGAGCATTCCAGATTTAACCTCACCCTTCAGCCCATACTTGAAGTCAGCATCTATGTACTGCTAATGGTTGTTAAATTAAAAGGCAGTCATTTAATGGAGCACTTCCAATGTCCAGAGTTAAGCTGCCTTCTGCCATATGGCTTTGGGCATGAAGTGATTAAACTAGAATGTCCAGAGCCTCTGCTGCTGGGCTGTTTAATGGCGCTATGCGTCATGAGCCCTGAGATGACAGGAAATCTGTTTTCACTTCACATTCCCGGGGGAAAGTGAGTCCTTTTGGCCTACAGGGGCTTAAACCCTCCTCCAATCCCTATGACTTGAACACTCAGGTTGACCCTGCGCATATCCTAGTAACTGAGACAGGCCTGACCCTCAGCATAGAGACAGGAACCGGCACTACGCAGCCATTCCCAGGGTTTTCAAAAACAGAAGTACAATCCATAGTGACTAATAAAGCAAGCAGCGAGAGCGGAAGACCCAGCACAAAGCCCTGGAGATAAGGACAATTAGGGGCCCATTCAATGGGCGGCAGCCTAGAGCAGGGTGAAGGCTGATCCCTTAGCTAACGGGAATGGTTACCAGACCTTGAGCACATCTCACGGTGCTGGGCACTCTGCTGAGTACTTCAGCGAGTTATCACTTCATAATCTTCCCAACAACCCCTATCAAGGACATATTATTATCATCCCCGTTTTACTAACAGCAAAGCGGCCTTAGAAGAATTAAGCAAGCTGACCAAGGTCACAGCTAATTAGTGGTGGAGCTAAACTTCAAACTCAAGCCTGCTTGACTGCAGAGCCCAACTTTTTAAATCACAATGTTGGTTGAACATTTCTGCCAGTTTCTTTCTTATTTTTTTTTAAGGATTTTATTTATTTATTTGTCGGGGGGGAGGTGCGCAGAGAGAGCACAAGCAGGGAGAGCTGCAGGCAGAGGGAGAAGCAGGCTCCCCACTGAGCAAGAAGCCTGATGCAGAGCTCAATCCCAGGACCCTGGGACCGAGACTTGAGCCAAAGGCAGATGTTTAACTGAGCCACCCAGATGTCCCTGCCAGTTTCTTAGTTAAGGGTAACTGGGGGGAAACATCACTATGGATATTTTTTAGTTCCTTGCTTCCAAATATGATTAGTAAACTATATGTGATCCTCACTTTGATGGGCAGACTTACTCATTTTCAACATACCCTTTTGTTGGCCTCATCAACCCCGAAGTTCAGGAACCATTTTAAGTGCTACCTACAGATACCAGATCCAGCAAACCATACCTGACTATTTTCAACAAGATTCTGGAACTCAGAAGGGGCAAAAAATGGGAAACTATCACCTGTTTAGTGTTCTGCCTCAATATGGCTTTTTCAATGTGATACTCTCAATGTGATACTTTCTCAATGTGATATTCATCATAGTAGTATACGTACTTTTAGCAATATAATAGAGTTCCAGTCCCCAAGATCTTACACTCCTACTGGGGAGCCTGGAGTCAGGTCAGTAATACTCAAGAACATAAACAGCTTAAGCCCTCAATGGCCCAGACAGTACGAAAGACACGCAGAGAATCAAAAGACTTCTCAAAAGAAAGTCCTTGTTTCTTTGGTGTGTGAATGACCAGACTCATAAACTCTTCCTGCCACACTAAAATCAGAAAAGGAACTCTTGTTCATGTACTTTACTTGGCATCAATAAATCACTTAAAATCATAAACAATCTGAAACTTTATGTGCCCCTGGTTGAAAGTCTTGTATAGCTTTAAGAAGGCTGTAGGCACTATACCAATCAATCTGTTTGGAAATTTCTAGCGTAATTCTGAGAGCTAGAAAATTCTTACAAAAGACAGAGGCACTATCTCACCCTTAGTAAATAAGTTCTCTTACCTGATAGGCCCTGCTTCATTAACTTTTAACTGGTGCTTTTAATATTCAGTTTGTACTTTTAAACTTTTAAAGCCTTTATCAGATGTTCTTTGAAACCAAATGCATACCACTAAAATACACATGTTTCCAACGTGATCAGATTTCTTTTAAACTTATTCGCAAAGACCTTGAGAGGACAAAGAATGTATTTAATGATAGGAACAAGCATGGCGCCAGTAATGAATGGTTTGGTTCTGCCAATAATACCCAAAACTAAAGCAATAATTTTTTAAAGCCTTGTTTTGCCTTAGCAATTTAAAATAAAGTATTTTCACATGTATTATCTTATTTAGTCCCTATGACAACCACAGAGCCAAGCAGAGTGAGTTTTATTTTCTCCATTTTAAAATAAATATGGTTCAGAGCCTCCAAATAATGGAGCCAAGCTTACAAAACCAATATATGGCAGAGCCGTCACCAGAATTCGGGCCTCTTAGCTCCCAGCCAATTGCCATTTCAATTCAGGTCTTTATATCAAACAATATAACTTCTATTCCTATGTGATCTCGTCAAGGACAGGTTGCAAGTCTTACTTGTCTTTACATCCCTGGTACCTGACTTGGGACAAGTAAGAGTTTATGGTGGACCAGAAATAAAGACACTTTGTGCTCGTGTCTGTGCTTCTCACAATCACTATTACTAGTTAGTTGGGTTGAGCTAAGACTAATAAGGCCATAGTTTTTTGGTTCTAATTACCCATGGGACAATTAGCTTTCTTGTATCCTATGGCCAAACAATGGTTGCTAAATACAACCAGTCATCTGACTAACCTATTCCAAGAGGGATCTGGTAAGTTAGTGGACAGGTTGGTCCAACTTATCTCCCTAAATCCATCCATCCATACTGGAGAACAGGGACTGTCATACCAGCATCTAACTTCTCAGGAAACACTCTAATCAACAGTCTCTCCCAGGAGGATTCCTAGACAAGGCCTTCTAGACCAGTGGCCACGATCTGTTCCCAGTGACACCTCCCCTCAACCTGGCATAACTGATGAGAGCTGAATTGGTGCTTGACCCAAAAGCAGTCAATGGGCGGCCAAAAACCTTTGAAATGTTCTGGCAAGAAGGCCTGGCCCCATCAGAAATGATGGGGTTTACAGAGCTGATCAAATAGCCCTTATCAGGAATTCAAAGTGAAGATATAAGGAAAAAGGAACTTATGAGCAAGAAGTGAGAGACTCAGAAGTGGAGACACTGATGGTGAAGCACGGGAGTAGGGAACGTGGGAGACCTCCCACCTGGGCTCTGGCCAGGGTTATAAAGCCAATGGCAGTCTGTTCAAGCCAGGGTTGGGTTTTCTTCCTTTCTGGGCCAGTAGCTCCTTTACCTTCTGGGATCTTGATCCTTTTGATAATCTGATGAAAGATATAGGTCCTTTTCTCAGAAAAATTTATCTACAAGAATTTAGACCAATGATTGATTTAATTTCAAGGGATTTCTTGATCCCCTAAAATCTAACCTCAGACCCACTGAAAATCTATGGAACACAGGGCAAAGACTCTTGCTTAACCTGTTCATCTACCACATCATCTCCGAAGTTCATCATGTAGTATAGGGCTGGGAATACAGTGAGTATAACATACGTCTTGGCTGAATGAGTGAATAAGTCAATAAATAAAAGAAGTACAGTTTAGAGTTCATGTTCTGTTGCTAGCACATTAGGAATATCCTTTTCCTATTTTATGAAATATTTTATTAACATAGCTGGGAAGCATGGCTGGAAGGAATACCTGTTACCTGTATATACCTCAGTGGTGTTTAATATACCCATTAACACTGTTGATGGGCACATAATCACCTTCCACATCCAAAACTAAAAGGGCATTGCGCCTTCCAGTACACTGATGAGAACTGGGAATGTCACAGCCCACAAGGGTAGCCTTACTTTTCCAGTAGATAAAGATGTGAAAATTCACTCGGTTTTCTTTTTTTTTTTTAATTTTTTTATTTTAATAAACATATAATGTATTTTTATCCCCAGGGGTACAGGTCTGTGAATCATCAGGTTTACACATTTCACAGCACTCATCATAGCCCATACCCTCCCCAATGTCCATTTCCCCACCACCCTCTCCCGTCCCCCCTCCCCCCCCCGCAACCCTCAGTCTGTTTCTTGAGATTGAGTCTTTTATGGTTTGTCTCCCTCCCAATCCCATCTTTTCATTTTTTCTTTTCCTACCTCCCCCCAACACCCCCCCCGCATTGCTTCTCCACTTCCTCATATCAAAGAGATCATATGATAGTTGTCTTTCTCCGATTGACTTATTTTGCTAAGCATGATACCCTCTAGTTCCATCCACGTCGTCGCAAATGGCAAGATTTCATGTCTTTTGATGGCTGCATAGTATTCCATTGTGTATATATACCACCTCTTCTTTATCCATTCATCTGTTGATGGACATCTAGGCTCTTTCCACAGTTTGGCTATTGTGGACATTGCTGCTATAAACATTCGGGTGCACGTGCCCCTTCGGAGCACCACGTTTGTATCTTTAGGATATATACCCAGTAGTGCAATTGCTGGGTCGTAGGGTAGCTCTATTTTCAGTTTTTTGAGGAACCTCCACACTGTTTTCCAGAGTGGTTGCACCAGCTTGCATTCCCACCAGCAGTGTAGGAGGGTTCCCCTCTCTCCACATCCTCGCCAGCATCTGTCATTTCTTGACTTGTTAATTTTAGCCCTTCTGACTGGTGTGAGGTGGTATCTCATTGTGGTTTTGATTTTTATTTCCCTGATGCCGTCACTCGGTTTTCTACTTGAGATCTACATATGTAGATATAATGATTAAGAATTTAAACTACTTTTTCTTAATATACAACTCTAAAAATAATACTGATTAACACTCTGATTTCTGACTTTCAGGAGGGAAAAAACTAGTTATTTCCAATAATCTGGAATTCAATTTTAGGTTGAACATTAGCTGGCTTCTCGTTCAGACAGATGGAAACAGAGAGAGAGTAGCCTACTTTCTTTTGGATACTCTGACTGGCTTTATTTGGGATATTACCCATCTGAAGATTGACCAGGGTGTAAACTGAGGGCAAGACTGTGCCACATAGCTTTGTATCTGCTCCTCTTCCCACCGCCAACCTAAGTGTACTACAAATAGAGGGATTTTAAGTCAATTTATATAGTGGCCCATAAAGTGCGGAGAACAGATCTGCTTTTTGATTTGGGGAGGAAAACAAAGAGAAATGCAGTGAATGGCAATGATCTCAAATATTTTAAAAAATACTGGCAGTCATCATTTCAAACTGATTACATTTATGAGTAAAAATCTATCCCGTGGTTAATTATTTTTAAACTGCTACATCCTTTACCATACAACTCTTATGTAAAAAGCTGCACTTCACTTTAAGTTATTACTAATTAAAACTGCAGGATGTGGCATACATCAAGTTTTCATATAAAGAGGTTCCCCCCCCACAACCTTTGGATCAAATACCGTAGCAGTGTAAGAAGAATACAGTTCCATCCATTCACAATACACACCTTATGGGGATGTATTTGTCTCAGCACTTCCTTGAGGACACCAGGGGTAGAAAATATGGTACTGTACTTACATCCAAGCTGCACGAACAGTCTCTCATTAATATATTTAAAGGCCATTAACAGGAAATCTATATTTGGTTTGTGGCAAAGCTACTAACCTCAAAGACCTAAGTTTTGCTAGCTATTGAGTCACTTAGCTTCCTAGGCATAACATTTATTCTTTTAATGTGATCTTCAAAATATGACTGCTGTATTTAACATGTGTGTGGGGTGAGAAGGAGTGACGAAGCCAATATTTCCTGAATATTCTTTATGTAACAGGGACTTTGCAAAAATGATGTCATCCTAAGGAATTCTTTTTACCCAGTTTACATACCAGAAAGTTGAGCTACAGAGAGGTTAAGGTGCTTGCCAAAGGTCATACAACCAGAAAACAACAGAGTCGGGATTCAAGTCAGTACACTGTGCCCTCAAAGTTTAGGTCCTAGCCTCTTGCTGCCTCCCCAGCAGGGCCCCTGACAGGGAATGGTTGTCTGAATCACCTCCATTATTACAAATCATGCATTGAAGACCAGGTCTGTTTGACAAGGTTAAAAGATAAAGACTCCAGGGGCGCCTGGATGGTTCAGTGGGTTAAAGCCTCTGCCTTCGGTTCAGGTCATGATCCCAGGGTCCTGGGATTGAGCCCCGCATCCGGCTCTCTGCTCAGCGGGGAGCCTGCTTCCCCCTCTCTCTCTCTGCCTGCCTCTCTGCCTACTTGTAATCTCTCTCTCTCTGTCAAATAAATAAATAAAATCTTTAAAAAAAAAAAAAAGATAAAGACTCCAATTCCCTACTCTCACAGTCTTGAGCGGAGTGTGATCCACACGTTGGTCTTAGGTCCCTCCCTTTCCCGCTGGAGGGAGGACCGGGAAGCATGCTGAGTCTCTTCAGTCTAAGAAAAAAAACCCAACTGGTCAGAGCAAAGAGCTGCTCTGACCCAGCAGTGGAAGGCCAAGTTAAAGAACAGAAAGGTGTAACCTAAACCCAGAACTTGGCTCTCAGGGTGAAAGGCCTCCCCACGGGACTTGGGCCATGGCATGCTGCAACAGCACTGAGAGCTAGCTCCCGAGTTGAGACTCAGATTCCATTTTTGCCTCCAGTAAGACATTGTAGGGTGACCTTGGGCCTAACCCTTGACTTCAGTGTTCTCATCTTTGGAGTGAGGGGTAGCGATGTCTGCCTAGCATCCATCTTCTAAGTTTGTTTTTGGAGCAGACACTAGCATGGAGGGTAGCTCTCCCCATACACACAGCAGACGTTGCACGGAAGACCAGACCATCAGGCTCTATCCTCTTGGCAATCTGGACATTCAGACCCCAAACCCTTGCAAACAATCCCACATTCTCCCATCAGCAACCTTTGGTAATCAGAAATATTACAGCATCACTGCTGTCCAGGATCAGAACTTAAGAAGTTGAAAGGTCCAGGAAGATGCGGTGCCTTGTCTCCACATCAAGTAAACAGCCTGGGGCACTGCTTTCTGACAGGTGATGACACTCATGGGGCACCAAGGAAGGAGCTATGTTTACACGACACTTAATATCCTGAAAGGCATTGGATATATGGGGGTGCCCATATCCCAGTAACCCAATCCCCTGGCACTGGACCAGTGGTGAACTCAAGATGATCTCCACCATTTGCTTGGCTGTCACCACGTCTCCAACCTGTGAAATGGCTGATGGCTCCAGAGAATGTCCCCAACCAATAAAAAAAAAAAATGTTACCCAGCCAGTAGAAAAAGAAAGGGGACCTTTAAGAAAATGTGTCTGATGTTCAAAGGAAAAGTAGGGCAGCTTTTGAAATGATTTTCATAGTCTTTAAATGAGAGAAATAAATTACCAGAACTAATAGTTATAGACAGCAGGACCGGCAGCCAGACTAAGCTCTGTATTTCCATGATTCTAACACCTGTTGGGGAGCACCTGGTGGGCCCATACTACATGAGGCACTTAATATATATTGTCTAAACTAATCCTCATGACAATCTATCATCCTCTGGCATGAACCAGCAACACGACCTTGAGCCAACATTGACATCTCTGGGTCTGGTCTTCTTCTAAGGCCAAGGTCAGAATTACCAACATGGATGCCAAAATCCCCAAGGCTTGGTCCAAGAAATGGGACAGAGAGGAAGACAGTGAGCCATGCTGAGGGCATAGATAGCCCTCATACAAAGGGGGAGGGAGAGAAGCAGCGTAAAAAAATGGGAGACTACCTAGGGAGAAACAGAAAGG